>NW_017729029.1:70407226-70435164 GCF_001723915.1 Gavialis gangeticus | reverse complement strand
TGATATGCTAACTGGAGCCACTCAAGATACAAAGCTAAACCTTTTCTGATTAGAGATCCCTGGAGATCTTCACTTGGGATGCTTTCAGGTGCTTTCAAGGGTGTCACAGGGTACCATGAAATGTTAACACAGTTAGCTTTGCAAACATGATCCACAAGATAACTTCACAGATTTCAAATAGGAATCCATAGTTGTGGTCTTCCTGAGTTCTTTGCAACAGCAAAAATGTTCTATTACTTTTCTGCAGTAAAAAAAACAGTAAAAACTAAGAGCTGGCATTTTTCAAGAGATGCCTCAAGGATAAAAATGTTGAGAACCACCTGCCTACACTGTGGTCTGGTAATTAAAGCAACTCAGTGTGAATAAGTATATCAGAATGTCATCCTTTGCTTGTATCCTGTTCAGTGCTACAAGCAGTTCCTACGATACAGCTGCATACTGCTCTGCAAGTCTGATTTATTATGAATCTGAACTCCAAGCATAATTCTCACTGATAAAGAGTCTGTTTCATATTATCATCTGTGTGCAATCCCTTCCTATTCTAATCAAGCATGCTGCCCTATTACACTGTTATGATCATAACCTTTCAAAGAAATGCTGGGCTTGGTGCTTTTCCTTTCGGTTGACAAAAGTGTCTAAACCCTCTTACACAAAGAGAAAGCAGGAAGGACACAAATAATGCTGTATAAAATGCTGTTGTTAGAGATTATTCCAGAGGGCCCACTCCTAGGCTACAAGCCTGAATATATAGGACGTGAATATAAGCAAAGGAGCTAAACATAAAATTGTGATATTGCTTTGATGTTTTAATAATCTAAAATGCACACATAAAAAGTGAGGATCTGTAATGAGCTTAAAAGAAGTGCAGCCCTACCCAGAAGGAAGGTATGTTGAGTAGCTGTTAAAGTACCACTGTGGTCTCCTGATCCTGATTCTCTATAGGATGGAGAAGCTCATGGTGTAATTAAGTATTAGGACCTCGAGGTCACACTGTACAAAAGTCTTTGCCTGACTACTTATAAAGGTGTCACTATCCAAGACCAAACCACCATGCTAATACTTCATTTTCAACAGTTCTAAATATTAAAAGAAAAATGCAAAAATCCTAAAATCATGGTTCTAATGATAATATGATGTTTAAATGCTATAATGAATTAAAACCCACAAAAATAAATATCCCAATTCTTTACTGGTTTTTGTTACATGTCATAGTAGTCATAGTTTTACTCTATGTAGAAAACTTTCTTTTATTTGTCTGTGGGTGCATCTATACATGTATATTAATGCAACGCAATAAACTCCAGTGCTTATCACACTGGAGTTTACTGGTCCAGGGCACCGTGCTTTCACATATACCCAGGACCAGAGCACATTGAGCCAGGTAGGAGCAGCCCCAGCTGGAAGGGACCCAGGAGATCAGCCTTCCAGCTGGGGCTGCTCCTGCCAGACTCAACATGCTGCAGAGGGCCTGGCTAGAGCACAAGGGTGCTCCTGTATAGGGCTAGCTGGCAGGCAGCCCCTTCACTGAAGCACTCTCGTGCCCCAGCCAGCTGGCAAAGCATCTACACATGCATTGCTGTGCACAAAAAAACCCTCTGCAGCAGGACAGTACGTGTATTTACAAATACTAACCTGCTGTGGAGTTTATTAGTTTCCTGCCACCTAACAGACCTGCATGTGTAGACACCAAGACATTTACTGCTGAGCTCATTAGGCAATTCCATAGTAAACATCTCATGTTGATGTGTCCAGTTTGTGTTAATTTTGGTGGTTTGGTTTGTGCCTTGGAGGGCTTTTCTTTTTCTTATTTTGTGATTTCCTTCTTTCCTTCTTTTGCATCTGACATGACTATAATTAAACATAAAATCTAAAGGAATAATAGGCATAAAGAAGAGATACTTAACCAATTTCAGATGGCAACTCACCATAGAGTACAAACCCTATTATGCTACTGATTTCACTATATAATACAGATGTTTCTTCTATAAATAATTGATTTGTAAAACAAACAGTGCAAGTTACTTCAGTTACTTTTTCATTTCAGAATAATAACATAGTAAGACAGATTCCCCTCAAGACATGTTCTCTATGTTGAATATATCAACCCCTCCCCCCAGCCCCGAGTCAAGCATACAAAAGGTATATTATACAGCAATAGCCTGCAGTATTTTGTGAACTCCATATTTCCCAGGTTGTTCCCATACTTAATAACCTTGTTTGCGCAGAAACACTTTTGTGGCTATGTTCATTAAGGTGCATAGGGAAGCCATAACTATTTTGGAAGCTGAGACTGACCCAACCAGATCATGGATTCTCCCAGGGGTAGACTCTAGTCCCATTTCAGTGTAGAAGACAGTACTATATCACACTAAAGTTGCACCACATAAGAACAATTAAATCAGTACCAGAGTCTTTTTCTTTCAGACACGTAAGTATGCTTGGGTTTTTGATGGTATAAGGATGGACATGAGAAAAAAGATTTAATCACATATATTGCACAGTACAGCTGGTAATGTACCAAGAAATCATGGAAAATTTTAGGGAAGGTATGATAAGCAGAGTGTGAAGTTCTCTAATGTGCATAATTTATCTTAACTTAAAGATACCACCACCCCACTAGGTCTGCATATCTGAGGGATGGATTATTCCTAGCTGTGCAGGAATTTCACAAATATTATTCACAGGTCAATGAAGGGCGAGTCAATGAAGGGTGAATTCAACCATTCCTTGTACGTTATAGAAGCTGATGCTTTCTCTACAGTGCCCCTTTTACCTTGTTGAGCAGCAACTCACATCAGAGAGTGTGAACAATGAGGGTATGAAAAAAATGGATGTTGGTTCTTTAATGAATTAAGAATGTGGGATTATCACTCAAATTTACACATGGTTGTATTTAACACAAAAGGTGTTTCATCCATGTACCTCCCAGGACAAAACTGCACTTCTCACTTTTCAATTTATTTTCCTTTTTAGAAAATAAATAAATAGCTCCCAGTTTTAAAATGAGGAGATATAAAAGGGGCAATTAAACTAACATCTTGGGGAGCAGTAAAAATGACTGCTTTAACAAGGACCCTTTTCAAAGTAAAGAAAATATACTGAAATTGTCTAGAGTTGGATTATAATATTATGCGTGTTATCTAAATAATATTTTCCTCTGTTAAATCACTTTAAAAATACAGCAGTCACAATGTTCCTGTAGTCTTTACACCTCACTCATTTTTAGGAGTCCACGGTCAGGATTTCCTGAAAATAAGATGATGAAAAAGTGATATTCATTCTTAGCTTTGGGGAATCCTGACTTTCCCCCCTCAGGGCATAGGACTCCCAGATGGTGCTCTGGACTTCACGAGAGTAGATCCAACTACTCATGAGAAAATAACTGAGAAGAAAATTAAGATGGGAGTGAAGGAAATGCTTTATGGAGGAACAAGAATATTAGCACAGGGTAATGGGTGTTGAGGGAGAAGAAATAGTAAATTCTATCATTCCTGAAGGCACAAATCACATTCATCTTTAAGGTTTGTAAGTGAACAAACACAATGGGATCCAAAAGCAAAGGGGTGGAGGAGGCAAGGAAGAATCTTGTGTTCTACAAGACCCAACAGTCAAGGGCAGGTAGGTGCAGCTCACTTCCTCCTGCTGCTGCTCAATCCATGGTTTTCCCCAGGTCTGGTAATAGCTGACACTTCCCCTGCCTTTACTTCTATATTGAAATGTTCTGCACTTGAGAAACAGATTCATAAGCCTGTGAAGCCAGTTTCAGAGCCTCTTGAAGTAGCACTGCCCCAGTATTATGTATTATATACATGGAAAAGAGAAAAAAGGCAAAAAATACAGAATTAGGCACCCATCCAACATTCCCCAAATGCCCTAACCATAACCCAGTAATCAGCATCTCCACCAGTCCCACAAGCAGACTCCACAAACACCACTAGTCTGATAACCATTTCTCTTGCCATTCGCATCAAACCATGACACTAACTTTCTTCATGTGATCCAGATATGTATTGGACTCCAACTACAGAGAAGCACTTTTAACTACTGTTTTCAGGTCACAGAAAAAAAAATTAAAAACACTCCTAGCATCTAATGAAGTAGGTTGTTGCCTATAAAAGCTACTGTGTCTCTGAAACAGCTAGTCTCAAAGGTGCTTCTCTGCCCTATCATCTGGTTTCTCTGTATTTATAAAAAATTGTCATCTTCTTTCTATTCTTGGAGTATTCAGAACAGAAACTGGTATCCAGGTGTAGTCACACCACAGCCTCATTTTAAACTCTGTTATTTTATTATTTTTCCAGATTTAAGGATATGCTCAGCTTGGCACAATTGCTGCAGGTCTGTGTTGGAATAGCCTGCACCCTGTAGCTCAGACCTAGGCATTTGGACCACCCTATTTAAAAATGTTTCTAATAACATCTATGCTTTTCAATACTTTACTAGCTCCATTTCTTAGGGTACATACAGCTGTTACATTAAGCATTACATCGATCTACATGCCCAACTGTGCAGGCATTTGGCAAGGTAAAATCAGGCAAAAAAATGGCAGGCCTAATCTAAGTTAGTTCAACTGAAAAGGTTAACCCAATCTATTAAGTGCCTGTACATGTCTAAAGTGCAACCTCTGAGATGGAAATTTTTATCCCCTTGAACCTCCCATCCCCAGGTGGACACCCTCCCACCCCCTATAGACCCACCAACCCTCCCTCCTGCAGACCTGTTAACTGCCTCCACCCCCAAACCCACTACCCAACCAACCCATCCATACCCCCATCCATGGCTTGGGCATCTGCAAATGGCTGTATGTGCTGCTCCCGGTCTACGTTCACTCAGCTTAAAGTAAGTTTGGCAAATGTAGACCAGGTGCAGTGAATGCTTGTATGCACCTTTAGAGAGCAACTGATAATATATAAGGAATTTATTTTTAATGTATTTTTTCCATAAAGGAAATTTGTCAAGAAAAAATCACATTGGTTTCTAGTGCACCAGAGACACATGTAAGATGTCTCTCTTAATAGTGTTCCATTTGCTCACATATTATTGATGATTAAATATATCCTCTTTTTATTTGATAGTGGAGCTCTCCTCAAGTGATAACACATATCATTATTAATCTCCCTGATAGAGTGCCTAATGGAGTCCCAGGACTGCAAGCACTATGAGGATTGCTGAGGTATAATACATACCACAGTAAAGGCATGAGCACTGCTTAAATTACCTAGTGAAAGATGATTTTTTGTTTAAGTGCTTTCCCTGCAGACCACCTGGCATGTAAAAAACAAGTTATATTCTCTTTGCCTCTTTATGTTTTCATATTACATTCACCACCATGGCATCATCACTAGTAATAAAAATCTAGTAATCAAATGTCAGTGTTTAATTTTGTAGCTGCTCCCTAAGCAATATAAAACCCAGCCTACACCTTTCCAGCTGTGCTAAGAGCAAAAAGCAGTTTTTGTTGTATGTACATATATGATTCAAGTATGCACAGGGAGTGTGTGCACTTGCTAAGAAGGTAACTTTTTTTTTTCAAGTGATATTTTGGTACATCATCTTACTTTAAAGATAAAGGTAACTGATTTCTTAAATGATGAGAAATGTCCCTTTAAACAAAGCGGGAGCAATTAAATTTCACTAACTGGGGCACATTCAAATGTCAAATTAATCAACACATTGTATACTTCACAATTTCATCCTCATTACAATTTAATAAAGAGTTTTTCCAGGGTCTTCCTTTTCTGGTTCATGCCAAAAAATTATAATGCTTAACAATCAACTGTAAACACTTCTTAATTCATTGTTTACAGCTCAAGTCAGTGAACTGCAATTCCATGGGGTTTATCAGCAAAAACAGCTTATGAGTCTTGGTTCCACAGGAAATCCCACAGAGACAAGGCTTTGGAACTACAAATGTGACTATATATTATGTGTTGAGCCATCAAATGCAATCTAGCACTTCCAGGGCAAAATCAAAAGGACAGGACTTTCCTTCCAGTTCAGTAATGAAAGGAAAAAATAGAGGAGAGGGGAGAACCCTGAACAATTATGAGTAAGAGTTCTACTAATGTCCAAAATTTTGATTTTCCTAAGAGGGAGCAAAACTCGTAAGTGATAAATTTTGTACAATACATTTAATTACACTTATTTAGACTGACACACTATGAAAAAATGTAAACAGTATTACAATGCAGTGACATTAATAAGTTATTGATGCTCTTAAATAGAATCTGAGAGATATTGTCCAGGAATAGTATTACTAAGCCAAAGATAGTCTAGTCCTACCATCTCTAGCAATGATCGCATCAGTTCTCCTGAGGTAAACAGCAATAGATCTGGACATTTTTTCATACCAGAGGGAATACCCAGGTATATCAAGGACTGAAGAGGTGTTGATTATTCAATAGATGGCATTAATCTCTGAGCCAATACTTGTGTTGATAGAGGTCATTTGTTTACTGAAGGTACCACCTTTCTGACGAGCTGGTGACCTGAGAAAAAGTGCCATGGCACTTTCCACAACAAAATGTTTATTAATTCCTGTTTTCTATCCAAATATTCTACCTGCCTGTTACAAGCAATCCTAAACAATTTACAAACTATAAAGAGCTACTCAAATATACCCCCATTTTATAGAAAAGAAAACCAGAGCACAATGCACATCCATTGCAGAAGCCTAAATGCAGACTCCTCCTAAATTCCATTTTCAAAAGTGATTTAGGATTCTAAACCATTTATATTCCTTTAAAAATGCCATTCTGTAGTAAAGGGCAGAGAAGATCTTAACCAGGATAATGATAGAGACTGAAAATGTAGGAAAATTGCCTAACAGCAACTTCCTATTCAAGTAGGAGGAAACTCTTAAATTAAGAGATGGAAGACTTGCCTTTGGATCATTTAAAACAAATCTGGACTAAGTACAGTACTATCAGCAGAAGAGAATAACTCTGAGGGCATATCTGCAGTGTAAATGAGATGGGGGCGACTGCAGCCTGGGTACCTAGTTTGAGCAACCACAGCAGTGATGCATGGGTATCACATGAATCTGAGTATGTTCCCAGGATCCCCTGATGATTCAACACTATATGCTGTCAACCACTCCACCACATCTTCACTGCTGTTGTTGCCTGAGCTAGCTAGATTAAAGCAGTGAAGGTAAACCAGCCCATGATATAATTACACCTTGGATTGTGGTATAAAAGCACTCACCATGGGATGAATTAGTGATTTAACAGATCCTTAGCCTTACCGTTATTACTGCACAGACCTAATAAAATAAATAATTACAACTATTTCTGTCTTCAGCGGCCTACATATATTCAAAGTCACACCTCTGATTTGCCTTATATTATTCAAGCCTTTTTCTGAATAAATTTGGCACTTGGATTTCCTCAGGAAAATAGCCATGCCAGTAATCATTCTGGGTATTACTCATTATCATAAAGTTTGATTAAATATTAAAACCTGTAGCACTTTCAATTACAATAAAACCACCAACGTTCCTTCAGCAGCTTTAAAAAAAGTCACGTCTAGTCTAGGTAATTTTCAAGAGGGATAACGGAAGGACTAGTCCTCATCCTCTAATATTCCATTGAGACATCCCTCCCTAGAACGGTGTGTACTCGGCAAACACTTTCAGTTGCATTACAATTGTTCACATAGCAACACACTCATTCTCAGAAGAATTCTTTGGTTTCTTTTTAATCTACAGAGTCTTCCCAGATCTTAAAATATGTAGATTCTTTTATTTCCTTTCACTAATGGTTATGGAAAAATAATGTTGCTAAGTCAAGAAACATTCTATCCTGTTTGCCTATCTCCATTTATTCTCCCAGCATATAAGAAAGCTTTAGAAAATTACCTTTTGGTTTTATGTTCCCATTCTTTAAGGCCTCTTTTTAGTTTTGCACAATGTAGACATGCTTTCCCACTGGAAATTTCCATATGGCATACAAATGGCCAATTCTTTATTTTATTACAGTTTATGTTTTGTATAACGTAAAGCCTGTTGAGTGCATTTAGCATTCCCTTTCCAATTGCTCCCTCTCTCTCTGCCACCTTCCAATTGTTTTCTTTTTTATTTCTGCTTCACCCAGAGTCCAGTGACATCAGAGAATGGATGCCCATTAACCCCACTATGATTTGAATCGGCCTCGCAGTCCCTGTGCAAATAAAACTGAATTATTAAGAAGGCAATTTTAAACACAAGTATCATTATGCCTCTTTATAAATCTATGGTGTATCCACACCTGGAATACTGTGCCTAGTTTTGGTCCTCACACCTCAAAAAGGGTATAGATGAACCAAAGAAGGGCAATAAGGATGATCAGCAGTATGAGAGAGAGACTAAAGAGGGTAGAGCTATTCAGTTTAGAAAAGAGATGCTGGGTTGGTGGTGGGGCATGATAAGGGTTTACACGAACTATGGCTCATAAAATGAAACTAATAAGTAGTAAGTTTTAAACTAACAAAATGAAGTTCTTTTTCACACAGCATGTCATTAAAGAGTGTTACCAGATGTTGTGGAAGCTGACAGTTTAGCCAGATCCAAAAATGGATTCAACAGATTGTTGGAGGAATATGCATCAGTAGTTACTGACATGGGAGTCAGAGGTACACACTCTGAATCAGATCTCCCTAGACTTTAAATGCTGGAGACTGCAAGTAGGAGATGAACAGGGGAAAAGTCCTGGTCATACCCTGTTCACTTTTCCTTTTCAGAATCCATTTTCTGCTAGTGCGTGATACAGGATACTGAGCAAGATGGACCTATGATCTAACCTGGCAAATTGCAGTTCTTACGTTCTTACACACTAGTGAATCCTATCTTACTAAGCAAGCTGCTTTCTGTCACTCATGATATTATCATTGCCACGTAAGTGCAGGCTGTGCTTCCTCCTTTGTTCGCTCCTCAGTGGGCATGCCTACATGTGCCATTAGGGAACAGTAATAGACTGAAGCTTATTGCTCCACAATTTATTGCTCCCGGGAAGTTCCTGGGTGCATGTCTACACATACATTCAGCGTGCAGCACACTGAACCAAGACACAGCAGTCCTGGCTGGCAGGAGGCCCTGGGGATCAGCCTCCCAGCCCAGGGCTGCTCCGACCGGGCTCAATGTGCTGCAAAGGGGCTGGCTGGGGCATGAGCATGCTTTAGTGTGGGGCTGGCTGGCAGGCAGCCCCAGCACTGAAACACCCTCATGCCCCAGCTAGCTGGTATTTATAAGTCCTACCTTGCTGTGGAGTTTATTAGTTTTGTTCGCCCTAATAGGGCCACACGTTTAGACGCTGAGACATTTACTGCACAGTTAATTAGGCAACTGTGCAGTAAACATCTCATGTAGACGTGCCCATTCAATACCAAACTTTGGCTGTGGAATTTGATTAGTATTTACTTGTGGTCACATGTATTTCCATAAGAGATGTGGTTTTGGTCCTAAGAAATTTCTAGAATTATTCCAGTACAGAACTAGTAGAAATCACTGTGTCACTAATGCCTAGAGCCTCAGACAGGCTATAGCTTCATTATCTAATACATGGTGCAGAAACAGAAACTATTTCTCAGAGATACAAATCCCTTTCACCCCTTTAGGAATCATGTGATTTAAAGGTATTGTTCCTTTTTTTGTTTTTCACTTTATCCCTCACCGAGACTTAGAGGCACACCACCTGGCCATATCAAGTCTTCCATCATTCCCACGTTACCTTCTTTTCTTTCTTTTTTGGCTTGCAGTCCCTCTACATTTTTAAGCTAGCACTTAATATTTCATACAAAGAACCCTTATGTCATACATTTCAGATGATCTATACAGGTACACCCAGGTGTCAAATTTTATTTTTAATTCTCTTTAAGTAGAACCTTGTGCAAAATGAATGTGACTCTTATATTCCTAAGCATGAGATGCTGGGTAAAGTGAACTATCTTGTATGCGTGCATATTCTTCATAGCAGAATTTTGCTTGGGAGTCAAGAATGACTACTGAAGGAATTACTTATATGTATTTTCCAAAATAAATAATAATTACCCATTATGGAAAAAACAATAGTCACTCAGTGTTGGGGTATATGGAAAAATACAAAAGGTATCAAACCTAGAAAAAGAATTCCAGGCTGAATTCAAATTGTTACTGAGATGGAAACTGTTACAGTAACTGGAGATATCTTTGCTTGCAGGTCTGGGGAATCCTACTTCTGAGAGTACTGCTGCTGTTGCTATGGAGAAAAGGAACAGTACCCTGACAGTCTAGGCATAATGGACAGAAAAATCCACAATCAACAGAGCTGGCCACATATGAGAGAAATAGTTATTCCTACAACCAAAGGAAATGGGAACTTCTCAAACTGCTCTACTCTATTTAGCATTTGGCAATCTCTATGGTGCGCAAATAATCTCTACACAAGCAATTTTGGACAATACAATTATTCCAAAGTTTAATGTGCAAAATCCTGTATTTTTTTATTATAAAAAACACATAATTCCCTTTTAATTACCATTCACTTTAATGCTGCATACACTGGCCTTGAACCTGCAAGCTGAACTACACAGGCTAATTTCAGGAAGAAAGTATATATGAGTTTGATTGGGATAATCTTCCTGAAATAGGTTAGGGGATGAGGTAATATATAACAAAATGAGCATAATAATTATAATATATGACCTTTTTTCCTACATCTCAACCTATTTCTCTACTGAAGCACATGCCCAATATATTCAGGACTGAAAAAGAAAAGAAGTACGGAACTATCATAAGAGTGCCATGCAATCCTTCCACCATTTCCACAGATGACTTCTGAATCTCTGCAGCTTTCCTTTTTTATAGAAGGGTTGAGGGTGCTTTGTACTACCTATTGCTGACAGCCAGACCTTAGCATAATTTGTAAGGTGGCAATATTGTCATGCAATCTCTTGAGCTGATGAAGCAGTCCATGCAAACTGCCTATTCTGGCCTGTCCATCCTGAGTAGTCAGGAAGGAGCACCTCTGGGACTCTTTGTTCCTTGACCCCTCTACTCTGTAGTTACCTTGGGGTCATCCAGCCTCTGTATGAACCATAGTAGTTGCTGGACACATCTACACATGTAATTAATATGCAGCAATAAACTCCGGTACATATCGCACCAGAGTTTATTGCTCCTGAGCACACCATTTAACATGCGCCCAGGACAGCAGCACGTTGAGCCAGAACAGAGCAGTCCCAGCTAGCAGGGAACCTGAGGGTCAGCCTACTTGGCTCAACATGCTGCAGAGGGGCTGGCTGGGGCACAAAGGTGCTGCAGTGCAAAGCTAGCTGGCAGGCAGTCCCTGCACTGAAGCCCCTGTGCCCCAGCCAGCCAGGTCAGCATCTACGTGTGCGCTGCTGTACAGTAAAAAACTCCACCGCAGGGTACCACTTGTATTTACAATAGGGCTGCACATGTAGATGCTGAGACATTTACTGCAGAGCTCATTAGGCACCCACTGAGTAGAAAATATCACAGACAGGAACAAGAATGGAAGTACTACCCCACAGCAGAGTTTATTAATTTACTGCTGCCTAATAGGGCTGCACATACAGATGCTGAGACATTTACTGCAGAACTAATTAGGCAGCTCCGTAGTAAACATCTTGTGTAGATGTATCTGCTGAGTAGAAGAAATCACAGACAGGAACAAGAAGGCATAGCTGTTAAATATGTCACAACCCTAAAGGGCTTTGTCATAAGTTACCTGTATAATGCCAGAAATCTGTGGAATATTGTGATGTCATAAAGTTAGATCAGTTTTAGACAAGTCACAGGTGAAGGCTTTATATTGTTTCAGACCCTCGTGACTGCGACTTGCCGTAAGAAGGCTTGGCAAGCGGAGTCATGGAGACAGTAGCCAGGTGGAAGGATGTAAAGAAGGCTTGTAGCTCAGAGGTGGCGAAACCACCAGACGGCTGCCCTTACTTCTCAGCAATGGGAGAGAGGGGGAAAGACTGTGCTCAGAGATAGGGGTCTACCCAACTTGAGGAGGCAGCTGGCCAATTTCTCCAAGAGATTGCAAGGCCAGTTGCCATTTTCATGGGCTGACTGCAGCAAGGCCCCCCCTTGCCTCTCACTAGCCAAGGAGCCCTGGTGGCCCCACCCTTCATTGATGATTAGTTGTGAGGCTTGGTTGTCATGTGGCCCCGCTCCTCACCACTGATTGGTGAAAAGGGGTAGGATGTCATGATGGGCAACCCTCACAGGCGATCAGCAGCTAGGAGTAGGAGCAGCAGCCATCTTGGACTTCTCCCTCTGGGGAGCCAGCATTTTATTTTCAGTAAGTTTTGTTTTTCCTCTGCAGATTCTGGCAATTCACAGGCAATGCCGGATTTCACAATTTCCATAAAATCTGTGAAACTGTAATTTCTGTAGGTCCCTACTCATACAGCCAAGTCAACAGTGGAACGATCAGATCACCATCAGTCTATTGACACTACTTTTCATCTCCACGTACAGTATACTGGCAGGACACATTTGGTATGTACCAGTCTAATTGAAAGGTGACCTACAAAGAAGCGGGGAAAGAAAAGGAAAAGCAAAAACCTTTGGGTTTCTGGCTTTCCCCTTCTTTGTGCTATGTAAAATGGGTCTAAAACATTTTAAAGTAATGTTGGAGGTTTTATGTAAAAGAAATCCACCTTCAAAAGCCTCTGACAATAACCACAGCATTGGCAGAATAATATTGCATGTACCAAGAAAGGGAAACCTGATTTATTAAAAAGAAAAACATTGCTTTTATTTATATTGATTTAAACTTGCTTTCCTTGGTTGGCTGGCTTTGCTTATTTGCTTGTTTTTGTTAAAACTCATTTAACCAAAACACTTCAGAGAAAATGTCTCTTTCTAAAGGATTAAGCCTCTTCAATGGTAGGTGGAAAAAAATGTTTCCAATAAAGTTCTGAGCAATCCAGGAAGCTAGCCAACAAAATAAAGAGAGAGAGAAGACTTGATATTCCTAAACAAACAAACCTTCAAGCCTCTCTTTTCACATTAAAAGACATTGAGAGAAAAAAGGGAAAAAAGGGACCCTTGCTGATGAAGAAAATCTAGTGCATAAAAAAGACTGCCTTTGTAAGGATTTAAAAATAAAAAGTGCCTATTAAAAGCTTAGAAGCAAAGTTGTAAAGTATTTAGCTCTAGAAGTAGATATTCAAACTTCATCCAAATGGGTACCCAGGAAGTAAATGGGAGTTTTACCATTCATTTTAATGGGATCAGGATTACACCCAAGACTTCAGTTTCCATGCATGCCCATCCAGTGTTTAATCACAGCCTGTGCTCAGTCTTAGCCAAATAATACAACTTTTAAACACCTATTTTTCTAACCCTGTGGTTCTCAACCTTTTTAGAATCAAGGTACCCCTTGCTAGACTAGAAGCAACCTTTTGGAAATGCCAGCTCATTTTCTCTTATTTTTTGACTACAGAAAAATGAACAGAGCAATTCTTCTGTTGCAAAGAACTCAGAAAGACCCACAACAGCTCACAATGTTTTTAAAACTATGTATTCCTATTTGAAATTTCTGGGCATATCTTGTGACTCATGTCTGCACACCTAACAGTACTACCATTGCGTGGCATGCTGTGGCATCCTTGAAAGGAGCTCAAGGCACCACAGGGTGCCATTGGCATCCTGGTGCACAATCACTGGTCTAACTCAAACTCTCCCATTTGGATTTTGAATCAGCTTCTAGCTACATAAAAAAAATATTAAAGGGGGAAAAAATCCTAACAAGCTTTGTTTGTTTTTTTTCACATACACACAGAGGGGCACCTCTACACAAGACATTTACTGCACAGTAAACTAACTACCTGCACCATAAACACCTTGGCATCTACACACGCACCGCTATAAGGCTGGAGTAAACCAATTTACTCTGCAACAGGATAGTACTTGTAAATCCTGTCATTTTTTTAGGTTGCAGTAGCGTATGTGTAGACACTGCCCGAGCTGGCTGGGGCACAAGGGTGCTTCAGTCTGGGAGCTGCCTGCTGGCTAGAACTTGAGTGCCTGCCTAACCAAAGCATGGCAGGAGTGACTCTGGGGCTCCCAGAGCCAGAAACAACCCCCAGCCCCCTTCCTGCACCGGCTGCCAACCTGGCTGCCCAGTGTCCTCAGCTGGCCTAGGGACTCTAGCCACATCTCACTCTTATCCCCCCCATTGTCTGAGGGGCAGTGTAAATCCTGGATCTGCCAATGGAACAAACCAAATCGGAGAAATTAAGGAATAGAAACTGACTTTACAGTCCACTATTTATGGCAGTGGTTCTAAGACTATGGGTCACAACCTTGAAGGGGGTCACAGCACTTGCCAGTAGGTTCACAAATCCCATGGTAAATTCAGCTGAAAAAATTTGGATTTGCACTGGAAGTACTATTGCAGACTAGCTAGAAGTAGGGTCATGAGCCCAGAATAACTGGGAATCTCAGATTTGGGGTCTGCACAGTGGTTTGTATCCATTCTCTGCATCAGGCAAAGCAGGAACTCAACACAGATTTCCCACATTAGAGCTGTCCTATCATGATATTGGCTAATTTTGTGGTGTGGATTAATGCATTTGTCTCTCACTCAACACACATGTACATAATGCTAGGTTTACATCAATACAATAAAATGTCAAAAACTGCTAGGTTTATCCCACTACAGGCAGACGTAATGAAATAATAATAAAAAAGAATAACATTAGGACAGGGAAAGCATTTCCTAACAGCTCTACCTTTAAAATGTTCTACAGTGCAAAGCCTTACTCACATGCTTACTTTTCCTGCTTAGCCTTACTCATCTGAACAATTCTAGCTTATAAGATGAAGAATCAATCATAAACTTTAAAAAAAAAAGTTGGCAATGGAAATAAAAATATTCCATCAGCCTGCCAGAAAAACGTAAGTCTTCTACTTTGACACTAGAGCAGAAGCAAAAGCTAGTCACCTTGTAAATTAAGGCTGTACTGATCAATATGGTGATCAATGAGCAGCTCTTTAAAAGCTCATTTGAAAGCTAAAGAGAACAAAGGTTTCAAAAAGGCTAGCAATTTTCATGTCAGTCCCCATCATTCATCTAAGGTTTTGCAGTAAAACTAGCTGCAGGGTAGAGGTAACTGTAATTTTTTTAGCCCTTGGTTTAGCCATTGTATTTTGAAGGTGGAAAAGACCTTCTATTTATCTTAATCATGAAATTGATTTGAGGTTTCTCAGTTATTTGAAAATACCAAAAATGATGCTAGAAGATTCTATTTTAACAATATTACAATAGCATTCAACTGCTTTTCTGGAAGATACACTGATCACTGTATAGCAATTAATTGGGGGGGGGGAACAACAAAAACATTAAGAAATGGAAAAACAACCTTCATATGCATTTCTTGATACCTCTGTGCATTTCTTGATATGCCCTATGTTAAAAAGTGTGATAAGCACCTTTTATAATAGCTAAAAAGAGCAAGGTACATTCTGAAAGAGATTACAATGTTATTTGTGACATGATGTGAAAGCGTATAACAATAGGGCAGGAAAAAATAGTAGTAGTGGAGGACAGGGGTTACAAGATCAAATCACTCCTTTATGGCACATCATATGAGCTTCTCAGTAAATAATTAGAAGTCATTGATACCAACATTTCCTGTAAGAAACTAAGAGCAATCTAAGTGACATACTCCTTAGGCAACTCAGTGTTTCCGTGGGTGTATATTACATAAGCCCTGGATTCATCACTGCTCTCACTGGGCTGTTTGCACACTAACCAGAACTACAGAGACTGCAGTGATCACCTGATCATCTGAACAGCTGATGTTATTTGTCTCTTTCCTTTATGTACTTAAAATGTGCAGGTGTGATTTTGCTCTGCTCAGAGCTGTGAAAAGAATATTTAATGACAGGGCTGCTGCTGATGTAACGTCACAGTATCTTCCTCTCCAACATTTTTCATTTGTGATTCCTTCCAGAAAACTCACTGGCAGCTGCTCTGCCTTTCTCCAGTTCCAATAAAGAGTATCCTTAAAGAATGGGTGAGCGCTGCTTTGAACCACAATGTTAAAAATAGATAATATATGACCTTACAATTTTTTTTGTTCTAAATTATAGCTATGGCTTCCTACTAGATATTATAAATTTTGTCATGAGGCCCATGTTTTTCTTCCATCCCACATCTTACAATGCAGCATTTAAGGCCGACTGAAACAGAAATCATGGCCTATTCTAAAACCTACAGAATCCGCAGTAATGCTTATAACTCCTCCTGTTCAATCTCTTGTCCTTCTCCACTGCTTCATGGTTACCACAATTTAGAAAGATTTCTTTATGAATCAGAGTTACAGGAGAGAGACATATGGAAGACAGAGATGGAAGGAAAAGGCAAAAAGAATACTATATTTCTTTTTTTTTTCAAACTAAACCATCCCAGGAAGACATACATGCAGAATACTTTGTGTAGGTCTTACTTTAAAAATTGAATTGGAGGTTCAGAAAGGTCACAACCTCAAGGCTAGGGACAGACATTACACATAAACTGGTTTAAGTGATCAGAAACTGCTTGAAACCTGTAACAGAACAGATGCTCAGTGCACATAAACCAGTTTGAAAATGGCTGAAACCAGTTTGAGATAAATCTGGTTGAATGTAGTATCAGACTTAACTGATTTGACTCAAACTGGTTTATGCAATGTCTATCTCAGACCCCTTGCTGGTTTAAGATCAACCAAATCTCCCCAGGATCCCAGCATGCTCTCTGGGCTGGACAGGGCTCTCTGTTCCACAGCAGAGCTGGTCCCTCCCCTCTGCTCCCTGGCTGGAGTTCAGCAGAGACTGCAGGCACAACAGGGTCTACAGGCAGATCAGGGTATCCCTCACTGCTCACTGCCCAAGCAGGAATTTACCCCCTCCTTCCCCCCCAGCACCATGGACCCTAGGCATATGGTATGCTAGCTAATAGGGGGGGGGGGGGTGTCCAATTTCACTGGGACAGGCAGAAAGAATAGTGACCACTTAGGGCTTTTTGGAGCTAATCAACAGGTCAGCTGGTAAGCTGTTTAAGAAGAGTTTTAACCAATGGAAAGAAGCTGTTGTTTTGCTGATGGGGTAATAAACACAGTTATCATCCCCCTGCTGGCTTGCTCACCTGTCAATTTACTGCAGACAGTATAATGAAGCAGGGAGAGGGATTGAAAAGCTCTGTATCATCAACAGATGCATTCACTGCACCCCACTCCCCCCTTGCCTCAGAGTGCTAGCAGGGGGCTGGGGGCTGGCAACACTCCTGCCCCTTCAGCAGCCAGTGGGGAAAAGCCTGGGATGGTGCAGGCAGACCTCCCTAATCAAAGCGTCCTGCCATGGCCTGGCCATGCTCCCACTCAGCTCAGCACTATGCAAGGGAAGGGAGAGCTGCTCTAGTGCCCCCCAACTTCTAGCCTGAGCCACTGCAGGCATATGCCGGAATTCCCTCACTCCAGAGAGAATGGTTACAATCCAGTTCAGCCTAACCAGGTTAAATTAACCTACAAAGATTGAATCAATTCAAGCTTTTTGAATGTCTGTCCCTAGCCCAAATGTTTATAAGAAGTAGATAACTAGAAGGTCATGTATTTACCCACTTACCCCTCCCTCCCATTTTAGTGGTCTGGAGGGTGCTCTCAGGGTAGAGAGAGAAGCATACTTCAAACAGCTCAGATCTGGATGTTCATCTACCTCCTCATAAAATAAAATCTTCCCTCCTCATCCTCCCCCTTATCTCACCACTTTTAGATACTCATACATGTCTTGGTATTTCAAAAGAGCCATACTGGTCTATTACCTTCTCTCACCCCCACATCTGGGTCTTGTGTCTTGTTCAGAGCAACAGGAAGAAGTCCCGTATCTAACCAGTTAGAAGCTTAAATAAAGATTCTGTTTCTAAAAATAAGGTAAGGTTCAGGGAAGAAATTCTCCTCCTTTCCCCCTGCAAAAAACAAATAAATAAAGCCCCTCATTTCTGATTTTAATTATCTGCTTCCATAACCAGAAGAAAACATTACTGGTTTCAATGTATTATTTGGCAGGTAGAATAATATTCAAGGTCTTGTATATTGCATAGTACTACAAATCTAAGGATGTACATTTCTGGATGCATGGAAAAGGTATGAAAGGGATAAAAAATGATGCCTTATAAGAACTTCTGTGTAGAGAGTCTCACTAGGCTGCATAAAATTGATTGAAGGATGCTGAATCACCCTGATACCAAGTGTGGGGAAGACACATGGATTATGCTACTCTAAGGTGCTTATGTGACCAGTAATTCTGTGCAGGCCTTACAACAACAGATTGAGACCTGAGGTACAAAAAAAACAAATAACTTACTCAGGATTACAAAGAAAGCCCCTGGTGCAGCTAGGAGTTGAGCCTGGGCTCTTTAGCTTTAGAATAATGATCAGTATTATGCTCAATTGCCCATTTCCATGAGCTGTTCTACGCATCGACTTTATTGACGGTAGCTCAATACGTACTGTATAAAGGTGTAATTTATCCAGCATAAAGCCTGCAAAGTGTAAGTCCCACTTAAACACATTATAAGTGGCCCACAGAGCTTGTGCTTACCCTTTCCACAGGGGAGAATTTCTGATCTAGTAAGCAAAAAATTACTTTACATGAGTCTGTTTGTGGGGTTAGGTCCACAATATGGAGTGACATTATGTGACAGAATAATCCACTGAATAGGTATGTATGATTTATTTTTAAAATATACACATCTGTAATACAAATGTGAAATCAGCTTAAAGTAATAGAATGGAATCAGTACAATGGAATTTCTGCCTCATAAATATTCAATATTACTATTCTAACCGATTAGAAAAGGAGATAAAAATATAATCAGTTATTTTACTTCATCCCATATTAACAATGAACTTAAAAACTTCCCTCTGAAGCTCCAATCAGGCTCTGAAAATGTGCAAATTTCTACTAATTTCTTCCCTATTTATTGCTTAACAAATTAATACTATAGGAAACTACCAACCACTATTTGATCTTGTTATTTAACCAGCTCAATTCTAGCATTTTTCCTAGCACCCTAATTTGTGAATAGTACTATTGATTTCAATGAGACTATTGGAGGAATACGAGTTAACTGAATTAGGCATATGGTGGCAAAACTGGACAACTGGCTAAAAATTAACAATCCGTGGTTCATCTATAAAAATGAAGTCTACTTATTAATATCTCTGGGTTCAATTTCTGGAGATTAGAAACAAACAACCTGGGAGATATAATTACAAGGAACTCTGCAGTGAATGATCAAAAATCTGTAGCATATTTATTTTCAAATAAATTCAAACAGCAATCTAAAGTGCTGATTTCTCTTTCTCGAAATTGAAAGTATAAATTAAGTCCACCTATAATTAATAAAGCCTCTCATTGTTATACACTGGGAATCAACAATTATATTTACTGAGGTAGGATTATTATCAGAAGAACTGACATGTGAATACAAAAGGGGATCATAGAGGATCACCATTAAAGCCCTTGATGAGGAAGCAGAGCAGCTATGACTGTGCAAGGTATCAGCAGACTTAACTGTAAAGCCTTGCATTTCAAGTGCATTTTCTAATCAAAAAATGTGTTTGAAATTAAAGCCAAAGCTTCAGGAAAAAGGCAAACAAGGAGTTATGAAGCAGATCCCTTCGATTATGTAAGTATT
Source organism: Gavialis gangeticus (assembly GCF_001723915.1). Lineage (NCBI taxonomy): Eukaryota > Metazoa > Chordata > Crocodylia > Gavialidae > Gavialis > Gavialis gangeticus. The sequence goes on along the minus strand of NW_017729029.1, from coordinate 70,415,497 downwards.
GCACGCTAAACCAAACAGATTACGATTAGCCACTGTAAAACACACCTGGATCTGCAGATTTTTTAAAAATCTGTATTAGTGCAAAGTAATATTGCCAATTATTCTTAATAATCAGTTTAGATTAGAAAAAAATGTTTCTATTCATATTACATAAGGCTTTCATATTTTCAGCATCAAGAAGTAAACTGAAATTGGTTTTAAACAAAACCAAAGACCAAACTGTGCTAATTTATTCTTCCTGCAACCCTACTGACATCAGTGAGTGTAACTCCACACAATAATTAAGAATTATGACATAAATTAGCAGGAAAAATTCAAAAGCAGCTGATGAAAATCAATAAAATAATTTTTTTACCTTTACTGATGTCAGCAGACTTTAATGTAGAAGATGATATTTTGTGTAAATCAGCTCTTCAGAGGATAACATCTTCCACATTAAAGTCTGCTGACGTCAGTAAAAGTAAAAAAATTTAAAGGATTTTTCTTTAGTCAACTTAAAAAAATAAATAAATACATGTTTTTTAATACCAAATGTGGTCCCTAAAAGCATGTAGTTTAGTTTAAGAAAAGCAAGTAATGGGTGTCTGTTACAGTTTATTATTATCTGATAATGCTACCACCATTCAGCATGTATTTGGGATATTTGATGTGTACTTCTCAAGCCATTTTCCATGAACACTGACAAAGATTCTTTTGAAAGGAGATGTGTAGCTCTGCAAGAACTGGACTTAAAGAAACGTGCAAGAGTGCACGTTTCTGCAGTGAATATTTTAAAACATGCATTGACTGAATGTTAAACAAACTTCCAAAATTCTCTGTGGTGCTGCCTAGAACCAGCCCTTTTATTCTCTGCCCTTATACGTGCTGTGACTCTTTAGGTCCTTTTAAAGCCCCAGTCCATTGTAAAGACTCTTAATTCTTATAAGTTATATTTTAAAAACACCAATCGCATCACATTAGCCTTTTTTTTTTGTAAAAGAAATGCACCTTTAACTATTACTAATGCCAGATGGTCTCAGCATAGAAAGCAGCAGGAGACACCCTATTAATGCTACTCAAACAAGCAACTTGTGCTAGTAGCAGACCAATGAAATCAGTCTCAGACTGCTAATCCTCTCTGTCACTATGGCAACAGCTATTTCAGACAATTCTTCAATTTTCAAGGCAAATGAGCCTGTGTGCTCTGAAACTTCTCCTCCCGGGCGCTTGATGCAAGCAGGTAATTTTTTTTTTTTTTTTGGTATTGGCTACCACTAAAGCAATACATTTATTTTACACACCATATTACATGAAGCACTGGAACATAGCGTTTGGTCTTCCTATTGTTTAATTATAGGCTCTTCTGGGGTACTAATCACTATAGCAGGTAAGTACACCATAAATATGTAGGGTTTGGTTGTGATTTACACTAGATGCCCATCCAGTAGCCTGTAGGAGAATTAGGACACCCCTTACTCTTGTGCTACCTGACCAAGTAACATGCTGTATACCTTGTACTCCCCTTCAAAGAACGGGTAGTCAGGGAGACACTAAGTGGCAGCTCCTCCCTACCATATGTCTGCCAATGCTGCTATCATACATTTGTTGCTGGGATAGGGCAAGAGTAAATATGCAACAAATGGAAGCAAGGAGGTAACTGTACTGTATATCAGAGATGGCAAACCTATGCAGCAATATATCATATGCTTAATTCACAGCAAAGCCACAGCCTAATCCACTAATGTTATTCCTCATTGTGCAGAGGCACAGAGAGAGATGGTGTTCTTGCCAACGGACCCATAAAGACATCTGTGGCAGAGTCAGGATACAAAACCAAATGTCTTTAATGACAACCCCAGACTTCCTGTCCAATTTCTCTCTGCTAATTCTGTAGCCGAGAACAATAAACCCAACTCAACAACTTATTTTATTGAAAGCACTATCCAAACAATACTGTATGTAGAATCTACCAGCAATGGAAAAATGAAGGTGTTATTCTGACAAGGCATGAACTGTATATTCCTTATGTAGGAAAAAGGAAAAATCTAATATAAAATTGGAAGAAACTGAATAAATCAATGTAGCACTACAAATCTTCCTTTTTTAATGTTCTCAAAAGGACGTTCTCAAAGGGATACCTACAAGTCAAGCACACAGGTCCATTTACTTGTCATGAGGATGTTTGCGCCCCAGCTTCATATTCTGAAGTGCAGCGCCACTGACCTAACTAAAGTATACAATCCTCAGCAACTCTGGAAAAAAAAAAGTTAAGACCATTAACTAGTGTTTGTCTGCCTCAAAAGGCCTGATCCTGTATTTCTCGCATAGATAAAATTCCTTTTGAAGTAAAGGATGTTTGCCTTTATAGAGTAGCAGATAGAGGATCTCAGCTCCCCTGAATTTTACTTATATTCCTAGAGCTACTTCCTATGCTAACCAAAAACTAGAGCTGACCAAAACCAGTTAATTCCCTGTCAGTTTGCCTGTAAGTCGTTTACAATACTTGTTTCAAATGATAAATGTGCTTGGAACATGCAGTTCATACTTCTGTCTGAGAAAGCCAGTAGAGATCATTGTGTACATTTCCTCTCCATTATGAGGGTGTCATTTTAATTAAATTCATTCTATCTAGAAGCTTCATGAAAGAAACTCTCAGCAATTCACGGTTGGTACCTATCCATCTCTAATGGGATGTAGGGTATGGGAAAGTAAATTAAGTTCTTCACACTGAAAATATTTTGTACTTTTAATGATTTTTCTTAACATTAATCTTATGTTTCAGAGTAAACCTATTGAATTATATTTGATTCATGTTATCTTATCTCTGCTTTTATGGAAGCTGATAGTTGGTGAGTTATAGAACCACTACTCTTAGATACTGAACAACCTATTTGGTCATACAATTCATATTCCTCCCAGGACATGCCTGCCAAAGAGAACCAAACAATCTTGACCAAAGGCACAAATAACTCACCAGACTAAACAAGTTATTTTCTACCTGGCCTTAAAACATGCACCTTCTGCACCTTTGTCATAGGATGGTTTCTTATTCATCATCCTACAATTATACATTAGCCTAACTCCCATGGAAGATGATGATTCTCTCAGCCAATACTCGATGTTTTCATTTTTGGGTAAACAAACTCTTCTGCTTGATTCAATATGAATGACTTCCAAAAAGTAGTTATTGCTTGGACTGGTATAAAAGTTAATCTGGCCTTGAAAAAAGATTGAATGACACTTGTTCAATAATTTAAAAAGAAATCTTATGGTCTTAGAACCACACTTCCATAGGGCTTTTGATTCAGGAATCCCTTCTGATCTGTCAGTTACATACATATATCTCTAAACTGAAGCTACAATTTCTCCTTAGTCCAACAAATATCTTGTTGGTCTCTGTCATGAGAAGATTTGTCAGGCTCCAAACAGGTACAAGAAGGTAGCACAGGGCATAAGAAGCTTGCCACACACAGGACTGGGTTAACCCTTTAGTGGGCCCTAGACAAACTCATGGCCCCAGGTCAGTCTAGATCCCCCCTCCCCACACTGGCGCTGCCGCCCACAGGGAGTGGGGCTCAGGGCTGCCGCTAGGAATCAGCTGTCATCGTGGCAAGGGGAGGGGAAGGGAAGGGAGGCGGACAGGGCCATTCATACTGCTGCTGCAGAGGGAAGAACCGGTGCCCTCCCATAGCTCAGGGCCCTAGGCACGTGCCTTGCTCGCTTAATCTGGCCCTCCCCACCCAAGTTGATGGCAGAAATGGGAACAAGGGCAGCAGTCTAGTGTCCCTGCCATTATTACATATCTTAAAATGGTGGATCATGGGCATGACCTCAAATCCTGAACCAGCCATCAGAACCATTCTGGAGCCCTTTAGCTTTTCCAGTCTACAGTGTTTTGATGTAGGCATGTGGAGAAGAGAAGACTGACAGGGGATTTGTTAATAATCTTTACATCAAGAAGGGTGCTCATAAATAAGATGGTGATATACTATTTTTACAATCGCAAGACAGGACAAGAAGTAATGGTCTTCCACTGCAACAAGGAAAATTCAGGTATGATACTAGAACAGCTTCCTAAGTATGAAGGTGGTTAAGTATTGGAACAAATTAATTTAAGAGGTTATGGAATCATTGTCCTTGGAAATTTTTAAGAGCAGGTTAGACAAACATAGGGCTGCCCATACATGTGCTCAGGGGTAGGGGTGGCGTTTTAATTAGAGTGGTTCCCAGACAGCTGCTCTAATTTAAATGCTTCACTGTCATGTGTATTAAGCCCCTGCATGTTTAAAAATGACTGTGGGATACTTTATCTAAACCTCATTTGACAAGGTTTAGATAAAGCACCCCACAGCCATTTTAAAACATGAGGGGGTTTAATACATGTGATGCCGTGGAGACACTAAAGCATTCTAATTAGAACACGGAGCAGACTCAGTGAATCAAGTCTGCTCCAAAATGTTCTAAGTGGAACACCATCAAGCACGTATATAAGCAGCCACAGATAAAATAATCTAGACAGGACAACTTATCCCTCAATGAAGTTGAGCTATGCTGCTGTGATTTAACATTCTGCTTACCCCAGGGTGAGAGCAGGCACACAAGACACAAACCATATACAGAGCTTTTGGCACATAGTAAGCCTAGGCCCCTTTTAACTCACTGGAATTTGTTTATCCACACCTTAATTCACTTTCTTCCTATTTCTATTTTTTAATTCTACATACTTTTGGCTAAAATTTTATTTTGAAAATTACTTCACTTCCTGTAGCAGCAACTTGTAAGAGGTCTGTTGGTACCATGCACATACACATTTTGTTTAAAGAGAAACTCTGGACCAGAATTATGTGACTGAAGGCATGTCTAAAATGAGGACCCAGTATGTGCTGAGAGTCAAGAACTTACAGTATAATGAATCCAGAGAAAAAGGACCATACAAGGCTCAAAAATTGTTCTAATTAAATACAGAAAAAATAATAATACATACTTTCCTCACCCAAAATATGTTACTTGGTAATACAGGTATTGCCACATTTTTAGCCTGACTTCACATAAACTTCTTTTTCACAGCAAAAATACTCTAAGAAAAATGATGAGCAGACTTTCATGTACTAGCTCTGGATTTTTATTATATGCTTTTTTAAGTATTACAAATTGATCCAGAAATTATTCTCCTGGCTGAAAGGAATTAAGCTCTTTTACTGTAAGCTTCTTGTCCAAAAAAATAAACACAACAGCCAAATTACTTTTTGGTGGCACTCACAACTCCATTGGTCAGCTTCCTTTAGCATGCCTTGTGGTAGCTTACAAATTCATCACACTTTATAAAATGCATATCACTGAAGTTCACATTAATCTCATCCCAGCCAAGGTTTTGTCTACTCATGTCTTAAAAACCTCCAAGGACAGATTCTACAACTTCTCTGGGTAACCTGTTCCAGTGCCTATTATTACTTCCTAGTGAGAAAGTTCTTCCTAATATCTAACCTAAACTTCCCTTGCTGAAAATTGAGATCATTGCTCATTGTTCTGTTATCTGCCACCAGTAAGTACAGTCAATCCTTCAGGTAGTTGACAACTATTAAATCCCACCTCGGTCTTCTCTTCTCCAGACTAAATAAGCCCAGATCTCTCAACTTCTCATCATAAGTCAAGTTCCCCAACTCTCTAACCAGTTTCACTGCCCTCCACTAGGCTCTCTCCAATTTGTCCACATCTTTTCTGTAGTGGGGGACCCAAAACTGGACACAGTGCTCTAGATGTGGCCTCATCAGTGCCAAATAGAGAGGAACAATCACTTCCCTTGATCTGCTGGCAACACTCCTACCAATGCAGTCCAATATGCCATTAGCCTTCTTCACAACAAGGGCACACTGTTGGCTCATATTCAACTTATTGTCCACTGTATTTGTTTTCTTCAGAAGCAGACTGTATCTAGGGATTTAAAAAGTCATACACAGTAATATGCAGCTCCAGTGCCCTTCCAACAGCAGTCACCACCATATACTTTGAGTTTCCCTCTGCTGTTTCAGCCCCCCTTTCACCAACCTAACCATCCTGAGATTCTCCCTATGAAAATAAGCAGCAACAGCATCCAGCTACCACCCCATGCACAAGCACATGCCTAAGTTCTGGAATGAGCTAAACAAGCTTGATCTGGAGAATTTAGGCAGCAAACATGGGTGATGGACAACACTAAACTGCACCAGGAATAAGGAACACCAACTCTTGGAGTGAGGGGAAAATATGCTTTAATATACCTGGACATTATCTACCGTTATTTACACAAAAAATAAAAGCAAAGACATATAGAAAAATATTTCAAGATAGAGTCCAACTTACCTAAAAAGAGTACTCATATTCAAAGTACCTTATTTCTCCCTTATAGAGCTGTGCCTTCCCCGTCTTATTTTGTCACTGACAGTAAGTTTTTGTGGCATCAGCCATGCATGTGATGGCCCTGTCATACTCTCTTGCACCAGCTAAGATATCAGGCACCTTCTGGTGCTCCAGGAATAGATTAGAATGACTGCTGCCAGCAACAAAAGTGGTACCTAGCAAGTAAGCAATAAGGCAACCATCTTTCTCTCACCTAACTCCTTTCTCAGCTGGATCTGAGCTGGGAAAATCAACCAGGAAAGCAAAGGCAGCAAGAAAAACCCTAGCAAAAAGGAAAAACTCACAGGGCCCTTCCACTATCCAGGACCAGCTATGCTATTTCATATCCCACTTTCATAAATGCCTGGCTCACCATAACTGGGCTGACTATAAGCTGAAGTTAAGATATGCAAATTAAATGAATTTACACAGATTTTTCATTGAATAATCTGCATAAATATTAACACGAGGCTTCCCAAAACTTGCTTACATAGAAGTAGGAATAAACTGTTCCCAGCCACAAACCATTCAAACATTATGGATTAGCCACTTCCCGCCCCCAAAATCAAGAGAAAGCCTTAAAAAACATGAGTTTAAAAATAAAAAATACAAGGTGAGTGCTTTACTTTTTATGAACCTTTTGAGACAACCCAGGTCACAATTGTGTTTCCTTCCCATCATCACAACCAGAACTAAAAACTTACTTTTTTGTCCCCCTCCCCAAATGAAAGCTAAGATCCTCAAATAGTCAACTGTCTACAGGAACAGGCACTTTAAGTAAAGTACCATGCATCAAAAAAGTTGGCAGCACTTAAAATAACTAAATCTCAACAGGCATTTCTTGTGGGCCAGATTGAGACTGTAAAAATATGCATGTGTGAACCTGGAAATTCTGCATTTCCCCTGCTGGAGTGAATTCTGCACTTCTCTGCTGCAAGAAGGTAATTCTCCATGAAAAAAACAGAAGTTCTGTCCCCTCAGATCCAAGCAGACTATAACCTATGTCTTTACCAGATGTTACCATCTAGTGACTTGAGGAACTTTCCTAGCCACTTTCTGTCTCTGGGACTCTACACTTAATACAGTCACAAGATATTTTACTAAACCCTGTGAGCCTAATTCCTAGCCTACACCCATTCATTGTCAGCTTCTTCACAGAGAATAAATTCTCTGAACCTGCACAGAGTCCTCTGCAATGGCCTGTGGAAAGGGAGAAGGTTTCCTTGAAGGCAGTAGACTTCTGCTTCCCTGTAGCACTGGGACCAGGTGGGACAATCAGTCCCTCCCAGGAAAGCCCTGGGAGCAAGAGTGGAGGAGGGTCAGACATAGCCCAGTAAAGGCAGAAGGCAATCCTAACTTACCTAGAGGTAAAGACATAGGTTATAGTCTGCTCTGTCTTCGTGGTTCCAACAGAGTGGTATGCCACAATGCCGCAATGATTTATCAGCACTTGCTCTCTCCAGGTCCAGGGGTGCACAGAAGCTGATGTAAGTTGCCAGAACAATGAGGATTTGAGTCTGGAAGAAGGGCTGCCACTAGTTAATTTTGTTTCCTCTTTTTTGTTGCTTACTTGTTTTTCTGTGCCTATTTCTTTTGGGATGATTTGTTGTATGAAACCAAGCCTAAGTCCGGGGGGGGGGGCGGGGACTACCCCAGCCAAGGGGACCGGACTTTGTGTACTGGGCCTTAATAATGCTCTGATATGCACCTGATGTCATGAATGAAAGAGAACTCTGTTACTTTGACAAAACTGATTGAATGGCTATGAACTATTTATCTGTGCTATACTTTAAAGCCTGCTCCGCTCCAGGAGGGACACGCCATTGATTTACACTAACTAGGGAGATTAATCTCTTTTTGTGAGATCTGAACTAAAATCTCCCACCTGAACCCAGAATTGACCAGAGACCATGGCGG
>NW_017729029.1:70390932-70402226 GCF_001723915.1 Gavialis gangeticus | reverse complement strand
GAATGGCTATGAACTATTTATCTGTGCTATACTTTAAAGCCTGCTCCGCTCCAGGAGGGACACGCCATTGATTTACACTAACTAGGGAGATTAATCTCTTTTTGTGAGATCTGAACTAAAATCTCCCACCTGAACCCAGAATTGACCAGAGACCATGGCGGAAGTGACTGAGCTGTGATTCATAATCATCAAAAATCCAGCCCTGGACCTTTGGGCAACCAACCATAGCAGCCAGAGTGACTGACCGCTGTCATCTTTATATCAGCGGTTGGCATGTGGACAGGGTGTAGGGGAGGAGGAGTCCCAAGAAGAACCCACCCCAATGAAAGCATACCTGTGGAGGTACTCGTGCCATCATTGGACTCTTCTTTTCTTTTTTTAAGACCAAGGCGTGGCAGAAGAGTTGAAGGTAGTGCCCCAGGCACTCACCGCATCAGCACCTACCCCATCCTGGTGAAGATGCGACATTCCCATATACAGAGAGAATCACATAAGCACGAAGATCATTAGGAATGATCCAGCCCTTTTGTATTTTGCAGCACTTTATTTACCTAGACCAAAGCCCAGATTTCACTGGGAGCTACAGGTTCTTAGCCCCTCCCAAATTTCTTCCATGGGGCTTCATTTCCCTAGGAAATGTTTAATGTTACTGCTCTGGGCTTAGATTTTAAGTAGGAATGAGAAGGGTTATATTTTTGTGAGTGGCAATATTTTCAGAGAGTTTCATTAGGATAAGAAACACATTTACCTTAGAATTTTTTTCAGTGAAAGGAGGAATGAATAAGAAAAGACTGGGTCCTATATAGAAACAAAGTAAAAAAAAAAATCACAATTTACAAACAGGAAAACAAACAGAGTCACTGTGGGGGAGGTGAGCTGGCATATGTGTACAAATAAGATTGCTAATGATGAGCTGCTCAAGGAGAGAAGCTGAACAAGCAATTACAAAGAAATTACGGTGTAACTTGGTGACCCTGTAGCTGCTCACCTGCTCTAGAAGCATCACTGGTGTGTTTGTGGCCATAACTTTCTTGAATTTCTCAACTTTCCACTTATATAAACTCAGCCTCATATCATATATTAAGGCACATCTCCATATCCTCCATTACTTCTTGGTAGGACAATAATACTAAATACTACCTATTAATAAAAAGTGATGTCTGCTTGAAATGAATACGCATACAATAAAATGAACCCCTCTCTACTGTCTAGGTTCAAAGGTACTTCACTAAAATAGATCTTATCAAATAGTAAATGGGACTTCTACATCTAGATGAACAGAAGGAAAAAGAGGAGGAAAAAATACTGCACAGTGGGCGTGTCTACATGAGACACTTTATAGCACAGTAGACTAATCTATTGTGCAGTAAAGCATCACTGTCTACACAAGTGCAGCATTTGCTGCACAGTAAATTAGTCTACTTTGCAGTTGGCTACTACCTGTAGATACAGGTAGTAGATTAACTGCACAGTAGCTACTGTGTAATAGCACACATGTACACAGCTGACCAGGAGCAAATTGCTCCCCATCAGCACAAGCACCAGGGATTGAGGGAACAGTCTTTTCCCCTGAACACCTGCCTCCCAGCCCTGTGTCCTGCTTGGCAGATCAGAGCGTGGGGCTGGAAAACAATCCCTCTCCTGAGCAGCTGCCTCCCAGCCCCACATTGAGGGCAGCTGCTTGAGGAAAGGGATAGCTCCCCCTGTCCCCTGGAGCACAAGTCTGGCCCAGGTGATCCCTTCCAGCCCAGGGCCAGCACCTGAGGGAGCCTGGAGCTCCCCTCAGGTACTGTGGTGGGGGAGAGCAGAAGTAGCCATGTACTGAACTGCTCCTATCAGGAGCAAATTTGCTCCTGATGGGTGCATGTGTAATGCGCTCCCAGGGAAAGCTTACTGTGCCTTATTTTCCTGTGCAGTAAGCTTACAGCATATTAATAGCATGTGTAAACATGCCCAATGAAACACAATTAACTGTAAATACAGTTGCAAATATTAGCAACTGATGTTCTGATGCTATCATGGTAACAAAGAGAATGTAGCTAAGGTCATCTGATGCCATCTTTCTCTATACAATATTTTATAGAGAGATAGATATCTCTAGTGTATTAGCATCCTTTCATCTGTGAGAGATGGTGGATATTGCAGCCTACGATCAATCACACAATAATTTAACAGGTATGTGAATTAAATTCACAGGCTGTATTACAACCTGTTTCTTTCCCTGACTCCTAGGGCATTTACACACATGCAGGGAGCCTGTTCTGACATGTTGCAAATCCAGCACATCAGAACAGACTTTACATCTGCTGGAGCAAGTAAATTGATGCGCTCTGGCAGCCTTGTACATCACATGTATCCATGGCACAGTGCGTCTTCACGCTGAGAAAATGGCGGCCGTGCACTTTGAAATAAAACACATTCAATGTGCTTTAGTTCAAAGTGCCCCACCACCATTTTCTCAATGTGGGGATGTACTGCCCTACTGATAGATGTGATGCACGGGCGCTTTTAATTAACGTGGCTCGCTAATTAAAAGTGCCTGGTGTCGTGTCAGGAGCACATGTAAAAATGCCCTATAGTCTACTCTGACACTACTCTAATACACACATTAGTGTGTTAAATGGGCCACAATTTCTTTGGTATAAAAGCAGAATAAAGCTAATGGAAGTAGCTCTTTGCTGCTTGTACTCACTGGGCCCATCCACACAAGATACTATGTCACCGTAGCAACAAGCTACAGCAACGTAGCATCAGCTGGCACTAACCATTGTACTGCTGCTACTGCACAGTAGGGTCAAAAACAACCCATGGGCCACCAGGACTGCACAATACTAATCAAACTAGTCAGTACTGAATTACAGCACGGTACCAACTGCACAGGCAGGGACACATTTAGACATGCCCACTGGGTGCAGAACAGGGCGGGATATGAATGGGAGACATTTAAGCAAGAAGTGCTTGCTTGTAGCATGGCAATGCAGGCTGTAGGCAGCCTAGAAGATGCCGTAAGTCAGAGCAGCCTTTAGGTTGCTCTGATTTATGCTTGGGGGCATTTCAACCCCTTTACAGCACAGATGGTACAAGGGTGGTATAAAACTATCTTTCCCTCACTGCTTCTGTGTTTTGCCTCCTGTGCTGCATCGCTCAGAAGATGCAGCATGGGATGTTGCCCACACATGGCACTACAGGTCATTCTGTCCTCCCACAAAGATATTTGTTTTTGTAAGATAAAACTTATTACCATTTTTTAACATATGTGCATGGAATCAGTTAAACTTATTAAATGATTTTAAAACGTTATCAAGTGAGCTGTTATGCAAAAATTCTAACAGGCCATTTTTCCAATTAATTTAGGATTCAATCAATTTTACAAAATGATAGGACAAGATAGAAGTTTTTGTGCCCGATGTGGGCTTTATACAGGCTGTGGAAGCAGGGGGCAGCCACCAAGGAGAAGTATACTTGCTTGGCTCGAGCTTGCAGGGAAACAGTGAGGATAGCCAAAGCGGAAATGGAGCTTAGGCTGGCAGCAAAAGTTAAGAATAACAAAAAGTCATTCTTTAAGTACATAGGAAGCAAAAAGAAAGTGCAGGGTAATTTAGAGCCCCTTCAGAATAGACTAGGGCAACTGGTAACAGACAGGATGGCCAAAGCAGAGCTTCTAAATGATTTCTTTGCATCTGTGTTCTTGGACATGAATACAAATACACATCCCATTGGGACTTTAGGTAAGCCCAGGATAGATACCAACCCACCAACTGTTCATGCTGACCTAGCGAAGGGGCGCCTCAAGGAGTTGAATGTATTTAAGTCAAGAGGCTCTGATGATCTTCATCCTAGGGTACTTAGGGAATTAGCTGGAGTCATAGCTGATCCTCTGGCACAACTGTTTGAGCACTTGTGGGGCTCAGGACAGGTCCCAGAAGATTGGAAAAGGGCCAGTGTGGTCCCTATTTTCAAGAAGGGGTTGAAGGAGGAACCAGGTAACCACAGGCCTGTTAGCTTCACCTCTATCCTTGGCAAGATCTTGGAGAAAATTGTTGAGAATCACATTTGTGGGGGACCAGTGGGTAAAATAATGCTAAGGAGTAATCAGCATGGGTTCATAACAGGCAGATCCTGCCCAACTAACCTGGTTTCATTTTATGACTGGGTCACAAAATACTTAGATGAAGGAATAGAGGTAGATGTTATTTACTTAGATTTTAAAAAGGACTTTGACACAATGTCACACCCAATTCTTATAAATAAACAGTTGCAATGTAGATTATTACACAGTCTGGTGGGTGGAAAATTGGCTTATGGGATGCACCCAGAGAGTGGTGGTAGACAGGTCCATTTCTACCTGGAGAAATGTAGACAACAGCGTCCCCCCCAAGCTCTGTCCTGGGACCGATCCTATTCAATATCTTCATTAGTGACTTGGATGAGGGAGTAGAAAGCACCTTGTCCAAGTTTGCCGACGACACCAAACTATGAGGGCAGGTAAACAAACTAGAGGGCAGGGAGCGAATCCAGGCTGATTTGGACAGGCTGGGGAAGTGGGCGGAACAGAATAGGATGCAGTTTAACAAGGATAAGTGTCATGTGTTGCACCTGGGGAAGAAAAATCATCAACACTCCTATAGCCTGGGAGGGACCAATTTAAGTAGCACAACTGCAGAAAGGGATCTCGGAGTCATAATCAACTCCAAAATGAACATGAGTCACCAGTGTGATGAAGTAATAAGTAAAGCTAACCGCACCTTTTCTTGAATAAGTAGGTGCATCACAAGCAGGTCCGGGGAGGTGATCCTCCCTCTCTCTGTGACATTGGTCAGGCCACAGCTGGAATACTGCATCCAGTTTTGGGCACCGCGCTTCAGGAGGGATGTGGATGGCCTGGAGAGGGTTCAGAGGAAGGCCACTCATCTGGTTAAAAGCCTATGGAAAAAACCCTATGTGGACCAATTGGGAGACCTGAACCTCTTCAACCTCCACAAGCAGAGGCTGAGAGGTGATCTCGTGGCCACCAACAAACTCATGAGCAGGGTCAGCAAGAAATAGGGGATACGATGTTTACTAGGGCACCTGTCCAGGTAACTAGAAATAATGGCCACAAACTGAAAGAGAGCAAATTCAGACTGGACATCAAGAAAAAATTATTTACGGTGAAGATTGCCAAAATATGGAATAAGCTTCCAAAAGGAGGTGGTGCTGTCCCCTTCCCTGGAGGTATTTAAAAGGAGATTGGACAGACACCTTGCTGGGGTAATTTGACGCCAGCACTCTTTCCTGCCCGGGGCAGGGGGTCAGACTCGATGATCTAATAGGTCTCTTCCAACCCTATATCTATGGAACTATGTCACAACCATGTAATATAACTGTCTGATAACATCAACAGCAGCAGGAGGGGCCTTCTTCCTTGGCTTCCAGTAACTTCATTTATCCTGTTCCTTAACAGATACTGTAAGCCTAATTTTTGTCCAGTTTTAACTAAAAATGTACCTACAAGTTTGCAGGAGCAAATACTTATGGCATCACCACTGGGTTTGGTTATGTAGGCCAAGAATGACAAAAAAAATAGTGTATAAATTTAGACTCCTGGGTTGTGATCCAGTTTGGTCTCAGAGGTGCCAAAATACAAGTTGGGCAGTTTTTAGGCACATAAATATGCAGTCCTGTGCATTTGCTTGGTGCCTTCAATCTGGATTCCAAAGCTTCATATGTAATTCTGTTTTGGCTTCTGTGTGCACCCAGAAGTGTGCCATTTTGAACACCTGGGAACCTAAGTTGCATTACAACTGATTTTGGTGCTGAGGAGATGCTTAAGACCTAGAGGGACCTAATCCATTAGACATACTTTCAAAACTAACTCACACTGGAAGCACTGAATTTGTTTTAAAAAATGACAGTGTAACAGGTGCATGCCCACTTTTAGCCTTAAAAAGGTATAACATTTGGCCAGACCAAGGTCTTAGGCCTTCCTGAGACTAAAGGAATTTGACCTACATGCCACCTTTCCCAGAAGAGTGCCTATCACTAAGCTATCCTTTCCATCCACTGCATTAAAGTTGGAGAAAGCAAGCAAGCAGGAGCAAAATGCATCAGAACCCAAGTGTCCCCTATTTCAGGGAAATGATATAATCACTATGCTATGCAGGCATACACCATTTCAGTTACTCCCTGGACTTGCTATGCATTTAACATTAGAGAGTCATTGGTTAAAAAAATAGTAAAAATCTTATTAGCAGGGACCAGAGGTCCTCCCTTTCAGGGCTACAGAGGCATGCTCCCTTCTAGTATACTGCAAATGAACTTAAGCAAAAACAATTCTTGAAATAATAATCAAAATTATTTTTTTATACACAAAGTGGAGAAAATGCACATAGCTATTAGAAAAAAAGCAATATAATACCTTTCCTTCAGTGTCTTACCTTTAATCTGTCAACCAAAGCTGTTTTTTACAGTACAGTACATTTCACCTGAATATCCCAACCTGTTTTACTAAGAAGGCAAGATTCTTTGGGTGAAAACCTAGCCCTTTTTAACTCAATGGGAGTTTTGCCATTGATTTTAGTGGGGTCGCATTTTCTCCACCATAGAAATAATCATCTGTTTATTTTCAGCTTATATTTCTCTCCCATACTTTCAGAACTACTGCATTACTATCCCCCACCCAAGATTCTGTGTTCCTTCATCTGACCTCACCATCTATTGTCTCACGTCAATGTTACCATTTTCAGCAGCAACTTGGAGAAAATTATGTTTCTCACCTAACCACCTGTCTTCAGTGTCCTTGATCATTCCTATCCTGGGTTTGACTTAACAGCAATAAAAATATTCTGCTAGGTATAGTCAGTGAATTTGTCTTGCCTGAATCTGGCTCTTCCTCTCTCTCGCCTTTCTTGAGCATGCCGGTGGATTTGATGTTATGAACATTGACACTATTCTCTACCTAGAACTGCTTCCTGAACTGTCTTCATCTCTTGGTTTTACTTCTGTTTGCCCAACCACTCCTTTTTCTGCCAGTGAGATCAGCTTTCCCAATCAAATTCTGTACTAATCAGGAGAAATGGTCACCACAAATGGTACTTTTAAATAATATTAATCAGAATCCAGTCTCATGGTCTCAAATCACAAGGGATATGTAGGGGAAAGTTTCACTCTCATTTTCTTCTAATTGTACCGTACTCACGTTTGCACAAAGGCAGCATAATGTGCTAATACTTAATGTATGATCAGACACTTCTAGCATTCTCCCACCTTTGATGTTAAGCAGATGTATGGGAACAGCTCAGAAAAGGCCATTCTGATTTTCTAAATGAATAATCTGTGTTTCAAAGATTTGCCAAGATACTTTTTACACTTTATGCAAAAAAAGACTCACTTCTACATAGCCATTCCTCTCTCTAATGTAATATTATGGGTTCTAAAAAATTCCCTCCTAAGTTATATTTATCCTAGCAAAAGATTAATCCTTAAGGAATCACTCCAGCTGCATGGGTAATTTGATATATGCTTGTATAAATATCATTTCCATTTCTCGTACGTGCTTTCTTATATTGTGCCTAGATTAAACTGTTTCTTTTCATGAATGGTTTCCTTTAAAGCATATGCCAATACATGTGCTTGTGGATTCATATGGATCTGGGCACTTACCATGATACATTTGTAATAACTGCTATGTTCATGATGCTGCGGTGTGTGCATATGTATAGATGCTGACAAGAACCTGGACACACTTGCACCTTTGTCATTTACACAAGCTTTGTACACTGGTGTAATTTTTACTGTAATCAGGGAAGAGAAACAAGGAGCTAGAAGGAATAGTTGCTCACAGTAAGTGTTATTCTAGCATCTCACCCTTAGGTGGCATGGGAATAGGCAATAGCCTTCTTGCCTATTACAAATAGAAACCCCAGAATATCCATGGACTTACTTTATTTTCCTTTATTAATCTAGTTTTACCTCTGATTTATGGCAGGATTGTTCTACAGTAGAAACAAGTCAGTTACACTGGTGTATGGCTGGGTGACATGTATCAATGTCTTTTCTTGCCAGTGTAAAGACCGATTACATCAGTGCAAACCTTTGCGTATCCAAGGCCAAAGGCAAAGAATACACTTGATTATAATCAGCTTGCCATTTCAGCTGCACACAGTAAATCAATAAGGTTGCATTTTGCTTCTTTATTCTTTCAAACTCGTTAAAAACCTATGTAGAAAAACTTTTTTTAAATGATACTTTTGCAGCGGTGTTTCTGTAAGAACTGTGAACTTCCCAAAATGTACAGTCAAATACAAAATGTTTCCATTGTTCAACAATTGACTGGATAATTCAAATCTCAGTCTTGCTTTCTTAGCAAGGCTCTATGATTATCAGCTTTCTGCAGATCACTAATCCACTGGCCACTGTTTTTTCTTTCTTTTTTTTTTTGAAAGAAATCCAGTGATTCAGGATTTTTTTTGTAGGAATAGGGTGGGTCACCACTCCTTGGCCTGCCACAAAAATCTGTAAATCGTCTATCATTAAATGACGGTTTCAGTAAATCAAGCAAGCCCAGAAACTATAATAATGTGAATAATCCTTTTTCACGCAAGTACTCCCTTCCTCTGAAAAAATTACCAGTATGTGGGGACTGCTGATGAGAACAAATAAAATAAGGAGTTGAAGCCTTATTTCTGGCAGGGTTGATACAGGACTCAGCTTCTTTTACTACAGAAATGATAGAGCATATTCTAATATACCTGTTGCTATAGCCATTGGGAAGCAAGGTCCTGATCCAAAACCCACTGAAATCACTAACAGCATCTGCAATAATGTCAGTGGGTTTAGGATCAACTCCTTAGTCCCCTCACATATCCAGGCCCAAGTTGTCTCTTGAGTGAACTGAAGGTAACGAAAGCTGACAGAGCAAAGCCCCCTTCAAGAGGCGCCCAGAACCTTCTGCGACTATATTAAAGCTTTTTCCACACAATTAATTCACCCGGGTTTCAATCCTGTTTAACCTTTAGGAGAAAACAGTCATTTGTGAAACCTTGTATTTCTCTGAGGATACCTATGAGTCAGAAATGATGGTGCAGTAAGCAACCATTCCTTACATTTTTAATAAAAATAAGGGCCTACGCAAGGAGATGCTGAGCACCCTCAACATTCACTGCAGCCATTTCCTCCAGAATTAACCCTAGGAATGTTTCCTTTCCATGGTCCACTATTATTATTGTCATCATTGTTGTTACCAGACACAGAACAGAATTTGATTTTTTGATTTAGGCCGGATCCTATTTTCTCTGATGTTAGTGGCGAATCCCTCTGAGTTCAATGAGAGGCTCAGATCTAATTGCAAAATCATATTCCCTCATACCACCGCATGCGAAATAGCCTTTTTCTTCCTCTTTGGCACAAACAGAAAGAAAGTTTAAAACTCCTAAAAAGTACATCAACAGTAACTCTCATAAGTGTACAATGACACCTGCACGTAAGTGCATAATAATGAAATGTTTCAGGTGTATCAGATTTACCCAAGTGCTGTACATCTCTGATGTAAATGATTTACATGTACCTGATTTACCCCGAGATCCTTGTCTGTCCTTAGACCAACACAGCCACAGCCTACGTAATAATGAAATGTCACTTACCTTCTTTTAAACTTCATACTCACTGTCAGTATGGCCACAGCACCAGAACTAAAACATATACCACTTTTCCCATTTCAGTATTTTACTTTCATTCCAAAATTATGTTAATATTACCTCATATATTCCTCTTTATTTTGCCTTTTGTCTTCATACCAGCTATCCTACATTGCCGTATTTTTAATGGATTTTAGTAGCTGCAGCATGTCACCAGCAATGTAATTCCCCAGAATGCAAAGCAGGGAAATACAATACCCTGAGGTTCAAAAAAACCATTAAAAGTAAACCCCAAGTCAAGGAGGACCTGATCCTGAGCAATGCCTGGCACCCACTGAAATGAGTGCTCACGTTGGCCTCATCTGTAACCTACTGAAGGTAATAAAAAGCTTCTTAGCTTGCTTCAAGGGCTTTGCATCAGGTCTCAGATTCAGGCGCCTCTCAAGACAAGGCCTTTCAAATAATGTTTAAAAATAAAAGTGTATGCAAATGAGTAAATCCAAATTGGTTAGAAGATGTTGTCTGCACCTGTAAAGTAGGTTGATTTTACGTCAGCTACACTCCCTTGAGTTTTAACTATATGAAATGGCATATTACAGGCAGTAACAGGATTAATATCTTCAGCCTAAAACAGTGTTGCCTGCACATATAAAAGCAGCTCACCCCACAAGTCAGCTCCACTCACCTGAGCTTTAACCACATCAAAGGGGCTAGTATAGGCAGTAACACAGCAGAGTTCATTTCTTCACCCCCCCAAATAATTGGTACAACTGCTAATTATACCCTGGAACCCAATGTGCTTTTAAGACTCTCCTGGACACTAGCATTGTGATGCTGCTTCACGGGCGGATTCTGATTTTTACATTTATGTACACATGCGCACACATGTGCGTGCGCACACATGTTCATATACGTACACATACATGTGCACATACACACACATAATACATACACATGCACACACACACATACACATGCACATATACACGCATGCATGCACACAAGCGCACACACAAACCTATACGTGCACATGCAAACAAACACACACATGCACATGTATCCACACATGCACTATATATGTGTGTGTGTGTGCATAGCATGTGTGTGTGTTTGCAGGGCACGGGGTGTGTATGTGTGTGTATATATAGATACAGTTATATATCCACAAACAGACATACCCACCCACATGTACTACACACACATACACACACTACATATATTGTAAATTGAAAAATGCAGAATTGTAGAATTCATACATCATGGAAGGAAAATAAAGTAAATCCATGTGGGTGGCTACATACATACACACCACATATACATACATGCACACATCCACATTATATATATGCCGAAAACACACACATACTGTGTGTCCCCAAACCACGCGCAGTGCGCGGGAGCGGAGGGGTGGAGGCATTACGGGGCGCGGGGCATTACCGGGCTCGTGCTCGCCGGGGTTGTCGGAGATCTCGATGACCAGCAGCGCGCGGTTCTCGAAGCTGTGGCCCACGGTGTAGATGCGGCTGATGGAGGGGCACTGCAGCCACACGGCCACCAACGCCTCGCGCAGCTCCGGGAAGCGGTGGTACTCGAAGGAGATGCCGTCCTCCGCGCTCAGCCGCCGCCGCCGACTCGCCCCGGCTGCGCCCTCCGGCTCCTCCGCCGCGCAGCCCCGCAGCC
>NW_017729029.1:70386600-70390780 GCF_001723915.1 Gavialis gangeticus | reverse complement strand
AGCGCCAGCAGCGCGGCCGCCCGGCCCGCCGCCATCCCGCACCTGCCGCCGCCGGCTCTCCGCTCTCCGCCCTCCGCTCGCACCTTCGCCGGCTCGGACTAAGCCCGAGCCATGCAGGGAGGAGAGTCTGCAGGGCGGGCTGCACTACTCCGCAGCACCGAGGGGAGAGGCAGGACGTACCACTGCGGGCGGGAAGGAGGCGCCGCACCAAGCGTGCGCGCTGCTTACGGCACCGCTCCCGCCCCGCGCTGCCGGGGGCTGCGGAGACACGGGGGGGGAGGGGGGCAGGTCGCGGAGGCTTCGCCCTCCTCTACCCTGCTGTGCGGGTGTAGCCATAATAATGGGCAGGCACAACAGGGCCTGCATTATAACACACACTTGCATATACATACATAATTTATCTAACATCTGTAAATACATCTATATAGATACCTAGATATCTCTCTATAGGTAGAGCTATCTAGAGATATCTATCTATATATCTAGATCTATATAAATACTAGAGAATTGCCCATCAAGAATGAGGGTGGGGACAGAGGAGATGCACCACTGCTGCCTCCAAGGAGCAAGGAGGGGGGAGGTAATAAGGCCAGCAGTGCTGGCCTTGCACACCTGCCCCCCTTCCCCTCTGTCATCACTATCGTTCTCCTCCCCAGCTGGCTCTGCATCCCGCGCTGGGCCACCACCCCTCCATCCCTGCCATCATTTTTGATGGGCAATTCTCCCCATAGGCAGCATTGGCTGGAGACCTGTCCCACTTCGCCCCACCCAGAGCCCCACACTCCAAGAGCATTATGGACAGACAGACAAACACACAGACAGGAGAGACTAAGCCCTTTATATATATCTATAGAATATAGATATATGTACATACACACACACATATGCATACACATTTATATACTTGCATAGACACATACACATATATGCATACACAGCCACACATGCACATGCATGCACACACACATACACACAAAGAAAGAAAGAAAGAAAGAAAGAAAGAAAGAAAGAAAGAAAGAAAGAAAGAAAAGAAAAACACTTTCGACTTTTAAGAGATGTTTATTCTGGGGAGGGTGAAGAATGGGGGCAGTAGAATAGGATTAGCAGATATGGCCTCTGAAATAAAACAGAGCTGATGGAAAGTAAGATCCCTGAAGAGACAGGTGGCTCTTCATTCTAGCCCAGTGGCTGTCAACCTTTTTTCATTTGTGGACCCCTAAAAAGTTTTGAATGGATGTGAGGAGCCCTTTGAATCCCAAGTATGGATATTCACATAATTTTGACTGATCATAGTCATCTTTTGCAGACCCCTTAGACAGTCTGCAGCCCTTTTCTGGGGGCATCTCAGAGCCATTATATTGCACCAAACCTAAGGATCTTCAATTTGGTTATAAACCTTTGCTTGAGTTTAAACCTCTCCCCAGAGAAATTCAGCCAAGGAGATACACATCTGTCATTAAGTTCAGTTTTTATCCTCTGTGACACACCAAAATGGAACCAAAATAATCTTGGCTCCATTCTTGCAAACACTTTCCTCAAGCACTTTACAAATTACAGTATTGAAACTACTTGCATGAGTAAAGATAAATGTCTGTGGGCTTGAAGCCACAGAATATTTCTGGGTTTCCATATTCTTGAATGGTATCCCAGACAGTCTTTTTGCTGATGATGAGGTCCTGTACTAACAATGCAAACTAAGCTTTTCTGGTCACCTAAGCAGCTGTGTTCCTGATTTTTGAAAGATACATAACTTTGAAAAAATACTGATCCATATTTTCTCTTTTGTGACACCTATGGTACTCCATGGATTTACTGCTCATTTGCTTTTCTCTCCTAGCTCTGCTGCCCTCCGCACTCTCTCCTCCCTCCCAGCCACCCCCCTCCTCTCTTTGTCTTTCATATTCTATTTTCTCTCTCCTTCTTATACTCTGTTTTCTGCGCACCCTTTCACAGCATCTGATGAAGTGAACTTGGGTTGGCAGAAGTTTGCACTCTATATATCTATCTACCCTGCCTTCTGATTCCATTTTAGGTCAGCCCTGTAAGAGCGCTGCTGATAAATATAGAAAGTGCTCCGGTTGACCCAAAATGGATTTTGGACACCAAATGTCAAGCTTTTCAATATAACAACACATCAATAAATAATGAAAATAGCTAATGATCTTAATATATATCATTTACTGGATGATGGAGCATGACTTCTTTACTCACACCAAGCTGCATTTACTCACAAAAGGGTTGGGAGGCTACTCATCTGAGTAATTGCTCCCTGCTGCAAGTAGTGGGGCAAAATTGAGTCCACAGAAATTATAGGGCCTCTTGATTCATGTAATTTATCCCTCTTAGAGAATAATCTTTCTTTTTTCCCCAAGTTTATTTTAAATGTCCTAAGAGAAAAAAGGCAGACAAAGTTCTTTGGGTCAATCTGATATCTCTGAATTGACCAGCTTAAATATTGGAATAAAAATATTTAAGCAACCTTTTGGGTTTAAAAAACCTTTGTCAGGCTGAGGAAGTTTCTGCAGTTGGTGTGTGCTCTTCCTGGATGGAATGAAAAGTAAAGAAACTAAGAAAAGAAAGTTTCTACCACCTTAGACCTATAAAACTCCTTCCTCCCCTATCAGGCTTATTGAATTTTGTCAGAAAACATTCTTAATTGCATCTCCCTCTGCTCTAGTTATTTCCCAAGCTAAGCTAATCAGGTAGTCCCTGTCCTTCACAATAAGTTGAACTTCACAATATCAAGAAAGGATACTTTAAATGTATTAAGAACTAAATGAGAAATGAAAAGTAGCCTTTAGTGGGAGAAAACCGTTGAATAGGGATGTTTGCAGGCAGGTTCTGAAGAGACTGATGACATTAGACTTGATGCTGTTTAACATTTCATCAATGACATGTAAGTAAATATAAAATCATAGCTGATAAAATGTGGAGAAAAAGCAGAGATCAGCAGAGCAGTAAATAATGATGAGCACAACAGCACTCCTACAGATTACAGATTGCTCTGGGTTACTAAAGGTGTTAGCCTTAGACCCATTTCAATGCTCTGATTTAATATAACCAAACACATAGTTAGTTATTTAGAAACAAGGAATATCATAATATACAGCTCAACAAGAGTTCCCATTGCAATGCTGGGGCAAACATGACCATGGTTATTTAAACAGGACGAGGAATTGATATTGCCTCTATAGTTTGGTGAATCAGACAGCAAAATGCTAAATAAGTTTCTAGCATCCAGAAAAATGGGAAAGAATTTTAAAAAGAGCCCCCAAAATGCCATATAATAAGGCCCCTGACAGATATGAAAGTAAAGGCACAATGGGATCTGATGTGCAATCCACACAGTGATGTCACATGTGTATGGCAGGAGGCTTAAATCTAGGAATTAGCATCAGATCCCATCACATCTTATTGCCACTGGAGGGGGAGCCCAGGATCATGAATTCCCACAGCTGGGAGCCCCATCAGTTGATCTGGGCTCCCAGCCAAAGGGGCATACCTGGACACAAGTTCAATTAATGGCATGATAGGAATCAACCACAAAGTGCTTGCACATTTTTGTAGAATAACTGTGGCTTATTCCTTGTTTTATGATGCCATTATTTGCTTTAACATGTGGCCAGGTGTGGCAGGGGCCTCAGAGACAGAAAGAGCCCAGTCTAGTTGGCTCACCATAAAGAATTTGGTTCACCTTAATTACCATAGTGATCAATGGGAAGCTGGGTGACAGCGACCAAGAGCTGATCACCTTCACCATCCGCCATAAAGCTGGCAAGTCAGTCAGCAACACTGAAGTCCTTGACTTCAGGAAAGCTGACATTGACAAGCTCAGGAGGCTTGTCAGTGAGGCCCTAAGGGACCATGACCCCAGAGGGGGGAGTTCAGGAAGAGTGGTTGCTCCTCAAGGGAGCGCTCCTCAATGCACAAGCTAAGTCTATTCCATCTCAGAGGAAAGGCAGCAAGAGGGCACAGCAGCCCCCTGGCTCTCCAGCAGACCTCCTGAGGCTAAAAAGAAAGGCCTACAAAGGTTAGAGGATGAGATTCACCTCCAAGGAGGAATATTCTGCATTGGTCCGGTCCTGCAGGGAGCAAACCAGGAAAGCCAAGGCCGCAACTGAACTCCAACTAGCTTCGAGCATCCAGGACAATAAAAAGTCCTTTTTCAGACATGTGGGGA
>NW_017729029.1:70362530-70386241 GCF_001723915.1 Gavialis gangeticus | reverse complement strand
ACCAGAGGTCAGGAAAACAGACCTTACAACAACAGGCTGAGAGCCATGGGGCTCTTTAGCCTGGAAAAGCGCAGGCTCAGGGGTGATCTGATGGCCACCTATAAGTTTATCAGGGGTGACCACTAGTATCTGGGAGAACATTTGTTCACCAGAGCATCCCAAGGGATGACAAGGTCGAATGGTTATAAACTACTGCGAGACCGTTTCAGGCTGGACACAAGGAAAAATTTCTGGAACAGCCTGCCATCGGAGGTGGTTCAAGCACCTACATTGAACACCTTCAAAAGCAAATTGGATGCTTATCTTGCTGGGATCCTATGACCCCAGCTGACTTCCTGCCTTCGGGCAGGGGGCTGGAATTGATGATCTTCCAAGGTCCCTTCTAGCCCTAATGTCTATGAAATCTATGAAACCATTTATAAATTGCCTCATAGGGAAGAAATTCTGTATACAGAGGTCAAAGGAGAAACAATGGCTGGAAACTGAAACCAATCATATTCACAGCAGAAAAAGGAATTATTTTTTAAGATTAAGGTGATTAACTATTAGAACAAACTACAAGGGAAATGGTGGATTAAGATATCAAGATATCTCTTGATATCTTCTAGAAAGGCAAATACTTATGCTTCAATTAAACTCAAGTTCGTGTTACAGGAGTAACTGAGTAAAATTTAAGGAGATTAGCCTATATAATATAACAGTTCCCTCTGGCCTTCAACTCTATAAATCTTTAGATACTTAAATAAGATGAACTGGCTTTCAGAGATGCTGAGAACTCAGTTTACACTTACTTATGAGAGAAATGCAGGTATTCATCATCTCTGGAAGGCCTGGACTCAAAGCTTACTGAAGTCGGTATGAATCTTTCCATGAGCACTGGATTGAACTAAAAATTAGATCACTTGTTTAGGTGAATGACTTAGATGGCTAAAACTGGGCACCTCAAATCCATAATCTGAAATTAAGTCTGAAGTATTGGACCCAATAAGCACATGAATACGTAAAAGTTAGGTGCCTCAACTATTAATTGTTAGGTGCCTAGACTTCCTACGCAGTGCATGGGGTAGTGAAGTGCCACTGGATGCAATGCAGTGCAGACAGTAAACTGAAAAGGGAGCAGCCTCAAGTCAATATTCTTTGTGTACAGCTGCCTAGAGCTAGCCAACAGAGAAATGCTGAAGACAAGGACAAGTCCTAAATCCCACCCTCAGATGGCTCACTCAGGCTTTAGGGAGGCCTGGTCTATGAACATCTACCAGCTCAAGCCTTCAGGGGATTTACACCTCATTTCTGGATCTTATATGGGTTTAAGTATCAGACACCAGGCTGATCAGTCCTGTTAAAAGTGGGGCATTCTAGGCCTGCACAAAATCAGAGAAACTTTAATGTAAAAGCCTGAGGCTTCTATGATGTTAAGGAGCCTGCTGCTATGATGTTAGCAGCTGAGTGGAGTTTTCAGGATGATAATTTTAGACGTCAGTGCCTACTTTCCATCCAAGTCTCACCTTTAGGCACCCCAGTGATATTTTTCTTTTTTTCAGATTGTGTCCTATGCAACTTCCAGGCAGTCTGTGGCAAAGCTGTGAGTGAGCTCCAGGATTGTCCTGGCAGTAATTCTTGTGCCGTAGCCTACTCCTTTTTTGTTTCCACTTTCACTGTTAGATATGGAGATCAGTGCTGACAGATCTTTAGAAGAGAAAATTGTCAGAGATAAAAGACAGAATAGGATTCTGACATCCTTTTAATGGGTTTGTGTATTAGGATGTTAAGGCACTTAAAACAGTTTGTAATTAGTTGACGCAGACTACTAAAATAGTGTTGAAACAGTAGAATTGGCACAAAGGAGACAAAAGGTGGGCTTCAGCTCAGAGTTAAACTGAAACCTTTTTTTCTAACGTCTAGTCCTCATTAGCAGTCCCTTGATTTGAGCATGATCTCTACCATGACTTGTTGATGGATCTTGAGCTGACTTAGAAATCCAGTCCTTGAGTCACAGATCCATCCACAGAAGTTGCAGGTCTTTCTGCAGGGGAGAGTAGGTCATAGGCTGGAATTTCTCTCCTTTTCCTTCCTCTGCTCTCTCTCCTCTACTTTGAGGGCAAGACCCTTTACCAGGAAGTGGGTGGCCACTTGGTTGAGGTTGTAGCACCATTGACGTTGGTTAGGAGCCAGCTTCTCCCAGCTCTTGATGTCATTGTCCATTTCTTAGGATATGCCTTCAATCTGTCCTTGTTGTGCTTCCTCTCGCCACTGTAAAATCTCAGGCAGCTAAGGGAGTAGAGCAGTTGTCCTGGGAGTCAAGCCAGGCATCTGCACACAATGTCCAGTTCATCAAAATTGGTGGTTGAGGATCACTGACATAATGCTAGTAACATTGGCTTCAGCAAGGATGCTGGTATTTGTGCTGTGATCTTCCCATATGATGTGGAAGATTTTCCAGAGACATCTTTGCTGATACTTCCTCAGGCTCTTGACATGATGGCAGTAGGTCACCCATAATTCACATCCAGAGAGGCAAGTGGGGATGATGACTGCATGCAGACTTGGATCTTGCTGTATTTCTGGAGGTCGTGATCCATAAAAACATGCCAAAGCCATTTCCTGAAGTAAGCTTTTGTACACTGGATCCTGTTACTGGATCTTCTCATCAATATTCACACACTAAGAAAAGTAGCTACTGAGGCAAGGGAAGCGCTCAAATACCTCCAGGGTCTTTCCCTCAATGGTAATTTGAGGTGAAGGATCATACTGATGGCCTGGGGAAGACCAATAGAGAAGTTTAGTCTTCTTGATGTTGAGAAAAAGGCCCAATATTCAGTAGGCTCCTAGTGTGGGAATTCCAAATAACATATATATAAGATTATGTGTCCGGCTGCTATTAGTCAGAGTTTTGTCCCCATGAGGCTGAATTTCAAGCTTTGTGGGTTTAAATTTGGCCCTTAACCAGTAGTAGCTTGTGGTTTAATATATTAAAATTGTGATCATGTAGATCACACACCTATCCTGATTACTAGTAGGATAGAACTATTCAGCACCAAGTGTCTCACAGCATTTTACTAAATCTGAATTACCAGCATTCAGTACTTTAAAAGTGTATGTTGATATAAAGCACTCAGCCTAAATTCATAAAATCTAGGTACTTAATAGAAGATTTGTCTTAATTTATTGGAATGTACAAACTTATTTACAGAAGAGTACATTTCAACTTTTCTTTACACATCTAAAATTGTCTCCTCTTAAAGTATTTGGATAGCAACATAATCAGCTACACTTCACTGTTTTCCCCTCTTAAGTACATATTATCTTGAGGTATACAGTATGTGAAATATTTTTTGGCAAGTCAGAATATAGTGCAATACATTCTGCCTTAAACGGTATTCCAAGAGCACACCCTAAAAGATTGTATGGTTAGTTCTCACAGCTGGGCCTCATTAAAGCAGCAGACTTTTGAAGGCAGGCTTTGGCCACAGGAAAAGTTGCTACTCCCCGGAAGGACCACACACTGCCTGGATCCAAACTAAGCTAATATTGTCTGCAGGACCCCGTGCAAGAGACATTAATGTAGACTCCACAGCATTTTGTAGAAAACCAGGGATTTTTTTTTGTGGTGTGGACGAAATTAAAATTCTGGAATGAGGATGTTTCTTGACGTCTCAACCCTCAGGACTGCTTTAAAGAATAACACAGCACATGACAGTCCAGTGCCATCTGATAATGGCAACCACAGAACTGGAACAGCTACATATGCAGCTGGCCAAATCTTTCAAATATTTAATTACCAAGGAAAGTGCTTAATATCAGGCTATTAAAAATTATTTTGCTGATTATACAGATACTAGGATCACTCCATATATAATTTCAATAGGTCTATTTGCTACCAAGCAGTATGTTCAGTTTAAAATACTGACAGACAGCCAAGCACAAACACAGCCCCACATGAATACAAGGCACTGGTGAAATCCGGGTCCCACTGGAATCAGTGGCTAAACTAGTGCTAATTTAATGAGGGCAGAATTCTACTTGCTGTGATTAAATAATGTTGAATCTACAGCTAAGAAAATGGTAGAGACAGTTATGGTATATGGATTAATCTTGAGGAAGGAAGTCCCATCCTGGAGTTGCCAGTTATCCACCACTTATATTTTTGGTTTAAAATGTGTTTACATAGGTAGTAAATAAATTAGCAGCATTTTAAACGCTCTTGCATCTTGTAAAAGTAAGAGTAGCCAAAGAAACATTATGTTAAAGAAATAATGCATCATCAAATTCTGCTTTCATTCTGGCTTTGTATCAGAATTGCTCCAGTGGAGGATTAAGTTCTGGGTTTACATGAGGGTAAAAGAAGAAAGCAGATTCACAATGATGAATAAATAATAATGAATACAACCATCAAAATAAAATATAACTAAAACAATGATGTACATTAAAATACTAGGCTGTGGCCAGACATTACATTAAAAACATTCCAAATGCTTTTGAAGACTTTCAAAGGAAAAAGTGTACAGGCATGTACACCTGATAAAATGTTCTAAAAATGGCTGAAGTCTGACCAAAATGATCCTGGAGGGAGCAAGTACTATAATCTACCATTTCATTTCACGACATCCCATGCTACATGTGCATTAGGGCTGTGCAAAATTTCGACGGACATTTCATTTCGAAGGTGTTTCGACACATTTCGAGCTTGAAACACCGAAACAGAAACGAAACACAAGGCTTCGAAACACCTTCAAAATGAAACAAGAGCACTCGAAACATTTCAAAAATTTCAAAGAGTTTTGAGTTTCAAAGCTGGGCTTGCAGGGAAATACAAACTAAGGACAAAGGGGGGAAAGGGGGGAAAGGACTGCCCTGATATTGACTGTGTAGCGGGCCAGTGACTGTGATCCTTCCCTGAGGTCCCTTCCAATCCCAGTGCTCTGAGGGAAGGACAGAGGAGCATAAAAGCATTGTTTGAAATGAGCTTTGTCAGCTTTGCCTTTGTCAGCTGCATCCTCCAGGTGCATCAGGAGCATCAAGAAGGCTCTCACTTCCTACTTGCTAATCTGTTCCTAGCAAGTGCAATCCAATCCTTTCTGAAATACCCTAATACCCTTTCCTAATCCATTCCTTTCAATTTATTCCTCCCTCCAAATCCCCTTTTTGTTATTATCTGTAATTATTTCTCCACATAAAAGAAATCTGTGTTTTCCCTGACAGTCAATGCAAACTGTGCAGGAAAGCACAACATATATTACAGAACATACATTTATACAGTACATAAATACATACGTTACATTACAGAAACACACACATATTTTCCAGCACACCAAACATGAAGCGTGCTGAAATGGCAGGCAGCTGCTTTTCTGGCTGGGGTGGAAGATGGGGCAGAGGGAGAGTTCCAAGTCCCCCCCACCCCTCCAAAACTTAGACACAGCCTCTTTTCAACAACTAGGAGCCATGCCGCTTCTGGAGGGTGAGTTCGCAAGGCGAGCGAGGTCACCCAGAGCATTGGGGAGATGCTTGCCGGTGGGCTCTCCTTCAAGCTGAGGTGATGGATGAGTCCCACACGGCAACAGAGATCATGGGGGCCGTGAACCACATGGTGCAGGGGTGTTCACTGGGCAGGGTGAGCTCACCTGTGGGTTCATGATTACCAACAATGGGGCCAATATGGTCAAGGCCATCCATGATGCCAACTTTGTTGGCACCCACTGTGTGGCATGCAAGCTGTACCTCATAGTGAGGGATGCCTTGGAGGGGGACAGGGCTGATGGTGAGGGTGCCATCAAAACCAGCCACCTGATTTCAAAATGCAGGAAGGTGGCAGGCTACTTCCACCGCAGCATCAAAGGGGGCAAGATGCTGTGGGAGAAACGGGCAGAGCTGAGGGTCCTGTAGCAAAAAATCATGCAGGATGTGGAGAATTGGTGGAACTCCATATACCTGATGCTCAACAGGCTGGTTGAACAACAGAAGGTCTTCCATGAGATGGCCTTGCATGGAGAGTTTGGGATCAGTGGTTCGCTTAAAGCTGAGTGGGATAGCATCTCCCAGATCTTGGTGGTCCTCAAGCCCTTCCTTGAGGCCACCAAAAGCCTCAGCAGTGGCGATGCCCTCCTGAGCCAGGTGATCCCTGTAGTGAGGGAACTTGAAAACAAAATGCACAAGTTCCAGAGGATCGATGTTCCTGGCTGGGGCAAGCCGCTGTCACTAGAGGTGCAGGCACTGGTGAAGCGGCTGAAGGAGAGCATCAAGAAACATCTAGATCTATTGCAGTCCAGTACAGTCCACGCGCAGGTGGCTATGTGCAAACCAAGGGTGAAGGGGAGCGCATGCAGCAGCAAAACCCTGGACCACTGGATGGAGGTCCTGGTGAACAGAGTCCAGGAGGCAGAAGGGCACAGGTAGGGAGACGTGGGAGAGGGGGATCCACTTTCCTGTGCCAGCATGCCATCCACCAGCCAGTCTGTTCTCCACCACAGGCGCTGCCAATGTGGGCCAGGGGCATGGCTTCCATGGTGGGGTCTAGATGCACCAGACCCCACAATAAGGCAGGTAGCACTCAGACCTTGGTGGCTGCCTATCTTACTGAGGTCATGGAGCCGCTGCTGTGCAACCCCTTAGCCTACTGGGCAAACCACAGACAGATGTGGCAGGATCTGGCCACAGTTGCCTGGGAACAACCCAGGCAGGTGTTTCCAGGTGCAGGTGTTCAGCATTGCTGGGGATGTGACACCCCACTGCACTTCTTTGGATCCTGGTTTGGTGGAGCAGCTGGTGAACTTCCTGCCGTTGGGGTTCCCAAAGCTCCAGATGCAGACAGATTGAGTACCACCCTCCTCACTTCATCCACATCTATTTCCTTTTGGTTTCTGGTTTCCGAACCATTTAATGCCCCACTCTCAGAACTGGAGGTGGCACTCACTACATCACCAGCCAGCAGGGGAAGAACATGTCCCTTCTGAGCTCCCATGCCAGGACAAACCTGGAGGTATGAGACGGGGCTATGGGAAATGAGGAGGTCCCAGGTCCTGGGCATGACCTAAAACTGCACCCTGCCAGGGTTGGGAGGCCTGGTGGGACTGCTGGCAGCATGGCAGCCCCCCAGGAGATGCCAGGACTGAGGACCTCTCTGGTGAAAGGTGAGTAGGAGGCACCTTATAACCTCCAGCCACCACACACATGCACAGTCCTGGCTGGGGAAAGCCCAGACCCCTAAGATCTTTGAGAGGCCTGAGGCTTACTGGTTGCAGTGGAGTTGTGAGGCTCCAAGTGAGCTCAACATAGCTGCCTGGGATGCCATCTGTGGGTCAATCCGATATCTTTTAGTAGACTAACTGGTGTGTGCCTTTGCTGTCCCCCATCGCTCCTGCCTACAGACCTGATGCCTGCCCCCTCACCCCATCCCCAGCCCTTGCTGCTACCCTATTTCCCACTCGTACTGATGCCCCATCCCCAGCTCAATCCTCCCATCTGCTGATGCAGCATCCTCTGACCTACACTTCCGGTTGGCAGAAACATGGGTCAGGAAAGCAGTGTGTGCTGCTTCCCCTTCCCAACCCATGCTGCTGCCCCACTTCCTGACCTGTGCTGATCAGCAGCAGTGCAGGTCAGAAGACGTACAATCAGCACAAGCAGGGGATTTTGCAGCAGCGTGGACCAGGGAATAGGGAAGCAACACACACTGCTGCCCAATCAACATGGGTCAGGAGATGGGGCAGTAGCACATGTGCACGTGCTGTTGCCCCATCCCTTGAGAGTGCTGCCATTGAATCCCTAACCGATGCTGCCACCCTATCCCTCGCCTGATTCCCAACTTGTACAGTCACCATAACCCCAGCCACATCCATAACTCAATCCCTGACCTGTACCTCTGCCCAGCTCCTTTCCAATCCCCAACCTGCAATGCTGCACATCCCACCCCACCCCTGCCAACCCAATCCCTGATGCAAGTTTCCTGGGGGGAACTTGTCTTAGATTGGAGTAAATACAGTAGTTGGTAGGAGGGAGTGCTGAGTGTGGTCCATAACATGAGATTGCTCCTGAGCATGCACACATTGATTAGGGATGGGCAGGTTCCAGAATAGCTGGACTTTCCACCTTGATGATATCAGTGACCCACTTACATTTAGAGAGCCTGTGCAGTAGCTTGTGTGGTCCGCTGGAGTGCTGTGTGTTACATCTGAGTGCCAAGAGCACAAGAGTAGGGTGTCGTGTGCACGTACGATTGGTGAGAAGAATGATTGACACATGGTGTGATTTTGGTGAGTATTTAAGAAATCCTGAGGCATGATTCGGCGCACGAATGCAATGTGGAGGCTTGAGAGTACTTGAGGTTTAAATGGTGTGTGAGCTTACCTGGCTGGTGATACCTGCGTGTCTGAAGCATATGAGTAGTGACTGTAGCAGTGAGAGAGCAAGAGAGAAAGGGGTGACTTATCAGATTGGATTATAATTAGATAGTTACCTGTAAAAGCATTATTGGATTGGGACCTGGATCATCCATTGGATCGGTAATTATCACCCTTCCCGCACTCTCAGGCTCAGTGAGTACCCTCTGAGGGAAAAGACTGAGGGCCTGACTGTCATTCCAGCTCAGTGAGCCTGTGAAGATCCCAGTGCTTCCTTTCACTGCCCCTGCACAGTTCTGTTTATGGTGTATTGCAGTTAACCAGTGTATGTAGTTAATGCTTGATGTTATGTACATTTCCTAGTGTTAATCTTGTTTTTGTTGTGAGCCCAAGTTTATAGTTTCATAGTTTCTAGGGTCGGAAGGGACCTGAGCAGATCATCTAGTCCGACCCCCTGCCATGGCAGGAAGAGCACTGGGGTCAAATGACCCCAGTAAGGTGGTCATCCAACCTCCTCTTAAAAACCCCCACGATGGGAGCCTGCACCACCTCACTTGGAAGCTGGTTCCAGATTCTAGCCGCCCTGACCGTGAAGTAGAGTAATATACTTTTGAACTTTACTGGAGCTTCAGTGCATTTATAGGGTACATGAGGGTGGGTTGTAGCTCTATGTATATCCCTGACTCCAAAATCCACCCCTAACAGAGATAACACACGAAAGGCCCTGGCTGTCTGAGGAGACATGTCCAGGACACCCAGCAGTGTCCACTTTTCAGGAGAAAGAATCTTCAAGTCACACTACCTTCATCCATGTAGCTCAGGTTGAGAGAACTGGGTTCTGAGAAGTAGGCAGGCTCTAAAAAGAAGCCTTCTAAACATTTTTCTTAACTGGGCACCTCGTGCACAGTCATACAATTGATAACGTTTGCTTCCTGTTTACAAAATGAAAAAGAGTTGGGAGCATTTGTTTTGAGATAGGGCCATATAAATACATAGCCAGCAGCATAATGATGTTTTCTCCTTACCGAGAAATCTTCACCCTTAAAAGGTTTTAACAGCAGCTTACACAAACCCTTGTCTGGAAAGGTTTAGACCGAGGTGATCTTCTGACATCTGTCCTAGCCTTATTTTTTTTCTCTGAGTCTAGCAGCATCTCTGAAATATTTAGAAATAAATATTTTTCCTGCCCAGCTTGTTATGGAATCAAAATAAGTAGCTGCAAGAACTCTTAGAAATGTAGTATCCTACATCCTCACTGAAGGTATTTGTGCACCAAGCATTTCAGCTCAAGCTCCATGATTTTTTGCCTTAGCAGTACCACTAAGGCCTTTGCATCCTTCCTTCCCTCTTAGGGTAGTAATGTGTATGTGAACAGCATGTCTTAAAAAAAAAAAAAAAACCCTAAAAAAAAAAAACCAAAAACTAAAAAACAACAAGCAAAAACAAACAAAACTTCAAGTTCTCCTCCTGCTTTGAGCAACACTCCACATTCTCAATGGCCAACTCCAAAGCACATACCCATAATCTCAAAGTTCTTGGCAAACAACTAAAGGACCACCTTAACAAATTTAATATCTCCTTAGGAGGCTTCTGCAGTTACTTAGTGTTTAAATCTATACTGAGTTGTCAGTGGCCACTCTGAAGGTATTAGCTATGGAGAAATTATGCAGGGAGAAAATAGAAATTGTCTGGGCTCTGGCAGAATGAACTTTGACTACTGAAGGCAATTCCATGTTGATAGTCTCATAAAATAAAAATGCAGAGAGTACAGATCTGGAGGAATCAACTTTTCTGCCCTGGGCAAGTTGTTCAATCTGTGGCAGAGGCTAGAGGCCCTTGATGACATCAGCAAAGGATAGTACACATAGGCTACATACACACATTCAAATAACCAGGTGTGTTCTCCTGGTAGAGAAACTTACCTAGAGCTGCATGTAGACATTCAAATGCTGAGGCAGGTGCACACTTCTCAGCAGGCTTTGCAGGTTCCCTGAGTTGGTCTGGCAACAGAGACAGCAGGGCCTAGGGCAACACTGACTGGCTGACCCAGACTGTCCATAGTCTGCACGTTTCCCTGCAGCACTATGTGGGGTTGTGAAGGGGCATGTTCTGCTCCTTGATGGAGCAGGACTATGCTGCCTTCTGAGAGAAGCCACAGCACTTCAGATATTTGGCTTCCCAGAAATTCCCCTGGGAATGATATAACCTGGGAACAACCACACATTTTTCTCCTGCAGCGGCCATTTTTACTCTGGGAGAAAAAGCCTGAACATCAGTACACTCATGGTTTTTCCTGGGGGAGCGGCAATTCTCCCAAGAGGAACTGAATGTCTGTACAAAGCCATAGTTTAAGCACACCACCTTGCATGTCCTCAGTACAGAGCACAGATGAACAAAGTGGACATCTCCTATGGCTACTACCAAGACCACAACCTCTCTTGAGCTGGGGTGCTTATGGTACATTCACAGGGAAGCAGCACACATAGACTTTCATTATTTTAGAGTTTTTGGTAGGTCTGCATAGTGTAGAAATGCTTAAAAATCTGTATAACCTAGGGTTGAAACGAAGTGTTATGCTTTTGATATCACAACACAACATACAACTCTTGGGAGCTTTTGCACCTAGGGGAACTTAATGTCCTCTACACTGTAGGTGCATGAGTTTCCCCTCACACATTACAGAAGTCTAGACACTTAGGAAAGTGTCACAGAAGCCAGCAAGCTAGGTGGCTTCCAAGCTAGGAAGGGGTCTGCCTCTCTCAGGATTCTCAACTGTGAATTCTCTTCTGCAGTTAATGACCTAAGTTAGGTTGGTAGTTTCAAGCAAAAAGTGGCAGGTATATCACTCACTTGGATTTGAGAGATGCTCAATTCCTTTTATTTCATATTTGGAGCAGGAACTTAAAAACTATGTCTCAAATTTTAAGACTGTTCTAACCTGTAAATATAGCATGTTATTCAAGGTACTTAAATATTCATTCATTTTACACAAGATAAAACCACCGT
This sequence comes from Gavialis gangeticus, assembly GCF_001723915.1. NCBI lineage: Eukaryota > Metazoa > Chordata > Crocodylia > Gavialidae > Gavialis > Gavialis gangeticus. Next base: position 70,374,899 of record NW_017729029.1, on the reverse strand, counting down.
AGCAGCTGAAAGATACACTTAACAATCCCTATGGCATCACAGTTGGAGCTCTTTTATGGAAGTGACAAGTCATAGATTTGTGTTACATCTTGTAAGCAAAGAGAAAAGGTGTTATTTATAGTCTGGTCATACATGCCAGGTAAGTGCTTTGATCACTAACCTAATTAAGCCTAGGAATGTGAATGCTATCTTTTCTTCTTCCTAACTCTAACCGTGCAAACTATAACCTCCTAAATTCTCTCAGAGCTTCCAGGCTAGAGCAGATGCAGAAATGCCTACTTTGAGAATTCTACCAGATTTTGGGGGGGCTGAGCAATTCAGCAGGTCTTAGAATTTGGGTAGTTCTGCACATACAGAGCAGCAGAAGTTCAGGAGACTTCTAGATTACGTAGCAACTGAGCAGGAGCTTTAAGGAACTACATTTTAAACTTGGGAATCTAACTACTACTTTAAGTACCAAAGTCCCTTTGGCAAATATAGCTTTTAGTTCTTACTGGGGTTAAGTCTTAATTTGTAATGGGAGTGCAGCAAGATGGTAAATGTATATATGGTATAATCAAAATAATTAGCAATTGCTCCTATGTACAGTGCAAAGCAGATGTATCCCTGTGCAGTCTTAAGGCCATAAGTTCTTCCATATTCCCTTGTTTTTCTACACGGTGGAAAAACATCTTTGCTTTATAATATCTTCTAATGCCAGCGTCCCAGTAATGTTTACCGCACAGCCACAAAAGTATTGCAAATTTCAGGAATAATCCTTTTTTATTAATATTAAGCAAATTGGGGTAATTTTTCCTCATATATACTTTGTCCTTTGTTTCACATTATAATTACGAAAGATACAGAATACACACATCAAACCAAAAATCACGTTTATTGTGTCAGCCACAAGTGCAAATATAGCAACAAGTCATTCAGCAGTTACAAATACAGAGGAGACTGTAATATAAATGCTAAGTACACTGACAGAGCAACCTCAAAGAGCAGCAAGAAAGACTCTTGAAGTTTAAAAAAAAAAAAAAAAAAAAAATTCTGTATCCTTTTCTACTTGTCAAAGTCACACCAGGAATGTTCCTACAAAAAAGTCCAGGTATAGCTAACTGTTCTGGAATTAACAGATGAATTATTTTCAGTTTATAAAATGGCCTGACCAAGCTTTTTAAAAATCAAGAGAGTTGTTCTAGTTTCTAAACAAGTGTATCCATTTGCTCAAGATGGAAATGCAGTGCTAGTATCAGTTCAGTGTTTGCTATATTTGATATTGCAATTAAAAAAAAAGTCCAATTTCAGTGCATTAGCTAGAGTTCTACATGAATCCAAATAGAACAACATTATACAGATATTCTTGAAATGTAGTAAAAACCTTCAAAAAATGACAAGCTTTCAAGTAGTTTGTCTTTTTTTGCTTCATCTTTAAATATATAATTAAAATATATATGCAATGCTCACATATAAAATAGAAATGCATTCCAATTAGGAAGATACCATAAGATAGTTAAAGGCTTTCCTTACCACTTAATAGCCAAGGAACAAGACATATGTTTAAATTTTGCTTTTCTTTTTTAAAAGCAAAATATTGCGTTATTCTGTGATCAAGTGTTAAATTGCCAGTTTTAGCCCAAAAGAGATGGCAGCAGTTTGTATCTGTGGGAGTTTGAGTGAGTGATTTAGTCAACCTTCTTTTCTGACTCCTGCTTCCCTTTTTCCTTGAAGGCAATATACTGACAGTCTGTACCAAAGATTCTGTCCCACCATGTGAAAGTTGAAGCATAATTACCAATAAAGTTCATGTGATGAAAGTCATGAAAACGAGCTCCAGCATAAAAGGGTATTAGATGCAGAGGGTTCAGAGGTAGATCATAGCCACTAGAGAAAGAAAAAAAAAAAAAAATCACAATGTTAATATATAGTTTTGACATTTTGTTTCAAATACAATTTATAACACCAGTTTTCTACTACTTCTACTACATTTTTAGAAGACCACTAAAATTAAGATACTATTAATTTCAATTAAAATACTGAAAGTTACTTGAACACTGGGCAATATGACTTCATTAGAACAAGAGGACCTCAAAAGACATTATAAATAAAAATGTGTGTAGGAGCATTTGAAGTTCTGTATCTTAGATACCATTATCTATTATTAAAAGTGTTGCTTTTTCAGAGAGTCAGACTGACAATCTGACACCAAAATACAAATCACCAATACAACTGGGTGGAATCATACACAGCATCTGATCCAGTACACAGTATCAGACTATAAGGTAGCCAAGATTAAAGTATTTTATAATGAAGCAGTTACTACTAAAAGAAAAAATAAATAGGAAAATGCCTCTTAAGATGGACTTTCCCTCCTTCATGGAACTGATATCCAAATGCACTGTGCACCACCTAGCGGAGATGTGATACCTAGATTTTTGCCCTGATAGAAACAACAGCTTTCAGCCGACTGTCAAGCTGCTCACATGAAGCATTCTTTTTGTAGTGTAGTTTTGGCTGGTTAAAGTAAGTTGCATATAATAAAGGTTCAAACGATGCTATTAGAATGCAACAAAATTAATATCAGAGGGCACCTATACATGTGACAGAGTTCTGCTCCACAGACTTAATTAATTGAGTCTGCTAGAGAATGCTAATTAGCATGCTCCAGCAGCCTCCACATCATATGCATTCAGCATCCCTGCATTTCAAAATGGTGGTGGGGGTGCTGTAACTAAAGCTCACCAAACAAGAGCTGCTCTAATTAAAGCACCCCTCCCTCCCCTACCCTGGAACACATGTACAGATGCCTAGAGTTATTTCAGCACTTGAAGAATGGGTACTATTTTTAGAATGGACAGATTCTAAACGCGTGCTTTTTTTTCTCCTAATATCACTGAAGTGTTTCTAAGTCCAATGTCACTATGTTTGGTATCAGATTACACTATTCACTCAGCAACCCCACATCAAGATTTACAGCTCTCCCCCATAAACATGCATCAAAAAAGCCCCTACACTCTTATTTCTGCTGGAGGGCCTGGGTGAAGTGGCTGAATTGCACAGTAATATTTTGGAGATCCTACCTGAAAGAACTTCAGCACTTTTGCTATGGAAGCAAATTAAAAGTATCTATGATGAAACACACTCTACAAGTAGTATTCCTTGGAGCAAGCTCCCTGTGGAGCGATGTTGGTTGCCTTGAAGTTATTGTCACTTGAAGCATAAAAAAGTTAAACATTCATGTTTTGTTTAAAAAAAAAATCACCAGTCTCCCATATGCTAGCAGGTATTAGGTAATACATTCAGAAAGTGTGGATGTCCAAGTGACATGCCGAAAATTCAAGTCTTTCCTGAAAAACAGAGACTGAGCTGTGGTACAATTCTGCCAAATCTGACAAGTTTAGTTTTTAGCCTAAACTTTGAGAAGTTCTTGGTTCTCTCAAAATAGTGTCTTTTATTATTAACTCTACAAAAGAAGAATAGTCATTTTGGGTAAAAGGCAACCTAAAAATACTGGAAAGAAAAAAGCCTACAATTCTTCAAGCTGGCCTGAACTATGTTAGCTTGGTTTTGTAGACTGGGAGAAGCTCTCCTACACTAGCGCACATATGGCTTAAAAAGTAAATAATAATTTATAAAAGCACAGGAACAGACATCACTATGCAGTAGCATGTTCTTCACCTGTGTACATCAATGGTTTCCATCAAGCGACATACTACCCATGCCCACAGAAAAACCACATGGTTACAGAAAACTAAAATTCCAATGAAAAAGCCAGTTCCAAGGATCAGCGTTTCCAGGGGATGTGCATACTCTGCTTGCATCCCAAATGGAGACTAAGGAAAGAAAGAAAGAAAAAAGTCAGTTATGCACTCAGTTGAAAGTGCCATTTTCTATTATAGCCCAAAATAAAAAGCATCCACAATGTTATTTATACCCATACAGAATTATGGATACGTTTGCTGGCAAGACAGTGACCCAATTCTAGGAGTTACATTGCTCGAGTTAGATAGCTATGGGATTTAATTCCCCCACCAGTAAAACGGTGGGGCTGGAGAGTTGAGTAATCTCACATAGAAAAATAGTTTTATACTGAATACACCAGTTATATTGTTATAATAATACATCATCAAGTGCCAGGTGTGGGAAGTGAACTGAAAATGGCCAGTCATTCCCTTCATTTTTAAAAGGGACCAAATGAGACAGAACTGAAATATCTGGGGAGACTACAAACTGGACTAACCTCCCCCTAACCCCATGTTGAAAGAACAAAACATTCTGAAGTGAAATGCGTTATATTTATGTTGTACTGATACTGTTATATTAAACATATTAGAAAATATTCAAGTAGTACATACTACAAACTCATGATGCACTTTATGGATGTACTTGTATATTCTCCTGTGATGCAAAAGTCTATGCAGGAAATAGTGCCAGGCATCCTCAATCACCGCACATCCAAGGCACTGAGCAAGCAGAACATACCTTTGAAAGTAAAACCGCAAATTAACTATAGCTCAATGAAGCTACATCTGAAAAACAGCCCATTTTTTCAGCAGGCCAAACCTTACAGCCTTTAAGCCATTCTTGCATACACCAGTAAGCACATGCATTTAGAGAAAGGTTCCAGAAACATGGGATACACGTTTTTCCTTTAGTAACTAGGTAACAGCACATATAATCAGTGTCATTTATAACAATTCCATCAATAAAAGAAACAGAAGTGAGCTAATATACAGCTTCATGCTTTAGTTTTACTCTTAAAATATTACCTCTCTCGCTCACACACACACACAGTATATTTAATTTTTCATTAACTGTAACATGTAAGTGCTTTTTAAAAAGAGAAAGCAACATCAGAAAGGTATTAGAAAGAGAACCACCTAACACCATGCAAAAGTCAAGCCGCATCCACTATTGTAAAAATATTAGTGTCATGTTTCCCCTGAAGTGAAGTAATGAAAAGGTACTTTCAAAACATCTGGGGTTTTCCTTAAAACTATGTTGAGTCAAAGACCAGGGAGCAGACAGGTGACATTCTCCAAGAAACACAATGCTGCTGGCAACAAGCTGTTAATGTTTTCCTTTGTGTTACTTGTAGAAAGGAGCCAAAAATCACTGAACTTAAAAGTCATCATCTCAAGGACCCAAGCAAGTGAATATTTATTCCTAGCCACTGGGCCTCTCTTTTTGGCGTTAAATCAAAGCCTCTGCTCCCTCCAGACAATACTGTAGGCTTTTGAAATGCTACCAAACCCAGGGACCTTGCTCCTACTGTAGTCAAATGGCTAAAATTCAAGAAGAGCTTGATTAGATACATTAGTGATTCATAATCCAGGGTGAAGTGACAGTATACACCAAAAAGTTCCTTAAGAGAGATGATAGCTTTTTAACGCATCATCAGCTATTCTTTTAGAACTGTTAAAATAGCAGTACACAAAAACAAAACTATCTACTTACCATCTTGGCATCTTTTCCCAAGTATAAGGAATGTTAAAATATTCTGTGAAATAGTAAGTACCACATATGAGAGGCAGCTGAATGAAGAAGTGGTTGAAGAGAAGCGTTTTCAAACACTTCCACTGCTTTTCCCAGGTTTCTGGTGTACCCTAGGGAAAAAAACAACACAAACAAACAAAAAAAAACAAAACAAAAAAAACCCAATAATCAGTACACAGTGTCATTTTAAAAGTCAGCCTTGAGCAAGTTCCCTGCCCTAACCTACTGTCAGAGGCGTAGCATTGTAATAAACTAGCTGGAGTTTCTATGCATCACTGGTTTCTACTCAAGGACAGACCTCTGCAGGATAAAGCTTCCCAACTCTGTTTGACAGATACTATACTAAAAGTCGATAGATATTTCTGTTAGTAGTAAAGAGCTGTGCTTTTGGAGAAAGTTCTAGTCATGACAAAGTTTCAAGTGGACTGTTTCTGTAGAGTACTAACAAACGTGTCTTGAGTGGCCACAATCTGTTACATAACATACTGCATCTCATGTGCCCTCACTACTTACAAATAAGAAAATAAGAACGTACATTAGGATGAAGAAGGATCTTTTCCTATTCTCACTGCTTTAATACATGTTCACCTGTTTCTTTAAAACATGATTAGAGGCAGGGTAGGGAGGTATGTCTTGTTCAGGTTTTTGTGACATAAATGCATCTTTCTAAAAAGGATGTGCAATTTTCCTGATTTTTTTAAAGGAAAAAAAAAAGGTTTGGATCTTGTCTACCCTGGGAATTTATGGGATATTAGTGAGCTAATAGGATGACATAGTAGCACTAGCCTACTCCAGATGAAAAGTGACTTGCCAGGCTGTTTTCATAAACAAAAATTTAAAAAAAAAAAGCCCTCAGGTATAACATTCTATGAATTTAAGGGCTGAAAAAGCTCCTGAACTCTGTAAGAAATCCCTTGCTTTGCTGGAGTACATAGAAGGAGGGAAAAAAGGCAAGCTCTGATAATGATGGGAGTGTTCTTCAGGAAGAACAATATTACATTTCTAAACCATTCTTTTGTTGGAAAATAAAAATAATGCACTAGCTGTGATTTAAATTGGATGATCTACCCAATGCACTGCTGTAACAGATTTTAATTTCTCTCTGTTCCCTTTCCACCCTAGCCACCTCTCAGACATGGAGTTAATGTATAAAATTTTCACTTGGGGGGAAAAAAAAGGAAGTCATAAATCTTTGTCTTACCTGTTGAATTTTATACTTTTGCATATAAGGTATAAACTGAAAGACAAATCCAGGTAGACAGAACAAGAAGTATGAAAATTCATGAACTAAAAGTGATCCCCAGGTTGCAATCTGGAACTTGGTGTAATGATCCAACATATAGTTCCAAGCATCTTTAAATGGTTGCTGCAACGGATTGTCAGGTAAAAAAGAGTCTATGTATTCCACAGCCAGGTAAGCAGAGTTTAAGATAGTAGTACCCTCATTCACTGCCATTGCTCAAACATCACACAGCTTCTCTGCTGTATTCTAGAATTAGCCTGCAAAATTTTGAAAAAGGTAATAATTATTTGAATAGCATCGCTTTGTCATCTAATCTATTCAACAGACACATATTTAAAAAAATTAAGCACTTAAAGGAAATTATAGAAATGTATATGCTATTGGAAATACAAAACCTAGGAAGTAAATAGAGCCAGAAGATTCACCCTGGCTAGTTGACTTGAAGTCAGCTAAAAGCAGTAGAAGGTAAAAGGACAAATCCCAACCCATGATTTTCTTATAACTGATATCACTATAAATTAGTTCAGGGAATCCTTAACGAAAGCTTCTATTTTGCAAATTCTAAAAACCTCAGGAAAATTCAAGACCTAAAAATAGGACTGAAGCCTAATTTAGGCACCTACATAAAAGACTTCAAACAACCCCAGGTTTTGTCAGTGAAGACCTTTCCATATCTATACTGCTACTGCTCTGTATGCCCATAAATGCTATCATCTTGGCAGGTTGTTGCCAGCAACCCTACACCTATGTCCTTCAAGGTACCCAATTCAGTAAGCCAACAGGAAGAAAGATAGACATAAAAAGGGACCTCATAAGGTCATTTAGACCACCCTCCTAGTCAAGGCGAGTCCAGCCAAGCTCTTGAAAATTTTCAAGGATGGAGATTCCATAACTTCTTTAGGGAGACTTTTCTAATGCTTCACCACCTTTGCAGTCAGAAAGCTCTTTCCAATGTTCAACCTAAATTTCCTCTGTTGCATCTTGAGGCTATTGTTCTTAGTTCTGCCCCCTACATCCACAGAGGAAAAAAACCCCAACCTCTCCCCATCCTTTCTATAAATCACCTTTTAGGTATTTGAAGACTTATCAAATCCCCTCTCAGTCTTCTCTTCCAGACTAAATAACCCTACTTCTTTCTGCCTTTCCTCATACACCATGCTTCCCAGGCGTCTAATAATTTTTGTTGCTCTCCGGTGAACTCTTTCCAATCTGCCCATATCTTTCTTGAAGCATAGGGCCCAAAAAGGAACACAGTACTCTAGGTGAGGCCTCAACAGAGCCAAAGACCTGCTCTTTCTCTATAGTACTACAGCCTGGTCGGTCATTTCCTGGTCTGTATTTGCATGTGCAATTATTCTGTCCCAAATGCAGGACTTCACTGAATCCAAGTTGGCCCAACATTGTCAGCTTGTGGGTTCAGTAGAATACACAGCACTCAGTGCCTCTTGCTTTAAAAGCAAATAATTTAACTATATACATTGAGTAGCATCCTCAGAATAATCTAGGGAAAGGTTAAAACACTCAAAGGACAAGAAGGGCTCTCATCCTTGTCTCTGAATGCCTTAACTACCAGATCAGAGCCAAGGCTAAAACAGAGGTCCCAAGGTCTAACAGCCATAAACTCCTGGAAGGCCTATTTAGACTAGACATAAGAAATAAGTTCTTTATGGTGCGTGTCCAGGGTCTGGAACAAACTCCTCCCAGAGGCGTAGTGCAAGCACCTACTCTGGACTCTTTCAAAAAACATGTGGATGTATTTTTTGCTGGGGTAACTTGATCCCAGCTGACTTCCTGCCTATGGCAGGGGGGCTGGACTCAATGATCTCATGAGTCCAGCTCCTAATGTCTGTGAAATCTGTGAAATCTGAGAGGTACTCTCCTTCCCTCCTGTTGAAGCTCTGCTATGGTACAGTAAGGAATGCAAGAGTCAGAAGGCCAAAGAGACAAAATAATTTCCAGCTGATGATGTCACTCAAGTGAAGAAGTGTATCCCAGGTTCTGGTTCCTGCTCCAATTATATAAATAAATTACAGAAATACATATTTTATGTCTATATTTTACACTACATGATCTTTGAATAAATATGCATAAATTGTACTAGAGATGGAAAGTGAGGACTGCTCCTCTCTGAAAGACTGCCCTGACCACTAGCTACAGTCATGCTCCTTCTTGCTTATTATTTACAGGAAATGCAGTATTCCTGCCCCAGCCTTGCTCTAGATTAGTGGTTAGGACACTCTCCTGAGAAGTGGAAGAGGCATATATAAACTCTTCCCTTCAGCTGAGGAAGATACCAATGCCAGGTCTCCCACTTCTTAAGATAATGCTCTAGCCACTAAACCAGTGGTTTTCACTTTTGAAGGGTTTGGAAGCCTTTTGTATCACTTCTGTCATGGAACCCCTACCCTTGCACCTCCATGGCTTCAAGTCAGCTCTTACTGTGAGGGTGACCCAGGCCTCCCAATCTCTTTGCAGAACCCCTGATAACCTATCCCAGAACACCAGGGTTCCACAGAACACAGCTTGAAAACCACTGCACTAAGCTATGATGTAAAGAAAATGAGCTGCACCCACTTCTTCTCCGGTAACATCTGAAAAAGGAAAAGACACAACTTTGGTGCTTAAACTAGGAAAGGGCTTGGGCTAGTTTAGAGTTGTAATTCCAGGAGAAAGGGTTTCAGACATGTTCCTTTCTTCTCTATTACATAAGGGTTGGCCTATTAGATACCTCTGTACTGAAAGTGCTGGCTCGTGTGAATCCTTTCAGTGCATGTAACGACCTTGCTACACAGTGATTTTGGGCGGATCCTGGATTGTCCTCAAATTAACACCTGAAACTAGTTTTCAGCACTCAGGCAGCTTAAAATAATACCACTCCAGGACAGGATTATCTCTGATCCATGTTACCCAGCTCAGGCTAAAGGTGTAACCACTTCAAGCTACACCTTACTGTAAACACCCCATCTGCCTCCCCTGCTGGCCCAAATCAGGACCACCGCTCCCCAACACTCCCCAGCAACCCAGATCCCCACTCACTGTCCACTACCCCTCTCTCTTGCTTGTGGCTGCCCCTACTCTTGGTCCTGAAGAAGCAGGTAGGGAAGGGTTAGCCTGCCTGCCTATCCACCTCCGCTCTCTGGGCCAGGCTCAAGATCAGCAGCCATCTTGGACACTGGTCCACACAAACAGTTTCACTAGGCAGTGTCCACTGGCTCCTTGGACTCATTTGAGGGCCACTAGACACTGTCAAGTGTACTCTGCTCAGTGCCCCCTCTCAGTGCACTCATGTTGAACCTTTGACCATTACTCCTATCCCATTCTGCCTTTCAGTTATCCCAATCAATGACAGGCCCTTAGTAGCCTCCTTCATCAAGGCAGGCTTTTACAGCTGTTTGGTGGGCTTTGGCCCATGTTCCAGAATGACACATTTCTGGGCAGAGTTTCACTGGGCAGTGCCCACTGGTTTCTTGGCCCAATTGGAAGGCAAGTAGTTACTGTTCAGTGTACTCTGCTCCATATCCCTGCTTGGGGCATTCATTTTAAACCTCTGACCATCACTCCTATTCCTGTTTTGCCCTTCTTTTATCCCAAGGAATTAGTTGTTACTTTCTCAGTGGCTTGCCTTTCTAATGGAGGTTTATAGTTCTTGATGGGTAATGGCCCCCAATCCCTTGAAAACAACAAACAGGCCTGTGTCAGCCACTTAAGCCAGTGCCAGCTATACACAGTCACTGAACTGGGTATCCACCCCCTCCCTGGCATCCACCGTTTACTGGTGGATTGGAGATGCCAGAGGAAACTTCTCTGTTTTGTTCACTAGCCATGAACAGATCCATCCTCCAGGGATGGATGTAGTTGGGGGTGGTCCTGCTTTGAGCCGAGAATTGGACTGGATGACCTAACAATCTAAGAGAAGCTGGGAGACAGTAACCACGAGCTAATCAGCTTCACCATCCACCGTAAAGCTGCCAAGTCAGTCAGCAATGCCGAAGTCTTTGACTTCGGGAAAGTTGACTTTGACAAGCTCAGAAGGCTTGTTGGCGAGGCCCTAAGGGACCACAACCTGAGGGGGAGGGGAGTTCACGATGAGTGGTTGCTCCTCAAGGGAGCGATCCTGGATGAAAGGCAGCAAAAGGGCACAGTAGCCCCCTTGGCTCCACAGGAAACTAATAGACCTCTTGCATCTAAAAAGAAAGACCTAGAAAGGATGGAAAGGCTGGGTCCACCTCAAAGGAGGAGTATTCTGCACTGGTCCATACCTGTAGGAAGCAGACCAGGAAAGCCAAGGCTGTGACTGAACTCCAACTGGCTACACATATCAAAGACAATAAAAAGTCCTTTTTTCAATATGTGGGGATCCAGAGGAAAAACAAAGGTAGCACTGGACCCCTGCTAAACCATATGGGACAACTGACAACCAACACCCAGGAAAAAACCAACCTGCTTAATGAGTATTTTGCACTGATTCTTCACCAGCCCCAAGGGACGGCCCTGCTCAATATGGTACGGGGCTGCAAGGGCAAGGAAGAACTGTTACCTTTCATCAATATAGACCATGTGAAGGAACACCTTGAGAGGCTGGACACCTTCAAGTCAGCTGGCCCACACAGTTTACACCCCAGGGTGCTTAAGGAGCTGGCAGGCATTATAGCTCAGCCACTAGCACAGATCTCCAAGAACTCACAGCGCTCAGGTGAAGTCCCCAAACACTGGAAGTAGGCCAATGTGGTGCCCATCTTTAAGAAAGGGAGGAAAGTAAATCCAGGGAACTACAGACCTATCAGTCTGACCTCTATCCCAGCGAAGATTTTGGAAAAAATTATCAAAGAGACCATTCTTGACAAACTGGCTGATGGCAACATCCTGAGGGATAGCCAGCACAGGTTTGTTGCAGGTAGGTCTTGCCTGAACAATCTCATCTCCTTCTATGACCAGGTGACATATCACCTGGACAAGGGAAAAGAGATTGATGTCATACATCTTGATTTAAAAAAAGGCCTTTGATCTGGTGTCCCACGATCACCTCATGGAAAAATTGGCCAACTGCGGCCTCAGCTACATCACAGTCCAATGGCTGGAGAATTGGCTCCAAGGTCGGACCCAGAGAGTGGTAGTCGACGGAAGTAAATTATCGTGATGTGTCATGACCAGTGGGGTCCCCCAAGGCTCTGTCCTTGCGCCTATACTCTTTAACATCTTTATTTATTGGACATTGGTATCAGAAGCAAACTGGCCAAGTTCGCCAATTACACCAAACTTTGGGGTAAAGCATCCACACCCGAGGACAGGATGGTGATCCAAGCCAACCTAGACAGGCTCAGAAAATGGGCAGACAAACCTGATGGCGTTCAACACTGAAAAATGCAAGGTACTCCACCTTGGAAAAAAGCCCCATAGTATGCTTATAGGCTTGGCAGTGCTACACTTGTTAGCACCACCACCTAAAGGGACTTAGGGGTCATGACTGACCACAAGATGAATATGAGCCATCAATACGATGTTGCAGCTGGTAAAGCAAGCAAAATGCTGGCTTGCATCCACAGATGCTTCTCAAGCAAATCCCAGGATGTCATCCTCCCACTGTATGTCGCCTTGTTGAGGCCACAGCTGGAGTACTGCATCCAATTCTGGACTCCACAATTTTAAAA
>NW_017729029.1:70341045-70357530 GCF_001723915.1 Gavialis gangeticus | reverse complement strand
TCAAACAGTCACAAACTCCTCCAAGACCATTTCAGGCTGGACAAAAGGAAGAACTTGTTTACTGTCCAAGCCCCCAAGGCCTGGAACAGACTGCTGCCAGAGCTGGTGCAAGCACCTACTCTGGACTCCTTTAAGAGACATTTGGACATTTATCTTGCTGGGATCCTTTGACCCCAGCTGACTTCTTGCCCCTGGGGCTGGGGGCTGGACTCAATGATCTTCCGAGGTCCCTTCCAGCCCTAATGTCTATGAAAAAACCTCTTGAGGTCCCTTCCAACCCTCATTTTCTATGATTTATCCAGTCCCTTTTTCACACTTGGCCATGGATGTCCTCCTGCCACAGAGAACTGCAGTTAACTATGCCTTGTGTAAACAAGGCTGTCCTAGAGAAGTGGGGCTGGAAGGGACCTCCAGAGGCCACCCAGTCTGACCCAAGGCAGAATCATCCCTATCCAAACCATCCCATACATCCCCAATCTAAGCTCTACAAAAAGCTATCCTCAAACCTGACACAACACAGACCTAACACCCAAACCTACCACAGGTAAAACACAGGACCAAGGGCAGCCAAGGTCCTGCTTCTATGAAACAGTGTCAACATACCATTTGTATGGTAAGACTTACAAGGAAGGCAGCCCCCCAGCCAGTCCCTACCAGTCTGACCGTGGGGTAAAAACCCCAAACGCAGCAATCGGTCCGACACCGAGTACAGCTGCAGGACCCCCAAGCCAGAAACCTCTCTGGCTTTGCTCCTTGCAGGAGCACTGGCACAACTTGGCCGAAATCCCCAGTGCCTCTAGGGAGCCTTAAACACGGCCTGACACAGAATCATGGAAAGTAAGGGCTGGAATGGACCTCGGGAGGTCACATTTGGTCCCTGTTCAAAGCAAGACCATCCCCAATTAGACCATCCCAGCCAAAGCTCTGTCTAGCCAGGTCTTAAAACCCTCCAAAGACGGAGCTTCCACTACCTCCCTGGGAGCCTGTCCCAGTGTTTTACCACCCTAATACCTAACCTAAGCTTCCCCTGCTGCAAATAGAGACTGTGGCTTCTTGTCCTGTCAGCAATGAGAACAGCAGAGCTCCAATCTCGATATAACCTCACTTCAACTAACCGCCCTTGCGCACTTAATAAGCTCAGGTCCCCCAGCAGCCACGTGCCCCCACCCCGCACCACATTCACTACCTTCTGCGTCCCCACCCTTTCTGCAGCGGGGGCCACGACTGGGCCCAGGACTGCAAATGCGGCGTCCCCAGTGCACAGCGCAGAGAATCGCTGCCCTTCACACCTGCCGCCAACACCGCAGAGGAGAGGAACCAGCAAAGCGCAGAAATGCCCGTGGCAGAAGCGAGGCCGAGCTGCAGCGGCGCGAGACACCCACTCCACTCCCGTCCCATCCCGTCCCGTCCCCACCGGGCCTCACCTCCCCTTACCCGAGCGGCGGCGCGATCCGAACCTGTCAGCCGGCGTCAGCAGCTGCAGCACAACAACAACCCCTCCCAAAAGCTGCCGCCCAGCTTCGTAGCGCCGCTCCTGAAAGGCCCGCCGCCATTGGCCGCCGCGGGACAGTTGCGTGGCCTCTGATTGGCTCGCCGGCGGGACCTGGTCACCGTCAGGCGTGGGTTGCGGAGGAGCCGGAGCGCCCCGGCCCCGCGCTGATTGGCGGGCGGGATGGAGTGAGGATAGTGAGATCCGCAGGAGTGACCAATGGGCGGGGGGAGCGCGGGGTGACGTCAGAAGAGGCGGTTGGGGGATGGGGCGTCGCTCATTCCTCCGTTTACTCAAGCGGCTGCGCAGTAGTGCTATGTGCGGCGTTGGGGAAGGGGGCTCTGGGCTGAGCACAGGGCTGCCCCCTCCCCCCAAATTTGTGTCTCGGTTAATTAGTACACTACCCCTGGAGTACTTGGGGTGGCCTGAGAGGGACTCAGCAGCAGGTGCCACCGCCATGCCACCAGCACACTTGCCAGTGGGCCATGGGGACCCCCATGTTTGTGGACTGGCCACCAGCGGTGCGCTGACCCAAAAAGGTTGAAAACCCCTGGGTTAATAAATTCCTTGCAGCATCTGCAGTGTTGCCAGGTGTACAATAAAGTATTTATACTACAATTTCAACTGTTGTACATGTAGGATCAATAATAGGAAAAGCGCTTAAAATGTGCAAGGGTTTTTGGTTGTAGCTGTCTAAGGACACAGGCAGGCAAGTGGGTAGATGTGATATCTTTTATTAGACCACCTGAGTACAAACCCCAACTTAGCACTCTTAATTGGTTCCTGAAAAAACACATTAAGGGAAACAAGCGTTACATGGAACCGAAAGTATTTAATGATCCGAGCAAGATGGTGACCACAAGTGTTTTTAATGACCCAAGAAGGTGACCGCGAGCATTATAAAGAAACTCCAGCACTAAGTGAAATCATATCACTTAGTATCAATTTAAAATGAGCGTTACAGCAAAATAGTGCCAAGCAAAACAGCGTTAATCGGGGTGCCTGTAGTTGGAAAAAAGATCTCTGCATACTTTCGGGTGCAGTCACCTTTCTTCAGGCAGTGGGAGTCTCTGCTGGTCTGAGATTCCAAGGAATGAAAGAAGCTAAAAATGTGACAGGATGTCAGTGAGACTGTAACTAGGTAGAAATTAGACATAAAAGGTAAAGCAGGGAAGGGAAGGGAAGGGAGGGGAAAGAAAGTGGAAGGGGGAAAGGCCAAAGGGAGGCATTACAGTGATAGAATACAAGGTAGAAAAGAGACTGTGAAAAAGGAAATACCTGAAGATCAGGAAAACAGGAACGTGAGAAGCTAAAAGTGTGACAGGATGTCAGTGAAAATATAAACAGGTAGAAATGAGAAAAACAAAAGGTAAAGCAGGAAGAAAAGAAAACCATGTAGGTTCCAGGGAACGGTGATATGTCATAACTAATGGTGTGCGATTTGTGGGAGTTTTCCTGATTTACCTTTTTTCTAATTTCTACCTATATATATTTTCACTGACATCCTGTCACACTTCTAGCTTGTCATTCCTGTTTTGCTGATCTCCAACAAAATCACAGGCAGCCTCTTTTCTACCTTGTATTCTATCACTGTAATGTCTCCTCCCTTTTGGCCTTTCCCCCGCCCTGCTTTCTTCCTTTTCCCTTACCTGCCAAGAACTTTTTTCCAACTACTCGGTTGGTATAATAAAAGACATCACATCTTCTCAAAGAACCTTGCCTGCCTGTGTCCTTAGATCAACATGGCTACAACCAAAAACCCAGCAAAATGTACAATGGTTTTTGAGGCAGTTCATTGATGCAACATATGCAAATCCCAAGTTGCTCTCAGTGGGCGCATCTACACATTGCAGTATGGCAGTGTTACTGCGCTGTTTTAGTACTTCCTTTTGGAAGCTGAAGCAGGCAAGCAGTCATAAGGTTTGCCTGTTTTCAATGTCTAGGTGTCCTTTTAGAAGTCCTAATGTAGACAGGGGAGTCCTGGGGTATTAACACATGAATGGGATGACTAGAGGTTGGAGCCTTCTGGTACATCTAACCTTCTAACCTCAACGATGTCATGACCTCCTTTCAGAAGCTGAGCATGTGCAGTGAGTTGTTTGTTTGAGACCCCGTTGTTTGTTTGGTAACCAGGGGAACATGACAGGACTGTTATGCTAATGAGTTATTATGGGTTATTGTGATAGTTTGATTTTTATGGTCCTTACTGTGATTGACAGTGATCAGAGATTGGGTCTCCATTCAACAGGCAGGTAGTGTGATTTAGCTATTATAAAAGACCGTCCGGTGCAGGGTCAGTAGACGCTTTGGGGTCTGTAGTGACTTTCGTGGTCATCATTGGGGACTGAAGGGCTTGCCAAGACCTGCTTTGTCATGTGCTCTCTCCCTTTTTTGCTTGTGCGAGTGTAATTAGTGTACCACTGCTCTAGTGTTTGAGTATCTGTGACTAGCTAGAACCCAGAGTTTAGTGGTGATTTGCTGAGCGAGTGAGAACAAGATGTGTTGGGGCAGTGCTTGCAAAGCAAGAGTGGAGGGTCTGTATCACCTGGGCACTTGCCGGCCATACACCTGCTTCTTAGCATGGCAGCGGTCAGGTAAAGTATCACTCCTGCTTTACTGAGGTGCTCAGTACCCACCTGTGTGTGAGGGAACAGCATAGAAATCCTCTGGGGTGTCAGGCTGTCGGCAGGCTTTCTCTGCCTCTCAGCTCTCTAGGGTGATATAGTCTGCCACCTCGGGTGACAGACTACTGTTGGGTTCTTTAACAGTATATTGTTTCTATAATTTTATAGTACTGTAAATTTTGTGTTTGTGGTTATAGTACTTGTTTTCTTGTCATAATACACTTGTTAACTTTACATTTGTGTGTGAAGTTTTCATTGGTAGTTTGCACTTCTGGGCCCAGCCAGGCAGTAGGTCAATTTCCAGAGGGATTTAACTCCTTGGTTTCCCTCAAATCTGTAAGGGCAGTTGGTAGGGCATAGAGGCTTAACAACCCTTTGTGTAGTTTGAGAACATGGGTGGGTGTCTGAAGTGGTCCAAGGGGTTCTCTGTTTTGTTGTTGTGCTCCTGCCAAACTCTCCTGCTTTTCACTATACACATGGCACAGTAACCACCCATACTGTGCTGTACGGGCAGTGCACACTTAGATTTCCCCACTATGTTGCTGTAGTGGTGTGCTATAAGCAGGTAGTGCAATGCTACAGCACGGTGGCATAGCTAGCCATCACATGTAGACCTGCATGATTGCTACGTTGCTGTAGCATGCTGTATAGCACTTCACTGTCACCATAGACTGTGACATGAAGATGCACCTAGGGAGTCCTAACTTCTGGGTTTGCTGTCAGTACTTTCTTATGTCTGCTTGCTTGGAAATAGAGAAATGCTTCAACTTTCATGACCCAGTTTTCACTCACTGCTGACTTACAGTGAGCAATATAAGGTAAATAAGATGATTTATTTGCATATTTTTTCAGTGGACAAAGGTTTTTCAGCAAATATGATCATTTTAAACTTCCAATACAATAATTTCATATTTAAGATCTGGCAACACTGATCATCTGTGTAAAGTGTGGCAAAGGCCTGAGGATAAAGGGGTCATAGGAGCAGCCGCTAAACTGATGGCTAGAAAATGATATTTAGAGGTTTGTTTTTAGGAATTGGCTTGTAGGTGAAGTAGAAAATTGCATTAGGACAATGGTGCAGGGGAATGGCCAGGGTTAATTGATTTCTCAAAGCCTGTTCGTCACACCATTTCACAGCCTTCAAAGCAGACAGGGTGTCTGAGGCCAAGGAGTATACACATCCTGGGAAATTAAAAGTGTCTGAATTTAATTTCATAATAGAGCTAGACTTGGGGCTGCAAGGTTACAGTGCCTCCAAACCCTTGGGATTTCCAGTTTGGAATGAAATGACTGAATTAAGGTGTGGACATGTGCTGGGTTTATGAAAACAGGATTTTGGCTGACAAACAGAGCGTGGACAGCATGACGGTCACAAGGAAACCAATCAATGGGACCTGGAAATGAGTCATCAGAGAAGGAATACAAAAGGTGGAGTTTTCAGAACAAGTTGGCATCAGCCCCCCCCGATATCCAAGGTTGCTGATGGACACTCAAGCAAAGAACCTTTACATACCAGCCAAGTGCGCTGCTTGCCTTGTGCATATTCTGGGTACTGGGGATTTTGGGTAATGCATTTTGTAATCATCTTGCTTTGCCTACATTACTCTTATTTCCTATCACTATGTATCAATAAAATTTGCCCACTATCACCGGAGGAGCTGTGGTCAGTCTGAAAGATGTGCTCACTTGGAACAAGGCATCAAGACTGGGTTGCAAGGTATCACCCGAAACAAGGCATCAGGACAGTGCCTACATAGACCACCATGAATGGCACATGCCCCCGGCAGCTGGGGGAACACTGCAGCAGTGGAAGCACAGCGGTGGTAAGTGGGGGAGCTCCCACAAACACCACAGGTGCTGTCAGCAGAAGGGGGAGAGGGGAGCGCCAACCAAGGGCTGGTGACCACCTGCAGCCACTGCCGGCAGTGTTGTCGGTAGCCAGCGGGAATCGCAGACCACCCACAGATGCCATCAGCAGTGTCGGCAGCAGGGGGGCAAGCAGCAATTTCTGCTAAATACCTTCTTACAAAGAAATGGAAAAGGACTCCTGGTTCCTTTTTCAAACCTAATCTTTACACAAGCAAAGCTTAGAAATAATGAATTAGACATGCTGAAGAGTTAGCATTTCATCAGAAATGTATATTTACTAATAAAAATGTAAAATAATATCATGTATCCAGTATGTAGCCCTGAATAAAGACCTGAGATTAGGCTGGGATTATGGAGCAAAAAATCACACCTGTCCTCCACTGGAGGACTCTCCCTAAGAAAATGGGGCACAGCCTTGCTTGACCTGAAGCTTGATTTTTGAGCGCCAGTTGACACCCACCCTGTAAGGCCTGTGTTGCTGTTCTACCAGGCACTGGATGGCAGTAAGAACAACTGTGTACAAATATAGGGGTTTTACACCAACTTGTCAAGTTTACCTTGTGCCCCCACCCACAAACTTGGGAATGTAAATTTGAACTGGGTGTTCTAACATGAAAAACCTGCCCACTGACAAGCAAATGTTAAATTTAAACATTTTTTACAAGGAAAAAAGGGAACAAGGGTACACCCTAAACAAAACGTCTATTAACTTTTAACTGTACCTACAAATTCATCACATTCATAGTCAGTGGCGAACCAACCCGGGAGCTAGCATCTAGCTCAGTCACTTGGGAAAAAGTCTCAACCAGGGCGCTGCCATCCAGGATTTCTACCACTTTCACCAGTTTAGTAGGAAGCAATGGGTAGGAAGGCCCACTCTAGAGGCCCTGTTGTTGCCTGCTGCCAAGGTTGGCCACCCTTCTCAGAGGTTTCTACCACCTATGACAGTCAAAGTAGCAAGGTCTGAATAGGGAGGCCTGCACAGGATTTACTGTCACTCTGATGCTATAGAACAGTGCTAGAGTATGATGCTAGGGAGAACTGCTGTGGATGCCACCTCCAGGGGTCCCAATCACTCTCTCTCTCTGTCACAGGATGGGTGCCACCCCGCTCTTTCCTCCCATTCTGGAGCTCATCTTGCACAACATTCCCCCATTTTACATTTTTATTCGTAAATATACATTTCTGATGAAAGTCTAACTCTTTAGCATGTTTAATTCGTTACTAATAACCTTTAATTGTGTAAACATTAGCTTCGAAAAAAGAACAAGCTACCGGGAATAAGGCACTGGGAATAAGGAACCAACTTCAGCTTCATTTCTGTGCCACTGATTCTCGTTGTGAAAAAAAGAACTGGCATTCTGGATTTGGAGCACCTACTTAAATGCTCCTATTCTGAAGCTTTAGTTTGAAAGACACCATCCCAAATCAATAAATAGTGCATAAAATCAGGAGTGGAATGCAAGCTTCCTTGCCCAATCCCACTAATTTCAGCCTTGTTACTGATACCGGGGTAGTAAATTAACAACCTAAGTCAGGGATCCCCAGTCTGTATCTTTATAGCATCTAGTACAAGGAGGCATCTGTCCTAAAAAGGAAAGAATTGTCTCTAGCAGTGAGAGCAGGACTATTTCCCACAGATCATTCAACTGCTGATATCTCAACTAGTAGTGAAAAAAGCATGCTCATTATTTCCAACTTTAGTAAACTGAGATCTGGGAAGTTAAAGTCCAAGTACTCAATAGCAAATAAAATTGTGGGCCCCAAAACTGGACATCCAGTGATAACTTTAAATAACTGGGCTGGAGGTACTCAAGGAGTGACTTACAAAGGATCAGTGATCCCAGAAGTCCCCTCTTTAAACCTGAATTCATTCACAGCTGACTCTTACTTGGGTTAACACTTTATTACTAATATTTTTCCAAATAAAATATCCTTTACCACTTGATTATTTCAAAGATTTTTTCTGTGATGCATATATTCAGAAATACAAGTTTGAAGCAACCCGTTGGCATTATGAAACAAATATACAAACTTTTATTTAAATAAAATAGCTCAAAGATGACAATAGTTTAGGCCTTATTTAAAAGAAGGCCATCCAAAAATGAACAAAAATGGTAGTTGCTTTACAAATATGGCCACATACAGTATATTTTCATATTCATTAATAGCAGCTGAAGTTATACACTTAGATAGTTCTTAATACCATGCAAGTTCAGTTGAGGTCCATACATTCATTATAAATCTTCACTTATGTTCATGCCAAAACACCTTTGATAAAAAAGATAAGAAAGGAGAAGATTTAAACATGGCCAAGAATAAAGAGAGAAAAAAATATTTTAAATAAGTACCAGCAACTCATTGTTTATTAAAAAGATTCTGGCACTCCACCTGTTTAAGCATATATGCCTTCTTTGTTCTCTGTAAGTGGCATTTAGTAGTGTTAAGCATTGTTAAATATCAAAAAATACAACTCTGTTTTACAACATAGTACTGGCATAATTCAAAGTACTTGTGCCAATTATAAATAGTATAATCAAGTTCTGAAGAGTTTTTTAATGAAAAGCAACACACACACACATATACATATGCACACATATTCATGTAACAAAATTTATAAAAGCAAACAGGTTTGCCCCACCCCAAGCTGTACTACTCAGGTGGGATTCAATACCCATTCTGAAGACTTGGAGTTCATGGATATATATATGTATATATTAAGTCTCTGGAAAAAATAAGACAAAAATTTACTTTCACCAGAATACACATCACTTTATCATTCTTCACTGACAAACAATCCATTTCTCAGTCATGACTGACATGAGTTGGTCCTTATGAAAGTGACTTTGTTTGACGACCTTGCAAATAAAAACTGGTCCACAAGCCTTTATAAAAATTCAGTCAGCTGCTGCTCAATGCAGAATAATCCTACACGTTGCTTCTATCTAGAGTAATCTTCATTATCTGTTGTCCGTAATTGTAGACAGTCACATCTTCCACTGTGACTCAATGTGCAGCTACAAGTAGAGAAGTGCTTAGATACTCAATCACTTCAAACACACTTGTTGAAGCTTGCTTCTAGTGCATAATTTAAGTTCAAAATCTCTTCCCCTCTCATAATGGTTTGTCAATAACTGTAACACCTAGAGTGAGAGAATCATAAAGGCAGCATATTAGAGGGACTTAATTTAAAGCTTCTGGAACTCAAACGCTATACTGTGCATCAATCAGCGTCACAGGACATTAACATTATGCCGTTATTACATTAACATTACATAATGCATAATTTTGAAAGTTATTAGGCTTTGAGAAATACCACTCAGTTGTATCATCACTAACGTGATACCTATATAAAGGACCTGTTTGGGAAGTTGTTTGTGCCTGACTAGATCCTTTTAAAAAGGGCTCAGTTGCATGCTTAAGACATCTAAAAAACCAGGCTCCTTTAACACAGAGTCTAAGGATCCAAACATTGAGACATCCAAAATTAGTGGTCTTTTCTGAGCATGCTGACCAGACTGTAACATTCTTGGCCTTTCTACCTCTCTCAGATCCTAAAACAAATGTTCAGTGAATAGTGAGAAAAAATCTGCTATAAAAAACAGAATGGTATGAAAAATCTGATTAATGCAATACTGGGTTTCTAAATGAAATTGGAATATATAGATACATCTAAAATGTCCGAAGTAAAACATTATCTTGATTTGATGTGTGTCCATGTAGTGCATATGTGTGGGCATGGTGTGGCTAGATTGATAGATACATAGCAGTCAAAGTAATGAGTTGTACTCTGGAAATGTTGCTCTTTGGGTGCTTTTTCAGACTACTTCACCCTGATGTTCTACTTTTAAATTTGATATAAAAAGTTTACCTGCATAGCTCCTTCCTGTACTCATACAGGATGACACAACTGTCCATTTATCTGTTGTTGGGTTATAATATTCCACTGTTGATAAGTTACAGGAACCATCATCTCCTCCAACTACATACAACAGACCGTTTACAGCACAAACCCCTAAGAAAGATGAAAGACTTTACAGCAAAATATATTTATAATGCACAACAATTTGCTTACATAGTGAAAGCATGCCTTCCATTTTGAGATTTCAGCAAAGGAGCAGAAATGTCAAGAGGTAAACACAAGGGTGCAAACACATTATTAGCATTCTAAAGTAGAATAAACTCTAGTATCTACTTCTATAAAATCTAGTACTTACCTGCATTCCTTCTGCACATGTTCATGTCTGCAACCTGCTTCCATGTACCAGCAACAGGATCATACACTTCTACACTTTTTCTAACCAAAGGACCGTCATGACCACCTACTGCATACAATAAATTGTTTAACACACCAACACCTGCAAACATATAAAAAACACTCATTTTTTAGATTTATATCCCACCTTATTTATCTTAATAGAAAAATCAAGTCTTTAGCCTATTTTTCAATAAAATTTATTTTCCTCAAATTAAATATCCTTTTCATAGGATCATAGAGATGTTGGGCTGGAAGGGACCTCCATAGGCCATCTAGTCCAACGCCCTGCGTGAGGCCGGATCATCTCTATCCAAACAACTCCATAACAGCCTTGGCTAGTTTATAATCTGATGCTTATTTCCAAGATATCTATACTTAGTTAGAAATGGTTAATGAAACACTAAGTGATGTTGTATTAAGAATCCAGATGTTTTCACTCTTGCAATTTTGGCTTTAAAAAAAAATCAGAATTAGCTAGAATCGCAAGAGGCATATGCTGGACACACTGTAGAGGGAATGTTTGGATTTTAATTTTAAAATTACCAACTTTGTAAATTCCTACTAAAAACAAATTATTTCAAATTGAATTTAAATTAAAAGCAAGTTCAAGGATGGTAAATGAGGACAATACATACAACTGAAATAACTTTGGAAAAATCTAGCAGTATGTACTAGAAGTGCTTGCTATATCTGGTCAGTCAAAAAAGATATTGCTGCAAATATCAAGTGCAGTAACACTGTTCCCCATGGAAACTGAAAGGGCATTGCTAGAAACATGATTAAGTTTAAACAGTAACACATCCAAAGAAACTAGAAATACGGACAGGAAAACAACAAAATGCTGGGGTAGGGAGGGGAAGGAGTGGGCCCTTGTAAATACCCTAGAAAAACAAAATAAGTGTAATGAATTAAAAAACATCTGGAATACTAGAAGAACAGGTGACAGTTGTCACCAGCCTTGGTCATTTTCAAGCGGCCTAAGACAAGCTGCATAAGTGTGACTAAGCAGAAAGTCCCAAAAGCCTGTTTCTTAGTGAC
Source organism: Gavialis gangeticus (assembly GCF_001723915.1). Classification (NCBI taxonomy): domain Eukaryota; kingdom Metazoa; phylum Chordata; order Crocodylia; family Gavialidae; genus Gavialis; species Gavialis gangeticus. The sequence goes on along the minus strand of NW_017729029.1, from coordinate 70,346,252 downwards.
CATAGCACAAACCTTTGCAGATATGACTTAGCTTACTTAGCTTGGTCAGCAAAGTAAAGGAAGCCATCACAGCATGTCTAACTGAACTATGAGATGCAATTAAAGCACAAGGTCTGAAGGGAGACATTATAAGGGAAGACCATAGATTAAATAATTCAAATATACTACATGATATTTTTATCTTAAAATACAAGTAGTATTGATTAAATGTAGCCAAATGTATTAGATTCCATTTTGTTATAATAGATATACTTTTGTGTTAAGATGCTTAGATAATTTGTAAAAGCAAAAAACAGCTTTGTCAGAGTGAACTAAGGTAAAGAGGAAACAGGACACTGTTGAACAGCACACAATGGGGGAGGAAAGGAGATAAGAAACCCTTCCTTTTACTTTCCCAAGGATATAAATCCCAACTAACTGACACCTTCCAAGTCTACAAGAGATATGGTTCAGTTCCAAAAGTTTCAGTGAAACACATACATTTAAATTAAACCAATGCGAGGTCGTGTATTAGAATATTACAACCAGCCATTTATAAGTACAGGGTATAGGCTAGAGAGAAATTTGGAGAACTTGGCAAATTCAGAAAAAAACTCTATGACCCTCCTGCCATCCTTAATTCTCCCCAGCCAGTACAGATGAGAATCAGGGGTAGCCAGACCGACTTTGGGATAAATGTTTGTTTTTGTGTTTTGAAGTGCAAGCAAATAAAAGCTGGGGATGTAGACCTGTATCAGTAGCCAAACCACAAGGTTACCTATAATCTAAGTAACTCCAATGAACAGCAAACAAGATTTGAGTACACAGTGTAAGCAGGAGACAGAAAATGCTGAAGTCATTATGGAGCTGAAGTATCATTTCAGGAACATAAATCAGGTGTCACCAACATTTTTAATTTTATTAAAAAAATGCATACTTATAATACTGCATTCAATTCTGGACCCTACAAAAGTCCCTAGTAAGAAAAAATGGACGGTGTTCAAAGCATAGCAGCAGAAAATGATTTACGAGGGGAAATGGACAGAAATACATACAGCTCAGCTAACTGATAATGGCATGGCAGCACATGATAGCTTAGCTTTAAAGCTACAAACGCAAGGTAAGGAAAGGAATTATTCAAGGTGGAATGAAAGGTATGTAAATAGAAGAATGTAAGAATGAATATGGAGAAGCTTCTTAAGTTTTGTACTTTAAGGAGACCATATTAAGAGTGCAGGAATAAATATCTCCATTCTGATGTAACACAAGACCAGGAAGTGTAACAGGAAACTGGCCTAACTAGAAAGCAATTTCTTCAATGAGTTGCAACTTGAGAAGGAATCCTACAAAGATTGGAAATTAGGTCACGGTACTATAGAAGTGTATAAGTATTATTGTATGGGCATGCAGGGAGAAAAATTAGGATGGCCAAGGCATGCTCTGAGGTGCACCTTACAAAGGACTTAAAAGATAATAAAAATGATTCTACACGTTAAAAGAGAAAGATCAAAGAAATCACAAGTCCTTTACAGAATGCAGAAGGCAATCTAGTTATAGATGATGCAGAGAAGGCTGAGATATTTAATGTCTCTTCCTCCCCACAAATAAAGCCTATACATGAATAGTCAGCTACCAGATGACAAGTGCAGTTGGCAGCAAATATAGGGAAGGACACAAATGCCCTTTAAGAACAGGTTAGGGATTACTTAGGCAAGCTAGATGCTTAAGTTGACAGGGCCAGACAGGACACACCATAGGGAAACCAGGGTGCCGGGGTGACATGCATCATTAGCACTGTTAGGTCTGCAAAACATGATTCACAAGATAAACTCAGAGATTTGAAATATCAATTCATACTATTAAAAGCATTCTGACCTACTGTGGTCTTTCAGGGTTCTCTGCAACAGAACTGTTCAGTGTAATGATATACACTGACTTCAGCAAAGCCTCTGATACCACAACTTTCTCCTTAACAAGCAAAGAAATACAGAGTAGATGAAAGTACTGAGGTTGATATGTAACTGGTTGGATCATGCTCACCATGTAGTCATCAATAACTCAATGCCTAGTTGGAAGGAAGTATCAAGTGGGGTTTCCTCAGGGGTCTGTCCTGGGTCTGGGTATTGTTTAATTTTTTTGTTAATGATTTGGATGATGGATTGAGTGCATGCTTAGCAAATCTGCAGTCTAGGTTCAACCTCTTGACTAATGTTAAAAAGGATGGGACTGAGTGGCCACTTAGCAACTTTGAGGAAGACACCAAGTTGGGTGGAGCTGCAAATACTTCAGAGGGCAGGGTGGATAAAACAAAACAAAACAATTTTTTTTTAATTAAAAAAAAGATTTTTTTTTATTTAATCTTTTGGTTTTTGGTTAAGATTTTTTTTAAAGAAAACCTATATAAAGATAGTTTTAATTTAAGATGTATTAACGCTCAAAGATACCCTGGAACAGGGAATATAACTTCTAATTTTATACTATTTGAGACTATTGTATTAACAGACTAGTTGCTTGTAAATCTGAAGAAGTGATTCAGAGAGCAACAAAAAATATTAGAGACCTGAGAACATGACTTACAAGGACAAGTTGAAAGAACTAGGGCTATTTAGTCTGGCAAAGAAAAGATTGAGGGGGGATTCGATAACAGTCTTAAAATACCTGAAAGGTGATTATAGAGAGGATGAATATACTTTTCTCTGTAGCTGTAGGGGACAGGACTTAGAACAACAGCCTCAAGCTGCAGCAGAGGAAATTTAGGTCGGAGATTAGAAACAGCTTTTTGACTATGAGTAGTGAAGCATTGGAACAGGCTACCTAGAGAAACTGTGGAATCTCCATCTCTGGAAATTTGCACAGGCAGGTAAAACAGATACTTGACCATGAGGTTTAGTCAGGGATGATCTTGCCTTAAGCAGGGGGTTGAACTAGATGACCTCATGAGGTCTCTTCCAGCCTGACCTTCCTATGATCCTATGACCAGTAAGATCAGAACAAGTCTGCCAAAGAAATTCATAGAAATGCATTCACTTTTCATGTATAAGGTTAGACCAAAGACTATTAGGAGAATGCTAATCCTTATCTTGCAAAGGAGTAGCATAGCCCCCTTTTTATCTATAATTTGTATAGTTCTATAAAGTTGCTTAAATTTGTAAATGGCTTTAGTTGATACTATATTTGTATTGGTTGTTTTATTCCACTATATTAATATTCAGAAGCCTTAAAGAGTTTGTGGGTAAATACAAATGGTTCAGAATGAGAAAAAAGAGCCCCTTATACATTTGATATTTCCAGACTGAATCTTATTGTATTAGTTTTGCATTTATAATCTACAGGATACTCATGTGTATAGTACAATAAGACCAAATATTCTGAAGCAGTCATTAAGGAATACATTTTGAATTTTTAATGCAATTACATGGGTTTGTTTTATTATGACCATCAATTTTTGTTCACTTACCTGCTCCACTCCGTCTAGTGCTCATTTCTGCAACATAGGTCCACTCATTTGTACTAGCATTATAGCATTCTACTGAACTAAGGCACTGACGTGATGCCCCATCGTAGCCACCAACAGCATACAGCTTACCTAGAAAGACAATAACCAAAAAAACTCCTATAGGATATACACAGATTTATCTGAATATATTCTAACACAGTCTGGTGGGTAGGCTGTGATGTGCTATATGCATAGCTATGTGTGGAAACAGGTAAAACACCAATTCGCTCAATTATCTACTAACCATTACTGCTTTTCAAAGTTTGAAATTGAGTAGGCATGGTTTCCATTTTTAAACAAAGATAGACAACATACTACCCTCCATAGTCTCTCCTATTTTAATCTGGTAAAACATTGCATCATTCTACCAATAAATGAATAAAAACATTTCAAGTTGCTTTACTGAAACACAAAGATACCATCCCACTCTGACTTCATCAAAAACTCAACAAAGATAAACCAATTCAAGCATGTATATCCTAGAAAGATAGCTGATGTATTTCTTGAAAGATTCTAATCTTTATTGTGATTCTGTCACTTACATGGTTTGATGTATTTTCTGACATAAAATACAACCCCCTATTTTTAGAAGGCTCAGTCATGGATTCATCCCAAAACTGAGTTGCCTTTTGAGTTTGTGCTGTGACAGACCTGGATATTCTCCCTAATTAGATTTACCCCTATGGTGTCTAGCCTCTTTTTGTAGCTCCAGTAAAGATGGTTTTATCACTTTCATATCTGTATATGTAACAGGATTTGATATAAACATATTTTTGTAATTTTGTGATACGACTAGAAGATAATGAAGTGCAGTATTTAGCATACATCCAAGGCACTGTCTTTCTGTAATGGGGAGAAATCAACTCCTCCACAGAAAAGGCACCTGAAAGAAATGGCCCTTCAGCCAGGGGACATTCAGATACCCCAGGGTGACCAGAAAGTTCTGGAGGATTTTGGTTACTCATGAGCCACTAGAATAATGCTGATAATGGACAGCTGGCCTTGGCGGCTTTTTAGTGACTAGCTAGGTCCTTCAGATCTTTTCCAAGCTGGAGAAGGGTCCAAGACCCAAGCTGCCAGGGCTGGTAGGATCAGCAGAAAGGCTGCTCTCTAAAAACACTGGCAGATCTCTCAGGAGGGGCAGGAGGTAGCCAGATGGGCTGGGGCTGGCAGAGATTCCCTTACAGCAGCTGCAGATTAGTGGACCTGTGGCTTGCTGCAAGTAAGAAGTTCTCAGGGCAACAGTGGTCTGTTCATTGGGGCAAGTGGCAGCACAGTGGAAAGAAACTTAGAGCTCTGAGGGTCCTCCACAGACGGGTTTGTCATAAGCCACAAGAAGTTAAAAAAAAAAAAAATCTTACATTGGAGGTTGGGTAAGTATCCTAAGGTCTCTGGGCCTGGAGGCTGCGCACTGGGGCTGGGGACCACATGGCAGGGCCCAATCAAGCACACACTGGCACATGCCAGGCCCAGCTCTGTGCACTGGTTGTGGGACCATGTGCCAAGTCTGAAACTATGTGCTATGTAGATCTGGTGCAGTGGGGAGGGGGAGTCCACACGGGCCTGGAAGTCTGAAGGACTGGCGAGGGAGTAGAAAGGGGCACAATCAAGTTGTGGCAGTATTAACTGGTGGCTCCCAGAGCTGTGGCAATTAAAGCTGCTTCTCTACCCCCCCGGCCCCAAAATTCCTGAACCTGTAGGGAACCCTTCTTCTTGCATATAATTAGCAACC
>NW_017729029.1:70338974-70340846 GCF_001723915.1 Gavialis gangeticus | reverse complement strand
GGGGGGGGGGGGGGGGGCCTTAAGGTCATATGTGAAAAAAATATGGTATATTATCAGATCAGAAACAGCAGGGAGTTCCCATAATTTTAAAACCAAAGTTGCTTAATTGCCATGCTCTACCAATCAAGGCATATTATAGATGTGCTGATGTTTTTAACTACAAGTTGCTAACTTCAGAAGCATCCATTTTATAAATATTGCTCAGCTTCACTATACCAAACAAAATATTCAATACTTGGCTTCCACATAAAAGTTTCAGTGCTACCACTGCCACACAATTTGTTGTGGCATGTAAATTTACCACCAACATTCCCAATTTGGAGTACTATAAGAAGTCAAATCTGTTGCATGTTTGAACAAATACATGCTGGGCTGGGTCCCTTTAAGAACTTTATTTACAGTTTATTTTATTATATAATCCACAGCTCGTACAACTTCCAAATGGCCCTTCAAGTTTTAGGCTGCATTCTTTTTTATTCCCAGAACAGGTGAACCTGAGTTTACCCTACCAACACCATTTAAAAAGAAATGATGTGCTATAATACATCATATCTACTTGCATACCACACATATCCCTCCAATGCCCCCCCTCCAAAATCAGCCCTCCACTGCTTGAGAATGGTGTCTCTCAAGCAAGGAAGCCAATTTTTTTTTTTTTAACCAAGACTGAAGAACAGGGACACGGTGTTGTAAAATGGCAATCAGCTTCTCTCTCAGCAAAGAAGAAGGGCTATGTCCAAAGTTTAAACCTTTCACATATCCTTTCAGCTTACCACTTTAAAGAAGCTGGCAACAACATTATGCAATACAGCCTCTCCATGAAAGAGCCAGCCCTAAGTCATGACTCTGGAAATTTTTTAATTTTTTAATTTTATTTATTTATTTATAACCTGCCTTCCAAAAACCAGGTGCATGTCTTATTTGGGGGTGTTTAGTATGAAAAAAATGCAGTACTAAAACACAGTTTATATTTTGTTTTAAAACTTGAAGAAAAACAATTTCTAACTGTTGTTCCAATAAGAGTAAACAGGAAATATTAAATGGTTTAGTGCTTAAATGACATTTAAGATTTGGCAACAAGTGACGCATTTCAATGATGAAAAACATTACTTACTCTCTACCAGCATTAGAATTGTTATATCCTGCTCACACTAGGCAGAAAACATTGACATTAGGTGTCTAGTTTTCATAACTAAGTTTAAAAATATCTGCTATTTCAAATATGGCAGAAATAGTGTAGATGGCTCAAGCATTAGCATTTTCCTCTAAAGGCAGGGATCATATTTTTCTGTTTTTTGTTACTGGCTAAATATGCCACAAACCCATAATTTTATTCCATTCTTGTCTACAATTTTTGAAGATTAACTGAGGCAAAAAGCAGACACTTGTCTTCCCAGTTACTCTGGAACTTTAGATTGGGGATGGGCAATTATTTTGGGCGGAGGGCCACTTACTGAGTTTTGGCAAGCCATCAAGGGCCACATGGGTAGCCCCAGATGCCCTACTCCCTGGTTGCCATCTTAGGGTCAAAAGTCCCACCCCCTAATCCCTGACCTTTGCCACTAGATGTCCCTCTCCTTGCCACCCAGAAGTACTCCTTTGAGTAAAAGGGTTTGCCATCTTGGAACCAGAGAAATACCAAATTATATTCTAAAAATCAAATGTACTACATGATTCATTACTTTGATTTAAAAAAAGTGTTTTGTCCTGATTTATGGGCATTTGTGTAGTGTACATACAGGTGATGGTATAAGAGCTTAAAATCAAGTCTTACTCTTGTATATTCTGGGTGGGTGGGTATAGGTTTGTGGGGGGGGGGATGTGTGGGCAGCTTGTGGGGGGTGGATAGGTGGGGGTGTGGGGGTGTGTGTG
>NW_017729029.1:70337196-70338780 GCF_001723915.1 Gavialis gangeticus | reverse complement strand
GGCTGGGGAAGACTGTGGCATATACAGAAGGGGAGGGTTTCCCCACAGCCCCCCCAGGCTGCTCCAAGCCTGGGGTCCATGCTTCTGCCACTCCTGGCCCAGGGGCACGGGCTCGGGTGCGGGCCCTGTGCTGACACTTGAAGCCACTTCCCTCCTCATTTGACACCACTGCTCTTCTTCTGCCACTTCCCTGTCCCCTGCCCCAACTTGCCACTCTGGCACTATGTCCCAGCTGCTCCCGCAGTCCTGGCACTGCAGCTGGGGACCATGTGGTACTGGAGCACCTTGCCAGTGGAGAGGGGGAGTGGGGAAATGGCTGTGGAAGGCAAGGGAATGGGCAGTGAACGGGTGCACGGAGTGCAGCAACACCTGGGCGGGAGCCCAAGGTCTATGCTGGTAGATTGGGGCCAGCATTGGTGGAGTGGCAGAAGCACAGGGCACGGGCTGGAAGGGGCTTTATAGAGCAAGGCTGGGCTGCACCAGCAGGGAGGGGGGAGCCAGCCCAGCTCCACAGAGCCCTGGCCAGCAGGGAGACGGGAACAGCCCCAGGGGCCCAGGCCAGAAGCCCCTGGTAGGCAGAGGCTTCCGGCTGGAGCTGGGGGTGGGGCAGGGCCAGGCCCACCTTGCTGCTCAGGCTGCTTAATCCTGGTGTCAGCTCCACGTGGGTCCCACTGCCCCTGGCTCCTGTCATCTTTGACAGGCAGCCAGGGGCAGATAAATATTACTTTTCTACATTTTTTAGGGGCCCCGCAGGCTGGAAAGAATGGGCTGGCGGGCTGGATGTGACCCATGGGCCATATTTTGCCTGCCCCTGCTTTAGATGCTTGCAAAGCTGTGCAGACAACAAAAGTTTCTGTTTGGTGATCAAACTGTACACTTAATTTGGATTCACTCAAAACAGAAACAAAATGTTTTGTTTTATTTCTTGGCGATGTGATCCTTTCTTTACCTTGTTTTGAAGTAAAAAGTCAAAATGTTTTATTTTGAAAACTGTCAAAATGACAGTTCTACAAATATTTTTCCTTTTTTTTTTTTTTTACTTGCCAAATTCAACCTAAGTTTATAAATACTTTCAGTCCCTTAATAATGTGATTTTGGCCAACTTACCATTCACTGAAAATCTGACCAGGCCCTAGGTCTGTAGTCAGTACGGATTTTCACATCTACTATCCTTTTAATGCAAATTTAGAAATCAGGAAGGCAAGAGGACCAACTATTAGATGATGGAAGAACTTACCTCCAACAACACCTACACCGACACTACTTCTTCTTGTGTTCATCGGAGCTACATGAAACCACTCATTAGTCTTTATGTTATAAACTTCTACAGATGATAAACCTATTATTAAAAAACAGGACTTGTTTATCTTACGCAAGTGTAAGCAACATACTAATTATATGTATCTTCAGTAATTTACCTCTTTAAGGCTCACAGTCATTTTTTTTCTTAAGACCAATTGGTGGCTAGGCAAATGACACAGGCATCATTTGGACAGTCCACAACAACCTGCAGTGCTTCAAGGTATACAATCTTTGTAGAGAGTCTGAAAAGAATCCTCCTTTGGATTTTTTTTTTTTTTTTTT
>NW_017729029.1:70309160-70331852 GCF_001723915.1 Gavialis gangeticus | reverse complement strand
ACGGGTGCACGGAGTGCAGCAACACCTGGGCGGGAGCCCAAGGTCTATGCTGGTAGATTGGGGCCAGCATTGGTGGAGTGGCAGAAGCACAGGGCACGGGCTGGAAGGGGCTTTATAGAGCAAGGCTGGGCTGCACCAGCAGGGAGGGGGGAGCCAGCCCAGCTCCACAGAGCCCTGGCCAGCAGGGAGACGGGAACAGCCCCAGGGGCCCAGGCCAGAAGCCCCTGGTAGGCAGAGGCTTCCGGCTGGAGCTGGGGGTGGGGCAGGGCCAGGCCCACCTTGCTGCTCAGGCTGCTTAATCCTGGTGTCAGCTCCACGTGGGTCCCACTGCCCCTGGCTCCTGTCATCTTTGACAGGCAGCCAGGGGCAGATAAATATTACTTTTCTACATTTTTTAGGGGCCCCGCAGGCTGGAAAGAATGGGCTGGCGGGCTGGATGTGACCCATGGGCCATATTTTGCCTGCCCCTGCTTTAGATGCTTGCAAAGCTGTGCAGACAACAAAAGTTTCTGTTTGGTGATCAAACTGTACACTTAATTTGGATTCACTCAAAACAGAAACAAAATGTTTTGTTTTATTTCTTGGCGATGTGATCCTTTCTTTACCTTGTTTTGAAGTAAAAAGTCAAAATGTTTTATTTTGAAAACTGTCAAAATGACAGTTCTACAAATATTTTTCCTTTTTTTTTTTTTTTACTTGCCAAATTCAACCTAAGTTTATAAATACTTTCAGTCCCTTAATAATGTGATTTTGGCCAACTTACCATTCACTGAAAATCTGACCAGGCCCTAGGTCTGTAGTCAGTACGGATTTTCACATCTACTATCCTTTTAATGCAAATTTAGAAATCAGGAAGGCAAGAGGACCAACTATTAGATGATGGAAGAACTTACCTCCAACAACACCTACACCGACACTACTTCTTCTTGTGTTCATCGGAGCTACATGAAACCACTCATTAGTCTTTATGTTATAAACTTCTACAGATGATAAACCTATTATTAAAAAACAGGACTTGTTTATCTTACGCAAGTGTAAGCAACATACTAATTATATGTATCTTCAGTAATTTACCTCTTTAAGGCTCACAGTCATTTTTTTTCTTAAGACCAATTGGTGGCTAGGCAAATGACACAGGCATCATTTGGACAGTCCACAACAACCTGCAGTGCTTCAAGGTATACAATCTTTGTAGAGAGTCTGAAAAGAATCCTCCTTTGGATTTTTTTTTTTTTTTTTTAATTACAAGCTATGCTGCTCCCCATATACTCTTTGAGTCACTAAATGTTAGGGACAAAGTTCAGTTTTGATATGGATAACTTAAGAGAACTCCAACAGCCCAAATCCCTTATACAGTTCAAACAATAGTACATATATATATATTTCCACTGAAGAAAGCAAGCAAAAATATCCAAACAGAAAGGAAGTTGCTAGACTATTCTTCTACTCATGTTTCATGGAATGGGAAGTGGGAGGATTTAAGAAATGTAAGATGAGGAAGGAATCTGGCATCAAGTGGTTGAAGCATCATCAGGTCCTTTTGGACCTGCAGAGTAGCAAATGAGAACAGTGATTATGCTCCCACTCAGAACAAGAGAAGTGCTGGGATTGCTTTATGACAATATGGATTCCACTCTCTAAAAAACGAAAAGCGTCTTCATGATGGTTTTCAACTCCATCTTAGTAGCCAAAACTGTAATAATCAGTACAGTACCATTTAAAGATAAAAATACCTGTACTCCCATCAAATCCTCCTACAGCATACAAGAGCCCATTTAATACAGCAGCTCCCAACGTGCTTCTCCTGTCTTGCATGTTAGCAACACTTGTCCACTGGTCCTTCACTGGATCATAGGAATCGACTGTGCGAACTCTTAAAGAGCCATTGAAACCACCAACTGCATAAACCAGGCCACCCATGTACACCATTCCTGGGGAAAAAAGTTAACTTGTCTTTATAATTGACTTTGTTCTGTACTGTGCCAAGCACAACAGTTTTTAACATAATATACAGCACGCATCACATTAACAGGTTTTTAGGAGTACTGAATGACACATGTTATTTAGATCTAATATTAACATTTCTGATATTGCTCAGTGTTAGGCAGCACCAAAATGTGAGTGTTGACTTTTCAGATACATTACTTTAGATGGCATTTCAAAAGCAAATTGCTTTCTTATACAGTGGTTTCTTCATATTTCCTTAAAAAGTGTTTTTTTAAAGCGTGAAGTAATGATGAACACTTCACATGGTTTAGTTCCAGATGGACTGTTTTCTGATGGGGTACCAGAACAACCGAGCTCAATTCTGAGGTGCACCAACACAGAGATCCAGTTGCTGCTGCCTCTTCTTCTTGCTGCCTGGCTCCAGCTCAGCATGGGCAACAACCTCTCCACCCCACAACATGCCGAAGTTCAATCTGGTCTGTGAGCTATAGGCTGCTGACCCCTGCTTTAGTGAACTTGTCTTTTGTATCAATATGTGGTAGTAAAAACACTATTCACAGATTGTGAACTGAAGACAAAAGTCTCCAAACTTAGGTGGCTGAAGACCTAAGCATCTAAAGCCTTATTTAAAAGAGTAAGCAAGTACTCTGCATTTTAGAAGCAGTAAGCGGCCACACTTGCCACTCCCATGGAAGCTGAAACTCAGCCCTTCTTAGGGCCTGCCTGTTAATTATGAAAGCATATTGTTTTCTAATTCCAGAACAAACATGCTGCTTTATCTTATAGCAGTGCCATTTAAGGCAGTGTTATGCATCACATACCTGCTCTACATCTTCTGGAAGGCAATTCAGCCACCTGGTGCCAGCGCTCTTCTTTAAAGTCATAGCATTCCACACTGCGGATAGCCTTTGGTGCTTGTCCTCCAACTACCATCATCAGCTAGGAGGGAAGCAATAAGATTTTCTGCTTGTTAGCATATATCAGGATATTTAAAAGGCACAGTCTCTGGTACTGAAGAAAACAAACTTCTAGATAATACATTATCTTATTTCCCCCCAATAAGCAACTAATAGCTTCGTTTAACAGAAATACAAACATTACAGAAAGATTTGTCATTTGGGATCCTTCCAGCAAAGAAAATATTTGAGGCACAATTTTTTGAGTCTTATTGTAACCTGTCACATAGAAAAGATCTAGATTTTTCATAAACTTAAAGATAGAGGGGACATATGGGGACAGAATCTGGTCTCAAAAGGAAGAATGCCCCCCTTCATGCAAAATCAATGGGAGTTGTGAATGTATATCTGAAAGCAGAATCTGGCCCCTCATTTGGCCCTACTGAGATTTGTTGGTTGTAAAACTTCAGTAAATGTCACCAGAATGACACCGACATCTTGCTCCTAATATTGTAGTAGTAGAATTAGAACAATGGTGCAGAAATAGGACTTTTGTGCTTGGGCGGTTAGAGGAGACAGTCTAGTTACTTAACACGGTATTAGCTGAAAAAAAATGTTCTTATTATTTAAAATACTTCAGGTCATAATTTAACCCAGGCTTACTTTACCTCCAAAACTAATTGCAGTTGCTTAAGTGCTAAAGGAAGTACTATAATTTATCTTGTGCAGGACTGAAAACCATATAGTTCCATCATGTATTCTCCTTGAAGAGCCAAAAGCATTGAGTTATGCATTTTATATTTCACATTAAATTCCCACCCATGAGTTTAGGACCTGAGCTGTTACCTTGCTGCATACTTTTCAAGGATGAATAATTCTACAGAAAAAAATGTGCAAAGAAATACATTAGTTAAAAATCAATTTGGTGTTACCCATTTGCCCCATACATTAAAATTTTTTTTTTTTAAATCAAAGAAATGAACATACTGGAAATTATGGCTCTAACCTTTGGAAGGCTAGCAGGTGTTCTCAGTTTAGTTCGAGTGCTTTTCATCAACGCTCGTTGCTCAGTCGGCAGTAAGTGATACTTCATAGCTTCAATGAGGTAATCTTTACACGCACTGCTGTTCTTAACCAATGTTTCCTCTTCAACCCTCTGTGCATTAATATAAGTTTGACAAGGTCTGAGCATGTTAAAAAAGTAAAACACAAATCACAATTTAAAGTGCAATAAACCCACATGAGAACAAACTTAAATCACTCTGATTATTTAGATCATACCCCAGCCAAGGACATTGGTATCATCAAGCTCGTGATATGCAAAGTCCCTGCAAATAAAACTGGAAGACTACAGACCCTTCTAATTGGTAACTGGAAGGCATGCTATTAGGCCATGACAAATGTTTTCACAGCCCCTTTCCTGACAGTTGTTCAGAGTTTTAGGATTTTCTAAATCACAATATGAGGACAAGAATTTGATCCATCTAAGGTGCATAAAACAAAGAGGCTTCCATCAATGCTCAAGGTATGCCTAACATAGCACAATGCTGTGTATGTCTCCAGTTCGTATTGTGTCCAGTTTTGGGCACCACACTTCAGGAAAGATATGGAAAAAGACCTATGGAGAGCAACAAAAATGATTAGAAGTCTAGGAAATATGAGGCAGATAGTATAGCCAAGTTCTAAAAAAAGAACTACACAAATTCATGGATGATATATCTATTAATAACTATTAAACAGAACAGTCAGAGATGCATCTTCTAGTCGTTGCCAGGGAACATAATGAATTGCTAATTATTCTAGATATACCTGGTTCAATGCTGTCCCTCTAATGTGTTCACTTCTGCTAATGTCAGAGAGAGACAACTGGGCTAGATGGACCACTAGTTTTACCTAATATGGCACTTCTTCTGTTCTTATGATTTACAAGGAAAGGCTGAAAGAGCTGGGATTTTATTTTAGTCTGGAAAGAGGAGACCAAGGTAGATTTGATAATAGTCTTTCCACAGTGACAGACTATTCTCTGCGGTTGCAGGGGACAGGGCAAAGAGCAGAAGTCTTGAAATGCAGCATGAGAAATTTAGATTAGATATCAGGAGAACTCTCTCACTACAAGGGTGGTTAATCACTGGAACAGATTATACAGAGACTGTGGAAACTCCATTCTTGGAGATTTTTGAGAAAACAACATGGATGAGATGGTGTAGACAGGGACGATCCTGCCTCAAGCAGGGGATTGGACTAGATGACTCTCTGAGGCCCCCTCTAGTCATAGTTTTTGAAGATTCTGTATTGTTTGGAGTAATGGCTGCATAGGACTCCACCTGGACTAATAAAATAAGAACAAAGGTATATTAACTCAGTGCTCTTCTGAGGCTAACATAGCCACTGGCGATGCAGCCATACTGCTTCCAATTTCCAAGATAGATTGCCTAGAGTTAGTTCAGGTATCTCAACATAGCACTGCATTGTGCTATGCAGACATATCCTAAATTCTAACATTTAAACTTTGTAAGCTATGTTTAAGCTAAAATCTAGAAGAGATGGCTAAGCAAAATAACTGTTAAGGGGTAATAACAACTTATATTACAATCACCCTGAAGTCAGATTATTATATTTACAATGTAAATTAAATAGTCATTTGAAACTATCAAGACAGCATGATAAACTACCTGACAGTCAAATTATTCCTATGAATAACTTCTTTATCATAAACTGTGACCAAATTTAATGGAGGCTATTTTCAATGATTTGTTCCTTTGCATGATTATACTAAGTAATAATTTGTGCCTTTATAATTTAGAATTGACCCTATGTGCCAAATAGCCCAGAGTCAAACATACATGAAAATTCTCGTAAGAATTAGTATTTTCTTTTTCTTACCTGAACTAAATACTCCCGGGAAAGTAAAGGCAGCCGAACATGTTCCATCAGTTGTGCCATTAATTCCTGCCTCACATCTTTGTCGTGGTTTACCCATGCTATGACTGCTTCAAATACCTTCCAGAAAACAAAAAACATGCCATGAATCCCCTTTGCTCCACAAAATCCATGTGTGCCATACCAAATTTCACTTCGAGTTCCTGAAACAAATATAGGGCCACATTAAGTTGGCTACTCAAAATCTTTCAACAGATGTATCCAATATAAAATGACCTTAGCATGTAAGCCACTCTTTTTATATATGTACTTTTCTAGTGCCTTAATGAAAGCTCCCAATAAGTTACTACATTTCCAATTATTGTCATAATTGGGAAACATTAACAATTCTGAAGTTCCACATATTAACCAATGTGTAAAGATCAAATTCAGCATTAAGAGAGAGGGACATTTCCCCATGCTGTTTGAGATCATATAGTTTAAACCTACAATATATCATTAAGAGGAACTTTCTGACTGAAGGTTGTTAAGAATTGGAACAGGCTACCTAGAGAAGCTGTAGAATCTCCATCCTTGGAAACTTTCAAAAGCAAGTTGGACAGACACTTGGCTAGGATGAATGGTTTAGTAGGGGACAATCCTACCTTGAGCAGAGGGCTGGTCTAGATGACCTGGTGAGTTCCCTTCCAGCCCTACTTTCCTGCGATTCCCTGCATGATATGCATTACAGAGGAGGGCTTGATTCTCCCATTTCATTGTAGTATATACAAATAAGGACATTAACACTTTAAATGCCTCTCTAAAGAGAAGATACTTTATAGGAGTCATGCATTTTTGCATAGGGGAACACTAGACTTCCAAGGCATTGTGGAATTGCAACCTTCCATTGCAGTATCAGTTTTAAGAGGATAGCTGTGGGATCTCTGTAAATTGTGCCACAAGTACCCCCTGCAGCAACTCCTTTAACACTTTTCATTTTGCCACTTGCTGTCATTTTGTACAATGATCAGCAGAGGCCCCAATGGCCATCTCTTTTGCAACTTCTTTAAACAAAGTAAAGAATGGGACACATGACTTCAACATTAAATCAATCTACTACTTTATCTGGACAGTTGTTCCTTTTGCATTATCCCAAAGGTATCAAATACGTACCAATTTTTCAAATCCATTATGCTGCAGCCCTGAGTTAAAACACACTGCTAACTTACATGAAATCTCTTTGTAAAGCAACTATCACATACATGCTCCATCATTCACAGCACATGCATACTGATTTGTTTTTCCTAAAGATGGGGATATTTACTTATTTTCCAGGCAAGAGGTCAAATTGTTTCTAGAATCCTGGGGGGCAACAGACACATTTTAAACTCTAACAATCAAACAACACTTCTTTCTGCAACAGTGCCTTAAGTACAATAGACACCATCTATGCTTAACTGATTGAAACTCTTCACTGAGAGAGTAACAGTGGCATTCCTATCCAAATAAGTACATTGGGTCTCTGAAGAATTAACTGTTTTTTGTCTGGTCCAACTGTGAAATAAACATTATTGCATAGAATGAATCTTACCTTCTCTTCAGAGGCAATTGTAAGCTTGTCACTGGATATTAAACTGCACACCTGTTCTACACCAAGATTGAGGAATTCTTCACTAAGTACGACATCAGAAAAATGCTGTTCTGTTTGGAAAAAGAAGTTCTCTTTAGCCTATATCACTGAATGCAGTTTCTAAACAGCATTAACACAATGATACACTAGTACGCATATTTGGTTAAATCCATGAAACAATAGATATTCTAAAATACTCTCTACTGTCTCAAGTTTTATTCATATTCTGGCTGTCAGCCACAGGACTATAAAGGCAATTCCCTGCTTTTGCTGGGCTTCATATTTCTTTGGCTTTCTGTAGAAAGTTCACTGTAAATCCCCAAGGATCCTAAATTTGGTCCTACAACAGGAAAGATATTTTCTTCATTTATAGCTATTTTAAAATAATTTTTAAATTATAAGAACCATGTTACCTTTTAAGATTATTACAATATATAAAAATTCTGTCAATTAAATAAAATAGTGTATCAAAAAGTGCTGTTGCTAAGACATTAAAGAAAACTGAAGCAACATTCAAAGCTGACAGCCTGAAAGAATTAAAGAATCATTGAATCTTGTTTTCCTTAGTTCTCTGGACAAATACTCGCATGACTATGAGATCCACCTTAATTCTTGAAGGAGAGATTATCAGAAATGGTAAGTTCATTTCACTAAATACAGGTGACACATCTATTTTTAAGTCAATTTTAAAGGCCAAACATGTTCTGGATCAACTAATTTTCATGCTTGTACAATACAGATTTTCACTGACAACAACTTTAAAATATTTTGTGCATTTAAAAGGATTCTAGTTCCTAATCATGCACAGCTTGACATACAAGTAAAAAAAAGAAGATCATTTAGTAAATAAAAGTGTTATTTACCACAGTCTGACCTAGTAATATAAAAGTTAAGAATATGTATATTAAGCCATGGTATTGCTTAAATAAACTTATGCAGAGATACAGCATATCCTCCTGGTTAGCAAAAAGTACCTGATTTAGGATAAATTAGTTACAAGTTCAACAAATTCATGTTTTAGTGGCTGCCAACTGATGAGAAATCAACCCCTGTTAAGGAAAGTAACTAAAAGGTGCTACTTCAAAATAAAAGGTTAAAATTAAGGATTTAAATCATGATTCAAGTCAGAGATTTAAACATCTATTTAAGTCAATCCTGCCTTTAAGCCCCCATGCCCTGCAGGGAGTGCAACATTTCCCCTAAAAATCAGGCCTTCTATCATTGCAGCACACCTCCTGTCCTCCAGCACTTGGCTCATGTCAGTCACAGCCATGGCCACTAGCTTTGAGCCTATTTTTAAGGCACCCATGGCTAGGTAAAGAGGTGAAATTGATCTAAGTTACACCATTTTCTGTAAGCAGCGTAGTTTAGATCAGTAGCAAAGAGAACAGACACACCTTTTGGTGGGGGGGAAGGGGAGTGTAAATCTCAGACTGGGTTTCACCATTTTTAAACTAGTCTATGCATGCCGAACATCTGTTGTGTTACAGGTACAGACCAGTTTCCGATCACTTAAAAGTATAATGTCTATACCTGACCATTCTGGGCTACAGAACTGTATATAAAACTATCACAACTTCTTGATTTTTCATTTAATCCCTTTAAGAAGAACTGATTCCGTTTCACATGAGGAAACTACACTTGGTAAATGGTGCTCATAAGTTTACCACTTTGTTTTTGAGCCATTACTGGAACTTCCCCTCCCCCCCCCCGAAAATGCAAAGCACTCTGGTTTTGGGAGACTGTAAAAGGACTCAAAAAACCTTTCCGTGGTTCCTAATGACTCTTCTCCATATGCTTGGGTATACCAAAATTTTTGTTATTTATAGATTACTACCTACTGACCCACATTTAGAGCGATTCTGACTGGGTGTTGACATCTGGAGCTTAAAAAATTTGCAACATTTTTCTTATGTACACGTAATCTTAATCCACAATCAGGACTTAAGTTCTTAGAAGGGTTTCAAGTGATCAGAGGTGGCTCCTGGTGTTACTGACATATCTTACGAAGCACATTCTTCTGGAAATCAGAGTCCTTTTATTCCTGTTCCTATGGGCTCAAATCCTATACCACTATACTTGACAGAACTGGCAAAGGACAGACATTTTTTTCTTTTTTTTGATACAGAAAGGTGACCCACTCAGACACATGCAAGAACGATTTCCAGTAAGGGTGATATGGCCAATGTGATTTATTACAGGCAAACTAGACGGGTTAGGACTTAAGGCAGTGGTGTTCTGACCATGAAGTTCCTAGAACTCTCCCATCTTCTCTTCCTTTTGGGTTGTTTTCCAATGGGTTTTATGCTGGCAAGATGGAACAGTCAGCGATGCTGAAATGGAAATATCTCCCTTCAAAGACAATGGTCCCAAGTGAGACCAATGAACTGCATGGCAACAGTACCAGTCACTTCTTCAGGATCAATGTGATGTTTTTCCTTGACTCCATCAAAGACTTGACTACTAGGTCTCTCATTCTGTCCTACTAACTGAAGTCTCGGTCATGTGAGTTGTTCTGTGTCTTCTCCCTGGAACTTTCCATCTTACAGCTTGACTTGTGCCAGCAACACAAGTCAGTGCCCAATTTACAGACAGGTGCAGGTTTTACAGAGTTGGGGCAGGCGGTATGGAAGTACTACAGGGTAGTCAGTACTAATGCCAAGATGCTCAGTAATAAGGCTGATGTTGCCAAGTTAGCTAGTACTGGGACTGTCAACACCAAAGACTTTTACACTGAGAAAGTCATGACAGCATCAGTGACAGCAACTGAGCCAGTGGGCTCTTTGCCTGTGTTCCATGACTGAGCCCAGGGCTCCCTCAAGCTCCCCTTATGCTCTGGGCAATGCAGTTTTATCTGACTTTACTCGTATTGACTTGTCCCCTCTAGTACCACCACAGTTGGCATTCCACTATGAGGCATAGCAGTTAGCATCAAGCAACTTGTGCTGTATGACGTCCATCAATTTTTTCCCCTTTTAAGGAACATATTTTGGGGAAAAGAGTAAAGATAGAAATCTTCAAATAGGTGGAGAGAACTGGTTTAGAGGTTCTGCTAAAAGTAGACTGGATTAGATGCTTGCAGTCAGGGGTGACAAGAAACAATTAAAGCAGGCTCATAGATAGCTAATGCATCTGTTAGGCCCATGCAAAACAGCATGTGGCAGCAGAGGGTCCATGTGCAGCCTAAATAGCCACAGCAATTGGAGGGAAAAAACCCAGTGTCCTGGATATTACCTGCACCTACAGCAGGACCCCCACACTTATACACTCAGCGAAAGACATATGTTTTAACTCAAACCTTCCAAGCCATTTTATGGAGTCCTCCTATTGTGCTCTAGCTGTTGAAACAAGAAACCTCCGTCACAGTTACCTCCTAAAGAAACAGAGCCATATAAACACTTACAATCTATCATAGAACATAGCCTCATATACCATATTTTCACGGATGCAAGATGACTCTGAATTTAGGACAAGCCCCCAGTAATCGGATTCTATACATGGAAAATTTTATAAATTTGTTATAATTTTCCATATATAGAACCTAATTATGAAAGGCCATCTTAAATTAATCTGTCTCCTGCTGCTACAGTGGGGAAAGCAGTTACAGGGGGGCAGGTGGTGGGGAGCTGGAGCCCAGGCCAGAGCTGCTGCTACCACTGCGACTGCTAGTGGGCTGGGCTGGAGGAACCATGCGCTCCATCCCCCAGGCTGGAGTGGGGCCAGAGCTCTGCCAGAGCCACGGAGGATAAGCAGCAGCGGCAGATGTGGGATGCAGCGGAAGGGAATTGGTGGGGGGGTAGTCAGACAGGGAGCAGAGACAGAGGAGGAACAGGTAGTGGCTGTGCCTCTAATTTTAACCTTGACTTGAAACTGCAGCAGCCGCTTGTCCTCCCCCTCTCCCCCAACTTGCACTGACTCCAAAATGAGGGGCTCCCCTTCAACATGTTAAATGGCGGGATGCAAGGGGGGGTCATCTTGGATTTGAATAAACGTAGTAGTTATTGGAAATAATTTCCTATCAATAATTCCTAAAAGACAAATACAATAAAAATTTTAATATTTTTTTTTAAAATTCCTTATATTAAGCGGCAGAAAGTAAAAGACCTTTCAGAGAAGCAGATAGATTAAAGCTAAATTAGTAATATGTAGACAGTATAATACTACATGCTTTATATATATTGCCATAGATAAAAATGTTTAAAACAAAGAATGCTAAAGGGTTCTAAGTTGAGAAGTCTGATTTTTCCAAAAACATATCATCATTCATCACTAATGTATTAAGTTACGGCCTGAGGATGAATTTGTATTTTACACACACTTATTTTATACTTGCGCATACACACTGCAACTTTCTCTAGATATACCCATCTCTATTGTTTATATAAAGATGTATTATTTATATAATAGTAGGCGGCAGCAGCACTGTAAACAATTCTACTGAATGTGTTCCTGTTTTTTGGCTGTAAGACTAGAATGATGGAAGCTCCCAGTCTCCTTTCTATATACCACTTGTTATATTATATTCCTCTCATATTCCCTTTTATTCAGCACCCAACTAATGTAAAAAACTCTCTATTTTAATCTGTCCTCACATGACACTTCTATGCTTTTTATATAAGCACTTACTTCCCTTCTCTGAAGTCCCTAGAATTCTGTAAAATGAGATGGAAGCAGATCATTTCTTTATATAAAAACTTTCCTTTTTTCTATATTATTTTCTATCCTGTTCCCTATGCATCAAACATATTCTAACCACAGCTTCATTGATCTGTCCACAGTGATGCTTAGTTCCTGTTGCCAAGTTAGTACTGTACCAATATTAATATACTGTATTTTTTTGCATACAATATTTCTTTACTGTAAATAGTTCTTTATATAAAAGTCCTGTAAATAAAGTGTTATCTCCACACCAGAAGCTCCATCAAGATACTACCAGCAGCTCACTAGTTAGTTCAGACACCAGTGCTCAGCCAATAGCTGCAGAGAGAGAGGATTAAACACAGGGCTCCACCCCTTCTGCTTGACTTGTGGGGGCCAGAGAGAAGCAGCAGCCACCATGGCAGATGCTGGCATGTACAAGTTTGTTTCTTTTCCACTGAAAAGAAGATGAGGGGCCTCTTTCTCCCACCCCAGGACCAGGGGCTATTTTTAGCCCCCCAACCCTCAGACAAACAACCCACTTCCCCTGACCATCCAACCCCCCACATCCCAACTTACTTCCTTGGATCCTGGCATCAGCAAATGCAGATAAAACCAGTGCCTGGAGCAGCTGGTGGGATGGAGGGGTTTGGCAGGCTTGTGGGGGACTAAAGATAGCCTACTGCCCGGGGCAGGGACTGGAAAGGCACAACCCCAGGGCTGGGGCCAGTAGTTGGGCTTTCCCAGCTCCAGGGCTGCACTAGGAGCTGTACACAAATGCAGTTAGATCCACCTTGCCAGACACTATCTAATTTAGGCTACTTCCAAGGTACAGTTAGCTTAGATCAGGCTTGTGCAATATATGTACTGCGGGCCATCATGCAGCCCACCAAGCGATTTTCTGAGGCCCGCAGTGCTGTGATGGGAAACAAAAGTAAACACTGTTTACTTTCGTTCCCACCCCTTGCCCCTCCCCCAACCCCTCAGCAGCTTCCTAATGGCTGCTGAAGGGCTGGGGAAAGGAAAAGGTTCCCACAAGCACTGCGTCAGCTTGACATTGCCGATGCGGCGCGTGCAGGAAGAGGAGTAGCTGTGTGCCGCTCGGGACAGGATGAGCCCAGCCAGAGCAGCACTGGCTCAGCTGCACTTTCCCCCTACCTGCACTGGTCAGTCCCATGTGGCACATGGCTCCACTGCCACTTCTGCTGGCTGGTGCTGACCCCGGTGGGTCCGTCCCATCTGGAACAGCACACAGCTGAAGCCAGCTTCCCATGTGCTGCTGGGGACGGGAGGAGCCCGGCCGGGTCAGCACCGGCCAGCAGAAGCAGAGGTGGAGCTTAGCAACAGAAGCAGCGGTGGAGCCACGTGCCGCTTGGGACTGACCGGCGCAGGTAGGGGGCAAGTGCAGCTGAGCCCCTGCTGCTCCAGCCACCTTCATCCTGTCCCAAGCAGCACACAGCTCTGCTGCTGCTTCTGCTGGCTGGTGCAGACTCGGCCGGGCTCCTCCCGTCCCCAGCAGCACATGGGAAGCCAGCTTCAGCTGCATGCTGCTCCAGAAGGGACACACCCCCTCCCCCCCGGTCAGCACCAGCCAGAAGTGGCCGTGGAGCCATGTGCCGCTTGGGACTGACCGGTGCAGGTAGGGGGAAAGTGCAGCTGAGCCCCTGCTGCTCTGGCTGGGCTCATCCTGAGGTTCATTTCATGTCTGTAAAATGCTAGTAGAGCCCCACATAGATGCACTGCATAGAAATGCAAAATAGATTTTGACTTATTTGGTTGGCACCTTCGGCTGAGATTTTCAAAGCTGAGTCAAAAGGCCAACTTCCATTAAATTGAATGGGATTTAGAGGGCTCCAAATCTTTTATGACAACTTTGTAACAGGCCTATCTACCCCTTTTTGCAAGTCTCAGCCATAGTTTGGAAGCTCAGCCAAAGAACATAAGAACTTCTGAACATAAGAACTTAAAAAGTGCCATGCTTGGTCAGCCCCATGGTCTATCTAACTCAGTATCCTGTTCCAAATAGTGGCAGAGGTGGATGCTCTAGAGAGGGAGAGTTTTGGACTGGTGAGACCCATTTAATTGTCACTTCCTGCAACTTAATTGGTGTCAAAGGTCACGTGACATCACTTCCTGATGTAATACCACTTCCTGTGAGGTCTTTGAACACGGCTCGCTGGCCCACTGGGTGATAAAAAGTTCACGATCAGGCCACACATTCAAAAAGGTTGGACACCCCTGAGTTAGACTTTGATTTTAGGAAACCGAGTTGTCCGAGACTTTGATTTTAAGACACTGAGTTGTCTGCATTTTGAATTTAGGACACCGAGTTGTCCAAGCTGTTGGATTTTAAGATGCTGAGCTGTCTGCATTGAAGTGGAACTTTGATTTTGGGACACAGGGTTGTCTTCATTCGTAATTCACGTTCTATTTAAGGGTTAACTGTGCTTTAACGATTCCCTAAGCATTATCTGGTGGACAGTGGTGGTAACACACTGGCTGTATGAGAGTCTCAGACTCCACAAAGAGTGCTTAGGAGTACCAGTACAGGGTTCTTGTTTGTAGCTGTGTCAGTCTAAGGACATAGGCAGGCAACAGGTAGAGGGTTTGACCTGTAGAAATTTATTAACAAGATCATAAATAATAGTGTAGCTTCTACAGCAGACTCAGCCTCCAAGGACAGGCTGATAAGACTCTGCAATGACCGAATCCTATTCACTTTTAAGTCCGAAGTAAGTTTCCTCCCTATTAGTTACCATTTCAAAACAAACAAGTAGCCAAAAACCAGTTTTGAAATAATTAAGAGTTTTCCCACACTGACCTGATATTCACAGTGGAAAATTCCCACCTGCGCGCGCATCTTGTCTGTAAACTATAAATCGCCTCTAACAGTTTTATTCGGGGCCTCTGAGTTCGCTCAGGGTGCCCAGCATGCTGAATAAATTTTGAGATTGACAGCAACTCTGTGTCTTTGGGAATAGCTCCGCAAGGGGTCACGAACTCCTCAACAGACCCAGGATACAAGAACTTGAACCTGCTTCCAAGAACTCACAGACACTGATGCCATGACTCGGGTCTTTTTCTGCCAACAAAATATGCAAGGCAATCCAAGACCACCACTGCATATGCAAGAACTTGAGGAAGATATTGTGGAGCTTGAGGCTACTTTGAGGGATGCTGATAACAACCACAGCCTATACGAGAGCCTCAAGCTCTGGGAAATGTGCTTGAGAGAACTGGTAAAGGGTTTGACCCAGGGTGCAAGAACTTGAACCTGCTTCCAAGAACTCACAGAGCCTGATGCCATGACTCGGGTCTTTTCAAACCTAAAGAAAAAGTGCACAGAATAAGAAATCATCAGTCACTGTACAACCCAGTGGGGCCAGGTGCTCACAGATCCTAGCAAGATCTGAGAGTGTGTTGTTAGCTTCTACAAGGAGCTGTTTAGAGTTGAGGCTACCTGCCCAGAGGCCATACAACAGTTGCATGAGGGCCTCCCCAAACTCTCCATGTCTGAGGCTGAGGAGCTCAGAGCTGTCCCTAGGCAAAACTGACTGCTGCTATTTGAAGACCTTGCCATGGGGAAGGTGCCAGGCCTTGACTGATTACCTGTCAAATTCTCCAAGATGTTTTGGCCCCTCCTCAGCCCAGACCCCCTGCCCATTTTCCAGGACACCTTCAAACACAGGATCCTTCCGGCCAGCTGCTGGTGAACAGCCATTGCACTGCTGCCCAAGAAAGGGAATCTTGGTAACATTAAGAACTGGCAACTGCTATCGCTCCTGTGTACAGGAGCAATGCCCTGACCAACCATCTCAAAATGGTCATGGCCTCTGTCATAGGCCCCAAAGTGACCTACTCCATATCTGCCAGGACAACCTGTTTCTATTACGTGGCCTGCCACCGGCTGTGAAGCTCTTTGGCTTGAACAACAACTTTGCCTTCCCGAATCAAGAACAGGCCTTTGATAAGGTCAGCCACAACTTTTATTTCATACTCTGGGCCTGCTTTCACATCAACCATCTGACTCCTGTACTGGAACATCTCTCTGCTCCTGAAAGCGAACAGAGAGTTTATGTGCCCCATTCTCAGCATGCAGGGATGTCTGACAGAGCTGGTCTCTCTCTCTCTGCAATGCTCTATGCCTGAACTACTGAGCTACATGTGCTACAGCAGTAGGCCTGATGGGCCTGCATTGGCCACAGCCCCAGCTGCTGGCCCCCTGTTAAGTTGAGAGCATATGCTGGTGATGCAATTTTTTTTTTCATGAGCAGTGAAGGTACAGTCCGTGATCAAGTGAAGCAAGCCTATGATCATGCCTCTTCAGTCTGTATCAAGTGATATCCTTTGTACAAAGTCAAGTATGGGAACCAGATACAAGAGACAGAAAGGAGCCTTCAACCCTGTAGGCTAGAGTCCAAGGCAGCCAGTGGAGAAGCACTTCCAATTCTGGGAAAGTGGAGTACTCCTTGTTAAGGGCAGAGGACTTCAGGCCCTGATCTCTACCAAGGCCTCAGGTACCAGGCCACACAGTTGCTAAGGCTGCAGCCCCAGACTGTTGCTAAGGAACAAGTGGCCGGGCCTAAACCTGTACTAAGGCCTTAGGCGTCAGACCCCTGCAGGTGCTAAGCACCAAGGCACCATGCTCAGACTGCTGCAAAGGCCTGAGGTGTCAGGCCCAAACTGTTCCTGGGCCTTGAAGTACCAGATCCAGACTCTCTCTTGAGACCTGAGAGTGCCAGGCCCTGACTGTTGCTAAGCCATTAGGCACCAGGCCCCAACTGCAGCCCTGGTCACTCCCTACTTCTACTGTACACGAGTGGAGAACCGAAGTGCCATGGCGCACTCCTCTAAAGATTTGCCCCTGTTTTTCTCTGGCTTTGCATGATCAAGGCAGGATGAGCTGGGACCATTCAGAATATTCCCTGCATCTTGGGAATGAACGTATTGGACTGAGTGAGCGAGAAGGGAGGACCTGGGGCATGATCTGAAAGGAATATTCTTTGACAGGGCAGCATTAGGAAATCACAGGGCTTGGAAAACAGATATATTGAGTTTATGGCCTGTAGGGTCTGTGAGATCATCCAGTCTGACCCCCCATGAGGACTACACTTCCAACTATTGTTCTTGTCATGGGTTCAGTTACTTGTGCTTGCCTAAGACAAATCTTCCAGAAAAACTCTGGTCTTTGTAAGAAGATAGTAAGCAGTGAAGAATTCATCACTGCTGCTTCCAATGGTTTGCTGCTTCCAGTGGTCAATCACCCTCAATATTTAAAACCTGCACCTAGTTGCTAAATGCATAGGGTTGAACTTTGGCTGTCGTCCTCAGGCCCCTTCTGGCCTCCTAATATACAAAGCTGTACAAGTCAGGGTCACCTAGGCAAAGGCCTCTGCTATTAATGCATCACCTGATTGGTGACCAGAATCACGAGTGCATGACTGGGGTGATCCAGCGCATTCAGGGGGAAATGACTGCAAAGCCTGGCTGGGCTAGCGAGGGTCAGGACATCAGTCCTGCAAGCTGTGTTCCACTGTGACATCATCAGGGCCTTGGAGAGGACCTCAAGCTATTGGGCAGTGGGACGGTGACATCACAAAGGCTTTGACATGATAAATGTTGGCTCCTCTTCACCTTCGCATACCTGTTTTACTTCTGCTTTCCTCTGCCCTCAGAAGAGCAGTGATAGGGTGTCAGAAGTTTTCAGTTGGTGTGAAAATGAGTATGGATGAACGTATGGAGTGCGAGGAGCAAGGAGACGACTGTATGGAGTGCGAGGAGCAAGGAGACGAGCCTATGGAGTGCGAGGAGCAAGGAGACGAGCCTATGGAGTGCGAGGAGCATGGGTATGAGACAGCAGTGGGGAGGAACGGGGACAAGGCAATAGAGAAATATCAGCAGGGTTCTGAAGTGATGGAGAGGTAGCAGCACGGGGATGTATTGATGGAGACACATTAGAACAGGGGTGCCCAACCTGAGGCGTGGGTGCCACAAGTGGCAGAGGCAGCCTTTGTGTGTGGCATACAGCAAACTGTGGAGGGGGTGGCCAGTTCAGCAGCAGGAAAAGCAGAGCAGCAGAGCAGGCAGGGAGGAGAGGGTGGGCGGAGAAAGCAGAGCAGCAGTTCAAGCAAGAGAAGGGGATCGGAGTGGCACTCAGGGTAGGTGCAGGGTACACCTGCCTAACTTGTTCCCCCTCCATCCCTGCCCCCCAGATTACAACAACCCCCCTTCTCTGGTTGAAAATGGACATTTTCTTTACAGGAGGTTTGAAAAGGGAAGCTTCACGTTGTTTTCTCCTCCCTTTAATGGCAGACAATGGGAGCTTTGCTACCAAGGGCTAGGTGTAGCCTGTGGGGCACTATGCATGGGCTTCCTAGTCTATCGGGCCCAGCACCCATCCCTTTTCAAAGGGCCTTGACACAGGTCCCCAGCCTGTCTTTGTACGAGTTGCTTTTCAAGGCCTTTATCATTTTTTCCTTTGCCTCTTGGACCCTCTCTAACTTCTCCACATCCTTTTGAAACTGTGGAGTCCAAAACTGCATGCTACAATCTAGATGAGGCCTAACCAGTGCCGGAGTGGAGAGGCACTTTCACTTCCCATCTCTTTCATGTAGTGCTTTTGTTGATACAGCCCAAAACTCTATTTGCCTTTTGTACAGCTGCATCATGCTGCAGACTCCTATTGAGTTTGTCGTCTACCAAGTTTCCCAGATCTTTCTCAGTACATCTGCCATCCAGCTATGTCTCACCTGTTTTGTTATGCTTTTGATTCTTCTGCCCAAGGGGCAGCACCTTGCATTTGTCAGCATTGATCTTCATCGTGTTGGCTCTAACCTAGCTTTTCAGGCTACCAGGGTTCTTCTGCCTCGTGGTAGCCTGAAAAGCTTCTTCATTGTGTTTTCAATCCCTCCTAGCTTCATATCTTCTTTAGATTTTCTCGGGAAGCAATTTATTTCAGCGTCCAAGTCAGAAATAAACATGTTGAGCCACTCTAGGCCCAAGACAGGCCCCTGCAGGACTCCTGCCATTCTCACATGGATACATTTATAATTGCTCCTTGCTTTCAGCTATTAAGCCAGTAACTCTCCACCTTGTGGTATTTGTTTAGCCTACTTTTCTCTAACTTGCTTATTTTTCTCTTCATTACAGCCAACAGTGCAAAGTGTAAATTATGCTCAGATTGAAGGAAGTGCATGACTGTTGCAGCAGGTGCATTTCGGCAAGTGCAGCCAGAATAGCGAGGTCCCAAGGAGCAGTCCTGCCAGCAGTCAGAGGTCAGGCATGTGTGTGGCAGGGACCTATAAACCTGAATACTTACCTGCAGGATTGGTGGTGGTGCAGGCAGCAGAACCACAAGCACTGCAGCCACCTTGATTCATCACTTTGTGCTGAGTACAGATTGGAGCACACCCCATGCCAACAGAAAGGGTGAGCTTCGGGAGCCTGGAGGATGGAGCGCATGTCAGCTGCAGCCAAGCCCTGGCAGCGGTGAAATAAGTAGGGCAGAAGCCTGCTCACCAGACTGGAGGCTAGGAGGAGTCTCCAGCCGGAAGGGCCATAAACTTGCAGAAGAGCAAGAGTGGCTCAATGAGGAGAAGCCCCAGAGAGGAGTGCTTCATTCAGAGGAGCACTGAAGCAGCGACTGATTTTTCCCAGGGCTCCCAGGAGAAGGACTGTAGCCTGGTTACTCTGTAAGAACCGGTTGGCATGTGGAAAGGGTATAAAGGGGAGGAGGAGCCCTGAGGACCAGCAACTTGACCTACTTGTGGGGGCAACCACAGATGACCAAGGACCCTCCCGCTTTCTTAAAAGATAAGATGTGGCGGGTATGTTGGACAGTGTGCCCTGTGAGTAGAAGTTATTGAGTGCCAAACTGCCTGACCCTAAAAGTTGGCACCCAAGAGGCTGGAGCGCATGGTCAAGGCAAAAAAACTGATTTGGGCACCACTGCTCACAATCACATTTTGCTGAAACCAGAGACTGCTGCTGCCCCAGGCACTGGGACAAGAAAACAGAGAAGACAGTGTGCATGCATTTGTCCCAACACTTCCCAAAGACGTTTCACAACTGAATGACCTGGTACAAAATGGGACAAAAGTATCAACAATCAACTGTGAAGCATGTTCCACCCCTGCCCCTCAGCATCCTGGAAGGGGTGGCACCAATAGCACAGGAGTTCTAGTCTGGCCTAGATGGTGATTAGCAAATGACCAACTGCATCTGACTGGAGAGGATGGTGGAAATGTGGGGCTACTTGTGGCAGAGTAGTTTGTATAAAAGACCACTATGTTGCAACCCCCAAAAGAAGGCGAGTCAGAAAGGGGGAGTAGTCGGCTCAATAGAATTCAAGCAAAACTCTATGATATTCATAAAACAGCTGATGCAGGTGATAACCACAGAATATATGAAAACACCAAATGAGCAGTTGGTCCAGTCATGAAGAAAAAAGATCCACTGAAAGAATTAAGAGGAAATGTCATCACTGATAAAAACAACTCGAGCATTGGATTAAAAATTATGGAATTCTATACTCTACTAAAAATTAAATCAGATGCCAAAACCTTGAAGGATTACCACAGCTTGAAGTCATGATGGATTGGGACAGCAAGCCTACATTAGAAAATTTGCAGAAAACCATTAAATCAATTCTTGGGAACAAGGCATCTGGCAACAACTGCTTGCCTGCTGAAATGTACGTATGAGCCGATGAGAAATTCCTTTGAAAACTCCATGAAGTTATACTACTCTGTTGGAAAAGGGAAGCAGTTTTGTACAGTTAGACAAAAACAAGGGGACAGAAGTGTCTGCGACAACCATAGACGTATCTCTCTGTGGACCCTCAGTGGAAAAGATGTCACTTGCATTATACTCCTTACGCTGCCATCTCTAGGTGAAGGAATCTGTCCTGAAAGTCGAGATGGTTTTTGCTCAGGATGCTCCACCATTGACAATGATATTTTTTGTCAAGCAGCAACAAGGGAAGCATCAAGAAAAATGAATACCACACTACATAGCCTTCATTGATCTGACAAAGACTTTCGATCCGTTCAACAAAGAAGGCCTTTTTACTGTTCTGAAAAAAATAGGATTGTCCCCCCACAAACTGTTGAACATCATTTGCTCATTACATCAAGGTATGAAGGCAACAGTACTGTATGAAAACAAAGAATCAAATGCCTTTGACATCAACAATGGGGTGAAACATTGGCATTGTGTCTTACCCCCATGTTCTTTAACATCTACTTTTCATTCCTGCTTCTTCACGTGTTCAAGGACAGCAGTGAAGGCATTTATCTTCGAACCAAACTAGGTGGAGGCTTGTTCAACATCGTAAGGTTTAAAGCATCAACTTCCAAGGTCTACAGCTACCATATAAAATCCTTGCAGCAAAGGATGGCAATCAAGATGCCTTGTTAGCCACCGACTTCCAAAAAAATTAGCATTCAGCAGAGCTCTGCAGACTGCCCCCTGGTTCCACCTGCTGTTACGCTGCATTTTCAGTAACCTTTCACATTACCTGCATTCACATTACCTTTCTCCAGTTCCACTGTGCACTCCTCTATGTAGGCAGACCAGGTTCAATGTGCACACTGCTCTCTCTTCCCCTTATTCCAGCTTCAAGCTTCCTCTTCCACCATGCTCCTCTGCCTCCCTGCCACACAGCGCCTGTGCCCTTGCAGTTCTGGGCCTTCTGTTTAAATTTTGACCAACCAGCTGAAACTGGCCTACAAAATACGGGACCATCCCAGCCAAAGCAGGACATATTGCACCCTATTCATGCTTAGCCCATGGAAGGGCCACATCCCCTTTCCACATTCACCACTTGTTTTTAGTACAGATATAATAAAGATTTACAAAAATCAAAAGTCCCTTTCTCCCTCTCTCTTCTGGAGCAAAGCGTAAGTGGTAAAAAAGAAGAAGATATTCCTTAGCTCAGGTTAGCTGCATTACCTTTGGTACATGTTGTCAGACCAAATGCCATCCTTTGTTGCATATGCAAGGCACCCCTGTGACAGATATGGGGCACTTCATGTATAATTATCTAGCCACAGAATTTGGCCCTTTCCATTACCTCTTATATGAGGGTAGGCTCTTGCCTGCTGAAGTCAGTGGCTTTATCACAACAGCCTGGGCTGATGTAGGATTTTGAAAAGTGAAGTGCAGATAGTGTAGCACATCCTCACAGATTTTTTTCTCCCGTTAAAAAGGAACTAAAAGCATTACTAATATGTTAGGGGAAAATGCTATTTTATTCAGTTCAAGATGAAAGCAATCACAAATATAACTGTTGGAATGTGCACTAATTTGCTAGTTCACCCAGGTGGGTCTGTCCCATCCAGAGCAGCACACAGCTGAAGCCAGCTTTCCATGTGCTGCTGGGGATGGGAGGAGCCCAGTTGGGTTGGCACTGGCCAGCAGAAGCGGTGGCAGAGCCAGGTGCCACTCGGGATTGACCGGTGCAGGCAGGGGGAAAATGAAGCTCGGCCCTTGCCGCTCCAGCCCGGCTCATCCCACCCCGAGCAGCGCAGGGCTCCGCTGCTGCTTCTGCTGGCCGGTGTAGACTTCGGCCAGGCTTCCTCCCGTCCCCAGCAGCACATGAGAAGCTGGTTTCAGCTGCATATTGCTGGGGATGGGAGGAGCCTAGCCAGGTCTGCATCGGCCAGCAGAAGCCGCGGTAGAGCCATGTGCCGCTCGGGACTGACCGGTGCAGGCAGGAGGAAA
>NW_017729029.1:70297232-70304160 GCF_001723915.1 Gavialis gangeticus | reverse complement strand
CTGCTCTGGCTGGGCTGATCCTGAGGTTCATTTAGTGTTTGTAAAATGCTAGGAGAGCCCCACATAGATGCAATGCATAGAAATGCAAAATATATTTTGACTTATTTGGTTGGCACCTTGGGCTGAGATTTTCAAAGCTGAGTCAAAAGGCCAACTTCCATTAAAATGAATGGGATTTAGAGGGCTCCAAATCTTTTATGACAACTTTGTAACATGCCTATCTACCCCTTTTTGCAAATCTCAGCCATAGTTTGGAAGCTCAGCCAAAGAACATAAGAGCTTCTGAACATAAGCGCATAAAAAGTACCAAGCTTGGTCAGCCCCATGGTCCATCTAGGTCAGTATCCTGTCCTGAACAGTGGCAGAGGTGGATGCTCTAGAGAGGGAGAGTTTTGAACTGGTTAGACCCATTTCATTGTCACTTCCTGCAACTTAATTGGTGTCAAAGGTCATGTGACATCACTTCCTGATGTGATACCACTTCCTGCGAGGTCTTTGAATATGGCTCGCAGGCTCACTGGGTGATAAAAAGTTCATGATTTGGCCACACATTCAAAAAGAGGTTGGACACCCATGACTTAGATCAGGATAACCATATTTAGAATGATCCAACCTTCCTAAACTTCTGTACAATTAGATCAACCTAACTAGGGATCTAAGTGTAAGGTCCATACCTGGGCAAATTAAGTTAGATCAGGTGAGCATTTTCAAGACAATCTAACCTCCCCCTAATCTCCCTTAATGCCTGTACATACCCTCAGAGAGACATGAGCTTTTGTAGGCGACCAGCTTTCGTAGTGCCTGACAAAGGAAAAGTCTGTAACATCAGACCAGCAAAAGACACCATTAAGTTCTGAGCACTTTTTACACATTAATAGTGTCTAAAGTGTGCTGGCTTCATAGGACAGGAAGAGTTGACGCTATGAAAAGGACTATCAAAGTAGGTTGTTGCTTATGAACGTTCATGCCTCTCTGAGCCCATTATTTTTTAAGGTGCCACCCTGCCCTGGCCTTCCACCTCTATCAATGAGTAGGTCCAGAAGGAAACTGAAAATAAAATTGCTATCAAAGCAAAATAAGGGCCTCGAAAAATTTCCCGCTTCTTGTCTTCTTTAAACTACACAAGGATTTGTACATAAAGCTTTATATCTTAAAACATCTTAGAAAGTGAGGATGGTTGGCAACAAAAGTATATAGCTTGAACAAGGATACAGATGAATCGAGGAGAGACATGAGAAAGATAGACTAAGAGGCTGTGTAGGATGGGAAGGAAGCAGAGCAATGGAAGGGGCTATCCTTCAGTAAACCCAATTCAAACTTTTAAGAAAGCTGTAATTCAGATGCCTAGGTTTATTCTTTCTTAATAAAACCGAGTAATCATATATAAACTCTCAAGCAAACTGGTCTTCTCTCTCATCAACAGCATGACAAGCAGCTTCTGAAAAGTTAGATTTATGTAGCACCCATGGACAGATCTAGAATTATAAAGAAGGGAGTGCAGATGGTGCGGCACATCATTACACGTACAGCAATAAATGTATTTCTCCGGTTAAAGAGAAACTAGAAGCTTTACTAATAGGCTGGGGCCTAGTACTACATTATTTAGTTTAAGATCAAAGCAAAAACAAACAGAACATTACTGGAATGTGTACTGATTTCCTGGATAATATATTAACTTTAAAGCACACAAAGTAGGCAAAAAATAGTCAAAGGATATTGTTCCATTAGTCCTGTATTCATTAAAGTTAAAATTACATCTCTTATTCAGATTCATCAGAAAAAATCTGGTCTCCTCCAGTACTTCCAGTAATTCAGTGTCAGTCATTTCTACACCTGAATTAATAATACCATACCGGAATTAAGTTTTTGGCTAGAGCTAAAAACAGTTTGCAAGCTTGTGAAATAGAAGACAGACAGTACCTGGCTAACAGACAGCAAAATTGCATATGAAAAGATAGCTTGAATAGTGGAACATTAAAACAATAAGAAAGAAGAGAGGGTTGCTACCACCTGTTGAGTGAAGAGATTAGCAGGAATCAGGTTATAATGAGTCATGAAGTCAATTGACTCTCTCAGCACTGCCTATATAAAAATGCTGCTGCCCCTCCCAGGAAATTGGTTTTAAAGTCTGAGTGAGGCAAGAATCAGTAGCTGCACCCCGACCCTGGATCTGCCCTGGCAGTACCACAGATCTAGAGTGCTTTACCACAGAAGAGATACGACCCCTACCCAGAAGACCTTGCAATCTATACAGAAGGTAAAAATAATCAAAGACAAGAATTTAAGAAAAGTCAACAATATAGGAAAAAGTCTACAGAAAAAAGGTATTTGAAAAGGAGCTGAAAAAAAGGAAGCAGATGCTTGAATGGGAAGTGGGAGGTTGTTTTACTGGATGCCAGATTTAACTTCATAGGCTCCTGCTACAGGTCACACACATTACACAATTAACTGGTTAATCATGCAATAAATTGAGCTTGGACACACATGAAAGCAATTGTCACGCAACAAAAGACTATCCCAGCTATAAAAAGAGCCAACGAGCTGCAAAGTTAGTGCTTGAAAACATGCAACAACTCTACAGCTGGTTTCTAATCAGCTTTTATTCAAATGTGTGGCACAGCCTTAAAGCATAAAATAAGGTACGAAGCCATAAGAAAGCAGATGAAAGGCCCTATAAAAGAAAGAAATTAGAACTAACAACCGAAGACAGTCAACAGATCCCACAGGGGTTCCAATTCTTGAGCACTGCTCAGTAACAACCAAACCTTAGTTACCTCAAGCCACATATATTAGGGACAAAATAAAAAAAAAAAATCCATTAAAGTAGATGGCTGCATAAATTCTACTTACTAAAAAAGCTAGGGTAGAATCAACTGCCTCTTTAGTTAGCTGGTTGCCAAGGAAATTTCATTAACTGTTTGATACATATCCTGTTGGCAGAAGGCAAATGAAATTGCAGTCAAACCAAAAAGCAAAGAACACTGAAAAGGATAATTTAAATAGCCTGTCAACAACGATGCATCTAAAACCATTCTTACGTTGAAGGCAGTAGGTATTACTATATTTATATACAATATAATACTTACAAAACCACATGGTCAAAATTTCCATATACTTTCTTCTAACAGAACCACAGAACAGCTAGGGGCATTTTACTTTGAAATAACAATCCAACATTGTCAAACCTACATGTTCCAAAATCACGAGACTTCTCCCTCAAAATTATGAGTTTTAAATAGTAAAAAGAAAATATCAGAATATTTTGTCTTCCACACTTTGAGCCTTTGCAGGGTAAGGTTCTCTGCAACCATGTTAAAAAAAACAGTGCTCTCACAGGCCACTGACAGATGTTAACAAGAAGGTGTGATGAGATCTGACACATGATCCCAATGATCACACTTTCTGCCATGCCACTCCTGCATGGCAGAGCTGTGAGTGTGGAATCAGGCATTAGATGACATCCTGCCATATTGCTGCTTTAGGGGAAGCCTGTAAACCAGCTCCCCCCGCACTGAAAAAAATCTTTGCTTCTGTGGCTGGGAGCCCCATTGACTAACATTGCTCCCAGCCACAGGAGCATATGGTGCATTCCTGCAGCTGTGAGCTCTGATCACTGGTGGGGCTCTCAGTCATGGGCGTGCAAGATGTCCCCCTCCCCCTCCATCCCCACAGTTGGGAGCTCCAATCATGGATGGGGATCCTAGCTGGGGGGGCACAACATTCAGAAGCTCCAATCACTGAGTCCTGTGTGCTCCAGAGGCTGGGAGCACTGGCAACTAAAAGGCATAGTAAGAAAGAGCAACAAAGTTATTAATTATATTTCTTCACTTATTCTTGATGTTATCACACCATTAACTGAACGAACACATGGCCAGGTCACTACTTAAGACGTGATTAATGTGTGTCACTACTTAACACATCAGGGGCCATAGAACACAACCTAACTGCAGCATGAGTCATAAACACCAAATTCAATTAAACTTGCAATACAATGGCAAGCATTAGAAAATTTAAGAGTCCTAGTATCACTTAGCAGTAATATCCTATAGTTTTTGTACTCCTCCTGTACAAAACCTCATGCTGACTTTTTTTTCCTCTCTTTCTTTTTTAAACCTATTATACTTAAAAATTCGCCTGTGTCTCTTGCAAATTCAAGACCTCACATGGATCAAAGAAAGATGGCAAGTAGAGTTGTTTGGAAATTGTCATGATAGAAACAATTGCCGCTTTATTGAAAAAGAAATGTTCTGCAGAACTTTAAGGAAAAAAAATTAACCATTCTACCCGGTTACCAGGCTCTAACCTTCCACAGCTCTAGCGTTCCAGCCTTCAAAACGGGCAAAAATTGATTTCAGTATTATTTCTCTCTTTCCTCTCTCTCTCTCTCTGGAGAACTAGCTATCAACAGTGGTGGATGCTGCAAAGGGTCTTAGCCATAATCATTTTTTGTCCACCACCTTTCTTCAAGAAGGAGGTGAAAAAGACTCTCTTCTATGCCTTCCTGGACTGCCTCCAACCGTAACCACTCTTTGCTGCCCCCAGCACCCACTACGGCATGTTATACTTGGACTCCTCCAAGACTGCAACTGTCTTCTCTGTCCCATGCTGAGCAGCTGAAAGAAGCAAGATATCCCTGGCCAATTTCCTGCTCGGCTAGACGAAGATGGTGACCCTGAAAAACTACAGAAACCAGGCTGCAGAGGCCACTCCAATGATGTCTTCCAACGCTTCTGTTTCATGGTTTGGGCATATGTCACACTTGAGTTTGAACACTTCATCATGCCGCAAAAAGAGGACCAATTTGCATTGTGCTGGGCCACTGAGAGGGCACTTTGCAGGCTGTCAATGATAACTAATCCTCAATGTGTAAAACCATAAAGGTTGCTGGGGAAAGAAGTTCCATTTTCTGGTGATACAAGGGTTTTCATGACTAACAAATGGTTCATGTTTGGCCCTGGGGGCGGGCCACAGCTTTTTGCACTTCTTTTATTTTAAATATTTGTATAACAAAAGAATTTAAAAGTCAAAAAAATTCTCTTCGTCCCTCTCTCTCTTGGATTGCTATTGGAGGACACTGAAGGTTTTTGTTTTGTTCCAACCGTAAAATGAGAATTACTGTAAAGCAAGATAGATACTAAGAGCCTGTGTCAAACTGTGTTACCAGCCTCTGCTTACCTGCAGCAGCAGACATGACAGTCTCCAATGTATTATTTCACTGAGCTGGCATGACCCAAAGTGAAAAGATTTCAGGGAGGAACTCAAGCAGAAGAGCAAGAAGCTAGTGTTAATTTGCAGTGCCACCAAAACATGGGGAGAAGGAGAACATAGAGGCATTCCATCCCTCTGGGTGGAGAGGTACAAAGCCTTCAACTAGGGACAATGGTGGCCTTCTCCTCCATAATTCCCACCCCCAACATGGCCCAGTTATTGACAGCATGTCTTCTCTGCCAGGGAAGGGGGCAGCCTGTCAGTGAGCTAGTAGCTGCTGAAAAGAAGCAGCTGCCAAGGATAGCCCCTCCCTCACCAAACCTTGCAGGATGGGCAGGGCCAGAAAAATTGGTCTCCTTGCCCCTACTACCACTGCCAGAGCCCCAGTTCTTGCCAGGGGTTTTGCAGTGAACAGGGTGAATTCCCTACTCCTACCATTTACCCACAACCGCAGGCCTCCTGCTCTACTGCTCCAATGATTTGCAGGATGGGCACATGAAGTGGGGAGGACTACTTTGAACAGTACTGGGGACCTTCACATTGGCACTGCCATGTGAACAGCACCAGTCCTGTTCAAGCCCCTCTACAGCTGCCTAACTGCAAGCTTCCCTGTCAGCTTGCCACTGGGCAAGCCATCAAGGAGCTAGTGCTTTCCCTCCCTCCCTCTCCCTGCCTTGGTAAGGGGGGGCAGGAAGCAGAAGAATGTGTGATACTGGGGGGCCCTAGGGACTCTGAGATGTGTACAGTCATTACAGGTGATGTTAGAAGATATTTCTCTGTCTCCCCCTCCCTGTCCTGAGAAGCTTCTGGTTAAAGAAGCTTTTTTGTCTTTTTATTTTTTTTGCTGCAGAAAAGCTATTTTTCCTCTGAAAAAAAATACTGATTTAATACCTGTGCACTAACATTTTGCACCAAGAAAAGGGTGCATTTCTTGGTGCAAAATGGGACCAAAAAATACACCATACTTTGGACCATACTGCTGTAGTCCACGGCCTACAGCAGTATGGAGGAAGTCAGTAGCTGACTGACTGATGGTGCAAGAACTCTTGAAGCAGTGGAGAAGAAGAAAAAGTAGCAACTGAAATGGAGGTAAAGCTATTATAGTAGATGTTCCTTATATTTGCTGGAGATTCTGCCATTTGCTCTGCACGTTCAATATCTAGTGTCAACAAACGGTTAGCTATACCAAACAGAAGAGAGCTGGCAGTTCCTGCCCTGCTGACTTCAGAATATGAATATCAGTCTTACCTTTCATGAGTCATTTATGGTAACGAATAATGTGTATTTTTATGTACAAGGTGCATAAAATTAGCAATTGTAAATTAGCATTTGTGAATTAATCACACATCAGTAAACTAAGATAAGATCAGGGCTTCATGACTCTAATATGAACTTCTGCTTACAGTAAACTGGTTTTTCTAAATGAAATAGGAGTACATAGAACCAGTGATTTAGTGAAGTGCTCTCAAATGGAAAATGACTGGCAGAACCTCTGTGGGAAGAAAAGCCTGAAAGGTAGTACAGCTGATCTGCTGCATTTTTATGAAAATTACTTTGTGCTCCCCAACATTTCTATTCATTCAGGAGATGACAATGGGAAGTCTAAATATATGCTCTAAAATATTTGCTGTTATTTCACATAAATCTGTAGACGGATCTCAGAAACTGAAGTTGCCGTCACTCATTTTTGGGCAAACTTTTTTTTTTTTTTTTTTTTTTT
>NW_017729029.1:70296101-70297127 GCF_001723915.1 Gavialis gangeticus | reverse complement strand
GGGAAAATTTTTTTTTTTTTTTTTTTTTTTTAGATCTTTGGTACAAAATGTTTCTCCAAAAAGACCTCTCCAAATTATAGGCAATAATGCCAGAAAATTCTACTTATCAGTGCTCATTAGCTACACAAGACATGGCTATCTGGACTGACTGAGGAATCATTTAAAGCAGCAGGCGCCAACATTTTTGGCAAGTCTGCCACAAGTTCACCTCTCTTCCTGCACCTCAAGTGCAACTCTGATCTGCTCTGCAGAAGACTACAGTAGTCCTGCAGCGTGAGCTCCCCAGGGGCTGCCCCTTGGGGCACCCTGTTCTCCAGGACCTTGCTGTGCCTCTGCCAATTCTACATTAACGCAGCAACTGTGCTGGGTCCTGTCTCAAGCCACACTGAAAATGGCAATCTGGCAGCACTAAGCAGGGTGCAACATGTGAGACATGCCCAGCTGCCCCAGCTCTACAGGCCTCCCAGATAGGGCACCATGAAACTGAAAGCCACTGCATTCCCTTTTGACCCAGCACCCTTTCACTTACAGCCTAGAGTCTAAAAAAGGTTGAGAACTACTGATGCAGATATACCATAAGTTGATAGACAGCCTGAAATAAGTACATGGATGTCTGAATTGCCCCCATCATTTTACTAGGTGCAAAGAGTTGTTACTGCGTCTGAATTCATGGTTTAACATTAAAAATGCATTCTCCTTTCCAGACCACACTGGAGTACGTGCATTATGACTATCTACAAGCATTTCCGATAACATCCACATGTATAGGTAGGGAAATTGAATGAAGACAAGCAAAACTTTCACACACAGTCAGGTTGAAAAGGTGAAGATACAGGGTTGGCTTAATTTTCCTGAGTGTCCTGCAACTTTTGAGAGACCACAAACAAAGTGATAATGGGAGGCAGAAACCATGCAATTGCTCCAGGACAAAACCAGCCCTTGCAAAGGGCATGACCTAGATCAGCATTTCTCAACCCATGGGTTGCAAGAATATATGAAAAGGTCACAAACACACTTAAAAATGTA
>NW_017729029.1:70276445-70291101 GCF_001723915.1 Gavialis gangeticus | reverse complement strand
AGAGTTAAAGTTTTCCTTACAGGAACATAGAAACTCACTATGAAAGTTAGGATAAGTTTTACTGAGTAGAAAGGCGTATATACCACTTCATCAGTAGATTG
This sequence comes from Gavialis gangeticus, assembly GCF_001723915.1. NCBI lineage: Eukaryota > Metazoa > Chordata > Crocodylia > Gavialidae > Gavialis > Gavialis gangeticus. Next base: position 70,291,000 of record NW_017729029.1, on the reverse strand, counting down.
TCAAGTACTTTGCAAAATACCCATTATTCCCATTTTACAGATGGGGAAACTGAAGCATGGAGCTCCCATGCCCCACCCCAGCCCCAGCCCTCTGCCCCACAAACTGGAGACCTGGGCAGCAGGTCAGGAGTGAGAGGCGCTGGGTTGGGACTGGCCATTGCTATGTACAGATGGGTCCTGGTACAAAAAGCTCGAGAACCACTGACCTAGATCACATTTACCATGTAGAGAGTCAGATCAAAATCACTGGTATTGGGCTTTGGTGAAAGTTGTGCCCAGGTTGCCTCAGCTGAATGAAAACATGAGCCTGATCATACATTAGCACAAAAGTATGTCTTTGTTTAACTTCCCAAGTCTCCTGGAAAGAAACAGATCATTTTACCAACATGCCACTGTGAAATCTTCCCTGAATAGGTCCTGGACAGACCGGTAAGAACCCAGATAGAAACCCATCCCACCACAATTTCACCTTCAATTTTTTTCTTCATTTTGGAAACCCGTTCTTTTGAAAGCCACAGATTTGAATTTTCTATTCTTAGTCAAAGCAGATGAAGAGTACATTAGTCTTTAAATTACTAAAATTGTGTTTGTCAAAAGCTTTGTGGAAGACCTCCACAATACAGTGATTAAGCAGTAAGCGCCTTTGATCAAAAGGACCAAACTCTTACGTTCTGTCAAAGTACAGCTACTCCTTGCTTAACGTCATAGTTACATTCTTGAAAAATGCAACTTTAAGTGAAATGATGTTAAGCAAATCCAATTAAGTCACAGTAGTTACCTACTAGTAGGCAGCAGCCAAACAACATTACAACCAACATTGCACAATTTTAAACGAGTGTGTTCTGTAATGGATCAGCAATGTAATAATGAAACAATGTTAACCAGGATGAAGTTAACTGAGGAGTACCTGTCTTGCAGGTAAATCAAGTTTGATTTGACAGTTTTTTGTTAAAATAACTGCATTCTGGAACATATACTATGAAAGTCGCAGCAACAAGAACTGAATCATAGCAACAGAAGTTACTACTCAAAACAGAATTACAAAAAACACTCTTCTAAATGTGTCCTTTAAGTGTCACGTTTTCAAGTAATACACACTAACGATCCAAGAGATGCATTTTGAAGTCCGTTCCATGCTTACAAACAAGTGATAGATTTCAGATTCCAGCACTATCCAGGTATCAATCCACAAATTAAGTACAATCCAGTCCAGTATACACTTTTCAAATTAGTTTAGCAATGCACTTAACTCTTATGCTGGAATGGCCACTCAGTCTAATCACCTCAATCTCTGCTGAAAGTTACTTTAAAGTTTCAAAATATGTCCAGATTCAAGATACTCTGCCAATTCTATGCAATTGGCTTAGAAAAACACCATTCATTAAAATTCACAGCATGTGAATTCAAAGGAAATGTGATACTTAAAATACACCTAACCATAATTCTACATTGCTGGTATTGCTTCTTTTCATGAGAAAGGTCAAAAATAGGTAGGAATAACATTTTGGGAAAAAAGAGTAAGTTAGAATTATGTAAGCCCAAAAGCAAAAGGCTAAATTAACCTCCTAGAAATTTTATAGTAGGGTACTTGAAGTCTTTATTCAGTCAGATGTGCAAATTAAGTAAAGCTTCTTCAACAAAGTGCGCACTATGGAATCCCAAATTTTTCTGGGACACATGTCAAAAAGTCTGAGTGGAGCCAGACTCCGTTCCTTTGAAAGGTCATGTTGGACAGAGAGTCTATTATGGATTTCCCTCCTAGGCCTGTGCACATTGGTTAGAGATGGGAAGGCTCTGGAACAGCTGAACTTTCCACCTTGATGATGTCAATGACCCATTTACCATCTGGGAGCATGCCCAGTAGCCTCTTTGGTTCAATGCAGTGCTGTGTGTTACACCCGAGTGCTGGGTGCACCATATTATGAGTGTCGTGTGCACATGTACATGATTGATTGAAGGATGACTGACAAGCGCAGTGACTTTGCTGGTATAAAATAAATCTTGTGAGGATTTTGGGCGTGTGACTGGGAATGACTGGTATATGCGAGTTGAAGACTAAGACAACTGTGGTGATGGCATACTGTGCATGATTGAGTTGGTTGGTTTACTGATTGATGATTGATTTTGAGAGGGCTTGGTTGAGTTTGTATTGCTTGCAACAGAGTGTATGAAGGGTGACTTACTGGATTATTTGGACTACTTGATTGGAGACTTACCTGTACTCATCTGGGACCTCAATCATCAGTTGGAGTTGACAAATATCAACCTTCCCCTCACTGTCAGTCTGAGTACACTGTGTGGAAAAGACTGAGGGCTTGGTTGTCACAGTGGTTCAGTGAGCCTTGAGAAGGCCCTGACTCTGCCTGCTACTGCCCTCTTTGGCAGTCTTGCTTATAGTGTTACAGTCAAACCAGTGTATATAACAGGTGCACTATTCCTACTCGTTAATGTTCTTATTTTTGTTGTATTTGTGATTTTACAATATATTTATAAACCTTCCCGAGTCTCCACAATAGTTCCATTATAGGGTGCATGAGGGCGGGTTGTAGTCCTATGTGCATTCCCAGCCCCAAAACCCACCTCCATCAGAGATAATTAAGAAAGGCTCTGGTCACCTTAGGAGGCCTAACAACTGTTCACCCCATTAGGTTCACTATAAGTGATCAGTGTCCCAGGCACACACTCCAGTGTCCGCCTTTCAGTCTCACGTAACAGTTTCTATGAAAAAAACACTTTACAAGGTAAAAAGGAAAATATACCTGTTAGGGTGACACTATTTAGATTTTGGGGAGCACTGGGTGTGCAGCTGAATAAAGGCTTTTTCCTCTGTGTCAGCAAAAGCTGCTGATCACAAGGCAGGATGATATATTAAAAAAAGTAACTATGCAAATGCTTAAGCAAGCAGTTTTCTAACAACAGGATAGTGTGCAAGATGCATGATTCCCTGTGCAAGGAGAACAAGATGAAGTCTACCAGCTATTGTCAGGAGATAAGGTAGAACCAAGACCTTGGAGATGAAGGAGTCAGCAAGAAACCAGAAAGAACCAGCAAGCGACTGAGAGAAGCAGAAATCAAAGTCTTACGTGTACGCTCTTAGTAGAGGCATGTAAATGAAGGAACTGCATAGGCGAGCCCATGCTAATGAAGTAAGCAGTAAACAGAGGCAGAACTTGAGATGGGAGGAGAAATGGGTGGAACAAAAGGAGGGACAGAGGTGGAACAAATATTAATATGTATGAACCAAGGTGTATAAAATGTAAAAAGAACTAATGTTCAGGGCATGTCCCCAGTTTGTTAGTTTTTTTGGGACCTTTCCCCAAAGCTGTCTCCATTCTAAATAAAGCTTTTGCGAGTAATGTGTGCAAGTAGCATTTGCTCCCTGCTTGCTCTGGCTAATGAGTAACAGGATTTATGAGCAATTGGATCATCTTCCTAGTCATTGGTCACCACATGGAGGTTGGGGTCTAACAATACCTTTAAGTATTTTATTTAATATCTAAATTCATACTTAAGACCATAGCTGGGACATCTAGGTGGAAAAGATTAATAGGATGGACTTTTCTGGCAAGAAGGAAAAATAAGACCTATTTAACTGAGACAGGGCAGCCCCTACATGTAAGAATGAATGACCAGTAATCTGATGTCATTTCCAGAAAGACCCGCAAGCCTGTGGAAGAACACTATAACCTCCCTGGACATGCCATTGCTGACCTCAGAGCTCCTGTGCTCAGTAAAAACAAACCTGAATGCAAAATTGCGGAAAAAGAAATCATTCAGACTGGGCTGTGTTAAATACGGTATAAACAGAGTCTACAGACTCGTATTCCATTACCTGAATTAGCTTTTTGGAGCCCTTTGTCTCTTTGAGTTTGATATGTATTTGCCTTTCCTTGCAGTGCTCCCTCCTGCCTCCTCTGCTTTCCTTGTCTTTTGTATTCAAACCACACTATTCAATATACTGCTCTGTCCATATCCTTTCCCAGCATCTAATGAAGTGAGCCTGGGTTCACAAAAGCTTTCGCATCTCTGATTTAGTCTAAGATGCAAATCTACCCTGACTTCTGCCGATTTAACGGAGATCCACCGTAATACTGCCTACATTCCAACCTAACAATGAATCAAAACAAAACAATACCTATTAACATTCTCCCTTGAGGAAGTCTTATGGCAGAGGTGAGTACTTTGTCTCCAAGCAATTAAATTTTGCCATTTGATTCTGAATATCTGAGGGCTGAAACAGATGTTTGCCCTGTCTCATCATAAAAATATTTATGGGGAGACAAAGGCCAAGCAAACAAACAAGCAGACATCCATACTTCTCGATGCACCACAAAGGCCCAAAATTTGTGGCCGCAACACAGGTGGTATCAATTTGTGTCACTGCATTGTGGCAGATGTCTATTAGGTTTATGACAGGACAGCATAGTCAGCCTGCAGCTGCCTCTGGCTGCCCTGGGCAAGTACTCCAGGATGAGGCCTCTGAAGCCCCGGGAACACCTGCCTGGGTTGCCCAGGCACCATCAACACTCTGATGTGGGCCCAAGGCTGAGGGACGGTCAGGATATGGAGAGAAGGAAGACAGTCTAAAAATAAAGCCAAGATGAAAAGAAAATGGGAGTCAGAAAATATGAAGGGAAAGATATAAATGGGGGCAGAATTATGCTGAACTTTAAAAGGTGAGGACAAGGAGCTTGAAGTACAAGAAGGAACAATGAAATTGTACTATCATCTGAGCAGGAGGAGGAAGGTAACATTGTAAGTAGCAAGTTTAGTGCTGCAAAGAAGGTGGGGTAGGTAACATAAGAGGTGTGGAGATGGTCATTACACGGAGAAAAAGGCGATAACACGCAGAAGAACAAACTGAACAAACAGAACTTTGTAGGACCTTGTATCCATGAGGAGTTAAAAGATATTAAGTTTTTGACCAGGAGAACACTGAAACCTGAATGACAAGGAGAACACAGATGTTGTCAGATATAGAGGAAAGTGGTGTAGAAGGTGAAAGATACAGTATTTAGGTGGAAACTAACTCAGATACATTGATCCAATGTGCAAAAAAATACTGAAAAGACAGTAAGCAATGCATGACTGCGCAGACAGCTAAAATTTCAGATAAAGAGGTACACTAGCAAGTCACCTGCAACACATGACACTGTAACATATAGTTTTGGAAACATTTCAAATCTATTTTAGTATTCACTAGTATTTGGATACAATTAAAGCATAGCACTATACTCAAATCGCATTACCATTCTGACTAATAAGCTGGAATCCAGACAAGGACATATCAACCCTTCTTTTATTTAGCTATTGGTTATTTCTGTCTTCTGGCCCAAATCTGGTATCAAGGCCTCAATATGCTGAAGTAGTAAGCAAGGGGAGATGCCTTACCCCAACTAGACAAGTCTCTGTTTTACCAGAATTGTTTGGTTCTATAAAATGTATTGCAAGGTTAAATTATATTTTTAGGACATCTTTTTTCCATGTTCTATAATGCAATTCTGACAATTACTAAACTTCATAGCATCAGGAAAACATGCAAGGTAAAAAAGTGCCCTTAGAACAACTCCCTGCGGCAGGGAAAACCCGTGACAATGGGCGAGTCCTAACCCCCACCCACCTCTGCCCCAAGCTGAGTCATTCTTACCCTCAACCTGAAAAAGGTTCTGGCCGCTGATCTAGTCCAACTCCCAGTACTGAAACAAGTATAGCTAGACTTTCCCCTAATAGAAAAGTTTCTAAGCTGTTCTTAAAACATTCATGAAGGGGATCCCACAACATCCCTAGCTACTGCTTCATTCGAGAAAAACTGATCACCCTCTTCCCTGTTATAAGCAATCTTCCATATGTTAAGTCTCCCAACGTGTCTTCTCTGTCTTCTCTTTCCTAAGCAAACTCATTCCTTCAGCCTTCTCTCACTGGTTGTTTTCTAAGCCTGTTAGATTCCTTCCACTTTGTTTACATCTTCCTTAAAATGTAGTTCCCTAAACAGGATACAGTACTCCAGCTGATGTCTTCACCAGAGGCAATTAGAACAGAATAGTTACTTTATACATCTTGCATACAACCATTCCTGTTATCTTTACTGTAATCCAAAATGGGATTTGTATTTAGTGAAATGGCATGAGAACCTCATTTTAGAATGAAAGTTCTATCAAGCTTTGACAACTTTCCACAGCTTTGACAACTTTCCACTGCTGAAGTTTAAAAAAGTCCATCTTCAATTAACTCATGATAAAAATTAGAATCAGGAAAATGCAGAAAGCTGAATGATAACTTCTAAACAGCTCAGAGAAACACCATGATCAGGCCAATGTTCTTCACAGATAGACGGGAATAGGTAGATAGCTTGTCTCTTGCAGTAGTGAATATTATAATCAGCTAGAAAATGGGCTCTCCAGGTACTCTGCAGCAGAAGTTCAAACTTGAAGCATGCCAGACAGGGTTTTGGAAAAAGAAATACAGCACAACATCCAGTCAGTGCACTGTATGTCTCACTTCCTCTTATTACTTTTATGTCACTTGAGAGTTACCAGCAAGACACAGACTATGTGGAACGTCCCGCATGTTCTTCCACAATACATTTAAGCATTTCACTTGTGGCAGCAAATTCAAAAAGAGCAGTAACAAGCACACCTGCAACATAGCCATGTACTCACTAATTGTTTCAAAGATGATTGAAATTTTAAATACATTTCTGTTGGCACTATATTTTCATGCTACGCCACCCCGAAACAGATTCCCATACATTACTCATTATTATAACTATGAACAACATCTAGTTATTAGTTTCTTGGCTCCTAGCTATCAAGATTACAGAACATGAAGATGCACTTCCCCATAGAGTGGTTAAGGGCCAAAATGGAAATGAACATTTTGAACAGATAATGAACATAATGAACATTTTGGCCAGACGACTCTCTGATATTAAATTACATTACATTTTATCATGGCTAAAATTAGCCTTCAGTAGCAAGTAGAGAAAGTATCTTGGTACAAACATATACCTGAGAAGATGCACTACTTGCCTGCATACATGTTGGCCTTGTTCAACAGATCTGTGCATGCGTGCATGTCTGCGAATGCACGAATCCCCAAGCAGTTTATCGGATGAAGCTGGGATTCCAAAAATTCACAGCAAGTCCTCTTCACATCCTGCAACTGTAACAGACCAGCTGCTGGGAGAAGAACCTATGAGAAACAAAAACTGGTTAATACTCTATATGAATTTGTACTCCGATTTAGATCAGTCCAAAATATCCTAATAAATTTAACACTAAGCAGGAGACTGGAAAAGTATCACAACTATAGGGGTTGGGGGCGGGGGAGAGAGAGGGAAGTATTAATTCATTTTCATCCACAATGACATTGTAGTCATGCTACCCCCTAAACAGTCCTGGGACTGCTGAAGTGGCAGGGTCTCAAGAATTCCCTCATCTTAACCCTAATGCCTCCGCCCCCACTTTCTCTCTCTGCTGATCACAACAGGTAGAGTTGGCAGGCAAGATGACGGGGGAAGGGACGAAGACAGGGTAGGGTGAAGGTTTAGAAAGAGGAAATTCCCACCAGCACTGCAAAGGCCTGGCAAGAGCTGGGGTTCTAACAGCAGCACTTTCAGGGCTGGCAGAAGCAAGAAGATGGAGGTCTCCATCTCCTTTGGCAGCTGCTGCTTTTCAGCCACTGCCAACTAATCATTGACAGCCACCTCCTCTTCCCCAGGTGATTTTCAGCAAAGGAGCTAGAGTGCCTATAACCTCCCACCCCTTGCCACATTTTCACAGAGCTGCAAGTTCATCAGAAATTTGCAGAGCTACAATTGAACACCTGTCCATTGCCTAAAACTCATTTTACCAGAAATTTATTAATTTCTTCACCATCAGTAATAACCCTAAGAACTATGCATCAATGTAATTGCTTCAGCTATCATATTTTAAATCCTAAGCCTATCACTTCAGGTTGAAAATAAAGAGTAGGATCGCAGTATAGCCCAATTTAAAGATGATCAATTCTTAAAGATTATTAAAGATCCTCATCTTAGGGTACTTAGGGAATTAGCTGGAGTCATAGCTGATCCGCTGGCACAACTCTTTGAGTACTCGTGGCACTCAAGACAGGTCCCGGAGGATTGGAAAAGGGCCAGTGTGGTCCCTATTTTCAAGAAGGGGAGGAAGGAGGAACCAGGTAACTACAGGCTGGTTATCCTCACCTCTAGCCTTGGCAAAACCTTGGAGAAAATTGTTAAGAATCACATTTGTGGAGGACCAGTGGGTAAAATAATGCTAAGGGGCAATCAGCATGGGTTCACAGCAGGCAGATCCTGCCTGACTAACCTGGTTTCATTTTATGACCGGGTTACAAAACGCTTGGATGAACGAATAGAGGTAGATATTATTTACTTAGATTTTAAAAAGGCGTTTGACAGTGTTACACCCAATTCTTATAAATAAACAGTTGCAACATAGATTATTACACAGCCCAAGCTCTGTCCTGGGACCGGTACTATTCAATATCTTCATTAGTGACTTGGATGAGGGAGTAGAAAGCACCTTGTCCAAGTTTGCTGACGACACCAAACTATGAGGGGAGGTAAACAAACTAGAGGGCAGGGAGCGAATCCAGGCTGATTTGGACAGGCTGGGGAAGTGGGCGGAACAGAATAGGATGCAGTTTAACAAGGATAAGTGTCATGTGTTGCACCTGGGGAGGAAAAATCATCAACACCCCTATAGCCTGGGAGGGACCAATCTAAGTAGCACAACTGCAGAAAGGGATCTCGGAGTCATAATCAGCTCCAAAATGAACACAAGTCACCAGTGTGATGTGGTAATAAGTAAAGCTAACCACACCCTTTCTTTAGTAAGTAGGTGCATCACAAGCAGGTCCGGGGAGGTGATACTTCCCCTCTATGCAACACTGGGATAACTAGAAATAATGGCCACAAACTGAAAGAGAGCAAATTCAGACTGGACATCAGGAAAAAATTCTTTACAGTGAGGGTTGCCGAAACATGGAATACGCTTCCAAGGGAGGTGGTACTGTCCCCTTCCTTGGAGGAATTTAAAAGGAGATTGGACAGACACCTTGCTGGGGTCATGTGACCCCAGCACTCTTTCCTGCCCGGGGCAGGGGGTCAGACTCGATGATCTAATAGGTCCCTTCCAATCCTAACATCTATGAAACTATCAACAGTTAAAAAGGAAGAAGAAAAAAAAAAAAGAAAAAACCCACACATACACAGTTGCTAAGCACAGTCTTTCAAAAATAACAAAGAAATCAACAGCTCTTTCAATGATATTCATGCAAAAAAATAAACTACTGAATCTAATTAAAATAGTAAATAAGGAAAAAGATCTTCACATTAATCATCATCTAAAACTGCATATCCCAGCTTCCTTAGGAAGGTTCACTAATCACTAGATTAAAAGACTGCAATGAGCCAATTTTATTTTAATTGTCACAATATATACAAGTGTGAAGATTCTGTGACATTTGGAACTTAGACCTTGTAAGCATTTATGTATATGCTTTTCAAATTTTTTTTTAAATAAGAGTAGTTTCCCTGAGCTACGCACACGTCTAAAATACTTGCAGGATCAGGGTTTAGTCTGCAATTTTATTTATGTTACAAGTAGAGATGAGCAAGTCATTCTCTGAAAACTCAACATTTAAAAATGAGTTTCCATAAAAAAGGGAAAATCGCCATACTAAAAAATTTAGAGAATTATAGATTTCAATGTCAGAACAAATTTAAAACTTGCTTGCACAAATATTCATACCAGAATGCATGCCTGTTCACCCCAGCAGAAAACAAATGCTACGAGCAAGGTGACCAAAGAGATATCAACGGATGTCCAGAATAAAAGACTCTAAAGCATATCAGCTAAATAGAAAACAAAATGCATGTAAATGTCAATATGTTCTGTATAAACTGCAAGAAAGAAAAAAAACTAAAATAAATCAAATTTATCCAGTTAGATTTACAAGCTTAGCTCTTGTTACTAAGCAACAGAAACTCTGATAATGCATAGCTATTTGTAATTTTGCACCTGTAGAACTACTGGCCCTAAGGCTATGAAGTCATCGTACATTTTTAAATGCTTTTTTATATAGGTAACTATCAAAAAGGGGTAACTTATAAGTATTCACATCACTGAATCTGGAGATGGAGGATACAGGTTAAAAAAAAGAGTCTTATGACTACAGGTATATTAAAAATAGTCAGAAGGAAGCTCACTGCTCAGTACTTGCTCCTCTCATTGCCAGTCTTTCTAGTCTTCCATGCACAATGCTGTTGTGGGAACAGACCAGTAGAGGGCATTGTAGCGTTCCCTTTTTATTCCTTTAACAACAAATTGCTCCAAAAAGGCAAGTGATAATGGTGAGTAACTTCCCAATTAATTGTAAAGGAAAACAATTTCTTCTATTTGCGCTTCGTTTTTAACCAGCTTCCATGATTACAAGGTATCATTGTAAACAATGATGGAGAAACTTTACACGTATTTTTCAGCTTGAAGTAGCACAGGTAAGACTTGGAATTGATATAAAGTCAGGGTGGATTATTTGAATGTTGGACTTCCTAATCAAAGATCATTGATGAAGATTACCTGGTCCACTCCCTTTAACTCTCACTCCTAAATGCTTCATTTTACAGTGACAGTCTTCCTTCTAATGTTCTTCAAGTCAGCTGAAATTATTTAAAATGAGACACTCTTTTCATCCCCAGTTAGAGGCACCATACCTGTCCTGATACTACCCAATCAGACGGATCAACTCACAAGTCCAATTTCCAGTTCCTGTTATATATTCGTACCACATACCCAGTTGCCTTCACTAGTATGTAATATCTTGTTTCTATCTCCTATCATGAAATTCTTTCACTATTGATTCTCCAATGAAGAAACCTCACTGGGGATGTTTCTCTGCTACAGAGAAAGCTTTTTTCCCTTTCCTTTTTTTTAATTTAAAGCAGTCTGGCTCTGTGGACTATGAATGAGAGATGAGCCTGGGAAATGCCTCTGCAAGACTTGTTCCCTAAATTTGTTATTATCAGCTATTACTTTGTTTCTGGTCACGAAACAAGGTTTAACTAAAAAGGTGCTAGACTGAGCAAATCCTTACGCATATTGTGCTGCCCCACCCCTGCAAGAAATATTGGCATCATGAACACCCCAGCTGGCATGAAAGAAATAGGATGTTTTTTTTTGTTTTTTTAAATTAAAAGTCCCTAAGGAGCTGGAACCAGAGCCTGCTGAAATGCTAAACATGTTGTTGGAACCAAAATCTCTTTTACAGGTGCAGAGAATATTTTCTTTGTTTCAGTTTAGCTGAGCATATTTATGCAAAGTTAAGCAACCAATGGGAGCTGAAGCAGCAGGACAGTTTGTCTCCCAACCTATACAGTATTTGTAAGAGGATGACATGCATCAATTCCAAAATCCTGAGGGATGAGGACCAGAAGCAAATCTGTTCAATTCACTAAATTCTTCTGCTTATAAGCGAAGGTTTTAAAACACAAAACATTGTTATAAAGGTTGGAGGTTTTTATACCCAGCATATTTAATGTAATTTTATTTAGTTTAAGAATAGTTTAAAAGTGCTGAGGGAGGGGGGGTTACAATCTTAATAGAATTCAGATTTTCATCCAAATAGTAACGCACCACAAATAATTAGTGAAATAATTAATCTGATTAGTAAATTAAGTTTACCATTTTCTAACATAAAACAAAAGTTAAGACTCTGAATGTTAATTAGATCCTGGTAAAATGCACTATATTTAGTGCCAACTTACTGTAAATCATCTATTGAGCTCTAATTTGATGTGTCTTATATAAACCAATGACATATCAACACTACTTTAGGGAAGTAATGCAAAGAAAGATCAATATTTAAATCTAGGTTGCTGCTTGCTAATTTAAATCCATCCACCTGGACTCCATCACTTGGCATTATTAGTTTGTATTACTAAGACTCCCTACATGCTACAGCAGTGGTGGCCAACCTTTTTGGCAGGCATGCCACAACTTAGGCCCTACCCCCTACCTGTGTGCTGCTCTAATCTCTGCTCCCTACAGAGGAGCCTCCAGGCCAGGGAAGCAGAACAGGACACTGCTCCAACAGTGCTGTCACTGCCAAGAGCCAAGTTAACCCTTTTCTGGCCCCATAATTGCTGCAGTTTTGTATGTCAAGCAAGAATTCAGGAGTAACTGCAGGGCCACAGAAGGGCACCTCTTGGCAGTGACATCTGACACAACCTCTTGCTCCTGCAGCCTGCCTTGCTCTTCCACATGGCCAGAGGCTGGAGTGTCCTTGCTTCTATTTTAACCTTTGTTACAAATGTTATCTGAACAACAGATGCAGAAACAAAAGACTTAATACTGTGGGTTCCCCTACCCCAGACATTTAGATTGCCTCTCGCATAGAAAAGGACAAAAGAAAACATGACAACGGTGGGAAACAAGATTTGTTTTTGCAGCTCAAAATTCCTCTCATTTCCTGGCAGCATTTTATCCCAGAAATTAGCTTTTCTATACACTTAAATACCTTGCACAAAAAAGAGCTTTAAAAAAAAAAGAAAGAAACATAATAGCCTCACTTTGTTTGCCATTTTACCTGAAAAATGCCAACACAAATAATTAATATGATGGATGCCTAAAAATAGACACATGACATCTTTCCTTGCATTGCTATACGCAGAAGACAAATCTGCATCTGCAACAGTAGGGAAAAAGTAGATTAGAAGAGTAATCTTACACAGCCAAACACACAAGTGACCAAATGCAGGGTCACAGGCCTCAGTCACAGAGATGCCTATGAATGAGAATACTGAATTCGCACCCTGAAGACAGACAAGGCTTTGAAGTCAGCATCCAGTTGAATGAATAGTGACTGCCTGCTGGATTAGAAGACTGCACCACATGCGAACAATAAAAATCAACACAGAATTTTTCACAGATTCCAGTTTCCAGACTTCTCCTGACGAAATCTTTAGGAGTACTTTTGATCTTCTGAACTCATTAGTCCAGCTAAATATTCTCAACAGTAGGTAGGTGCTTTAACCTCAATCCCCAAGATCCGTATGTTTCACAGGCATAGCAAAGACTTGGAAGTGACAATGTTAATAGCATTATGAGCAATAAAAGACATATGGTTTATTGCCAGGAAATTCTTCCAACGTATCAAAAAAAGCTTGATTTGGTTTTTCAAAAGGAAAATGTGCTCAGATTACTCCCATACCACTGAAATGAGACCCACTGCAGAGATAAGCACACTAGTTACATTAATATACAAGAAAACACCGTAAAATGATTCCTAGAAATAGAAGAAACTATTTTTCCTTTGAACTTTTGATGTTTTGTCAACAACTAAAAAACTGCTTCTTCACTAAGCCTAAAATATAGGTTAATATTTCTCTTACATAAAAGATGGAAAAAGCCACCTGCATTGCAACCAGTTAGATTATGTCTAGACAAAAGAAGAAATTAATACTGGGTTGGGGCTAGTTAACAGGTACTAGCCACTTCCAATTTAAGGTCTTATTTTACAGAGAAACCTGTAGTGCAACTGAAGAACAGCTAAATTAAGTGGGTGGAAAATACACATTCACACTGATAATCAATCCAATTAAATTACACATTCCCATTAATATTATACTAGTATAGACTGCTATCAAACATACTTGCACAACACTATAGTACATTTAAAGACATGAAAAGATGACCAGCTTCCACAGTCATTACATCACATCGTGTGCTTGTGCAAAGATTCAAGGAGCCGCATATTCGCTTCTGAAGAGCCGTATGTGGCTCCACAGCTGCAGGTTGGCCAACCCTGCTATAGGGTACTCCACGGTTAGTCTCTCAATCCCAGACAGAAAGCAAATGATTAAGTCTGGCTGTCAGAGCCAACCCTGGGAGGTTTCAATCATTGCTTTATTGAATACTCAAGTATCATAAACAAAATTGTCATCAAAGGGACTGAGGAAGACCTAGCCAAGAATACTGTACTAGGCTACTGAATAAACTGTAGGCACCACTGGACATGCATCAGAGGAAGTGGCGGGGGCATGAGTACTGGTGCAGTCCTCTTACCACTACTGTCATGGCTGTCCCATGCCTGGTTGACCAGGCACAGGAGGAACCCTAGAGCTTCTCCTGCCCCACTCCAGGTACAGGCTGCAGCTGTATGGGTTGCCAGGCTCAGCAGGGGACAGCAGCAGCAGGGGACAAGGTTTCTTCTTCCTGCACCTGCTTCTTGCCAGATCTCCCCCACCACCACTACCCTAGGTGTCCCCCCACTAGTTGGGGGCAGGCACTGGAAGAAGAAATCTGCTCCCACCACCATCCCTAGCTGACACAGGCACAGGTTAAGCCCCAGCACCACTTCCAAGTAGCTCCAGCCCCAGGCTACAGGGAGTAGCTGTGCCCAGCTGTAGCTGTGTTAAAAAAAAAAAAAAAGCCAGAAATGAAATCTGAACATACCACTAAACTTTTCACTGACAGAAACCAAAATATTTTCCATTTTTATTTCATCCAAACCCTCCCCTCCCTCCCCCACCC
>NW_017729029.1:70259328-70276388 GCF_001723915.1 Gavialis gangeticus | reverse complement strand
TCCCCTCCCTCCCCCACCCATCCCCCGTTCTTCAATTTGGCCAGAAAACAAAAAATGTAATTATATACACAACCCTAACTGTACATCATCCAGTGCAAGAGTCCCTGTTCATGCCATACACCAATACTGGAAAGATAACAAACTGTAACAAGAAAAACATTCCTTAAGAACAGGACAGTAATTTAAATTGCAAAGACTCATCACTGCCTGAATGGACACACTTGTGGCAGAAAAAAATCTCTGTAGCAGTTGTAAAAGCTCCATTAAATCAGTCGTATAAAACAAAATTAAACACGTTTAACATCAGTGTCAAACATTTATGGAAAACCTTCCCACCAAAAAAACAGTATTAAAAAAGGTAAAATATAGGTATGTTTGAAAGGCAGCTAATATAACCCATGCTAAGAGCATGGTTCTTCATCCCCCTCTAGAATGAGGTAAATATTCATAAGAGACAAGATTAAGCTTTACATTTAGCTTTAAGTCAGCTAGTGCAGCAGTGTCAAACATGGCCTACAGAGCTGTCACCAATAACTCACCCCACCACCAAATGCCCAGGTACAGCATTGGGGACCAGTTTACAAGGATGAAAGGTAAGAGATAACAGTGTTAACTCCGGTGACTCCCTGAGCCAACAGGGGCTCTGGGATTAGCAGGGACTATCAGTGCTGCAATCACAAGTAAGTCTGGATCCAGCCTGTAAGAAACTTCACAGTTTGGATCCAGTTCAAGACAAAGAAACTGCAGGGGGTCGAGGACAGGGCAGCACACAAATGAGTGTGACACCCCTAAGCTAACTGATACAATTATTAGAACATCATGCTTTCAGAAGTATAGGCCCCCCGGTTTCAAACTGTGCTGCTGAACTAAGTCAACTGTTAAATTACTGATAATGAATTTTCAAGCAACCCTCATTATTAGATACATATCTGTACATGTAAAACAGTTAAAACTTTTTCAAAAGGTCAAGGTCCACCCAAACATAGCAACCACCAGACAGGTTTGGTTGAAGCAAGCCAGTTTCTTTAACTAGTGGCACCCAGGGCATCAGGTATTCATTTATACATCTGGGTCAAATGGACATAATCCCTGGCAGAAATATGCACAAAGGCTTCATTAATTCCTCTGAAGTGGTCACAAAAAGCCCTAACTACTTAGCCACCACAGTAGTTGGGTGGCAAACTACTCCTTTTGCCATATGTTGTGTAGCAAACTGCGACTTTGCTACATATTTACCTGGGTAATATGTAAATATGTTGTTCTCATCCATTTTATGGCAATAACTATAATGCCCCAAGCAGCCCAGTGGATGGGAGAAAGACGGAAAGGGACCCGACATTTGCCAATCCTGAAAGGACATGAAATCAACACATTTGAGAGTACAACTATCTGCTGAAAATGTAACAGTATGGTTCTTATACTGTAGCCAGCTTTGCTCATCCTAAACAATCCTAAAATGCACTATTTGCTGTAAACAGGTAAAGAGAGGAACCAAAATAGCATGACCTTCTGTTTTGCAGGATGCAGTAGGTACTTCATTAGGCAGTAGATTGTACTCATCAGCTCTAACTTATACACAGCACTCACCTACCACACCCACCAGTAAAAGAAAGTCTTCAAGTTTTCTATTTTTACAGTAATTCAGAACCCTAAATCCAAGCTAGTAAAATGCTTAAAGCTCAAATGCTTTGCATATATCGGTGTTGAAAGACACACAGCAAAGAATGACTCAAGATAAACATCTGTAATAGTGGGTGGGTGACATTTAAGCAAGCTGAAAATAGCTTTGGATGCTATCAAAATGTATGTTTCCTCCATGAAAGCTTTTTGCTATCATTCGTCTAATTTGCAGTGGATAACATCTAAATTCTCCTACAAATTTCGTACTGGAATACCTCCTAAAGAAAGGGTTATTTTGAGTGACAAGCTTTACAATCATTTGGAAAACACAGGGTTTTTTTTTTAAATCTAGGTACTGCTTTTACAAAATAAAGAAGCAAAGAAGGTACGTTAAGGTTAAGATTTTCTGGGAAACTGAGCTGTCTCCCTCTCCGAAAATGTTTACAAAGAGTGAAAAAATCAAAACGCCCTAAGGTAGTACAAGAAGATTTGCCCTAGAATTCCCATAGATTTCATCCTTAGTGCGGATTAAGATGATTAGCATTATAGGCAGTCCTCGACTTAAGACATTTCAAGTTACAACAAACAGTACTTGCGACATTTATAAATTGACATCTGTTTCAACTTTCTGGTGTCAGTTTCAACACGCTTCATCCGACGCCATGCTACACCAGCGAACAAGTGCGCTGCGTCATCCATCTCCCTGGAGAACATCTGTCCAAACTTCCTTGGACACTTTCTTTAAGAAAGCAGACAAGAAAAACCTGTAGCCAAGACTCTTGAGAAAACTACAGCCAAGAGTCCTTCAAAAAGTCCAGCAAAGTCACCTCAAAGAAGTCCTTCCACATCAATATGATCGCTATTTACAATATAAATACATTAATGTAGCTATATTACTCATCTATAATTGATTAAGTACAAAATTCTGGGTTATTTTTGGTGAAAATAAGGTATCAGGCCTTGGTTCAGGAGTCACTCCCCCATTTATAACATTGTTCCTATCGGAACATCGGTTCCAAGTTATAATGTTTCAATTTGAGACGCAATTTTCAAGAACCAATTGTGTTGTAAGTCGGAGGACTGCCTGTACTGAGAAGTGCGTGTGACAACAGCAGCCAAAAAAACCCCCAAAATAAAACATGGCTTTCTCTTGTAAGTAGCCCAAGTTAACTACTGTTAACAAGCACCTTAATTTTACATGGAAGCAGAGTTTTTGCGTGCTCTCACTGCTACGGACATAAGAAGAAAGGCAGCTGCATTCTGCATTTAAAGCCCCGAGACGCTGCCTTTCCAGGTTTGTCTCTGGAAACTACTGCCAAGCACAAAGATAAAAAGGTATGGATGCCTATGGCAAGGGTCACAGCTGGGGGGGGGGAAGGAGAAGAGAACACTCCTTTAGGCACATACTGGTATATGGGCATTTCTGCCTGCAACTGAATTTGGGAGTGTAATATTTTTAGGATGACTACATGATTGAAGACAATGTATAAGCAGATAGTCTAAATTGAGGATGCAGTTTGAATGGATATAAGCTGATTTTATTCATTACTTTCTGGTTAGACAGACATTGCATAATAGGAAAGCAAAATGGTCTTACATAAGGGTTGACAGCTGTTTTGCCCTTGTGGTCAAGAACTTACGACCCAGCCCTCTACCAGGAGACACAAATCTACGTGCACACGCAGACAGCTGAAGTTGAATGTGCTTACCATCACTGCAGACATCTGGCACCCTGAAACACTAGTAAGCACAGGCATAAGAAAGCAGTAGGGCATGTTGCAGAGGAGGGTGCCATGTGAGGGATGGGTGGCTCAAGTGCAGCTGCATGCGACCCAGTCCCTTGTGCCTCCCCAAGCTGGGTTGCACCTTCTCGAGCCAGATTCAGCCTCTTCACTGGCTGGGTCTAGCTTAGGTACCATAAATTGCTGACCCCTGGTCTAGTAGACTACCAGTCAGGAGGTAGAGTCATCTTATTCTTGACTCTACTTCTGAGCTCCTGCATGGGACAAGTCATTCGACTTATCTGCATGCCTGTTTCCCCTGATTCCTTGCCTGTGGTCCATTTAAGACTGTAAAATCTTTGAGGCAGCCCGCTTACCACCATTCACTAATATTCACTAAACCTAGAACCCTAGTTTTGGTTGGGGCTCATATGCATTACTACAATACAAAGAACAATAGAGTAGTCACAAACAGATTCTACAAGCAATTCCATAACTGTAATATCAGTTTAGCATATTTTCAGAAAAACACAAACAAGGAAGCAACCAAAAAAACCCCTCAAAAGACACACACACAGCCCAAATCCTGCTTCATTCTAATAATTCTGGTCAACTGGCTAGCATCTTCCTTCTGGGAAAAAAGCACCACCTCACGCAACATTTTTTTTTTTTAAACTTCTTTCCACCTGTAGCAGGCCCGTGCCACACTCACCATGCCACTGGCATCCAGCTGGCTGGTCTGCAGGCAGCTGGGCCAGTATCACATGGCTAGAAAAGGGACCGCGGATTGGTTTGGCCCCCTCAAAGCTCCCAGGAGAAGGAGAGCTGGCCCATTGTGCCATGGGAGAGAGTAAAAGAGGAGGCACCAGGCGCACCTCCGAAAGCCTTCCCCATACTTGAAACAGACCTGGAGCAGCAGCAACAGCAGTAGTCACCAGGCAGCACTGGCATTCAGACTGCAGTGATGAGATCCTCGTGGTATCTGAGCACTTCCCTAACTGCATCATCAGAGCCGGAGACTCGTCCTGGTGCAGGGAGCTCCCGTGAGTCAGAGGACACCATGAACAGCTGGCAGAGAGGACCCAGGTACCAGCAAGGGAGCAGCTGCAGAGGGACTCAGGGGTACGGACCTAACTGTGATCCCACCTGCACAAACCTTTGCCAGCAGGTGCACCCAGGGCAGCTGGGATGGGACCTGGGCAGCCAAAGTGGGCATTGGTGGGACCCATTCAAGGGAAGAATCCACCTAGGAGCCCCCTGATTTGAGCCACTACATTTGAGGGGTTCCAGACCCCAAATTCCCCAGCAGGCAAGCAGCAGAACCCCAAGGGTCGCAAGGGAGTGAAGAAACAGCCCTCAGGATACTGTAACATGTGGCCAGGCACCAGCTGACCCAGAGCATCAGTCCCTGCGGGGCCAAGCCCCAACGCGGGATCACGCAGGGGTTGAACAAGTTATGCCACATGTGGTACAGACAACTAAGGAAAAGCACCTGGGAGCAGTGAGTATTATTGCCCTGCTCACCTGCACCACTTAAGTGATTTCAGTTCAAGCCTAGTTATTAGTTTTCCAATCGGGCATGCCATAACTCCATTCCTGCCCACAACCATGGGAGCAGACGGTGCCTGCGATACCATCGAAACAGAGCCAGACCACCCAAGTGGAAAGAGGTGAGGTATAGGGAAGCAGAAGCCTCACAGAAAAAGCACCAGCCAAGGTGCCCAGGGTCACAGAAAAACACTGGACAGTACCTTCCACTGGAAACTCAGGTAACATCAAGTCATGGCAAGCAAGTGCGGCACACCCAAGCAGGCAGGCGCACACACTAACGGCAGCACTGCAAGCATGGGCCTGCCACACACCTACACTCAGGTTTTCTTTTAGTCATTACTGCAAGGCTGCAATATGACAGTAGGAGTACACGCTTCTAAAATAATCTCAAGAAAGCCCCTACATCAAAACATTAACTGACAGAATATATTAGAATATTTAAACTGGATCATATCAATTTCCCAGCTACCCTGCTATTATGAAGCAGCATGCTCACAATGAGAATTTCTTCCATAGCCATCTGCTAGTTTGGCCGTGAAGCACAAGGGCTAAATCTCATTTACAACTGGTCATCTTCCTACCCTATGTAGTTGTGGATGTTCTCATTATAGTTGCTCTTATTTTGTAAACTTAAGCAGGTCTTTGCCTGAATCTTCTGGCAACAAATTCCATATCCAAGTCATATCTTTAAAATTACACACATTTTTAGTTCATTTGTTGCCTTTCAATTTAACCCATTCTCATCGGTGAAAATGATTAATAGGACCCCTTACCTTTTTTATTTTGCTTCTATAAACGCCCTTATTCATTCTTCTGCTAACCTATAAAAAGGTAGTAGCTTTTAAAATTTCTCTATAAGGGACACCTGAAACAAGGTTATGAAAAAAAAAGATCTCCAAATGTGCTGTAACCAGTATCTTTTTTTTTTATACCAGTTTACAATAACTGAATGCAGTATTATTCATGAAGAGATACCACTAGAGTTCAGTAATAGCATTTCAGCTTTTCTACTCCCTTTTTAAGCCAAGAAGGGATTTTCACTAAAGCTATGGCCGAATGTTAAGCCTGTATCAGGATAAATGCCTCCCTCCCCCCACCCTGACCCAAACAGTGAATGTACAGGTATTGAAGTAGTTTTTGTGCAAGAAACCCAGCGTTTCCACCACAAACTCCTAACTGTTTCAAACAGCAGCTTCCTTGTTTTCTAGCACCAGGTGTTGCACCATTAGCATTGCACATGGCATGATGGGCATCCCTAGGCCCCAGTATCCCAGTCTTCTACTCTTCCTCTCCACTTTCCAACAGGGAAAAAGAATGGCTAGCTTAGCATGCCCTTTAGACAATGCCAGGGAACGCCAGTGCTGAGCAACCAGCAGCATCACTTCCTGCAATTCTTTTCTGGGATTGAAGCCACAGCTTAGGCAGTCCAGGAGAGTGCCAGGAGAGTTCAAGTGGCAGCAGGAATTCCCTTACCCTAATATTAAGTTCCTCCCCATGCCCCTCTGCAGAGCAGCAGAGTGGGCAGGCACAGTTTTAGAAGGGGGAGTTAGGATAAGGAAATTGCCCCTGCCACTGAAAGAGCCCTGGTAAGAGCTGGGGTTGTGGCAGCACTACCGGGGTGGCAGGGGTGAGGTGAGAGGTTCCTAAAGGGTGGCAGCGGTGGGGTGGGGTGGGAGGAGAGGAGGGCAGCTGTCATTAGCAGCTGTTGCTTTTCAGCAGCTGATCAATGACAGTCTGCCCCCTGCCCCAGCAGAGGAGAGGACAGGCTGTCAAGATGCAGTTCCCCCGGGAGCAGGGAGTCAAGAAACTGCCCTCTAGCACACCCTGACTGGAGAGCTCACTTACAAGGTAGCTCTGTGGTTAGGAGCAGCCTAGGAGGCAGACCCCTTCTTGCCACATTTTAATGGCACTGTGAATCCCCAATCTGCATTTCAATGCCTGCCCCTAGTCTAAGTTATCTACCACGATTCTTAGGACATCTTCTTTCATGGCACTGTTAATTGAAAACTTGTGAATGGGTGTGAGCAATTTAATTATTCTTTGTTTTACATTCCTTCACAATTTTAAATTTGAAAAATGCATCTGTCATTATATTGCCCATATACTTAACTTTGCCATCTGCAAGTTTGGCCACTGCACTGTTTACCACCATTTCTAAAGTTATTAATTACAAAAAAAGTAATAATCAGCTTTCCATCAAAATTATATCAAGTCAAACTGTTACCTTTTTCCTAGGGTGAAAACTGGCCATTTATTTATCTACCAGCCACTTTTTGATCTCTGACAATGCTTTACTCTATGCTCAACTTCTGATTGTGTATGAGGGACCATGTCAAAACACTTTTTTTAAAGCTGAAATAAGTTATGTCAACCAGTTTCCTCAACAGCTTTTTAAAATATTCTTTAAAATATTCACATCTAGTAGATGTGAGAGATGTTTTCTGGTCAAAAGTTATTCTAGTTTTCCCTACCACAGCATAGTGCTTTTTAGTTCTGTTTGTAATCTTCTTTTCTACCAGCCTACTAGTGAAGCCTGTCTCCTCAGGCTTTAAAATTTGTAGGATGACTTGTAACACCTTTTTAAAAATGTTAAGTTCAAAATTGACTGTTCAAAAGTTCAAAAATATCCTGATGGCTTTTATAAGAGCCAACATTAGTAAACACATATTTTGGCAACATTCAACCATTTCATTCTTAACAATTTCTTCAGATATCCATATACTATATGGGCATCAAGAGGTAGTTAAAAGTGTTAATCTGATGTCATGGCAGAGTGGCACTTTACAGATTAATTCAAAGTGGCATAAGCTTTCATAAGCAACAGCATACTCTGTCAGGTTGCTATGGACTTACTGTTTTCTGTTTTGAACCCCTGCAATTTAAATTTACAGACTAAAAAAAGTAGGAACAGAGAAAGGACACTGTTGAGAGAGAGAAAAAAAATGAACAGAAGAGGTCAAAAGGGATGAACAAAGTAGTAAACCCATGGGGACGTAGGGGATATATAAACTAGTCCAGGTAACAGGATAAAAATGTGTGGTCTCCATTTAGACCCTACTTAAAACAGTCCAGTCTGTGGATGATTTCTTGTTCCACAACCTCACGTTCAAGTCAGTTTTTAAAGTTTTATTGTTTAAGAACAGTTACCTTGATGCCATGATGGAATGTCCGGGGAGGTTAAAAAAGTGGGTTTCTGTGCATTTTCAGAACTGATGTCAGATCAATGCCCATTCATTCTTTCCCACAGGGATCACCCTGTCTGTTCAATGCCCCTCCACTGTCTATATAAGCAGGTTATGACATATATGACATTAGCAGAGAAGCAGGTGAATGAACCCAGGATGCAATTAATAAACCATGTTGTTTGGACCAGTAATGACAGTGTGGCCCTGGTAAACTGACAGTCTTTATTTCAATCAATCTGTTCCAAACCCTACTGCTTCTGCCAATACCTCATCTTGGATGCATGTTCTACAAGAGGATGTCCCTTTCATTATACATAGGAGTTAGCTGGAAATTTTTCCCCCCCTTAATTAGTATTTGGCATCTAGCTCGCATACTGCTTTGGGAGCCTAAATGCACTCTTTCCAAAACACTCCTTAAAACAGTATGTGAAATTTGAACAGCTGTTAAATATTTAGAGCTCTAACTATAAGTAAAGTGTGTTATTTTTCTGTCACTTACGTATGCCTGTTTAAGTTAAAATTCCCACCACATTCCTCTGTGCCTTCCCCATCTCCTCCCACTGTAATACGAGTCACCTGCTTCTCAAATACAGGTTTCCAGCATAATTGTGCTCCCACATCCTCCTCATTCTACTGCAAGCTATTGACAAGCTGCCCTAATCCTCAAGATCTACTCTGCCCATCCCAACAGCCTGTTAACTGGTCCTTGAGAACTCCAAAAATATAGATAGCAACAATCCACACTTAACACATTTCAATCCTCCTCCCATCCAGACAATAACCCTTCAGCATGATCACATCACCAACAGAGCCCTTTGTCCCCCATATACAAAACCTACTCCTGAAGGAGCCCTGTTGACAGAGAATCAGAAGATGAAGGAAGCTGTGTGGTTCCAGCTAAAGCCACTTCACCTCCCTTCAGAAAGTCTGGTCACTTCCCACAGTCAAAGAGTTCCAGAGCCTTTGTGCTGCTCATACATGGCTTTTTACAATTCAACTTAACCCCCAGGCTCTGTTTTCCATAAATGCAACAGAACTTGCAAGAACTAAAAACTAGCACTGCTTTCCAAGCTAATGCCTTAACTTAACTTGTTTTAACTTCTATGGGGCTTTTCCTTAACCTGTTCTCTCCTACGTGATTGATGATCCCTCACCAAATAAGTCCAAACTGATGACAGCACTTACAATTTCTCCTCGGGCCTAAACAGCTCCCACCATCTCTGCCCTGACAACACTCCTTAGATCAACAGGCTCTCCATTCAATAGTACCACAGCAGAAGCCTTTTGGGCGGGGAAACCTGTAGAAAGATTCACTTGCTAGAAAATGGAAGAGTGATGCAAGTACAGAACAGTCTGTGAGACAGCGGTGTGAGGCCTTGGGATGAAGGAAGTTATAAGTTTAAAATAGTAATACTGCAGGAAGAGATGGCTGCTATGTTGGGCTCCATTCCTGCTAGGAATACCTGTTCTTCATGGTATTCACCTTTCCAGCTATCCAAATCTTACTTTGCATAAAAGGCCTGTTCTACAAATGACCCTTTACTACCTGCAAGAGTGTTTTCCTCTCAGTCCGTGACCCAATTCATCTTATAACCCAAATTTGTAAAAACACCATTACAAAATGAACCCTATGTAGCTAGCTACATGGAAAACAGGGCTCAGTGCACAACCTAGGCCTAACTGCACATTGCAAAAGGAACCTTCGTATAGCACACTCTAGAGTACCTGCACCACACGTAAAGCAGACAATTATACCCGTTGTGCGAGTCACCCACAACAACACAGAAGGAACTTCTGCAACACACAAGAGCATGTCAGTATTCTTTATGTCAGCTGCATATACCATTCCACCTTATCATCTGCCACTGGACACGCAAAGGACAAAGTTGTAAATAAGCAAGCTGTAAAGAGCTGGAGTTCATTTCCAGAATTTACATTTACTACACTGAAACAAAACAAAAGACATCCCAATCTCCTTTTATTAGGAAGTCTATCCAAGTCCTGCGCACACAGTGGCAGGATGAGCTGTGTGTAGCCTGGCAACACCCACAATGCATAAAGCCACTCCATCCAGCCCACTGAGTTATCAGAAGTTGGGAGGAAGCTGGTCTTGGAAGGGCATGGCCTGATGCAGAATTCAGATCCCCTGGGCCCCTATGGACGCAGCATACAGAGGCAAGGGGGCAAGTAAGGGCTATGCAGATACAAGCCCTCACTTGACCTACAGACACCAGATGTGCCACAGATGTTGCCACTAGACCTGCTGCAGCTGTCACTGGCCCACAGATCCAGCCTGAGTAGAGTCCCATGGCCCAGATAGACTTTGACACCCCTGTGCTAGACAGTTTAGGATATCAAAGGGTAGAGAAGGGAAATCAAAATACTTGGAACTCCACATGCTTTTTTAATATATATAAAACTGGCTACAGTTGACAGCTCTTTTAGTATGGTAGAAAAAAAAATCATTAAGAACAGTATTCAGGAAGAGAATTACATTTTACTGCAAATATCCAATAATATAGTTAATACCCCAAGATTTACAACTGCACTGTATGCCTAATAGGAAGCTGATCCTCCCACTGCTGAAAGGCAGCCAGGTATAGCAAATAAAGAACAGGCGTGGTATTCTGCCTTACTGCAGGATTTGCTCACTGGAAAATTAGATCATTTACTATTGCTTGACATTTCTTACAATGCACATAAACTCCAGTAATGTGCTCCCTCTTCTGGCTGTGCTACGCACAAGTTGTGCCCCCACACAATTAAAACCCAGCCGTTGTCACAAATACGAAGACAAAGTTTACAAGAGGTGACCAGACGGTCCCTGGAGGCACACATACAATATCCAACCACGTTACTCTACTGGTACTCTGCTCTAAGATGCACAGAAACCGTTAAACAAAAAAAAAGAAAAGCTTCACTTAGATCAGACCCAACATTAAGTTTTTGCCAAACAAGGATTTACAAGCCCTATTATTAGAAACATTTTAATGAAACAAAGTCAGGGAAAGACAATTCAGCTTTAAATACATCTCTGCGGTATCGGTAACCCCAATATCATGGCATTGTGCTAGGGGACAGGGAGAAGTTAAAATAAACAGTATTCACCATTCAGAGTGAGATGCAAAAACAGCATAACCAAGTGAGGGTTTTTTTGTTGCTTTTTTTTAAATTCTGTTTTAAGCTAAACCATCACAATGGAGAGATTAAGGAATTTTAAAATGATTTTTTTTACCTAAATGATGACCCTAAGGATAAACTGAGCCAGCAGAGAAGAACAGCAGCACACAAACACCACCAGAGTTTGATATTTAGTGACTTCAAGCAATATTATGTGAAACATTATTTAGAAAGTTTAAATGGAAAAAGCCGGATTGTCCTAGGACATCTTAGTGACATTTTCCTTCAGAATATATTCAATAGGAGACGAACGACTGCCACAGAAGGGTCATGTTTAACCTTTCAGCTCTGCAGCCTCCAGCTGAATCTCCCAACCCATTTCTGAAGGACATCTGTACTAGTTGATAAGTTTTGTCCAGCTTGATGCACAAGCTAATTCCAAGCTAATTAATTCTCATTTCAAAATTTAGCTTTGATAAGCCATGTGGCTTTCAGGTTGGTAAAAGGCATCTGAATGAAAATGTGGTGGCTGATGCTCTATCTGTATTGGCCATGAAGCAGCAGAGAATGCTTCTCATGGCACTACTCCATAAGCATGCCCCATCCTCATCACTAAGGAGGAACAATTTCATACAAGAACAGAAAGAGACAGTTTAGACTTCCTGGCCCTATCAGATCTGCCAGACATGATCTTGTACAACCTAAGTTACTTCACTTGTAAAATGCATTTTTTCAAAAACATGTCTACCACTGAAGGTAGGCAGCCTTTGTGGCTTGGGTCATGAGGGTTGGAAGTTGTACAGAAATACTAAACTAGTCATTAGGGAGTAGGAAAAATACTACCCAACATGCTCATCTAACTCTCAGTTCTTCAGATTTACCTTGAAATAGGGGTACGTGGGGAAGGTAAAGGGCTTTGGCCTGAGATTTTACCAGCTATGGGGGCATATGTGACAGGACCAAGATAAGCGTGTGATGCTTAACCCATTTTTAACAAGTCTTCCCTATGTGGGCAACTTCCAAACAACCAGCAGATTCAGTTCACAGTAGCTCACTGTGAGATACACCAGGAAACAAACACAAAGGTCATTCTCATAGGTGTTAGGAAATCAGACCATTCTGGTAATTGCAATATTGGAACCTATGTCACTTTAAAATGTAAAGAAATTTAAGTCAGTTCATATCCCCACCACACGATCATTTCACCAACTGAAATAACCCATGAGCTGCATCTTAAAAGTAAATAATTTGCATGTTAGAATCCTTATCAATCTCGGCAAATGACTATGTAACAGCTTGAAATATTCTGTACAGTTTAATGAACATTTGGCAAAACAGTTTGTTAAAAATGCTACACGCTGTACCAGACATTGAGCTGGGAGTTTTTGGCAAGTCGGATTTAAGGCACAGGAAACAAAGATTCACAAATTTCAGTGCAAAGAATCCTTACATTATTATTTCTGGTATGAAGAACTTTAAACACAGTGACTGCCATTTTTATAAAACCCTACCTAAACTGTTCGTCAGAGAAGCCATGTACACTTAACACTGCCCAAAAGTTACTGTCATTTGCCTCCCTTTTTAAGGAGTAGATAATTAATACTAAGCTCTTTCAAACCACACAGTACTTTGAGAGCAAATGAACTGCTAATTTCTGCACCTGCATTAATCACTTTACTCAAAAACAGGTATCTTTAAAATTCTTCATAGTTTGATTAAAGAAACTCACCAGGGAAAGCAAAACATGAGCAGTAGAAATTAGCGCATTTGCAGTACAGTAAGTCTCTGGACTCCAATCTGTGGCTTCAAGCCCTACGAGAATGGCTTTCTGCTATGCACCAATTATAAAAAAGCATTGTTGAAAGATATGCACATAAATTCTAGAGGATGTAAATCAACTTCTCACAAGGAAAACAAACGTTTATAACCATTAAAGGTATTCCAGAAGAGCCACATTAATGCTGTTTCAAAGAATGAGAAATAATGTGGTTAATGGTTTGACTTATGCAGAAACTGGACACCATTATTTTAAAGTCTTATGCTGTTCCAGAAGCAAATAAAAATATTAAAATGTTACTTTCCTCCATCTATCTGATTTTTTTTTTTTTTTTTGAGTACAGGCAGTCCTCAGACTTACAACACAACTGGTTCCTGAAAACCACATCTCAAGTTGAGAAGTTGCAACTAGGAACCAATTTTCCCATAGGAAATAAAGTTATAAAGGGGGATTGGTTCCTGCACCAAGGCCCAATACCCTATTTTCACCAAAAATAACCAGGAATTTTGTACTCAATCAATTATAGATGAGTAATAGAACTACATTAATGTATTTATATTGTAAATAGCAATCACATTGATTTGGAAGAACTTCTTTGAGGTGAGTTTGCTGGACTTTTTGAAAGGTTCTTGGCTGGAGTCTTCTCAGGAGTCCTGGCTGCAGGTTTTTCTGGAGCCTGGTCTGCTTTCTTAAAGAAAGTAGCCAAGGAATTTTGGACAGATGCTCTCCAGGGAGATGGGTGACGCAGCAAACTTGTTCGCTGATGCGGCATAGCGTCGGATCAAGCGTTGTAAAGTCGAAACTGACATCAGAAAGTTGAAACAGGGTGTCAATTTATAAACATTGTAAGTACAAAATGTTGTAACTTGAAACGTTGTAAATTGCAGACTGTCTGTAGTGTAGTCTGGTAAATCCAAATTGCACCTGTTACCAAGCTGAGAAGTTCTTCCCACCCTGAGAAAACTGTTATTTTGTGGAAAAGCCTGGAAAAACAAAGTCTAGAGCGGAAAAGGCCCTGCCATCTTTGCTAGTTTATCAATATCTCCCACCTCCCCCTGGAATATAAATTGCCTGTTGTTCTAGTACCAATGTGGTCTTTGATCAAGAAGTCATCACAAGATGCTCACAATCTTGTAAATATAAATTCCCTTCTTTGGGCAAGATTAGAGGAAACTATAGCTACACAAGCATCACAAGATCAACTTGATCTACATAAATCTGAGTATAGGCCTAGGTATAGCATTGGTCAATGATCCTCCCTTTGGCAACAGATAATAAAAACAGGTGTTCATGCTGGTATTAGATTAGCTGCTTTTGATACTGTTGATCACAAGGTGTTGGTGAATCACCTATATATAGCCTTGGTGGGAGTTGATAAGGGCCGCTCTTAAGTAACTTTCCTCTTTTCTCTTAGAGATTTCAACAGGCCTCTTTCTGAGCAGCCTTCACATATAGTATGTTCCTCCAGCATCCCCTCTCCCTGTTCAACGTGGATGGGGGGCACTAAGAAGGCTTGTAAAGGAGCAGCAGGTTCAGAATTTCCCAAATGCAGATTGAAACCCAAACTGTGCATCTCTTGCATCTAATTCGGATAAGAATTCAAACTTTAGTCAAACTTTCAGTCAAGAATGAGACACCAATGAGAACAAGGCAAGATGAATCTCAATCCAGAGAAGACTGTGGTGATGATGTGGTTGGAGAAAGCAGCAGAGGGCATCAGCTCCTGTGACCAGAGTACATCTGCTATTATTATAACTATATTTGCAACTTAGGGGTACTGATAGGAGCTGAGGCTGACATGACAGTAGCACATGACAGTGTTATAGTAGCAACCCAGTCACCTTTTTTATCTGTATCTGGCTAGGAGATTGCAGTCTTTTGTTTTGGAAGTGGATCTTGCTTTTGTCACGAAGCTATGATGTGCCTGATCCAGAGCTGCACTGTCAAGGAAAATGATGCAGGCTCACTAAGCAAAGCATCTCAGCCCAATACAACACAAACACTTTGAGATCTGCACAGGCTCCCAACTGCTCCTCTGGGGAAGATTATATGAAGGCCACAACCTACAAATGTCTAAATCAGTAATTATCAACCTTTATGGACTCAAGGCACCCCTCCATTAAATTTTTTGTGAATTGAGTGCCACCCAATTTCAAAAACTAATTCATAAATTACAGTGCTTACATCCTTGCAGATGGGCCCAGCAGTGAAGATGGAGGAACCATTCAAGCAGAGAAGCCTGAGCTTGCATTTATCTGCTTGCTTCATCTGCTCAAAACCCACTTATCTGCTCACACCTCATGGCACCCTTTAAAAGATCTTGTGGCACCTGAGGGTGGTGGGAGAATCTAAATTGTCTGAGACCATTTTACCTGAGGTTGTAACAAACTGCCACAAATATGGTCAGCATGAGGATCTCCATCTTATAGAAGGGAGGTAGCAATTAATAAGGCATTTCTGTTCAAGCTAAAAGACTCAAATCTTTTTTCTGCTGCTTGGTCCTAAGCCATGCAAATCTAGTGATATTTCTGGGCAGGCTACAAAAGATGCCTCTTACACAGTATCTCTGAAGGAGAAACATAGGCTTCCCAGGTAAAAAAGCAGCATGTGGCTGGCTGGCTAGCCAAGATCCCATAGAACCAATTCCATTGCTGCTGAATTTTAACCGTCTATAGCTGCAACACCCAACACTCTGGTCCTGCAGGACAGACGAGCGGTGCAAGGTCAACCTATGGGGCAGATCTCGTGCAGAGTTAGCACACAGTCAGTCCAAAAAGGGAGTGGCATTAACACTGCCACCGCTCATCTACCACCAATTTTCCAGACCCCTGGAAACCCTGCAGGCCAGAAAACTCCATGGCTCAGCTCTGGCCCATGGGTCCCTGGTATATATTGTATGATTGCTGTTATAAGCCAGTTAAACCCCCCACAACATTAACTTTGGTTTGACAAACATTACATCGGTTCTCCCACCCACTGTATAATAACATGTGCTTGTTTCTGAGACAGCAATGCACGTTTTGTGTCTTCTGTTTAAAAAAAGAAAATTTCTCAACTTGATATTGAATAATCTAACTCTCCAAAAGAAAGGGTGTACCTCACTCAATAAAGAACCACTGAGGCAGTGGGTGTTTCTTACTCCAAGCAAAGAGTGGCATATTGATATATTTGGGAAATTCTTCAAAAAACCTAACTACATGTTCTCTGAGATAACCTTAATTTTAGAACACGTGAAGAAGAAAGCAACTGCTTGTGAAGCAGAATACCACCGGTTCATAAGAAGCTAGTGAGTTTAACAACCAGTTTAGATAAAATAGCACATTAATTGTCACAGGACCCAAGTTATAAGCTTATCCCTGTGGTGCAACTACTTGCCCCAAAGAACAGGCCAAAGCTGCCTTAGGATAACTCCTAATTCTCACAAGCCACAGCTCTACTGCCCTTATACTAGGGATCTCTACAAGCGCCAAGTGGCCTCCCCCTTGGGTTGTGAAAGAAATGTTGAGGTCCCACTCTCCAAAGAATGGGTTAGCCTAGAATATTGCTTGCCTAGAAATTACTCTTGCCATAGGCAATCAGTAAAGGGACAAAACAACAAAAAATGTATTACACA
This sequence comes from Gavialis gangeticus, assembly GCF_001723915.1. NCBI lineage: Eukaryota > Metazoa > Chordata > Crocodylia > Gavialidae > Gavialis > Gavialis gangeticus. Next base: position 70,259,801 of record NW_017729029.1, on the reverse strand, counting down.
AAGAATTATATGAGCAAAATTTGGGTTTTGAAGACAAAAAAGACAAAGCAAGTAAACTTTCTAAACCCTCTCATATGGTTACCCTTGTCCCCTTAAGAGACCGGCCTATATCACCATAAATCACCAGGGCCGATTCTGTCAGCCCTGATTGCTAGGTCCTTGCACCCTTCTCCAGCCCCCAATTCTATCTTAACTAAGACAGAAGCCTCCAAGCCAGCTCCTTGCATCAGCCTTAATCTAATTACTCATGTCACCAAAACCTTCCAAAAATTCCTGGTCTTCCTGAGTTAGCTGGCTAATGGGTCATTTCTCTCGGATGTCTTTTTTCTAGAGCCACTGATTTTCCCATTACGGGAAGACACCACCTTGGGTGCCCAACCCCATAGTGTCTTCTTTAGCCTGCATCAAAGTGGCAATTCTTCTTGTCCTAGTGTCACAACAGCAAGAAGAGATTTAGCAGTTCTGCCCACTCC
>NW_017729029.1:70253405-70254328 GCF_001723915.1 Gavialis gangeticus | reverse complement strand
GCTAGACGTGAAGTGTTCCCTGGGAGGCACTTGGTGCCTGAAAGGTGGTTGGGTGCAGTGAGGTGGGTGGCTCACTGTAGGAGCACCCTCTACTGGCCTGCCACACTCCCCTTTGTTATTAAATTATTTCTTTTTCCCCTCCTCTTTCCTCTATCTTCATGCATACTTCAGTTCCCTCTTCCTTGGACTAAACCATATCCAAAACCATTATATAATGGTTTTGGATATGGTTTACATATTATATATATATACACACACACACATATACACACACACTGCATAATAATCAATACAGTTGTAGCAGAAATATAAATGGATACAGCATAATATGGGTCTTTCAACAAGATCACACACATACATCAGCAAAATAAATGCAAAGAAAACATTCACAGCACTTCACAAATCCACAAAACATAATGGGATTTGAGACAATTTCAAGGAGTATATCCCTTTTAAAGTAAGCTCCAGAAATAAATGGTATACTCCTATGAAAGAACCTGGTCAAAGCATGAACCTAGGCCCCTGGCCAACAGTACATGGACAGTGCAATTAACACATCAATCACATAGTAAATGGTGACATGCCACATTTGAAAGGTACTTGCCAAATCAGCGACAAAAATAGTACATGCATAATTTAGAACATATCTGTGGCTGGTTTGCATCACAGTTAATCTTGAACACACGGCATGTAGGCCAAGTAGCCACACATGTGGTCCAGCTTCACCGTAGGGTCCTGGGCTCATCTTCACAGAGACTACCCACCTGCTCTGTCTGGCATTCCTGGCAGCGGGTGCAAGACCAATGGGCCTCAGCTACCCCTCCCATTCCCCCCCGCTGCCCCGTTGCGCCAGGCCAAGTCACCACCCCACACCACACTAAGATAGGTCAGCACCCTCTTCCCCAGCCCATGACAGTTCATCA
>NW_017729029.1:70246003-70248405 GCF_001723915.1 Gavialis gangeticus | reverse complement strand
GCCAAGTAGCCACACATGTGGTCCAGCTTCACCGTAGGGTCCTGGGCTCATCTTCACAGAGACTACCCACCTGCTCTGTCTGGCATTCCTGGCAGCGGGTGCAAGACCAATGGGCCTCAGCTACCCCTCCCATTCCCCCCCGCTGCCCCGTTGCGCCAGGCCAAGTCACCACCCCACACCACACTAAGATAGGTCAGCACCCTCTTCCCCAGCCCATGACAGTTCATCAACACTCCTTAAGTGGCCCTCCAGCCCAAATAATTACCCAACTCTGCACTACGGCAAGGTCCATAAACATGTTAAATCATATTTCCAGTATAAAGGAACTAATTTGCATCTTGAACTGTGTTGCCCAATAATACAAACTATAGTTTGCCTTCATTACCTTCCAGATTACTGGTCTCCTCAGAAGAAGAGGATTCTACACACATTTATCACGGAGGATTTTTTTTTTTTTTTTTACAGTTTAACCCCTGCTTCCCTCCCTCATTTACACCGAATATCCACACTGGAAGTCTACTGGAAATCTGTTGGTATTCCTTTTCAAATCTGCTAAAGCTACAAAACAACTAATCATTTCTCACTCTCACAAGTCTATCAATAACATTATGAGCTTTAGTAACACAGAAAACATTCTGCAATTTATCCATGTTCTCTTCCATCATGAATTTTACCATGTCCCATTCTGAAAACTGATTATGCAGAAATGGCACCTTTTTTACTCAGCAGATCCATTCTCAATGCGTATTTTAAGACACAACTGCTGATGCTAGTGACACATGCTTTACTACTTTTACTTCTGTCAAAGCTTTGGAGCCAACATAGCTAAGCTGTAATCTTTTCATTATACGTTAAAAGTCTTTATTAAAGAAGCATTAACTATTTAAAAGTTGAGGTCTAGAATTAAGGTTGTCCAGATCTGGATTCAGTCCCCTTGTTCAATGGCATTAAATACCTGGAGTTTGTTTTACAGAAGAAGTGCAGGTAGTTACAACCAAGACTGAAGTCTATAATGACTAGAACTGGTGAAAAGATTTCCCCTTCAAAAAAGTTTTTAAGAGACAGTTCTGTAAGAATTGTTATGTTTTGAAAGACTGAAATTAAGTATTTCTGTAAGTTTTTCTAAATTTCAAACTGATCAGAATGAATATTTTGATTTTTTTTTTTTTTTTTTTTTTTTTTTTTTTTTATTTAGGAGTTACTTTTAGATTTAAGTTTAACAATGAGAAAAAAAGCTCTCACCCCAACATGTGTGTCTTGGTAAGAGACCACCAGATTTCACTGTAGAGGCCTTGATAGCAAAACTCTGGGTGTAAAAATGTCAGACTGTTTTAGGTTCCTTTTCTCATACATCTCTGATATCAACATTGTAGTAGAGCCCCTTTAAAAAACAGTCAATACACTTGTTGGCTTATATTAGAAGAAATGACTCAAACCCAAAGCAGCAGCTCTGCATGGACATAGCTAATCTGCAGCCAGCTGTTAGGGGAGTAAAATATCACTGGTATGCAAATATACAAGCTTCAGATTCTGCAAGTTTGGCATCTGCGGTACAAGATTGGTTAAAGATGTCTTACAACAGCTTCTTACAAGTGACAAATTGATTCTGAAAACACTTAATGGATCAATCTAGAGCTGTACTTAGGAACTTCTCCTTGAGCTCTCACCCCAATGCATATGGCTCAGTAAGAGGCCCTAGTTGCAGGCCTGACTAACTACATACCCGAATACATATGCTACACTGTGGGCGAATTACTCACTCAGAGGCTTCTTATAGTAACCGACTCTCCCACACTGCATATATTTAATACATAAACGGTACTTGCAAACGTGGATACGTGAGAAAGTTAAATTTTACTTGAGAACGTTAACTTTTGTGTTCTTGTCTTAAAATGATTAACTGTTACACTGCATTAAGTCTGACATTTAACTTCATTGCTTTAAAAAAGAGGAACGTTCAGAAAATTAAACATGTGGGAAAAAGCTGATGATAGAAGTGCTAAAATAAGGTTATGCATAATGTATAATGACCTCCATTAGAGATGGGTAAGAGATGTAAATCCATTGTTCCAAGCACTGTGCAGGTTCATGTATTCTTGATCCTTTCCTAATGCATCTTTGCTCACATACTATGCTTTCCTAATATTTAAGTCTCATTTCTGATTCATTCTTGAATTTGTCAGCTAATATTTTAAACTTTAAATAAAGATCTACCGTTGATGTTAAAACATGGACTGAGGGAAACACAAAAACCAGACTATGCACCCAGAGCTCTCTTCTATGTTTGTCTTGTAACATAAAATTGGCCAGAGACCAAAACATAGAAAGACCAATAAAGTGTACGTTTACATGTAGAAAATAAACATTGACCAACAGTCAACTATTTTTTTTTTTTTTTTTTT
>NW_017729029.1:70245023-70245890 GCF_001723915.1 Gavialis gangeticus | reverse complement strand
TTTTTTTTTTTTTTTTTTTAAAGGAACCATTGTGAGCCTATACCCTGGGGTGAGCAACATGGTGGACTCCATTTCCCAGCAGCCCCTGCCTGTGCCAGTCCTGGCTAGTCTCAGGAGTGGCAGACCCCGGGAGCAGCAGGGCCATGACAGCTCACAGCCATGACTCTGCTCCCAGGTTCAGATTCTGTACAGAATCTAATTACTAGGGGGCGGGGATGATCTTAAATTCAAGGCTGTCTTGTATGTAGGGAAATATGGTACTGGTAGTTATACTTTTCATTTTTTTAATTTCAGAGCACTGTAAGAAAAATAGCTGTTCTCTTCACTCCTTACTCTGCCTAAATGAAAGCAAACAAGGCATACTGACAAGATAACACTGAATACTGATCAAAATTCAATTCATATTGTTAACAGACTTTCCAAAGACCACAAAACTCCACTGTGTATGCAATCCCATAAAAAAAAAGCTTGTTTTAGAGGGCAATACAGCCAGGTTATGTAACATTTAACAGAAAATCATAGTTTTCCATTTTTTTTCTTAAGTCATTTTTAAAGGAAACTCAAACACGTTTGCCTGTTCACAGATGAGCTAAGGACCCAGCCAGTTCACATAGCCAAAATGATTAAAACTTCAAGCAAGCTCTTATACCATTAAATATTCATGCATAGCTTTCACATGTACACAGCATAACCATATTTATTGCAAACTAACTAAATACAATCAGCACTTTTAAAATAGACAAGGTGAAGAGAGGCAGACAGCCAAAGTGCTCTCATGCATGCTTGGCATCCCTAAAGCTGGAAAGCATGAATCCCTGCACACATCTCTTCCTTCAATCACTCTGTTCCACTTTGGGGCAGCGGGGC
>NW_017729029.1:70238293-70244094 GCF_001723915.1 Gavialis gangeticus | reverse complement strand
CACGTAGGCAGAGGGAGCAGGTTTCCCCCCTCCCTCAGGAATGCAGCCAGCTCAAGTTCCCTAAAGAGACAGGCTGAGGGTGTGGTCCCCTGTGTGCTGGGCCCATCCTAATTGAATGGTCACAGCACAGAGATTTAAATCACAGTGTCACAGGGCAGAGATTTTTTGGGGGAGAAACCAAGGTGGCTTTCTGCCACACAGCACTCCTCTGAGGTTGGAAATCCAGGTTCTGATCCTCTGCTCAAGGGAGTGCTTAGGCATTTTGCATTAAATTGCCATAAGATAAAGTGTTGACAGTGTTTTCATGACAGGGCTACTGAATCAGACCCCCTTTTAATTTCTCTCTCTCCTCGGAGTCATCATGAACCTTGCACTCCATTCACAACAACCACAACGGCTCTGGAATGGGCTCCCAAGGAAGCTGGTGCTCTCCCCTATCCTTGGGGGTCTTCAAGAGAAGGTTGGATAGATATTTGGCTGGAGTATTATGATCCCAGCACTCGTTCCTGCCCAGGGCAGGGGGCTGGACTTGATAATATGTTCAGGTCCGTTCCAACCCTAGAAACTATGAAACTATAATTTCAATTGGAGGGCTACAGAGTGCCCCATCCAGCCTTGTCTCTATCTTGGTAAGGGTGCCTAACTGAAAAAGAGGAAGGTGTAGTTTTGAATCTACTCAGGCCAAAAAGAGCACCAAACCCAAACGTTACATTTCTTGGGAAAGCATCCCAACCACAGGGCTATTACAAAAGGTAGTCCCCATCCTTTGCCACTTTCAAAAAATGCAGCTGGAGGAGATGGTGCAATGTCCACTGTACCTAGTTCATAGCTCAATACTATCAGTATTTGGTATGTTTTGAGTACACCAACCAGACTGGGCCCTTGAGGTTACCTTGATCTTAAGAACTCCTAATTAGCCAATCCCCAAAAAATGGTATAGGAGGCCCAACATACTCAAATCAACCATGATGGCAGACCTCTAGGTATACATAACAGCATAATATTAGGTGGCTCATTTGACTGGCAAAAAATTTAGGCACTAAAGCCTCTCTCACATTTGAGTGGTTAAACAGGTTTTTGTGGATCACTCAATTGAACTTTATCAAAATTCAAGCACCTAAGTTGCACTTCAGGCATGCTGGGCCAGATACAAAAAAAAATAAAAAATAGCTTGACCTTTTGAACTCGGGCATCTCAGTGTACATGGAAGGCAGAACTCCACTAACCAGACCATGCATCAAATCCATTTATAACAGCAATTTTGTTAAGTTTCAAACTCTGGGACAGGAACTCCTGTCTTACATGTGTGGACAGTATATAACAATGCATACTGCCTAATTACAAATGTCCATTTCTAGCTACAAGCAACATAAAGGTGGCAAAGAGGAGGACATCGCCATTTATTATCAGTTATGTGACATAAATATAAATACCAACATTCAATTCAAAATGTAGATTTTATTTCAATAGCTCTAACCCAAGGTAAAGCTAAACTGTCTTTTTGATTTCCAAATTACTACAAACTTTTAAGATCACTCACCAGGTCACATAACACAAATTACAACCCCAACATCACTAGATACATCTTCAAACAGCCAGGTAATCTGGAGCTGTGAAAATGAAAGCCACGTCAGACTGAGAAGAATTAAACCTGTGGATTACTGGCCTTTAACATTCCTTAAATTCCTACCAGTATACATAAGTTTTATTGCTCGTAAGTAAAGTAACCAATATAGTCAACCTAAGAGTAAAATATATTTTCCTGCAGAGTAGATGCAGCCAGTACATACATGGCTGTTTGCAAAGTCGCACTAAAACATCTCTATACCAACCCCCTTGTAACAGAAACATTATTTTTAACTTTATTTTGGCTGTCTAGCCTGATGTTTTGTATGAAAAGTTAGCAGGATTATAGTCATCAAGGTATGCACAGAAAAGTTTCAAGACTGTAGAATCAAGCTTCTGCTGTATGAGCATGAAGAGCTGGTACAAACAAGTAAGAGCCTTATTAAAAGAGCCAATAAATTTTTAAGGCTGCACAAGGTCTTCACCACTGCTGGACTGGCATGGTATAGTACAGTGTTATAAGAGATTTTAATTGGCCTGACAACATTCACACAGTAACACCAAAAGCAAATAATACATTTTAGATAATAGTTGGTAAGGTAAGAAATAGGCATTCCAGGATGCAAAGTGCTGAAGGGACTGGTAACAAGGTATTTCCTTTGATTTTTAAAATAGCGTAATAAAACTTCATTTCCGATCACTGATTCAAACATCGGCAAGGCATCTCATTTGAGGACTACTCTGCAGCCAGTAAAAAAAATCAATTTTACATCTCAATAAAAACCTGTTCACTTCAGAACGTAGCACAAATGTGTGGCACTGATAACAATGGTCTATTTTTATCTCCCATGTTAAGTGTTAGGACTGCTAGTTACCCAGTGCTGGGAAAGTAGAAAGAAAAAGCAACAGGGTAACAGAAACTGAAGAATTAAATGCGATTTGCCAACCAACACCTCTTATTAAATAATGAGCATCAGCACTCCAGAAAAAGCTATTCTGGATCTGGGGGGTGGGGGGCAGAGGAGGTGATGAGGGACTAATAAAGAGAGAAAAAAGAAAGAGAGCATGAGTGAGCGAGCACACAAGTTCAAAAGCATCAGGAAAGGGCTCAATCTAGTGACAGTGGATAAGAAAAAATTATATTTTTGTACGCCTTTCCCCCCCGCCATCATTGGCAAGACTTCCAATGCAACACTTGTAGTCTCCAAAATCTCAATCTTTGATTCAATTCATAGGTAAGAAAATCTGTTTGACTGCAGTTGTGTGGGAGGTTTGGGAAAAAACTTTGTGCTAAATGCTGGCTGACAAATGCAGGGCTAGATAGCAAGAGTCCATTCCGAAGCTGAAAATCCCAGACGGTGAAGGCAATTGACAGAGAGAAAAGGGAAGTTTGAACTGAGTGGGAGTAGCTAATTTACTCTGTAAACTGAAGGAAAGGAAGTGTTTAATACATTACATTCTATTCTAAATTAGAAGCTATGGTTTTGCATATCGGGCACAACTCAATACACTCTCAGTCACAGATTTTTAGTTTAGCTCTGTTGGATAAGACTAGAAATGAACTGGAAAAAGGCAGGCTTCCAATTTACTACATACTACACAAAGGGCCTGACCAAAACTAATTCAAATCAATGGAGTCTCTTCATTGATTTCTGTGAGCTCTGGGTGAGATCCCCCCAGTACAAGCGTTTCACATCTTGTGTCACGAACACAAGGATGCTAAGGTACCTGCAAATCTAAGTGGAGAAATTCTTACAAATCAGACCTTAAGCAGGTTGGCAGTGGAGAGGATATTGCCCCTGTTGTATATATGCTGTTGATAAAGAACTTCTCTTTGTAGTGATGGTACTTTCCACAGCACTTAAAAAGCATGTACATTGCAAGAAAAAAGCTGAATGCATCAAGTTTCACTAGAAAATTTACATGATCTTAACATAAAATATATTTGATTGTTCATTTTGCTGATAGAAAGAAGGAAGCAAAGTACCAGCAATCTAGCATTTGTCAAGCTATGAAAAATGTCACATTCTTCCTTTACAACACACTCAGTACTGATCATGTGAATGCATCTAACAAATGTCTTTCAAAGGTTGATTTTGGACTTGAGGGAAAAAATAAAGGAAAATGATCATAAAACCTCTAATATTTTTTTATCCCTCTCATGAAAGAAAAATTATAATGGTAAATCCTATTATTTATGCAAGTTTAAGATAAAAAAAGTCATCTGATTTTGCAAGTGACAAGGGCCAAAAAAAGGTCATAAGAAGGTATTAGAAAATCCTTATTCCTACCTGTACATTTTCTTCCGTAACTTGAATTTCACCAGTATAAATGTAATCAATAAGCATTCTCAGAGTCCAGCCATCAACTTCCTTTATCCGAACTCTCTTTGCTCGACTCTCAGTCATCTCCCCTACAAAATACAATTTTGTGATCTGGTTATTTTAGATGAAGATCCCTCACAAATTACAACCGTTCTTTCCTGCCACAGAGGTGATCAAACCTAAAAACAAACCTATTCGGGTCAGTTGAAAAATTTAGCGTATTTCATTTAATTATATAGTTCCTATCTCCCTTTAAAAAAAGGAGTTATAGTTATCATAAACTGAATGTTAAGTGATTCAGGAAATCTAGTTTCCTCAGCATGGGCCACTAGTGCAAAACGGCTGTTGGATTTAACAACTGGCAGTCTCTTGACTCACATACAAAAATATTTCACTACAGTGAACTCATAAGACACTCTTACCTTATGCACTTCTTGTGCCAAGGAGTTTTTCCACGTGCTGGCAGTAGAAGCAGTTCTAAAAAAATCCAGCCCCCCACAAGAGAATCAAGCAATCAAAGAATGTTTATATGAAGGAGTCATGAGTAGACAATTTTGCTTTTTATATCCTCCACCAGTGGAAATTTAAATAGAGATTAAAATGGAAAAGGAGGGGAAACTCACTACGTCTCATTTTGTGGAGGCTTAGATATGAATCATTAAAACATTTACCATGAAGCATGATCTTAGAAGGTTTCAGGACAAAAAGTAACTAACTATGACAATAAAACTGCTCTCTCAGGATGCAGTAATTTGTTCATATGACAAATCACTGCACTGCACACATGATGGCTTCCCGGGCATCAGCAGAATGCCAAGTGGAACACCAGAATCCCATTTTGAGATAGTGTCTTAGAGAAGATTGTGGCTGAACTACCGAATACCCCAGATCTCTTTGCAGCTGGCCAATCTGCTTATAACACCTGGTGAAAGAAGCAAAACCGCACTGGTTAAAACGGTAGAATTTCTCCTACAAGCAATGGATAAAGATTAGGTGTCCATACTTAAGTTGTCAGCAGTCCTAGATGCTGTTAATTACAAGGTAATGCAAGCTTGCCTAAATGCTAGAGGTGCACAGATACATAGGTCTGATATCGGATGGGCACCGATATAAAGAAAGTTTACTATATCGGAAATCAGCCATATCAGGCCAATGATTTGGCCAATAAATGGCCCATGCATGCGCACAGCCGCAGCGCAACACGGGCAGCGAGGAGCACAGCCTGGCAACATGGAGAGCTGCCTCCAGCTAGTAAGTCTGGTGTGGTGGAAGGGGAATGGGCAGGGAAGGGGCATGGGAGGCATGGGCCTGGGGCCAGTGCTGCCCAGCCAGGGCGGGGCAGGCAAGGGACAGAACGGTGGCTCAGAGGGCATGGGGAAGGATGGGCTTCCTCATGCCACCACTGTGTGCCACTGATCTAGCAGCTCATCTGGCACCTGTCAGCTCCTGCTGCTTGTCTAGGAGGGCACAAGGGGGGCACGTGCCCCCAGATCTGCATGGGGCATGCCAGGCTGGGGCCACACCAAGCTCTTCCTGGCAGGGCGAGGCTGCAGCCACAAATTCACTGTAGTCCTTTCCCAGCACAGCCCTGCCCCACCTGGAAGAGCTTCGCACAGCCCCGGCCCCAGCCTGCCCTGTGCAGATCCAGGGGCACACACTTCCCCTGCCCTTCCAGACGAGCAGCAGGAGCTGCTGGACCAGTGCCATGCAATGGCGTGAGCTGCTCCCCCACTCCATGCGCCTCTTGGACAAGCCGTGGCTCTGTGCCACACTCACACTACCTCAGCTGGGCAGCACTTGCCCCAGCCCCTGCCCCACACCCTCCCTCACCACAGGGGCCTTAATCTGCCCCCCACACCCCTTCTCTCCCCCCCCCCCCCGTCCCCCCCACCCCCCTTACCACCCGGAGGG
>NW_017729029.1:70226038-70238199 GCF_001723915.1 Gavialis gangeticus | reverse complement strand
TCTATCCCCACCCCGCCCTTCCACCACACCAGACTTACCAGCTGGAGGCAGCTCTCCATGCTGGGTATCAGAAATTGGATCACTATCAGCTAATATGCCTCCTTAAAAATCAACTATTGGTATCAGCCCTCTACTAAATGCTGCAGCAATAGTGGACATTATTTCTCTTTTGCCCCACCTTTTTCTGTCTAAAAACTTCTAGAAGGTGACGTGTCCTTACAGCACTCTCGTGTCACATCCGATTTTCCTGTTTGCTGATGGCATTCAGCTCTGCCCCATGACTCAACTGCCAGTAATCTAATCAAGTATCCCAGAAAAATAGGGACACAACAGAGAACTAAATGGTAGAACCTCATTGACATTAGACTGAGATAGAGGGAACCAACCAGAAGATATGTCCATGTTCATATGCCCCTATTTGATTGTTCCTGCATTTCTATCATTTGTTTCCCTGTTTGTGGGGATCCTTGGAGTGGCTGAATATGTGTATACATTAGAAATGTCCAAGTGTGTCTTTTAGCATTTGCAAGTCTTCAGCAGATTGCAAGTTTAGTTTTTCTACTGCAATTCCTGCCTTTGCTATTATAAGCATATTCTGGACGTGCTCTCAACCCTTTGGTCAATCCAAAAGCTTAGGCAGGTGCAGAATGCAGAAGCTCATCACTACTACTGTGCATCTCAGGGCAACATACATCATTCATACTCAGTGGGCATGTCTACACATTCAACAACGCACCGTAATTACAGCGCATGGAGTTAAAAGTTGTAATAGCAGGTACTACTTAATGTGCCATAATTGGTGCTACTGTGCAGTAGCACCAGCCCACCCCTTTTATGTGATGCTAATGCACAGTAAACCAATTCTATATAGATCTATATGCCAATGTGCAGTAGAATTAGTTTACTGTGCATTAGCATCACGAAAAGGGGGTGGGCTGGTGCTCCTGTGTAGTAGCACCAGCCCACCCCCTTTTTGTGATGCTAATCCACAGTAAACTAATTCTAGTGCACATTGGCATACTAGCACAGTTTTTGCCTGCAACGCTAGCATGCAGTAGAATTAGTCTACCATGCATTTAGCGTCTCATGTAGATGCGCCCGCTGATTTGCACTTCCTATTTCTTTGCTTCTATATTGAATTCAAAGTGCTTTTCTTGATGTATAATGCACCAGAGGGGCTGGATCTTCACTCTTGAGAGCCTACATCTGTTTCCTGTACTTTCACAATTGCATGGGTAGAAGTATTTGACCTAGCCTCCATTAGCGGAGAGGAGCTGACCACCGAATGTTGTCTGTGAAAGTGCTCTATTCTGGTATGGGCGTCTTTTCTTCCCCACCTCACCCTGGGTCTAAAACAGACCAAGCAGATCTTCAGAACATGCTACAAAACATCTTGTTATGTGGGCTGCTGTGGAAAACATACTTCTGAGATAAATAGATGTGTGGGAGAACAGGGAGAGTCAAGTTCTGTAGGCAATTTAGCTTTGTTTTCCAAGGTTGTGTCAGGGTTTCTAGAGTCCTAGGTAGAGACACAACAGTTTAAACAATTATAAAATCTAAAACTCAGGACTTTCTGAGCCTTTCTTTTGGCCATTAATAGTAATGGAAATCTTTTCTACTGTGACACTGTTCTACAGATGGCCCACAATTGCACATTACCTTGAAACACAAATTCTGACCTTGAGGATGATGTGTAGGTTTACCAGGAATTCAGGTTCCAAGTGGCTTTTGTTAGATTCCCTTTTTTGTGTGTGTGTGTGTGTGTGTGTGTGTGTGTGTGTGTGTGTGTGAGAATTCATCCCTGAGGACACATCTATTATGCCTCCAAAGCAAGCCCCAGGGTGCTGTGATAAAACATGTAGGGGTACACTGATAGAGATTTTTTTAGCCAATCCCAATGGCTGACTATTAACCAGCCATATTGGCTGATACCAATCTGATAGCCAATATGCAGCCCCACAGCTTGGAGAGCAGTGCCTAGCCAGTAAGTCTATGAGGGGGAAGGGGCATGGGGGTGGGGTGCAGTTCCAAGCACCCACAGTGAGGGAAGGAATGAGGCTGGAGCAGGGGCAGGCACAGACCAGTTTCATAGTTTGTAGGATCAGAAGGGACCTGAGCAGATCATCAAGTCCGACCCCCTGCCATGGCAGGAAAGAGTACTGGGGTCAAACGACCCCAGCAAGGTGATTGTCAAGTCTTGTCAAGCCTTGTCTGCGGGTGGTGCTGTGGAGGAGAGAGGGGGCTACAGGGAATTTTGGGGTGGCTGTAGCCCATCCCATAGCCCACCTTCCCAGCACCACTGATGCCCACCCTGAGTGCAGCCCTGGCCCATCCCCACCCCAGGAAGAGGCTAACACAGCCCCTAGCCCCGAGCTCACAGCAAGCAGCCCACCCTCGCCCTGCACACAAATCCAAGGGACACCGGCCCTTCATGCCTTCCTTGGGGATGTATGCAGCAGCAGGGAACTGCTCCCCCTCCTCACTCACAACCCCTGGACGAGCCGCCCACAGCTCTGTCCCACGCTCTGCCCCACCCCAGCTGGGCTGTGCCTGCCCCAACACCACCCCCACTCCCTCCCTCACCATGGAGGCCTTTATCTGCCCCCACACACACCCGTTCCTCCCCACAGATATACCGGTCAGACACTGCTCTCCACACTTCCGGGTTGCATTCATGGCCACATGTATGGCTACAGCAGCCAAAAAAAGCCAAATTTTCCTTTTATCAGTGCCAATCGGATATGGACCTCAATGCACCTCTAAAAACATGCACCACTTATTTGATGCATGCACCACTCATTTGGTCCCCCTCAGTGAATGTCCACGCCAAGAAATCAGGCTGTGTAGTCACATTTAGCATCATCCTGAGCATGTGCCAAAAAGCATACCCGAGACAGCTTGAAAATGGATTTAAGTGCCTGTTCAAAGCTGCATTAAACTAGTTACACCACCAAACTTCTGGGTGACAGCAAAAATTAAGCCAGAATGAGATGTGAGTAGTGCTTCCAGGTGGCTGCTTGCAGGGTGGCAACAAAGACACGCCCCAATTCAAGAAGTTAGCAGTAGAAGAAATAAAGCAAAGCACCAAGACATCCTATATAATTAGTCCAACCTTCTTCAACACAAACAAAATAAAAGGAAGAGCACCCCAAAGAATATTTTTAAAGTACTTATGGTAACCCCTCTCTTTGTGGCTGGATATCTTCACAATACCTCTGGGAGGGAGGAAGTACCATTATATGTCCTTTGAAAGAAATTTTAAAAATTGTAAAAAAGAGGCGGATGATACACAACTTTCTGAAGCCACACAGGGAGTTTGTGGCAGAATGGAGCAATGGAGCTTCCAGAAGAGATTTACAACCATTAAGGAATGAAAAACCTTAACATAGGCAATTCTATTGAGAGGTATAAGGCAATGAACCTACTTTAGCTTACAAACCCTCTGGTGTCTCTGCTACAGCAATATGGCAGTGAGCTAATCAGTGTGGAGTAAGCAGAGGCAAAAGCCAGTCTGTACAGATAAAATTAGAGGAACAGTGAACAGCACAAATACCACTCAGCATTAGCCAAAGAACACTGAAATACACCCTCACGCTATAGGCTGCCAAAGCCAATGAAAGCCTGTGTGTCTATCAATAGCCTACAATATCCAAGAGTAAAGAATACAATATTTAGAACAAATGGTCAAGAGAAACTACCCACTTCAAATTCACACAGAAATGTTTTTTAGTCTGCTTTATGCCAAACAATTAGAGTTGGAAAGATTAGAGAATCTTTTTCTCTAGTTACTCTGTATAAACAACCTTTAACTCCTTTTATAAATGAGATGTTATATGTATGGTTTTATACCATGTTCACCACAGTAGTTAAGATTAAGGAGACATTAGAAGCTTAAAATCAGGACAAGCTCATTGAAAAAATATAAATAAAGCATTAAAATGTTAGACTTTGTTTAGCAAAAAAAAAAAGTTTGTAATTTCACATTTCAGTGCAGCCTTGTTATCTTCAAATACAAGAATTAAATATTTGGTACCTGTAAACATAGCATGGAAGTAAGGACTGCAGGCAGCAAGCACAACTCTATGAGCTGCAATTTCCATGTCTTCCGCTACTATTGTCACATCACACAGCAGGCTTTGACTATTTAAGAGATATTAAAGGAAAAAACAATTATATATAAGCAAGCCACAGAGAATCATGTAACATCACATCACCCTAATACTCCCCCTACCCTAACCCCAATCCTAACAAAATGCTTTGAAGACAATGTTGATTAAGCAATGTTTTCAAATGTGTTATGAAACCACATGGCTATTACTCAGTGTGCTTACAGATGGTGTTTGGGTACATGCAGCTTCCTAAAACAACACTCATGAACAGTGCTTTCTTGCTTAGCTAAAAAAAAAAAAGACTTTTAGAAGCAGAAAATAACTAAAGATCTGTATCAGCTTACTAGATAACTAAAAGAGTGAGTAGATAACTAAATGGTGTCACTGGATACATCAGTGTGAATGTGGACAAAGTTTCCCTACCATATAAGTAAAACTATAGATATTTCTAGACAGTGAGGAAGCCTGATTTGAGAGAGTTTTCCTGGTTTTCCTTGCTTTCCAACCATTTCATATACAGATTATAGATATTTTTATCCAGATGCACTAACTTAGATATTTTGAAGATAAACTTTATATTGTGGCCAATTTCTAACTTGCCTAGATGGTCAGTATTACTCTTAACTTAGTGTTGGCACAAGTTTCCTCCCCACTATTTTCACAAAAAGCTTTAATAAAGTTTATTTAAACCACTTAATCCAGTTCTCCATAGTGCAAAAATTAACTACTAGATACAAATTCATTGCAATTTACAATTACTCTTTATAGCTGAGTAACTCAAGCTGCAACCAGGTTATTCCCAGTATTTCTCTGGTAGGAATCATTAGTTTTGTATTACACCTAATGTCATCATCCTCCAGGCAGGTCTCTTCCAAGAGCAATATTTTGTCTCCAAGACAAAACATAAGAATGCAAGTAGTGACATACTGGGTCAGACCACTGGTCCACCTAGCCTAGCATCCTATCTCTGACATTGACACAGGTAGATACTTTAGAGAGAAAGCATCAAATCAAGTATATCTAGAGCAGTGGTGCTCAATCTCCAGCCCACAGGGCTCCCCCCAGGTCCAGAAATTTGACAGTGGAAAATCAGCGGCAGCATTAGCTGCCCATGACTTACAGAGATCCCATGGACCAAACAGAGATGGCACACAGGAATCACTTCATGATCAGATCCAGAAGAGATGCTGGGCTGGAGCACAGTCTGGCTCTATGGCTAGGTCAGCACACTGACTATGCCGGATCCAGCCCATGGATTCACCCCACCCATGGGAACTGGCTTCATACCACAAAGGCTGAGCACTACTGATTTAGAGTGATCTACACTCTTTTTGTAACCCTCTTGCATCCACTAGCATTGGTTTAGAGATGCCAGAGGACAGAGCTCACAGGAGCCAGGGGTCAGAAGATGGGACATCCATGGATTTTTCGGGAGATAAAGGGAAATTGGAGGGGAGGGTAAGTACATCAGAGCTGAGGAATTTACAACATGTAAAGAAAGACCATATTCTGATAGAACAAGAACCAGTGGGAGATTGTCACTCTAGTAATTCTGTCCCATACCACTAATTCCTTGAGCCTCAGTTTTTGAATAGCATATGGCTGTTATCTCAAATGGGATTTGTCATTTAAGTGTTTAAATTATCCATCTCCAGATCTTGAGATGAACAGGTGGGATGGAAATGTGAAATAAATCCAACAGCTGCACACATCTCACTCTTAATTAAAACTTGCCAATTTCATGGCTACAGTTCTGAAACCTAGATGTACAGAGATGAATGATGCAGTTTACTTTTTGTTAAAAGTTATTGTTATAGAATATGAATCAGGTATGAAACCTGCTTTACTGTGAGCTCTTTTATAGAAGACTCTCTTCATTATCAGAAAGGCTTTTTCAAATTTTAATTAAAGCTAATAACTGGTGTAATTTTGTGTCATGTTCATAAGCTGGCAAACCTGGTAATGCATCTTGGTATATAAAAGAAACCAAAATAGATTTTGCCCTAGCAATCGCTTTCCAATTTGTTAGAATGATCTGATACTGTCAAAAATAGGAGAAAGTAATTATTTTAGATTTTCAACAAATTTGAACATCCTTGTTTATAAGCTACTGAAATCTTCTACTAAGCACAGGTTCTGAAGAATTCCTGCTTTTATCTTGATGAAGACTAAAAAGGAAGTAGATTGCTAAATCTTCACGTGACAGAGTTACTAGCCAGACGTCCTAGAGATTTGTATTTAGGGACCTATCTAAGCTATGGTAGAAGTTTGTGGCACAGCACCACCTTTAATCTTGCTCTTTTTGCCACACA
Source organism: Gavialis gangeticus (assembly GCF_001723915.1). Classification (NCBI taxonomy): domain Eukaryota; kingdom Metazoa; phylum Chordata; order Crocodylia; family Gavialidae; genus Gavialis; species Gavialis gangeticus. Next base: position 70,231,778 of record NW_017729029.1, on the reverse strand, counting down.
CCCTTCCCCCTCATCACTGAGTGGCCAAGAGGCAATTAATACCTCGGCCCCGCACTATTCATCTGGCCAATGAGCACAGCACTGGTACCGAGCTTATAAGACTTTCACATCAGAGCTGATTAGCTTTGGCACAGTACTGCATTAAAGTAGTTACACTTCCAATTTAAAAGCTAGTGTGTGCACCAAATTATCTCTGGTACCTCCACATGACATTGTGTTGCACTGTAGTGTGTAAGCAGGCCCCTAGCTTCATTCAAACACAGCCCCTACTTCAAAACTTTCCCTAGCCAAGAAAAAGTCAGCTGTGGAACCCTAAAATATTGTCACAATTATTGAGATACTAAATCAGGTTACCTAGCTACCAAGAAAAAAGATATGTGGTAGAATGAAACAATGCAACTATCCAATCCTTCTAGCAGCAGACTCCTCAGACACACTTTGGTGAATATCCTCCATCCTTCTCTCATTATTCTGAAATCAAGCAAAATGTTTTAAACTATTCTGTCTGCACAATTTCAACTGCATAGACTACACACTTTTCTCCATGTTCATCTGAGACAGGACACTATCAAAAGTTGATGAGCATTGTCATTTGGGCAATGTTAGCAACAGCAAATACACACATGCAAGAAAAAGTGCAGATGAAGAAAGGGGAAAAAGTATTTACAAATGCGTATGACAAAAAACAAGAGAGCATACGCTGAGCTTTAAACTCTCAGGCCTTTCCTACACTAACTTTCTCCCACTGTTACCATTACCTATTTGGCTGAACCATAATTAGTATTGGCTGAGAGTCATAATTGCCAAGTGTTGCTGTTTTTCAACAGTGCTTCACCCAGTCCTGTCAGTACAAAGTTATATCAGTATGGTGTTCATAGATGTAGAGTCAGATGGGACCTGAGCAGATCATCTAGTCCAAACCCCTGCCCTGGGCAGGAATGAATACAGGGCTCATATGACCCCATATGTTAAGAACAGCCTCAGTACAGGGCTGCCAGCACTGCTCAGCCTGAGGGTAGCAATGTTTGGAAACAATTTAAAAAAAGGGTTTTTCCACTGTGTAAGAAGCCTCTGTGAAAGTGATGCAACTGAGTTCACCTGACAATGAATTCAATTCACTGGAATATATGGTATAAGAAGTAGTGACCTTTATGATGAACAAACAAAATCCTCCACATTTATGTCCCATAAAGCAATAACTCTGGCTAGTTTTTCATGTGCAGTAATATAAGGCAGGTCTACTGTACTTTTCCTGTGCCACCACACTTGGGCACCCGCTCTTGCTCTACACTGCCAAATCCAAAATAAGGCAGTTAACCTGCTGTGAGGATGCCTCTGCCAGATCTGTCTCTGCTGTGCCTGGGACCCATGGCAAAGATACCTTCAAGGTGGTTTCACTGTCTCATTTCTAGGTTTGGCACACATGAAGCAAGAGAGCAGGGCAAGCTTCCGGGTGGCACTCTTAGTGCCTGCACTGACATACCTACACTGTACATAGTCCAAATTACCATATGGTGAAGGGCTGGTTCTCACTTTAAAGTTTTACAACATTTTTCTACGGGGAAAGAGATGTCCTTGGGAGTATACATTCTATTTATAGAATAAACTCAAGAAAAAACTCCAGTAACATCATGAAGGGGTGAGGAGGATGGGAGGGGAGAAGGTGAACAATCTGGTCACTAGCCCCAGGCACTGGCAAAAAAAAGAAAAGAAAAAAGGGAATTCTGGACTGGCCATGACCATGCCACCAACAGTGCAACCACTGACACTGCCATGGCCATGTATCACTGCCACCCAGGGCACTCAGGTGTCACCCTACACCTCTGGAAACCGCTACTAACAACTGAAAATGTACTATAAACTCCATGCACAAGCACAAAATGAAGCAATACCTTCTTAATTCATTCATAACTTTGAAAGCTTTCTTCATATGCCAGGGATTCACTGTAACAGGGCAGTGTTTTTCAGTATTATCATCTTTCATATCCAAAGGCTTCTGATGGCAAAGTTTTGTACATCTGGGGAAAAAAAAAGACACACATACAAAGAGTTGAGTTTCTCTTCTTCCTATTGGTGTATGGGGTTTCTTGTTTTGGGGGCTTTTTTTGTGCCTATCTGCAAAAAATGCTTTAGACCTTGTTCTGTAATCAGAGCAATTTCAAATTACTTATTACCAATGTCCAGAATTCAGAGCGATGCATGTAGCTCCATAAACAAGGGTATCAGTGCAAAGCCCAACCTGCTCCTAATCAATCAGGCAGCTGCTCAGAAAGGAGTAGGTCCTTGACATCCTAGCTTCGAGTCATGTTAGACACATTCTCCATCCTGTCCCAATTCCAGGTTTAGTTGGTCTCTGATAAATCTGTACTTTCCCATGCCCTGAACTGCCAACTAGGAAAAAAACAGTTCTCTCTTTTCCTGCCACCCCCCACCTCCCCAACAGATCTTCAGCTGTTAAAACTATTTTTTCCTCAGCATGTTCAAGGACATCCTCCACTGTGTAAACTTTGCCCATTTTCAGTTTCATGCACCGGCTTAGGAAACTTAAACAGTAGTTAAGCACAGCGATCTCACTGATCCGCACAATGCTTTTCTGAATTAAAATAGCGACTACCGATTCCCAATTTCTGTGCTGAAAAAGCTCTGCGTAGTCACACTGATACTAGAGCAACCTGAAAAACTAGCATCGCTTCCTTTACATTCCGAAGTTGTTCATTGCAGCAATAAAGACAGAGCACTTAAATTTTCTAAGAACAAAAATCATCTTCTATTAAAAAAATAGTGCACGCCCCTTTACTTGCTAACAGTAGCCAAGAGCAAATAAAGAAGTGGGTTTTTTCAGTTCCAATATCAATAGGCTGTGTTGCTATTTCAAAAAAGGCATAAACTACCACAGCTCTCATCATACCAATATTTTTTAGTTCTCATGTTGTCATGTCTGCCACACAACTTTATTCCCAAACCTCAAAAATTAACAATAGCCAAACAGAAACTCTCTTTGGAATTCAAAGTACTAGGTTGTTCTGCCCAACACAAATTCTTTAACATTTTACACTCTTTTGTAGATTATTAGAGCACTGCTTAAAATTTGCCACGTGTAAATATCTTGTTTCTTTATGAGTGGGGTCAAATTAAATCTTTTTCACATCCAGAACTCTGACCTATTTTCCCAACTGCATCTCCTAGGGTTTTTCTTCCCAAATATAGTTGCATAGATGCTAGGGTCAGAAGGGACGTCAACAGATCATCAAGTCAACCCCCTGCCTGGGCAGGAAAGAGTGCTGGGGTCAGATGACCCCAGCCAGATCCCCATTCAGCCTTCTCTTAAAGACCCCCAAGGTAGGGGACAGCACCACCTCCCTTGGAAGCCCATTCCAAATTTCACCCACCCTTACCATGAAGAAGTTTTTCCTGATATCTAGCCTAAATTTGCTCCCTGTCAGCTTGTCACCCCAAGAGGCACCCTGGGCACCCGATCCCTTGCTGCGTCCCCCTAATGAATTTGTAGGCAGCCACAAGATCACCTCTCAGCCTTCTCTTGCAGAGGCTGAAGAGGTCCCTCAGTCTCTCCTCATACAGCTCATCCTGTAAGCCCTTAAACATATGAGCGGCCCTCCTCTGGACCCTCTTGAGTCGATCAACACCCTTCTTGAAGTATAACGTCCAAAACTGGACTCACACTTGCTAGTACAGCCACTGAGAAATTTAGTGGTTACTGAAAACTACAAGCCTGTTCTGAGTGCTGTCTTTAAAGGGTTGCCAAACACTCTGAACAGATGGCATGTTTGCTAACGTACTAATACATGAAGAACTCTCCATCCATTTGATGAAACTTTGTCAAATGCTAAACTACAAAACACCCGTGTCATGAGTTATCAAGCCCATAAGATTCTCTTAATATGCACTGTATTTTGACAACTATTTTACCCACTTCTAATTACTTTTGTTTTGCTTATTTGTACCTCCAGTTGAGTAACAGTTGTGTGTGGCACTAACTCTATTTCATCTGTGTCTAGAGGCTCAGCTCAGTAGTATCTGAAACTACTGGATTAAGGAAAGTATAAATCCATGCATATTAAAGAAGACTACAAGGAGTCCAATGCACTCTTAATTACCCTGACTTTTTTGTTAAGGCTGTTGAATCAGCCTGGGGATAGTTTGGGACCCTATGCAAGCAAAGAATGCTCCCTATAGATATCAATGAAAAAAGCATTCCTGACCTTGCACATAGGAATGAATAGTCAAACTCAAACCACCTAAACCATTCATGCATTGTCCCTCACTGCATGAGATAATCCCTGTTCCTAAGGAAATGTCAGTACTACCATAATAATTTACTCTTCCAAAAAACAGCTACAGTTTAATCATTCAGAGGAAACATATGCCATCCCTTGCATGTCAGATTTCAACAATCATTAAAAAAGGTAGAAGACAGTCATGGAAGATGCACAAGGAATAGACAGAATTCAAGCTATATGGCATCAAAGCATGCCTGTGTTGGTTTTTTTTTTTTTTTAAAAAGAGGAAGTCTGTGGTCTGTAAACAGACAGGCAACACATTTAACACATACCGAAAAAAACAGCTGGGAGGCAGTTGTCATTTCTAGCTCCATATGTCAAAGTCTTGACCTGTCAGATCTTGGAAGAACATAAAGTGCTTCCAATTACAGAGATGGATTTTCATCCCCATCTCTCCCCTCCCCTCCATCACACCCTTCCCCATGGCTAACTTCCCCCAACCTCCTTCAAACCTGGCCTGCTACAGACACACTGGTGCCAGTTCTCCCTGAAAGGCTAGTTGTGAAAGCCCCAACACACTGTAAAACATAAGGAAAAGCAAGAGCAAGTCAAGTATTTCCCCACTTAAGCGATGGATATCAATGTGCTGGGGGAAAAAGAGGACATTGCAGCCTCTGGTCAAGTGCCAGGGTGACTGCTAAATCCCAGGCACAAAGTCCTGAGACGGCAAGGAAGATAACACAGAGACGACCTCAAGCACAAGGGAACCATGTGGTTCTTGAAGCAGATGAGAGTCAAATTCCTACACCAGCTGGCAAAGGAGGGTGGCGAGCAGTGTGGGCACCGGAGGAGCTCTCCACCTCCGGTGCAATAGCTTAGTCACCAGGACACTCATCCCACCTTAACCTCAAGGCCGGTCAGTGCCAGGGATGTAAAAACCTGCCACGCTGAAACAGGTGGGAGGCAAGAACCCTTGCAGGCAGCAGCGGCATCCCTCGCTAGCCCACCTGCACAGCCGGCACCGGCTGTTTCTTTTGGGGAACCCTTCTAGGAAGGGCACCACGACACCCACAAACTCCGGCCACGTAAGACACGCGGCCCGCCAGGACCTTCGCCTCTCCTGTGTGCAGGACCCAAACCGTCGGGGCTACGGGATCGTCCCCACACTTCACCTGCCTCTGAGAGCTCCTTCCCTTCCTCCCTGCAGGGGCTGCCCAGGAGTAGCTGCAGCCCCGCAGAAGCCTCCGGGCCCCACTGTGCAGCTCAGGCCTCCCATCTCCCCTCGCCTCCGCGCCCAAGCTCGGCGCTGGCCCCGCACCAGCTTCAGAAAGGGCGATTTCTCCAGAACACCGGGGGGGGGATGCGTGCATCACCCAGCAGCTCCAGCACCCGGGGCCGCGGTGGGGAGCGAGCCCCGGCCCGCCCGCCCGCACTCACACCGGCGGCAGCAGCATCTCCATGGCGGCTCCGCGCGGGCTCCTTGCTCAGAACGCGAGCGCCGA
>NW_017729029.1:70224094-70226027 GCF_001723915.1 Gavialis gangeticus | reverse complement strand
CCCCCCGCGCCCGCCAGCCCGCCCAGGCGGAGCAGGGCTGCTCCAGTCCGCGCGCCAAGCAGCGCCAGCCCAGCCGGCACCCGCTAGCTCCGCCCACTTCCGGGTTCCAGCCAGGGGCGGGGCCAAAGGGACGTGACGTCATGCCGCAGCCTGGCTGCGGCCGTGGCGCCTGCACGAAGCCTCTTCCCCTGCCTGGCTACAAGTGCGGGGGTATTTTTCTCCATCTCGCTCTTTGCACATCGGGGGCTTTTTTGCCCAGGCGGCAGTGACGGACTTATAGGGAAGCAGGGCTGCAAGGGAGCTGCAGGAGTCTAGTGCAGCCCTCTTCCTGAGGCAGCAGTCTCCCTCTGCATACCAGCCGCTACAAGCCAGAGGTTCCCGGGCCGTGGCCTGGTAAGGGTCGGCTGCTGGTGCGCAGGAGGGTTGGCTGCCAGTCTGGAAGTGACCTGCAGACTGTGGAGCAGCAGCCAACCCTTTTTTATACCAAGTATAGTTTGCCGATCCTCAGTTGGCTGGTCTGCGGTGGCTTCCTGTCTGTGGTCTGCCGGTCCGTGATCTAAAAAGGTGGGGAACCCCTGGCCTAAGCTACAGTCAGCCCGGATACACATGCACAACACCTTAGCGTGCCATAGGTAAAGCAAGTGGGGGCTACGGCAGCCACCGTCCTGCTGCCGCAGTGGCGGTTAGTACATGCTCAAGAGATCCCCAAAACAGCCAAGGTCCTGCTAGAGAGGAAGTAACCGCCCCCACCCCCCTTGCCCAGTCCATACCAATCTGGCCATGGGGCAAAAGTCTGACCCTGAGCAGAGGGGCAAGACCCTCCAGCCAGAAAGCTCTGGCTTTGCTCCCAGTGGCAGCATGGCACACCCCAGTTGAAGTCTTTAGCCTTGGCTGCAGCCAACACCCAATACCTGTAAGGGAGGCTTAAAGAGTGCGTATACACGTGGCCAGCGCCGCTCTGACGTGTTCTAATTAGACTGTATCAGAGCAGAATTGATTAACTGAGCCTGCTGAAGTGTGATCCTTAGGAAGCTCCATTAGCCTCAACATAATGTGTGTCAGCATCCCCGCACTTCAAAATGGCAGCAGGCGTACTTGAACTAAAGCTCGTCAAACGTGCTTTCATTAAAGCGCCTCTGCCACCATTGTGAAGCATAGGTCACTGAATAAACAAAACTGTGGGCACTTTAATTAGAGCAGTTCCCAAGAGCCACTCATTGAAGCGCTTGGAGCACCTGTGAAGACACCCAAAAGCACCCTGACACGTGGCAGAAAGGGGGGAAGAGGCCAGGGGCAACCAACAGGGCCCAGAAGTATGGGAAATACCCATAGCGAGTCCCTTGACTTCCTGGCTCATTATTATCTCCCTGTATGCTGTATGCCTCCATGGGAGGATGCTCTCTGCCATGGCTCTTGGGTGGGTCCTGAGGTGACTTCAAAGCCCAGGCTTTATCTAAAGCTTGTCAAACAAGCAGCGGGGGTGCTTTATCTAAACGGGGATGCTTTATCTAAAGCTTGTCAAATGAGCTTTACATAAAGCACCCCAGCTGCCGTTTTTAAGTTTGAGGAGACTGATACATGAGATGCTGGAGGCTGCTGGAGCGCAGTAATTACAGCTACTCCTCGCTTAACATCATAATTTACATTCTTGAAAAATGTGACTTTAAGCAAAACGGTGTTGAGCGAATCCAATTACGTCATAGTAGTTATCTACTAGCAGGCGGCAGCCAAACACCATTGTAACCAAACATTGTGCAACTTTAAATGTGTATGTTCTCTAATAGATAGGTGATGCAATAGCAAAACAACATTAACCGGGACAACGTTAAGTGAGGAGTACCTGTACCACGCTACAACAGACTCAATCGAGTCTGCTGGAATGAACTTTAATTATAGCATGTCAGATCAGCCTCGCATAAGCACCTTTGGATTT
>NW_017729029.1:70215760-70224050 GCF_001723915.1 Gavialis gangeticus | reverse complement strand
CCCCACAGAGCTGGAGTTACCAGCCTCGGTGTGACCTGTCTGCAGAGTGTAATCCAGACTCTTGCATTGACCCCCTGGGCTCCCTGTACAAGGCACTGGGATGAGGCACTGTGGGAACTGTATAACTTTAAAGGTTTGGCCAATGGTTCTCAAGCATTTTAGCCCTGCAGCACCACTGGATAAACTTGTGATTCCCCCTCAGAAATGCCAGCTCTTTGTTTTCTCTCTCTCTCTCTTTTTTTTTTTTTCTTACAGAAATATAATAGAGCAAGGGTGGGGGGTTTCTGTTGCAAATAACTCAGAAAACCCCGAACTATGAATTTCCCTTTGAAATCTCTGGGTTTATCTTTTGAACCTTATTTGTAAACCTAACAGTGCTAACACTATATGGTACCCTGTGACACCCTTGAAAGGATCTCCAGACAGCCTGGGGTGCTGCAGCACCCTGTTCAAGAACCACTGGATTAGGATATCCTTCCAGGTTGTTGCTGTTACATATAAGCAGGGATGGGTGCTGTTTGAGAGTGAGCTGAGGAAGGAGTCTTGTGGCTGTCTAGGTTCTGTTGCCATGAATAAAGAAACCTGACTCAGTGAACTGAACCCACAACAGGACAGGCACCACAGAAGAGTGGTCCAAAATACCCACATGCGCCAGACAGGGAAAGGGGGCTGCCTAGATCAAACAGGAAACAGCCAACACAAGGGGACATATGAAATCCTACCAGTCTGTAGTGTTCAAGCACCTCCATACACTAAGCCAGTTATTCTCAACTGGGGGTACCTTGACATCCTTTCAAGGGTGATGCAGGATGCCATACAATATTAGCACTGTCAAGAGTGGAAACATAATTCACAGGATAAACCCAGAGATTTCAGCTGAGAAGCCATAGTATTAGAAACATTCTGACCTGTTCTGGTCTGTCTAAGTTATTTGCAACAGAAAAATTACTCTATTGTTTTTCTGTAGTTAAAAAATAAGTGAAAACTAGGAGCTGGGATTTTCTGAGGAGTGCCTCCAGTCTAACAAGGGGTGCTTCAAGTCTGAAAAAGTTTGAGAACCACTGCATTAAGCCTAAGGGGTCATAATTCCAGAATTCTTTCCCAATGGTAGTGCTTACACAGAAATGAGTAGGGTTTGTTCTTTTCTTTTAGGAGCATTAGGAGACATGCTGCTGCTGCATAGTGTTTTTTCCCCTTGCCAAGAAAGCAGGGGGCCTGACTTCAGTGCCCTCTTTAGTCTGTGACCCTGTATCTCTTGAATAGCAGTTCAGGTTGGCAAATCTCTGTGGTAGAAATGCTTGCCCAGTGCAGTAGAATGTACTGCCAGCCTGAACTGCCTGATTTCTCAGAAAAAAAAAATAGTTACTCATTTGGCCATATTTCCCAAATGGTAGTTCAGATTGGTAAATCTCTCTGCTAGAAACGTATTTTTGTTTTTCCACAGTCTCTACCTCTACCTGGTGACGCTCTTGGAAATGTAATGTCAAGTAGGAAGGCCCTGAGTTCGTTTAGGTACTTCCAAGGTAAGCAGAGCCGGCCTCTTTCAGGTCACAATTTTTTATTTAAGACGCCTTACTCTAGGGGTGTCAGAGATACCAGATGCAGCCTGTGAAGCCACATCATCTAGCTACCAGTGTTGGCCTTGTGCAGGGCCAGTCCAAGACCCTTGCATGCTAGGTCCATAAGGCCCACTCTGGAGTTAAACGTTTGGTGCATTTCAGTGACTGTGGCGGTGAGATGCCCCCACAGGCTTCTGAAGGGGAGAGGGCAGTCCCCACGGGCTCCAAACCCCACAAACAGCCCCCACACGGGCGAAACTTACCTCCAGGGGCGCAGCAGGAGCCAGAGCAGGAACCACGGCCGCGGCCACGTGAGCCAGCATTACACTGGTGGTTTAATCAGCTGTTCCCTGGGCAGGGAAAATCTGAGCCAATCGTGGCAGCCGGAACAGCCGCCGTGGGAAGATTTAAAAGCCCCACTGGAACCCAGGGGGCGGGGAGAGTGAGGGAGCACACTGGTGTGGAGCGCACCAGATGTGCTGAGGCTCCTGCAGCAGACAGGAACAGCGCAGCTGGCTCAATGCCGGCAGGCAGAGCAGGGGAGGCATTTGAGCCCCCTGTAGAAGGCTGGGAGAAAGGAGGCAACTCCACATCCCTCTTCTCCCCAGAGGTCTATTTCTTTTGACAAAAAAAAGAATAGGCACAAAACCAGAAGCGCCCTACTCACAGGTGCTGAAGCAAGCAGGGGTCAATCAAGCATGACCAAACCACACCGTTGGCGCCCATCCGGTTGGTGAGTGGATGGGGTATAGGGGAGGCAGAGCCCCGTGGAACATCGCACCCGAACTGTGAGTACTACTGTCCCCAGGGGCTCCCCAGGAAGAAGAGCTCCACGGAATCCTCCCTTTACCTAATAACACCAAGTCGTGGCAGGTAATTTGAGGGGAGAGGCCCTGCACCGGACGGATAGTACGTCACTCGGGGAACCCCCACTTAAGGCACTTTTTATCACAGTGACTAAATTAACCTTTTGGCAATCAAAAGTTTTTGAGAAAAAATTAGCACAACAGTATATCAAATAAGATTTTTTAATTTACATTACTCTTATACGTAGAGGCTTCAAGTGAGATTGTTGTGTTAGCTACTGTCAGGGCTGTGCCTAGGGGGTGCGAATTGGGGCAACCGCCCTTGGCCCTATGCTTTGGGGGGCCCTGTGGATCTGGGGGGAGAGGCTGCAGCTGCTGCATTTGAAGTTTAGCCCACCTTCCTGCCTGCTGGGTTGAATGTCTCTTTACCTGTTCCAGCTGGATTTTCCAGTCACCACCCCTCCCACCGTGTCCAGTGTGCTGGGGCTTTGATTCCCTGACATAAGTGTGCTGTGGGATGGGGAGAGGGGCCCCATGCAGGCTGCTTTGCCCTGGGCCCTCCACCCTGATGAGATCATTTCTAGCTACTGTACAAGCAAAAATGGTGAAACAAAGTTCTAAGTTCAAAGTTCCATTGTTCTAAGAATTTACAGTAAGAATAGAAAAGACTGAGTTGGAATGGAAACTGCAGGACAAAGAGGCTAATTGACATTTTAAGGTCATGCAGCAGGTAAATGTCAGAACCTGGGAGAGAATTCAGGGCTTCCTCTCTCAAGTACTTTCTCACTGGACCATGCTGTAGCAACTTGATATTCCTGTTGATTTTAATGCCTCATCTCTTGAGGAACTACCCTAATTCCAGCCGTCAGTACTGAGTTGCTGTCGTTACTGGAGTGGCACTAATCTCATTGTGTAGACAAGGAGAGCTACTATTTTAGCAAGTGGAGATGTGACTTGATTCACCTATGCAAGCAGCTTTTAACACCTCTTATTCTTAAGGTTGCTCCACAGTTCCCATTATAAGATCCTGTTTTCAGTTGCTTGTAACTTTACTAGACTTTAACCCTTTTACCCTTGTTGGGTACCAAGCTGACTTGTTTGGAAAGTTTCAACAGAAATGGTTCAGCTTTTTAAGATAATGAAATTGGGGAAGATATAAATAATTTTGCTAATGTATACAAAAAGAAATTCGTATGTTCTAAAGCAACCAACCATCTTACGTTTTCCAGGACAGTTCTGAATTTTTAGACTTTGTCCCAGTACCCCTAAGGTTCCCTAGAAATGGGATTCTTGTTCTGAATTTGAAAAACTGGCCTTGGATAGGCACCAAGGCAGCATCTTGCTCAGAGCCAGCATTTTGTAAATCTCAATTGCCCAGGCTCCTAAACTGTCAGTTTCAGGGCTGCTATTATTTGGGGCAAAACAGACTAGATGGCATCAATTTTATGGCTAATGATAACCATATATGTAGGACTGCATCTGAAATTCTGTTCCCTGAAAGCTGGCCACTTTATTACCTCCTTTTTATTAAAATGTTATAGCACTTTAATGTCTTGGAGCAAAGGACTGAAACTTGAACTGCAGGGGAAGGGCAGTAGTGTCCAGAGACATGTCTTTTGCCGTGCCTGTAAAAATTCGTCTCTATTTGTCCAAATTAGGATCTTCTATAACTGTCATATTACAGATGATCAGCTGAGATTTCTTAGTTTGGCACATAACATCTATGAAGATTCTGAGTTGAGTGTTTCCCTCCAGTTTCTCCTTTTGGCAGCCAGGGGCTATGTTGGCATCAGGCACAGTAATAGAGAGAAGGGAAACTGCTTTTCCTGTGTTCAAAAAACACCCCCTGCTGGAACCGAGGCATTGAAGGAAATAAAAAATAGCTTGACTAATGTAGAGAAATGAAACAGGGTGGGGGGAGTATGAGTCAGAAAGGGGGTGGACAGGAGCAGATGGGAGGAGAGGGAAGTATATGAATTCAGAGGTGGAGGGGGATGGATAGGAACAGGGGTTTGGAGGCAGGAGGTGTTGGGGGTAGGTAAAAGCTGAGAGGAAAAGGGCAGTGTTTAGGAGTCTGAAAGGATAAAGACTGTCTGGAAGCAGATGGAAAGAATGGTCTGTAACTTTTAAAGCACACACCTAGAAATGAACCCAGGAGTCTTGAATCTCTGTTTCTTTGCTGTCAGCAAATAGCTGCAAACCCACTGATAAAACAGCTTATGTCATTCCTCCACAGTTGCCTGCCCACAGAGAGGATAACAATCTACTACCTCTGCTAATTAGCTGGTTATATCAAATGATAGAAATCTGAGTGATACATCTAAAAGTTTGATTTCACATGATAAAACGTGGTGGAGGTTCTTCTGAAAATAGGAGAATTCATCTATTTTTCATGAGACGATTACCTCCACAAACTATGTGAAAAGGAAGTCACAGTTGCAAAGTTAAGTGTTCAAACTGTAAGGAAATGCCAACATTAAAGTTGCCTGTGCAACCTTAATTCATCCCCCTTGTGCTGATTCATTTATAATATAATCTTTAATTAGATTTCATAGATTTCGTAGAAAGATTTCATAGATTTCATAGACATTAGGGCTGGAAGGGACCTCGGAAGATCATTGAGTCCAGCCCCCCGCCCAAAGGGCAGGAAGTCAGCTGAGGTCATAGGATCCCAGCAAGATAAGCATCCAATTTGCTCTTCAAGGTGTTCAGTGTAGGTGCTTGAACCACCTCCGATGGCAGGCTATTACAGACCTTGGGGGCTTGGACAGTAAAGAAATTCTTCCTTAAGTCCAGCCTGAAACAGTCTTGCAGTAGTTTATAACTGCTTGACCTTGTCATCCCCTGGGGTGCTGTAGTGAACAAACGTTCCCCCAGATCCTGGTGGTCACCCCTGATAAACTTATAGGTGGCCATCAGATCACCCAAGCCTCCGCTTTTCCAGGGTAAAGGGCCCCATGGCTCTCAGCCTGTCATCGTAAGGTCTGTTTTCCTGACCTCTGATCATGCGCATGGCTCTTCTCTGGACTCTCTCAAGCTTCTCCACATCCTTTTTGAATTGTGGAGCCCAAAACTGGATGCAGTACTCCAGCTGTGGCCTCACCAAGGCCGAGTACAAGGGGAGAATGATGTCCTGGGATTTGCTTGAGAGGCATCTATGGATGCAAGCCAGCATTTTGGTTGCTTTACTAGCCACAGCATCACATTGCAGGCTCACGTTCATCTTGTGGTCAATGATGACCCCCAAGTCTCTTTCTTCCATAGTGCTAGCCAGTGTAGCACTGCCGAGCCTATAAGGATGCTGCAGGCTTTTCCTCCCAAGGTGGAGAACCTTGCATTTTTTGGTGTTAAACACCGACAATTCGCTGAGCCTGTCCGGGTCAGCCTGGATCACCCACCTGTCTTCTGGTGTGGATAATCACATTTTCCTTAGTTCTGGCATTTCCTAAATTTTGACTTGACCATCATAATATTATTTTAAGGTAATACTTTTTTGGATGTAATACAGCTTAAAGAAGTGAAAAAAGAGCATCAGTCTATTTTTAAATCTCTCTGTAGGTTACCTTTAATACAAACAGCTTTCAGTAACATAGGATACTATGCATAGCAACTTTTACCATGGAGTATTACAGGAGATTTTACTGTACTTAAATCACTCCAATTTCTCTCTAGATCACACAAAGATAAAAGACTGTGATAGAAAGAGAGCTGTTTGTCAGGCTGGAAAAATTTGAGGGAGGTTTTTAGAAACTGGAGAGGGTTTAAATGCATCATGTGAAAACAAAATCCTTTATCACCAGGATGAGAGAGACTTGATATCTGCTTTAAAATTAATCCAACATGAATCATTCTCTCGCTAAATGACCTAAGCTTTCTAATGCTGAAAAATCCTTTCTAAAGGAGAAGAGAATTTGGGAGAATACATTTTAAGCACGAGGTAAAGCACAGAACAATAGGAGTCAGTTTAGTGACGAATAATTAGAGACACAGAAGTCTTTACATATGTTTCTAATGTCACCTCAGATTATTATTATGTTTATCGCTCACTGTTCCTATTTGTGACCTTTAAATATTTTTCTGAGTTTAAAAAGTGAAAATTAATTCAATCAACTTAGTTTTTCAGCACTTCCTAACACTACAATGGAATATTTATTTTAAATAAGTTTCTGTTGTAATATTTTTAAAAGGAAATATTTCAGTTGATAGTCTTGTTTTTACTAAGTATACATTTTTAAACACAACACTGTACTGAAGTTGTCCCCATTCATGAGGCACCCAAGAATATTTGCCTGTAGGTTGTATTAGCAGAGGACAGGCTGCTTGTTAAAGCTCTGAAAGAGCTGCTGGAAAATCTGCTTGTTAGGCAATTTGCGGTAAGTGAACTAACTAACAGTAATGCTTTCTGAAGTGCAGATTTAACAGTATTCCTTCCATTCTGTCAGTATAGCATATATAGGTGCGTCTTATATAAGCAGCTCTGGCTCCAATGTATTAGATTTGCCCTAGTCCTTATCACATCCTCCTTTCAGGTTTCCATAAGAACTGGCAGGACTAGGGCTCCTGGCAGATGTTACGCTTAAGATATGATTAACATGTGAATCACATCTTAAATAGTAACCTGCCCACCTGTTCAGGCAATTAATGGTGCCACAAAACACAAAACCAGTCACAAAATTATTCCACAAAATATGTGTAACAATTTTCTGGCTAGTTTCCAAAATCTCTTAAACTAAATTTGATTATGGCTGCGTGGCAGAGTTTGTTGACATTTCTGCCAACCCTGGGACCACATCAAAGTCTTCAGCTGGCTCCGGTGTGGTCCAGGGCTATGAACCACAGTCAGCTGATTGTGGAAACATGGATCAGATCCCAATTGCACACTGCAATTGTCAGTTCCAGCCCTGGGACCACACGGGTTCACCAAACACCCAGACTTCAACTGGTGCAGGGGGAGCCCAGGATCATGATTGAGATCATGATCCTGGCCCCCCCTGCACTGGCAACTAGTAGCAACACAATTGGGATCTAATCCTCAATCCCACCATTGCACGTCCTGTCACGCATGTGTGGCATGACAGGAGATGCATTTGTTGGGATCTGGGAAGAGATCTCATCATGCCATTAAATGAATGGGTGCTAGAGGCCTAGGTGAACACTCTGCAAGGACAGAGCAGTGTAACTGTAATTTGCTTGCTAAACCTAACTAACCACAGAGTCAACAGTAACAGAGGGGAATGGCATTAAAGTGGCCACATCATGCTATGGAACCGTGAAAAATGTATGTGGAAGCTGATGCAGCTACTATCTGTAGTGTGCTAAGGCAGTGCTGACCTTTCACTTTTGTAACTCCTAAATGCAAACAGTAAAACAATTCCTTTTGTTGCAGGTTGTAGCAGGGTTGTTTAATTCTGTCTCTTAAGAAGATTGACAAGTGTAACAATTATATGAAAATGGAATGTTTCTAACCTCAGGTCCTCTTGAAGTGTTTGTTGCCTTTTGACCCACATTGAGCAACTTCTCTAACTTCTTTGGTTAGCTTAACTTTTAAAAATATAAAAACAAAATTTTTAAACAATATATTTTCTTTGTATAAGAACAAGTGTTAAAGGTTTTATCCAAACTATGAAAAAAATATTTGATAAACTATTGTGTGAGAAAGAATGCAGAAAGAAGTGACAGCCTTCACTTGATCTGGCCCCAGAAAGCAGTCTACAGCTGTGACCTAACAGAATTGCGTGGCTGTAGACCACTTTAAAAGGGTCTGATCTCACAAAAATCTGAATCCTCATTGCATGAGAGTTCAGATGAACATGTTCCAAAATGGAGCACATTCTGTAACTTGTGTCTGCAGAGCTCCCAGACTGCCACTGTTTTCAGAATGGGAGGGAGGAAAGGGAGCAAAGGGAGTTTGGTTTGAGGGGGTTT
>NW_017729029.1:70209649-70215528 GCF_001723915.1 Gavialis gangeticus | reverse complement strand
CACTCCACCCCCACCCCCACCAGAGGAGGGTCTGGGACCAGGAGTTGAGGATTCCAGCTGCTTGCAGTCTGGTCACTGTAGCAATACCACTCCCAATTCCCAGTCTGGATGCTGTTTCAGAACGGGAGCAGGGAAAAGGAACAGAGGGAGGGGTTCCCCAGCCAATGCTGGAGGGTGGGATGGGTGGACTGAAGTCCCTCCACAATAGTGAATTTCTGTTGGGTCTGGGGGATCACTGCAACTCATAGCGCTTCCTGCAAAGCACTGTGAGTTGCAACGGAGAACTGCTATTCTGTCTGTGCCCAAATACACCAATGTTAAGTAGGCTGTGACAGCAGTTTCCTTGAAGGTTTCACTAATGTTTTGTTCTTCAAACCCCAAATTTGGACAGGAGACAAGGGAGAGGCATAGGCAATGGGAGAAAATATTTTGGGGCGGCTGAATAAAAGATATTTCTACTGTGCTGCTACAGAGACACTGCCCAGCAGGTAAGTGGGAGAGGGGAGGGGCATTGGGCAGGGAAAGGGAATGCGGGGGGCAGATAGAGGCCCTAGGGAGGTAGTGGGGCAGAGTCAGGGGCAGGGACTGGGGTAAATGAGACACTGGGGTGGGTCATGGGATAGTCAGAGCCCCAGGCGACTCATCCATGGGTGTAGGCAGGCTCCTATCACTGTGCACACCCCAGGGGAGGCATTGGGGGCATGTGCCCCCTGCATTTGTGTACAGGGTAGAAGCAGGCTGCTACTGTGCACTGGGGCTCTGTGCCTCACTGAAGTTGCCCTGGGAGCCACACACTGGCTGCGCCACATCCCCTGCCCGCCCAGTCAACAGAAAGTATTGCATAAGACTAGCCAGGTAACTGTAAATTCTACATTGAGCAGTGGTTTTTAAATATATACATCATTGATTTCAAGTTTTTATCATGCTGTAGAAAAAGACTTCACAGGTCAAGTAAACAGTCAGTGTTAAGGGGCAATTAAAGAGCATAGTTGTGGCTCCTGCCAGGACCAGCAAGACAGTGAGCACATCTACACATTCATTAATGTGCTGTAAGTATGGTGCATTGAGTTTAGTACTTGTAATGACAGAACTTAATGTGCTGTAATCAGCCCTACTGCACATTAGTGCAGTTGAACGCTTTTTAGTGATGTTAATGTGCATTAGACTATGTCTACTGTGCATTAGCATAGGTTTTGCCCGCTGCACTAATGTGCAGAATTAGTTTTCTGTGCATTAAGCATCTGACGTAGACACACCAGTGAGAACTAAAACAGAGACCAGGTTGAACAGATTTAAGAGCTGGTACTGTAAAGTTTGAGTCTCTCACATGCTTACTCACACAAGCCCACAACTTACACAAGTAAGATTGTACAGCATCCAGCCCTTAGTGAGGTATATTCTGTGTTGATGAGCAACACTGCACTTCCTATTAATTCCTTCATTCCCGTAAATACTCTTCATTGTGTATTCAGTGTTAAAGGTTGACTCGGTTCTGTGCAGACTGTTCCTTGTGAAGGGAAAAGAGTGGGGCAAGAGAAAAGCCCCAAGAGACTCACTCAAAGAACACTTACCTCAGGTAGGGCAGGAAGCTCAGCAAGCATGTGTTTCCTGCAGATAGGTGAATGGAAGGTACAGGAGGGTATTTCCAGTGCCAAAAAGAGGCAGCTGAAGGAGGACCACACCTGGCAGATGGAGGCAACACCGGGAGTCTTCCTTGCCAGCAGCTGCCTGTGGCCAGTGGCAGGAGATTTTACTTAAAAAAATGGCTCCTACCCTGGGGGTCTTTAAGAGGAAGCTAGATGTACACCTTGCTGGGGTCGTTTGACCCCAGTACCCTTTTCTGCCATGGCAGGGGGTCGGACTAGATGATCTACTCAGGTCCCTTCCGACCCTAGAAACATAGAAACTATGAAACTCTGAGGAGGAGGCAAATCCTCTACCTAGAGTGGTCAGAGGGCCACTAATCAACTTCAGGCCTTGATACATGTGATTTATTTAAATGTGGATTCAACTGCATCCAATTTAGATGAACCCACCATCTACAGGGGTGGTATACATTCATTTGGTCATATGTGTTTAGTTATGTACCTTGTAGCACCACTGGATGGTACTTACATGCCATGATGTTTTTAATAGAGTAGATTAATGTGGGTCGAACTTTCGTGCTTCCAGTGGCACTGTTCTAGGCAGAAAATATATATGTTTAATTTTAATTTAGCTTTAATTACTTATCTTTAGTTTAAATACTCTGAAAGCTTAAATATTTAACCTTAAATAAATAAATGAACATTAAAAGATTAAATACTTAAGATTTAAATAATTAGCTTTAATAAGTTAGCTTTAATTTAGCTGTAATTAATAGTGTGTATGTATGTATGTAAAATAAATTAAAGCTTTCCTCTCTGCAAAGAATAAAATTTCTTTGCTTGCTATTCTGAGCCTGGTTTCTTCTTAAGGGGGGGATGGGGTGGGGAGGAGATGGGCATCCCACCATTGTTTATAATAAAGGGGCTACTTGACTTTACAATGGTAGCAATTACCAAATTAATTGCTCACTAATTGCTCCTATGTGCTAGCGTTCCAGTTTCTATCCATTTGCTTGTGAACTTTATTGTTGTGGACTGGAGAGGGGGTCTCAGAAAGGTCAGCCCTCTGGGGTGCAGGTTGTAGCCATGTTGGTCTGACATAGGCAGACAAGTTTCTTTGGGTAAATTTGATATCTTTTATTAGACCAACTCAAATCATTGAATAAATTCTTCTTTGCAAGCTTTTGGGTACAAATGTTTTTAGGGTATTTGCACCCAAAAGCTTGCAAAGAAGAATTTTTCCAACTATTTGAGATGCTCTAATAAAAGAAGTCAGCCTTCAGGGACTGGTTTGGCAAACCCTGTGCTACAGGACCGGCACAGCTCTTCTGTTAACATGTCAGTCACAGTGTGGCCTACACTTCACAGCATGGTTTATATTCACCTACCTTCCAGCGCAAGTTCCCCTAGGATGGATGGGTGGATAAAGCTTAATGTAAAAACTAGCCCCAGTAATATGTCAGTGGGAGACAGCAATGTAGCAATGTTGTAGAAAAGCTCCAAATAGGGAAAGACTTACTATCCAACTAGCCCTAACATCTCTCTCAGCCTGTCTGACCACTGTTTTCTCACAGGGTTCAAAGTCAAGGGAAATATACAGGCAGGGGAAAGGAGCAGGGGAAAGGGATGTGCCTGAAAAGAACAGCATTTCTATTTCGCAGCCTCATTCCCAGCAGTTAGCAGTGCAAGTGAAGTAGTGTACATGAACATGAGAAGCACAGCAAGTTGTACACACCATGGGGAAGCCAAAGAGCAATGTGAAAGCAGAAACATACACAGCAATAAGTGATATGTTTCCACTGGAATCTGGAGGACAGCTTCCACCTTCTGAGCTGCAGCAGTGGTACACCAAGCCCCTTTTAGTATCATGGACAAAGCTAGTGCATGTCAGGGAATCCCCAAGGAATGGGAGACATAGAGCATTTAAAATACAAGGAATCTTGGTCCTGAAGAGTCATTATCTTTATAGCTTTGGGTGCAGGGGAAAGAGCAGTTGGATCATTCACTCCTGATTTAAACCATATTCTTCTTTTACTTTCCCTAACAAAAAGAAGACCACTGATTTTTATTTATCTCCACTTCTCTAAGAATCCTTTTTTCTTGAATGGTTACTATAGAAACTACAAGCAAACACATACACACACACGAAAAATATTATATGTCTATATCTATATCATCTAGGTAGCTAGTGACAGACTTAACTTCTTTGATTTCTCCTTTGCCTGATGAAGGGTGTCTGAGCCCAAAAGCTTGCAAAGATTTTGGGTTTTTTGCAACTATTTAATTGGCCTAATAAAAGGTATCATCTCTGCCCCAAGAGTTTTGCCCCCACAGCAGTAACAACACAGTGTTGGTAGCAACAGAGCCATCTTTATTTGCAGGATATGAGCTTCCAGAACTTGGAATGATTCCTGGTAGAGCACTAGCCGTTTCAATACACATCACACTCCAGCTTAAGCTTGGCCTTTAAGCATACTGGAGCTTTCTCTGTCTGCTGGTGTGGTGCGCACTCCTACGACACCTGTCCTACTGCGCCGGCCGATCTGCAGCCGGCATAAATCGATGAATCAGGGTGGATGTGGTGCCCGTGGTCCTGCTCTCTGCACCACTGCTGGCCCTGCAGGTAAGTACCAGCCCTCGTGTCCTGGTCGTACCTACGCCCAGCCTCCAATCACTGACAGGGTTGCCTCTCGAGGCCTCGCCACCCTGGGTGCACTTGCCAGGGTGCTCCCTGCTGTGACATCATCCCACTATTGTGTATGTCAAGCAACTACTTTCAGTGTTGGCAAATACCAGCTCCATCTCACACCCATGTCTGATTCCTGCACTGAGCGTACCCAGTCTCAGGTTCACCTCACACCCATGTCTGCACCCTGCACTGAGTGTGCCTGGTCTCAGCACCCTCTAACACCCATATCTGAGTCATTATTACACCACAGGGAATTATCCACAGAACAATTTAAAATTATGCACAGAAAAATTCAAAGTTATGTGAAATTAATTACTTTTTTTAAATTAAACTAAATATAACACAATTTGAACCTTCTTTAGAAATATATGAAGGTACTTGTGTGTAGGAGGGTGTCGGATGTGGGGATTTGTGGGCTGTGTGTGAGGGGGTTTGTGAAGGTGTGGGGGTGTGTGTGGGGGGGATTTTGAGGGGATTGTGGGTATGGCAGTGTGTGGGGTTTATGGGGGAGTGTGGACTTCCCCTCCATATTCTTTCTCCCCCTGTGCACAGCCCCTCATGCACACACCCCCAGTACACCCACTAACAACAAGGAAGAGTGGAAATAAGAAATTAGAGGCTCTGGAGCTATACCTAGTGGACAAACTACTAACTCTCAACAATGACAAACCCTAAATCACATTTGCGTGACAGACGTTACAAAACCACTCGCAGAATCTGTTTCAGCTACATCTGGTTTAGCTAAACTTCATTCATAGAGCTTTAGATATCACGTGATGATTGGGTCCCTAAACAAGATTTAACCCCATGCACATGCATCATGTTACAGGTTGTAACATATTATCGGGTTTTAAAGTGTAACGTCTATCTAGGACTTTCCTCGTGACCTGTTGGAATAAGAATCTCTTGGAGATGGCCAGCTAAACATTAAAGGTGTGGAACCCCTGGCAAGCATCCCTAGAGTTAAGAGGTCCAGCCCTGGTGTTTTCTGTGTTTCTTTTTTTTTGTTTTTGTTGTTTCTTCCCTGGTGTGGGTAGAGTAAGTGGAGGGAGAACTCTCCTCCTGGAAGTATGCTCTGAAGCTTCTCACCCTGAGAAGCCAACCCAAGAAGAAGAACCCAGTGAGAAGATGTTTGTTTGGAAAGTGGAGTTGTCCTTAAGGGGCAGACCCAAATTAGGGTCAAAAGGAGGTAGTTAGGTCAAAGGACGTGGTCATCATGGGTGACCTGAACTTTCCAGACATCTGCTGGGAAGAGCAGTCAGCCAGGTCTGACCGCTCACGTAGGTTCCTAGCCAAAATGCAGGACCTCCATCTAACCGAGGATGTGCACAGCCCCACCGGGGAGATGCCTTGTTGGACCTGCTGCTGGCCACAGGCGACGACCCGGTGAGGGGGCTGCGGGTGCTCAACCACCTGGGCGACAGCGATCATCGCCTGCTGGAATTCACCATCCAGCCCAAGGTGGCAAAGGCCTGCAGCAAGACAGAAGCCCTAGATTTCAGGAGGGCGGACTTCAGTGAGCTAAGGAGAATAGTCGGGGAGGCACTGAGGTCCCGGAGGGGAGTGGAGTCAGGTGTCCAAGAAGAGTGGTCGCTCCTTAAGGA
>NW_017729029.1:70198375-70204649 GCF_001723915.1 Gavialis gangeticus | reverse complement strand
GCAGCAGGGCAGGCCCTACAAGGAGAGGCTAAGGGACCTGAACCTATTCAGCCTCCACAAGAGAAGGCTGAGGGGGGATATACTGGCCTGTTACAAACTAGTCAGAGGGGACCAGCAGGCATTGGGGGAGTCCCTGCTCCCCCAAGCACTACCAGGAGTGACTAGAAATAACAGTCACAAACTGACAGAGGGTAGATTTAGGCTAGATATCAGGAGGTGCTACTTCACTGTCAGGGCTGCTAGGATCTGGAACCAACTTCCAAGTGAAGTGGTGCTGGCTCCTACCCTGGAGGTCTTTAAGACAAGGCTAGATGAACACCTTGCTGGGGTTGGCTGACCCCAGTACTTTTTCCTGCCAAGGCAGGGGGTCAGACTTGATGATCTGCTCAGGTCTCTTCTGACCCTACAAACTATGAAACTATGAAATTACAATGGACCCAGGAGCCCAGAAATGGACATTGACCTCATTAGTTCTGTTTGTTCACTTAGCTATTGGATTAGGCCCTCTAAGAAACTGAGCTTGGATGCTTATCTTGTACACCTGGACGTTTATCTTGCTGGGGTGATATGACCTCCTGCCCCTTGAGCAGGCGCTGGACCTGATGATTTTGCAAGGTTCCTTCCAGCCCTAATGTCTATGAAATCTATGAGCCAGACCACTTAACCCAGGAATGGGGGATGCTTTAATGGCCTGGTGGACTTGCAATGGACTGATCTGAGTGTTGGCAAATACCTGGCCTAAAAAAGGGGTGAGGACTTTGAGAGAAATGGCCTCAGCTGGCCCAAGAGAAGGAGTTAAACTTTGGGGTATCCATTGGCCTCTCTGGTGCTGAACTGTCAGTGACCACGGGGTAACATGATTCAGGCCCTGATGTCAAGAATTTCAAAATTGGTAAGAATAGGTGTGAGAGGGGAGGCAGGAGCCCCCCCCATCAGCGTGGCCCGGACCCTGAACAGCACGTCCCAACACTTACTTCAGAAACAAAGATGGGCGGCAGCAGGGGGGAGCCCGAACATGGACACCAGCACAGGCACAGGCTCAGCAGTTTTGCAGCTGCCTGAGCCTGTGTATCAGTGAGAGCTGGGGGCGTGGTTCCCAAGCAGTGTAGGCTGCTCAAAAGGCAGCTGGGGAACCAGCTGGTGGTGAGCCGGGGAGAGAAAAGAAAAACACCAGCTGGGAGACACTGGCTCCGGAGCTGGGAGGCTTCAGCTCTGGCCCCAGCTACCCGGGGAAGGAGCCTGCCATCCACCAGGGGACCTCAACTGGTGCAGCCAGAGGCAGGCTCAGGGATCAGCAAGGGCAAAGGAGCCCCATTAAGGGGCAGCAACCAGGAGGGAGGCTGCTGGGGAGCGGCAGGGCTCTGACTGGGAGCTCAGGTACCGTGGTTGAGAGCAGACCCTCAAGCCCACAGCTATCCTCAGACAGCCTCGGAGGAGGCAAAGCATGGAGGACTGTTAGCCTCCTGAAGGAGGAGAGGGGTGATGCCGGCAGGGAGGACCAGGAAGACAGGACCTCAGGTCAGCTGGGCTCCAGGCAGGGACTCCAGAAGAACCGGTAGGAAAGGGGCATAGGGTTGCCCCCACCTGTGAGAAGGAAGAGGATGAATAAGTGCCTTGAAGGGAGAGAAAAGGGACTCGGAGGGAGATAGAGAGAGAGAGACGATCTTGGGAGCTCCACCGGCAGACACCGGTGTTTTCAGTTAAGTTACGGTGGACCCTGCCTGGGGCAAGTTTATTTTTCTAGAAGAGGGGAAACCAGCCCAAAGACAAGGGGTGGACCCACGAAGGTTAATGGCCAGGAAGACCCAGCCCTTTCAAGGCCAGCAGTGTGGGGAAGACCTTCAGGGAGCAGCATCTACCCAGGCCGAGGACGTGGTATGGGTGGGTAAAGCGGAGGTTTGGAGCCCCACAAAGACATCCACAGGGCCAAGACCCCTCCAGGCCCCTGACAGGGAACTGCCTCCCCAACAATAACACCAAAGACGTGGCAGGAGAGAAAAGGGGCAGCACCCAGACCATCTAGGTGGCACCAGAATAGGGTTTCACCCTGACGTCACTGGGGGGCAAGGTGCTGACGAAGAGGTCCCCAAAGGCTTACAACACCTACCAGTGACAGGAGAGTATAAGGGGAGGCAGAGCCCCACAAAGAAAACCCTCCAAAGGAATCCTCAGGATCTTTGCCAACCCAGCATCCACCTCCCAAAAGTTAATAGTGCATCCAGACATGGCAGGAAAGAACAGGATATCAGAAGTTGTTGGTGGTGATACAGTTTGTTGCCTCAATGACTTAAGTAAGATGCCAGACAGATGGGGGCGATAGCCATACAGCACCTATCATTGACAATCCTGTATTTAATTATGTTTGTTTTGTTTTTATTGAATTTTTTTTTTATTGCAGGCAAGATAAATCATTTTCCTCAGAATTTATAAGTGTAAAATAATAGGTCCAAATCAAACCTTGCTGAAAGAGCTTGCAGCTCTGCCAAGATTAGGTGGCCTCGCTCTACCTTCCACAAAGCTTAGTTTATTAATCATTCATAACTAAACTCCACAATCTAGACAAGGTACTTCATTGCAGTTGTGTTAACAAAATGGTACACACTGTCTGAACCATTTTTGTTAGCTCTACAAAAAATGAATACAACTTTTGTGTTACATCTCTGAATGTGCCAAGTGCAGTTTCACAAATCATTGTGGTGCCATCTAGTGGTTATTGAATATATGTCTATAGAGAGATTTTTGTTTGTTTGTTTCATTATAGGAGGAATTCCAGGTAGCATGTGACAATAAAGGGTGTAAAGAAACCACTAGTTGTTTTGGCTATGATGTATAGTGAACTCACCTGAAAGTGTTTCTCATAAGTAGAAACATCTTTAAATTTTGAAAAGTGATACATGGGGTACTGCAAGGATCAGTTCTGAGTTTAATTGTTGTATTTAAATGTAAGCCAAATTCAGGTAAAATCATCCGTGGGTATGATGATATTTGGGTATTAGCTAGTAGAGAACTGTGAAGTAATCCTATTTATAAACAGAAAGGTCATTAGCTACGTTAGTCTGAAGTCAGGCAAAAAGTAGGGTAGAGATGCATTTTATGGACCACTAGAATTAGAGATGCATAAGCTTTTGTGAGCAAGACCTGACTTCATCCGGTGCTATTGAGCTCTTGCTCTCAAAAGCTTATGCATCTCTCAGTTCAGTTAGTCCATTAGATACATCTCTACTCTGTCTTTTACCCTTTTCATAAACTGGGTTAGAAGCAGTGGTAGGTCTGTTGGGTACGTGCAATGTGCAGAGTAATATAAAGCAAAAAATATGAGGAGAAATATTAAGAGAAAATACAGATTTTTTTTCTCCGAGTGACAATAATAGCACATTTAATAAATGCATTTTGGGGATTTATGGACAGAAGTACTAAACTGATAATTTGAATAGTGTCCTTTTACTTTAGAAAGAACTAGAAATAAGATATTTGATTTTTGGTCATGTAACAAGGATTTACAGGGATTGAGATGTCATAGCGAAGGTTAACAACATGACTCAGAAGATTAGGAAACTTAATTATACAGAATGTCCAGTAAAAATGGATTTCTTATTATGAGGAAACAGAAAAGAGAGGAAGAGATCATGAAAAGAATTAACTGAGATATATAAAATTCTCAACAGAATAGCAGCATACTAGAGTAGTACAGCAGATGCTCATAACATAAATACTTTCTGTAGCTTTCCGGAAGTAATATTTTCATCAATGTCAGAGAAAGTTTCTTGCCAATCCTCTTGTGCAAAAGAAGAACACTGTGATCCAGACTGATGCAGTAGGGAGGAAATTAAGGATCCTCAGAGCCAAAAATATTTTTCTAAAAAATATCCTTTTGGAATAGTAATATATAACTCTATCAGCCAGATTCTCTGGTTTAACGCCACTGAATCAATAATATGGTATTCATTGTTGAAAAATGCCTACAACTTGATTATGTATATTGGTTCCCGCCATATTCATTTAAGGGTTTTTTTAGATAAATAGAAAAAGAGGATCAGAAGGAATGTGGCCAAATTCATTCTGAAAACCCCTTTATTTAACTTGTGGTAATAATTTCTGAGCCAGTGTCCTGAGTATGTATTATCTTCTAGAGAAAACAATCCCTGTGTTTGTACAATCCACTCTTCATTATTTTCAGACGTTCCTGGGGTTTTCTTCTGTGATTCCCTTTTAAATGCAGCACAGATAGAAAACTGTTTGAAAAATGGTATTTTGTTACCCTATATATTTACTCTTTCTCTTTAAGGAAGCCCAAGTTCTTGTTCTACTGATCAAAACAAATACACTGGAGGGTAGGGCTAGGATTCAGAGGGACCTAGATTCATTGGAGTGTTACAGGTTTGTAAGGCCAAAAAGGTTCCCACTTGTGAACCTGGGGACCTAAAAGTTATCTTCATCCATTCACTCGCCAGCCACACCTTTGATGGGAGAATATATAAATGAATTAATAAACAGAAGATAATTGCAAATCACACAGCTGATTTTATATACTGCTCATTAATTCCTTACAGAAGTTACCTGTTGTGGGCCTGCCTGAAGCAATAATCAACAAAGTCCCAACGCACAGTCTTTTATGCCTGGTGACATACTAACAACTAGTCTCACCCTATATTGTCTCTTCTCTATTTCTGGTTTTCCAGGGTGTCCCTGAGAGCCATGTCCTCCAGTCTACTGGAGTGGTCGTACCCCTCACTCTTACAGGTGAGTTGCCTCCTTCTCCAGAGCATGTTGTCAGTTCTAACAAGTCGCTGCCATGTTCCCTTGCCTCCACACAGGCTGCCTCTACCTTCCTGGTTGCTCTCTCTCACACTCTATTCCCCTTCTGGGGGTTGAGGCTGGTAGGTGGTGCACTTTTCAGTGTTTTCCTCTGTTACTTTCTGGTAAATGATCAGTATTTCCTTTTACAAGTGTTTGAATCTTCTGCTGCAGGACACCGTTTGATGATGTCATTGCCTGCGGCCGGCATCTCTGACTCCTGGTAAGTTTACTCACGTCACTCTTTGTAAGACAGTGCAACTGCCGGGCTTCGACTAGCCGCTCTCAGGCGACTTTGGTCTGCTAGCGGATGTCACGCCCCTTCTGGGCCGGTTTGTCGTCGAGGTAGTTCTCTCCTCCCGCGTCACCAACCCTGTTCTCACCTGCCATGTCTTGGTGTTCTTCAGTAGGCAGGGTCAGTTAACGGGTCCCTTGGTGGCCCGAGCTGGGCCTGACAGTTGCTCACGGGGCTCCATCACCCCTACACCCCGGCCTCACGCCACCTTTGGTGGATCGCCTAGCCGTTATCCATGGTCTTCCCCGCAGGTCACATTCACCACTCCGTGTCCTGGAGCCCATGGCAGGAGGCTCTGCTTGCCCTGCGGGCCAGCCCCTGCAACGCTTCATTCCTCAATCCCTTCCTATGGGGTACCTTCCCCACTATGGCCCCTACCAAGGTTTCCCTGCAGCCCTGCCACAGGGCCGTATCCCTATAGTCTCAGCTCTGTCTCCTGGCTATCTGCCCCCCTGCAGCTGTGGCCGCCATTTTTATTTTCACCAGCCGGCGTCTGTTGCTGACGTCACCGGCCAGCTGCAACTGTACAAAGAGGCGGCTAATGAGCCGAGCAGGTTCCTCTTTCCGCCCCACATGCGCCTCATCCCGAGCTGCTGGTGAGTGCCCTGCATTACTTCGCCTCCTGGGACACAGGCCATTTATCTCCCTGTTACATGGAGAACTGGCCCAAAAGGAATCTCATGAGGTTCAACAAGGACAGCTGCAAAGTCCTGCACTAAGGCAGAACAATCCCATGCACCGGTACAGGCTGGGGGCAGACTGGCTGGGCAGCAGCTCTGCAGAAAAGGACTTGGGGGTTACAGTGGACAATAAGCTGAATATGAGCCAACAGTGTGCCCTTGTTGCGTCAGAGGAGAAAGCGGACCTCTTTAACCAATTCTTCACCTCCGTTTTCTTGTGCAGGGATCGGGACTTCCCTGCTGTGATAGAAGCCGGACTTGAGGGGATCGCCTTCAGACCTCAGGTTGGGGAGGACCGGGTTAGAGAGCTTCTGGAGGGGCTGGACGCGTTCAAGTCAGCAGGTCCGGATGCTCTCCACCCCAGGGTGTTGAGGGAGCTAGCTGGGGTTATTGCAGGGCCCCTGGCACGGCTCTATGAGCGATCGTGGTGCTTGGGCCAGGTGCCAGATGATTGGAAGGTAGCAAATGTGGTCCCCATCTTCAAGAAGGGGAAGAGGGAGGACCC
>NW_017729029.1:70183834-70193375 GCF_001723915.1 Gavialis gangeticus | reverse complement strand
TGTTGCCAATAGGTCAAGGGAAGTGATTATTCCCCTTTATTCAGCACTGGTGAGGTCACATCTGCAGTACTGTGTTCAGTGTTGGGCCCCCAACTACAGAAAGGATGTGGACAAATTGAAGAGAGTTCAGTGGAGGTTGACAAGAATGGTCGGGGCAGTGCCAGATTATGACATACTGAGGCCCTAAACTATGTCCAGTTTAAGAGGCACCATATGATAAAAATAATCCAATGTACAGTATGTATATTTTTGTCATATTAGAATGAAAATGTCTATATTTAGACAATCATTTTCCCATATGTCCTTTAGCTCTGTTATTTACCAATGTATTATTATAAAACTTGTTATTGAGTCTGTTTTTCTTTTCTTATTTAGAGGCCCCTCATATTATGGGGCCCTAAGCTGGATTTTAAGTAGTTTAAGTCTGAATCTAGCACTGAGGGAAGCTTGGGGAAATGACTTATGAGGAAAGACTGGGGGGATTGGGCTTATTTACTCTAGAGAAGAGGAGACTGAGAAGACACTTAATAGCAATCTTCAAATACCTGAAGTGGGGTTTGAAAAAAGGATGGAGCTAGGCTATTCTCAGTGGTGGCAGATGATAGAACAAGGAGCAACAATCTCAAGTTAAAGTAAGGGAAATTTATTATTAGAGATTAGGAAGAATTCTCTCACTAGAAGGGTAGTAAACACTGGAACAGGTTACCCAGAGAGGTGGTGGAAGCTCCATTCGTGGGGGTTTTCAAAACCTGGCTAAAACAAAGATTAGGCTGGGATGATCTAGTTGGGGATGGTCCTGTTTTGAGCAGGAGGCTGGACTAAATGACCTCTTGAGGTCCCTTCCAATCCTAATTTTATAGGATTCTATGATTTACAAATGCAGGTTCTCCGTAACTATGGAGCTGTGACAAATGTACAGTGGCTGAGAATTCTCCCACTCCAGAATCTAATCTGAATCATGCAACATCAGTAGAATTATTAAGTAAATTCCTGCTGCTATTTGTTCTTTATAATGGCAGTACCAAAAAGAATATAGCTTGATTATCATTATGTTATAAACTCCAAAGCTGAATTTATAAGATTTGCAATGGGGAAAAATAATCTTTCAGTTTTTTAAGCTGAACAAAGCTGATCTAGTAATCACAGGTAGTACAGGCACAAGTTACAGAAGAAACCTTTTAGAAATGTCTTCATTGCATGAGGGTTCAGCTTTTTGCCAGAATGGTCATTTTTTAAGCAGTCTGCAGCCATATACTTGTGTTTGATCACAGTTATAAACTGCTTTCTGTTGCCAGATCAGGCAAAAATGTCACTTCTGTCTGCACTCTAAAAGACTATATACATGGACCCTCACAACCCCAAGATTTCTTTTCATCACATTACATAGACAGAAATACTTTTTCATAGCTAGCATCCTCCACACTGTGGCGTTATTACAGTAAGGTTTTTTTTTTAAAGCTGAACTCCTTTTTAACCTAAATTTTGCAAAATAAAACCCATATAAACTTTCTGTGCAACATCTCTACAAAATTAATGAAGAAGTTATTTGGCAAACTGAAGAAAGTGTACTTTTAAACGTCAAACTTTTGAGTTTATTGGGTCAGTGTCTACACGTGTATTACTGCGCATGAGAAAACTCCTCAGCAGGGTAGTACTTGTATTTACAAATACTACCCTGATGCAGAGTTTATTAGTTTCCTGCTCCCTGAGAGGTGTGCACATGTAGACACCATGATGTTTACTGTGGAGCTAATTAGTCAGCTGTGCAGTATATGTCTCATGTAGATGCTCCCCCTGTCACTTAACAAAATTACATTTTACTTTGTATGTATTATTCAGTTACAGTGATTGCTTTGCATTATCAAGCCAATTTGTAAAATAAATAGTGACCATAACATAATCACATTCAACATTCAAGTGGGAGGGTAAGCCAAAAAAGGTTGACTACACCTTTTATATACAGTTTTAAATGGGAAATTACAGAAAAATGAGGAAGTTAGAAGTTTAAAGGAGCAGTCAAAAATGTTAAAAGCCTTCAGGAAGCTGGAAGCTCTTTAAAAATACAATATTAGAGGCTCAGGGGAAGAGCATACCACAAAACAAAAACGGTACCAAACAGTCCAATAAAACCTTTCCATGGCTCAATAGCTGGGTTAAGGAGGTATTCAAACCAAAAAGGCATCCTTTAAAAAATGGAAGGTGTGCCCAAATGAGGAAAACAAGAAAGGTCACAAACTCTGGCAAGTCAAGTTTAAAATTAAAATGAGGCAAGCCAAAAAAGAATTTGAGGAACATCTAACAAAATATGCTAAAGTTAATAATATAATTTTTTAAAATACATCAGAAACAGGAAGCCAGATAGAGAATCAGTGGTGACCAGTGTGCAAAAGGTGCACTATGGGATGATAAGGCCATAGCAGAGAAACTAAACAAACTCTTTGTCTTGATGTTTACTGCAGAAGATACTGGGGAAATTCCCATGCCAGATCAATCTTTCTAGTAGATGGATCTGAAGAGTTGAACCACACTGAATTAACAACAGAGGAAGTTTTGGACCAAATTGATAAACTGAATACAATTGTCACCAGCACTGGGTGGCATTCAAACAAGAGTTCTGAAGAATTCAAAAGTGAACTTGCAGAATTGCTGGTAATAATATGTAACCTATCATTACAAACAGCCTCCATGCCAGAAGCCTGGCAGACTGCCAACATAACATCTATGTTCAAAAAAGGCTCCAAAGGCAATCCTGCAAACTAGAGCCCAGTGACTCTTACTTCCATACCTAGCAAGTTGGTAGAAACTACAATAAAGGATAAAATCAGCAGTCACATGGACAAATATGATCTGCTGGAGAGGAGTTAACATGGTTTTTGTAAAAGGAAATCCAGCCTCACTAACATGCTGAAGTTCTTTGAGGGTGTCAACAAGTATGTGAACAAGAAGGATTTGGTTGACATAATATTGGATTTTCAAAAAGCATTCAACAAGGTCCCTTACCAAGGACCTTTTGAAAAACCTGCATTGCCACAGGATCAGAGGAAATGTTCTTACGTGGACTGAGAGCTGGTTAAAAGATATAAAGCAAATGTAGGGCTAAATGGTCACCTTTCAGGATGGAGGGAGGTCAAAAGTGGGGTCCCGCAGGGATTTGTGCTAGGGTCTATTTTGTTTAACATTTTCATCAATGACCTGGAAATGGGACTATACAGTAAAATATCCAGATTTGTAGATGATACCAAATTATTCTGTATAGTCGAGTCCCCAGCTGATGGAGACAAGCTGTAGAAAGATCTCACCAACCTAAGTAAGAGGGCAAAAAAATAGCACAATAACTTCAGTGCTGACATGTGCTGATAATGCATAGGTGACACACGTCTCCTGAGGCTGGGGGGGCATGGCGACTGCCCACAGGTGGCCACGTGAGCATCAGTAGTGAGGGCAGGTCGAGCGGGGACCGTCTGCAGGCAGCAGTGGCGGTGTTGGCAGAGGGGTCCCCCCGCAGCTAATCGCCGACAGGGGGAGCCCCCCCCGCAGCCGGATACTGAGCCCTGAAGTGCCAGTGGCACTTCTCAGGGGGGCACATGAAGCAGTTGTCGTACCAGGAGAGACTAAAAAAGGCTAGGACTCTTCAGTTTGGAACAGAGAAGGCTGCGGGGATATAATGGAGGTCCGTGATATCATGAAGGGTATGGACCAAGTGAACAAAGAACTGTTGTTCACTAAGTCCCAGAATACTAGCCATAGAGAAAACCCTTTGAAATTAGTAGGTGACAGGTCACTAACAAGAGAAAGTACTACACAATGTGTAGTAACTTCTGGAATTCATTGCCACAGGAAGTGGTGGAGGCAGGTAGCATAGTCAGGCTCAAAAAGTGACTGGATAAATTCATGGATGATATATCTGTTCACGAGTAGTGAAAAGAACAGTTATGCCATGTCCACACAAGCATGGACATTTGTTTCCCTGGGGACAAGAAGCAGTGGCAGACCTTGTGCTGCTACTAGTTGTCCCCAAGAAATGCCTGTGCCATGCACCCTCTGATGCGCAGCTGGTTATCCCGGGTTGGGTAGGGGAAGCTGTGGCCAGCACTGTCTCTTATGATAGGCCAGTATCACCTCTCTAAGTACGGCCAGTACTAGATGGCTCAGAACAAACTGACATAATGGAAAATTTTGAAATAATCTTTCTCTTTCTTACTTCCTGACAATTAGTACTTGGTCTAAATGCTGAAGCTTGACAGTTTACCATGCTACATTAAGTAGTCCAATTATTTTTCCAGCTTCTCTTCAGAGGGAAGTCTTTCCATGTCTATTTTCCTCACTTATCTCAGATCCCTTTACATCTGGACAATGCATTGTGCTATATAATTTTCCCTGGTAAAGTAGCAGGGATATCAGAAAAGGTTTAAAAAATAGACTGGACTTTTGAGATTAGAATCTTATCCTGGGAATCATGACAGAATTTTATAATATTGTTTTGATTTCCCCCTTTTTCTCCAGGTAGGTAAAACTGAATACAGTGATAATCAAGTTATGCATGTCAGTTTATGCATCAAATTATAAATTAATCAGGGCCAACCCAAGACAGTGTCTGGACTTAAAGATATTTTTAAGTATAGAAGATTGAATTTTAGGAATTGTTACATGTTTTATCTACTAATCTCATATCGTGCTTGATCTGATCTCCTATAGAACATTTCTTAATAGCTTACATAATATGAATTTTCTATTTCATATATGAAGAAATGTACAGGATGTAACTTGAAAAAATTCCAATTATGTGCATGTGACAGGAACACCCTAGGGGTGCCGTGAACTCCCCTAGCGCCCCCTGGCTATTGTGTCTAGTTGGTGTCAAAATGCACCCTCACCAATCTCCCCCGCCACGTCTTTGATGTTAAAAAAAAAAAAAAAAAAAAAAAAAGGTTTTAGGGGAGGCTGCCTTTCCTATCTGCTCTGACACAGTGCCTTGATGTAACTTAACTAATGATCTGTCCCGTTGTCTTGGTGCACTCTAGCCTTAGGGGCTACCAATAAGTCCTCCAGTCACCCGCCCAGTGGCCTGTCTCCCGTGCTTGCATCGCCCGCTCTGCGGCCTAGCTCGTGCTCCCCGCGCTCTCGCCCCAACCGGGGCCTGTGCCTCACTCTCCACCCACACTCGGGCCTATGCTCGCGCTCCCCACGCTGGGCCTTTACTCACGCGCCCCCGCAAAGTCGGGGCTCAGGCGGCCTCAGCCTCACCTGGCCCCAGACCCCTCCTAGTTCTGGGGCCTCTCACTGCTGCCCCCTCTTGCTCTGGGGCTCCTGGACTGGGGCCAACGCGCCTCCTAACACTGCTGCGCCCCCTCCGGAGCCAAACTGCTGTGCCTTCTCTGGCACTGCTTGCGGTGCCCGAACAGGGCACTCAGGAACCCCCCAGACTCCTGGGGAGCTCCCGTGAGTTCTCCTTGCACCCTACAGCCTTACCCAGTCCTCCAGTGTAATAACAAACAACTGAAAAATCAAGCCCCTAGGCTGCAACATAAACTCTAAGCCATCTGGCTAAAACACAATTTCTAAGCCCTCAGGCTTGCCATCATTCAAAACCCTACCAGGGTTTCCTCCACCCAGTCCTTAATCAAAGTTGTTCAGGCCACCTAGTTCCTACAGGCTACAACACTCCCGCAGAGCTCCTTCACCCTTCGATGTTAGTGGGGAACTGCCTGCTTCCCCAGAGCTCCTACTCTCTCAGCTGCCAGAGGAGAACTACCTTCCATCCTCAGCCTGTCTGTTTATATAGGCCAGGCCCTGCCCCCTCCTGGTCAGCTGACCCAACTGGTTGTCTTAGCAACCCCCACCTGTGCTGCCCTGGTGAGTGGCAGCTGAGCCCATTTTACTGTTACCAGTAGCAGGCACCCTAGTGCCCTGCTACAGTGCGCTAGCAGATTAAAAATTAAACTCAAATTCAAAATGTACGGAAAAAATCATTTTGTCACAAAATTCCATTAAGTGGCTAAGAAAAAATGGCAAGTACCAAGCTATTACTGTCTTAGTATTTTTTTTTTTAATTTGCCATTGACAGAATTTACCATAAAAGGTCTATGGGTGTATTGTCATCTGAAAGCATTGAAAAAACGGGCACATAAATACTAACATTTTGAAATCAGAATATACTCAGTAGAAAGTACCTTTTACTGAAACAGGCAACAAGAACTAGTGTTTCTGTAAATACAATTGTAATTGCAATAAATATTGGAGTTTTATAAAACCTGTGTAACCAGGTTTTCAGTCTCTTTTGTTTATAATTTTTAGGATAACTGTGATAAATCACTTCATCTTTCTGACTGGATCTCATCTTTCTTTGCTGGTATCGGCTTAGTTGTCATCTATGCAAAATTCAGAATATAGACCCAGGACCATTAATCTGTGAGTCCAGGGTCTATTTCCTGAGAAAGGTCTATAATAAGAAACAAGAAAATCACCCAGAGTGGGATCCATTTCCTGTCCACTCTAGCACTCTGATTCACTAAACCTGTAGAAGTGAAATCAATAATGGAAAGCTATTGGCACAAAACTGGAAAAGGTAGCTCGATTACTGTTTTTGTTAGTAACAGATGATGATACATAGTGACAAAATACTATGGTAATATAAAACTTTTGTATTTTGTGTTTATATATTACCTGCCTGTACATATAATTAATGTCCATAAAGCTATGCTTCATCTCTCATCTTTCTTTTACTAAGATCAAGTTTAAATAAACCCCACAACAGCGCTTATCAAATACACATTATTCCCATTGTATGGACAGATAAACTGAGGCAGAGAAACTACATGATTTAAGAGTAAAATGATACAAGTAAATTAGTGGCATATCTAGATATAGTATCCAACTGTCTTCATTTCCAGTGTGCTGCTCTAACCACTGGGAAACATTTGTTTCTACATTTCTTTTGTAAAAACACAGGGCTTACTTTGATGTTATCAGAGCAGGACTGAAAATGTAAGAAGCCAAACTTAATGAATAAAAATAATAACTCTGGACATCATCTTATAGTTCCTTAATACACTTGGACTTGACTGACAATATCACTAAGACCTCTTTACAGTTCTTTGGCAGCAAGATAATACAGTCCCTTAACCACTTGGGGTACCTGACTCCTAGAGATAGTGGCCAGGAAAAGCTGTCTTCTAGAGACAAGAGACGTGGGTGGCTGAACATTTTTGACAAAACTGAGTAACACTGAGCTGTTTCAGTTCAGCACTATTGTGGGATTTCAAAGCAGCTTAGTACTGTTGTAGGTTTGAGTTGAACCTCATTGGGACTGATAAGTTTAACCTATGTCCTTTATTTAAGATAGCTCTAATACTTAAGTGTATGCATCCACTCAAAACAAAACCTCTTCAGGAATTTACAGCCTCTGGGTGAAGGGCTGAGGGCTATTGTTCTCAGAAGTGCGTGCATGTGTGCACGCACATATGTAGGTGAAAAAGCAAACATGACACAGAAACTAAGGCCAGAAAGCCTGAAACGAGACTTTCCAAGCTTATGCTTGTAATGAGGATGGCAGAAACAAAAGCTACCCCAACAGGAAGAGCTTCATTCAGCCGCTTCTCTCTGGCCCCAGTTCCCAGAGCCCTGCTGCTAATGTGGCCAACATGAGCAAGGTACTCAAAGGCATGGATCAGTGGAACCCCAAGAATCTGGTCATTTAGGTGGAGACCCCAGCAAGGGAGAAAGCATACAACCTGAAGGCCAAGCTGGCTGTGCTCAAACTGTATCAGATCAATCTCGCCTTTTTCCTAAACCAGTCATAGCTTACATCACGGGTGAGTAAAATATGGCCCAGGGGCCAGATCCGGCTCGCCAGGCCACTCTATCCAGCCTGCGGGGACCCTAAAAAATTTAGAAAATTAATATTTATTTGATCCTGGCTGTCTGTCAAAGATGACAGGAGCCAGGGGCAGTAGTACTCAGGGGAAGCCAGTGGCAGGACCCAGCAGCAAGGCCTGCCCAGCCCCATCCCCCCAACCAGAAGACCCTACCTAGCAGAGGCTTCTGGCCTGGGACTGTGGGGCTGTTTCTGCTTCTCTGCACCGGAGAGGGAAACGCAGCCCTCGACAGCTTGCCAAAACTCGGTAAGTGGCCCTCCACCTGAAATAACTGCCCGCCCCTGGCTTACATCCTGCTCAAAGGCTTGATCAGCCTTCCAGGCATGAACTTCATCCTCTGCAAATGTCTGATCAATCAGGTTATCAAGAAGCGGGGCCAATCCTCTATCTGGAGAAGTTATTGGAGACCAGCCACTTTAGGCCTTATGGCAACCCTTTGGGCCTCTGTATGGCATTCGATTTGAATGCTTCACAGTAGGATATTAATCTACCATGCTGGGAATGATCACGTATTAACCAAATGGACAACACCACCTTTCAGACAACAATGTGGGCCAGAAGACAAGACTGATCAGAAACCCCCTAGGGCAAAATCTTAATTTGCAATCAGGACAGTATCCATCTCCAAAACGTAATAAAGATCAATTTCCATAGTATCTTTGGTAGTTTAAGAGTGATGTTCTAGTGGTGATGGTCCCGAAATTATGCAAGGGGCAAGGATTTCTTAGGATGATATCTTTTATCTAACTATAGAGCTGAGACAACGTAAGGCAAGCTTTTGAATGTAAAACTTTCTTCCTTGGGTCTCTCAGAGTCTCCAGCATCAGGTTGTGACCTGCTTGCTGCTCTCATGAAAAACCTGTATTCTTTTAAACATCACTATCCCTTGGGAGCAGGAGTGATTTCAGAGAGAAGAGCTTGTATGACCCCGGGATAAGCCCAGCGAGTGGGGATTTGGGACAGGGTGCTGGCTGAAAGAGCTGTGGGGTCATAAGAAAGCGGACAGTCTCCGCTCACCAGCTTGCTCCGGTATTCAAGAAAACAGAACTTTTTACGTCCCTGGAAAGAGATGGGATTGCGGCAAAGATACAACTTGGGTGCAGCCCGACTTGTTCCTCCGCACAGGAATTTTTTTTTTATTCAAATTTTCTATATTCCAAGCCAAATTAGCCAAAACAAATTCCAAATCTGAGTCAGTCCAGAACCACAAGTGGTCCTACTACAGGCAAACATCTTCCACCCCCATCTGGGGCTTCAGATGTTTCCAAAACCTTTGGTGGGCATCCTACTTGCAGGCCCAAGCCTGGAGGCTTGGGTTTGGATACCCCCCAGTTTTGCTTGCCCCCAGCTGTATGGCCCCAAGGAGCAAGCTAGGGAGGAGTCTCCCATTTTCATAAAGTGGGCATAAAGCCCAGGTTAACTATGCATTACCTACATGCATTGGTGATGCATAGGGGGTGCACGCGGGTGCACATGCACCTCAAGATTGGTGCATGGCCACCTGCAGGAGCTCCCTGCTTGGCCTGTCCCCACTGCTGCAGCTGCCTGCAGGAGCTCCCCACTCGCTGCCGCCATGACCCTGCCACCAACACTGCCCCCTGAGGGCAGCTGCCGTATCCCACCAGCCTCCGGATGCACGCAGCATTTATGCCTATGCGGGTACGATC
>NW_017729029.1:70178025-70178834 GCF_001723915.1 Gavialis gangeticus | reverse complement strand
AGCCCAGGTTAACTATGCATTACCTACATGCATTGGTGATGCATAGGGGGTGCACGCGGGTGCACATGCACCTCAAGATTGGTGCATGGCCACCTGCAGGAGCTCCCTGCTTGGCCTGTCCCCACTGCTGCAGCTGCCTGCAGGAGCTCCCCACTCGCTGCCGCCATGACCCTGCCACCAACACTGCCCCCTGAGGGCAGCTGCCGTATCCCACCAGCCTCCGGATGCACGCAGCATTTATGCCTATGCGGGTACGATCCCATGCCAGCAGAGTGGCCTTCCCCCGGTGCAACTAGGAAGCCACTGCAGTGATCACGGTATTTCCTCTTGCCAGGCAAGCATACGACTACACTTGATCTGAGCCCGCAAGAATAGGAATAATCCTCAAGTCCTTGAGTCTGGGCAATTTCGCGGCACCAGCTGGCTCCTTGGCGGGTGCTGGCCAGCGTGCTCTGCTCCACGCCCCCCATGGGTGCACTCTGAACTTCACTCTCGTGCATTGGCGACACGCAGTGCACGCGCACCCCGAGCGTGGCAGTGCACCCCCTGCAAAAAAAGGTGCCGCTGACACTGCCGGGGCTGCCTGCTCCCGGTCGCCACTTGCCACCCCTCCCCCCAGCACTACCGGCGGCGTCTGGGGGCGGTCACCACCCCCCGCCCCATCGCCAACAGCGCCGTGGCCCCCTGCGGGAGCTCGCCATGCCCCTCAGCCCCGCGGCGTCCACGCTGTCGTCCCTGGTTTGGATTCCATTTGCCCCACACAACCACTCACGGGGAATTATAGAGCTGGGGGCCCACGTTGCGCCCCA
>NW_017729029.1:70176149-70177763 GCF_001723915.1 Gavialis gangeticus | reverse complement strand
GCGCGGGGGCGCCTTGGGCGGCGCTGATGGAGGCCGCGGCGGGAGCGGGGAGGCAGCGGCAGGAGCTGGACAACGTAAGCGCGGGGGGAGCCGCTGCGATGCCGTGCTTGCTGCCCCCCGCGCCTCGCTGGGCCTGGGGCGGCCGCCGGGCCGAGCAGGTGCCTCCCCCAGCTGCGCATCACGGGGGCGCTGCGGGAGCCGCTGCTTTGGGCCCCTCAGAAGGGGAGGGAGCCGGGGGGGTGAGCGCAGGGCAGGTGCATCTCCCCCACACCGGGCTGTTCCTGTTAGGCCAGGTCGGGCCTGGAAAGGCAGAGGCTTCTTCCTCCCGGTTGTTTGTGCCTGTCCGGGAAGGGAGAGTGGCTGTGGTGCCTCCCGCTCCCGCCCCTGCCTAGCTAGGCCCCCGGCTGTGGGGGTCGGTGAGGAGGTGGCAGCTTGCAGGGGGGGTCGCCTGAAAACGCAGGGCACTAGGCTGAGGAAAGCCCTCCCAGCATCCTGTCCCGAAGGCCGTTTGGGTCCTGTCAGGCTTGCGGAAAACTGGCTTTGCCGTTGCAGGCGCTGGCAGGTTCTGGCCACAGAAATGCCAGCGTCCGGCTGCAGGATGGCAACACGGCTAGGAGCTGGGCATGTGCGAACTGGACTATCTGCGAGAGGTCTTGGGGGAGGTTTGCATGCTGTCCCTAGTATGGCTGCCAGGGTTGTTTGCAAACATGGTTGGAAGCTGCCAGCCTGATGCTCCCTTCACTCCCGCACCTTGATCTGGAAAGATCTGAGCAGAGGAGTATAAACTTTCTGCTCCACATACAGCTAGTCCTACTAGTGACAAAGCAAGCTGTGACTCGCTGTGATTTGAGCAAGCTGTTTTTTGGCCTGGCCTACACTCTACATGCGTTGCCCTAATTAGAACATCTTGATGTTGGCTTCTGTTTTAAATCAGAGCCAATGCCTCATGTCAGGCACTTCAATATTAGCTGTGTTTTTCTTCCAGCTGTCATGGGCATCGTATGAAGAAATTCTTTGGGAGACATTAAGTCTTGTAAATTGTTGGCTTCTTCCATGTGAAGATGAGTTGAAATTAAGTGTTGCAAAATGCTTCCCTCAAGGAAACTCTAGTATGGTAAAACCTGTTTTGATAAAGTACAAGAATAAATTAGATAATCATTGTATTTCACAAGCCGTTCTCATGACATGAAGGGCACCTATTGACTACTGCTGAAAGGATCAAAAAACCCACCAGACAGCCTGTGGGGTTACATAGGGGATACAGACCTTTTTTTAGGTTGCTTTTGAATGCTTGCTCTGCAAGATTTGTATTGCGTCTCGTAGCTGGAAGTGGCAAGTGAAAAGACAAATATTTAGTGTTTCGACTTTTGAGTGGTTTTTTGGAGAGCACTTAGTACTATCCTCCTCTCTCCTAAAGGAAAGGCAGTCTTTGCAGAGTTCTTGTAGCTGTTGGGAGCTACACCAAGAAGGTTACCTATAAAAGAGGCAATGTTCTGATGCTGTAGTAGTAATGGTTGAATCAGCTGAGAATGAAATGGGTACCTGTCACTAGTGTGGCAGCTCAGCTGATGTCTTTTCATTGTCTTCAAAATCTAAACTGAGACAGACAAGGAG
>NW_017729029.1:70168698-70171149 GCF_001723915.1 Gavialis gangeticus | reverse complement strand
TACCTGTCACTAGTGTGGCAGCTCAGCTGATGTCTTTTCATTGTCTTCAAAATCTAAACTGAGACAGACAAGGAGTCGGGATCCATGCAAGACTCAAAAGGTGGGGGTGTTTGGAGAGGAGGAGCTGATATTCTCTACCACCTGGGAGTTAGTATAAACTAGGCCTATTCGTGCAGCTTCATGTAGACATGAAATGCCCTACTGCAGCAGTAGTGAACTTTTTTTGTGTTGCTGGGTAGAAATAACTTGGCTTGGGTCATAGGCTGGCTGGCCAGTGCTAAGATCCACGTGCCTCTGCTTCTTCTTGCATCCCGGCCACAGCACAAGCAAAAAACGCACCACCGAGAACTACTAAAGCCCCTAGGTTCATGACTTGGATCCAGTGGCCCCATGGGCTGGATCTGGTCTGCAGGCTGTAGGTCACAGGCCTCCTAGATCAGTGGTTCCCAACCTTTTTAGACTGCAGACCAACATACTGCAGATCAGAAGGAATTGGCATAGTGTGGACCAGCAGCTGCCAGTCTGTAGTATGCCAGTCACTTCTAGACTTATGGCCCAGCAGACAACCCTTCGTGGCCCAGTACTGGGCTGCAGCCCCGGGGTTGGGTACCGCTGCCCTAGGTACTGTATCAAAGTCTCCAGAGATGTCTAGCAGTCTGAGAACAAAGATCTCTTCTACTTCACGAGCATCTTTGTGCTGTATTCTATTCTGAATTCTCACTGTAGCATCTGCAATGGTTGCTGATGTTACATGTTATTGGAGTTCTGTGATTTACTAAAATTATTCTGCCCTGGAATAGGAATATGAAGAGATCATCAGGATAAGTAACTAGCTTCTCAAGAACTGGGGTGACCTGCTGTGTTTATCACGAATGATAGTCCACACAGACTGTTTCTATTAATGATGGGCATGTTGTTCTTCA
Source organism: Gavialis gangeticus (assembly GCF_001723915.1). Taxonomy (NCBI): domain Eukaryota; kingdom Metazoa; phylum Chordata; order Crocodylia; family Gavialidae; genus Gavialis; species Gavialis gangeticus. Next base: position 70,170,226 of record NW_017729029.1, on the reverse strand, counting down.
CTGGCTTCAACCAGCCAGGAGGGCAAGGTTCTTGCTGTTATCTTCCTGACTTAAGGAGTGGCTTGGAGCAGTGTTTCTCAACCCGTGGTATGTGTACCCCTGGGGGTACACAAGATGCAGCAGGGGAGTACGCAGGTGCTGCATTTTGAGTTTGGCTTATCTCCCCGCTTGGTGGGTTGGAGGTGTCTTTGCCTGTTCAGGCCGGAAGTTCCAGCTGCTGCTGCATCCAGCGCACCACACTCCCCAGCATCAGTGTACCAGGGGACAGGGAGGGCGGCCCTGCTCAAGCTGCTTTGCCCCAGGCCATGGTCCATGAGCGAAAGGCGGGACTCGGCTCGCAGTGGTAAAACCAGAAGTGCCACGGTGGGACTTCTGGTTTCGCTTTTGCCATGTCGATCGGAAGGTATCAAAGGTTGAGAACCACTGCCTTGGAGGAAGGTGTTGATGGTAATGGTCAGTGGGTGGCTTCACTAACTCCCTGGCACTATCACCTTGAATTTAAATAGCTTTGTTGGAGGGCGAGTTGAAAACCTATAGATAGGCCTTCAGTCCATCTCCAGAGGACTATTTGGTATAGTTTTAAACTTATATCTAAGGCTTTGTGCGCGTTATATTTCAGCTCTAGCCAGTTAGGAACAGATTTTAACTGCCTATAAAAATCATATTTTTAAACTGCTACAACGCTATAAACTCCCACTTTTTAAGAAGCTGGTCAGTAAGCTCTATGTGCCTTATAAGAAATCTTGTTGTAATTTTTGTTAACTTCCTGCACAGGATCAGAAGAAAGATATTGGAAGTGCAATTAATAGCTCGGCAAAAAACAAACCTTTTTAAATACCTTTATGCAACTGTCACATCCTTCTTGGGAGTAAGGGACTCTTGCTGGGGGAACATAATTTTAAGAATATGAATAAAAACTTAATTACTTGGTTCTGTCAGAACACAGTTTATCATTACACTTTTTTAAAAGCACATAAGCAAGTCAGGTATAAGAGTTGGGTATCTAATCTACTTATGTGCTTTTGAAAAATCCCACAAGATGCCTATTGACATGTTCAGGGTCTAAATTGCTTTGGTAATTGGGCCAGATGTCCTTCAAGTTTTCTAGAATAGGAAATACTGTTCTCTCCTACCAGTTTGCTGTTCATAGAGAGGGAAACTACATTTTCTTCAGAGTTGAACAGTTGAGAATTGAAATGAACCAACTTTCATCCAATTGAATCTACATGAAGAAACTTCCTGCACCTGCTACCTCAGTGGAAACCACTTGAGATACTCTTCTGTACAATGAAACTTGGAAGCCCTTGCCTTGGAGTAAATGCCAATATTTATGTTCTATTGTAAAGATAAAAGATATTCTTAGTGCAACAGATTACACTGATACTAAGATACAGAGAGAGAGAGAGAGAGAGAGATCTCTCTTAAGGTGACTTCAAAATTAGGGAAGTTTACCAATTTTGAATATATTAGTTAAAGGGTTCCATTAAAAAAAAATGCACTAAGATACATTCCAGCGGGGGGGGGGGGG
>NW_017729029.1:70154917-70168655 GCF_001723915.1 Gavialis gangeticus | reverse complement strand
TAGTTAAAGGGTTCCATTAAAAAAAAAAGCCCTAAGATACATTCCAGGGGGGGGGGGGGGTGACAGAGAACTGGTTAAAAGAGAAGCACACTGTTCTTAAACTCTTGGTTCAGAGATGTTTTTAGTTGGCCTAATAAAAGGTATTACCTCTGAACCAAGAGTTTTTAGAGCTTTGTGTTTCTCTTTTTTTTCCTCCAGACCAACATGGCTACAAAATAGATCCTGGGAATTGGTTAAAAGTTTAGACTTTAGAATGGGGTCTTGGTGTGTCTCTCTCTGTGTCTCTCCAAACTAAATTTTTTGGCAAGTTATCTGAAAAACGTTTTACAAAATGTATAGTCAACAAGCAAAACCTAAATGAAGGTCCTGATCCTGCAACTCCTTAAGCATGCTTTGCCTTTTAATTGGTGAAGTGGTATGAGCAGGATGACACTTGTGTGGAAAAGTCTGATAAGTTAAAAGGTGCAGTAAACTCTACAATTTGTGACTTGGAAAAGGGAGAGGGAATTGCTTTTAAATTTTAAAGAAATGGTTAAACTTCATACTAACTTTGCTATCCTGTTTACACTCTCATTCACACTCTGGCCAAAACCTTCAAAAATAGGATCTTGCATTTAGCCTTACAATAGTGAGACTTGGAAGAATAGGTGTTGCTGACTTTAACCAAGGTTTGTAGTACTATACCAGTATAGCTTTGTCAAAGCACTTAGCTTTCTTGAGTTAGAAGTTCCACGTGTCAGATGATTGTGCTTATTGCGAACAGTACATTCTATTTGTCTATCATTTTTGACTGATGCAGTAATCATCATTCTTCCAGCATAGATGAACATTAGATGGTTGTCAGACTTAGCAGGAAAATATATCCATATAAATCTAAACGGAAAACTAAAACTTTCCAGGAAAGTAAAGGTTTTTATACAAAATGTTCTTGAATCTTGTTCTGTAGGTTTCAATGGCTGAAGATTTAACAATAAGTTGTATATAATTTCCCTCACCCAGGTAGCAGCAGAGGCAGAAATTGAAAGGGTTTTTTCGTTTGTTTGTGTTTGGGGGGTTTTTTCACTGCAGTATGTCTACAACCCCTATTATATACCAGGGCCATTAGTCACTGTTTGGTGTTTTTGTTACAATGGTGTATGATCTGTCCTGAAAAGAATCCCCCTGAAATGTGGATGTGAAAGAAGGGCACATCTGATTAGAGCTTGCTGCAGTCAGGAAACTCAAGGGTTGAAAAATTCTTTCCTTTCAGATTTCTTTCCTTCCTTTTACTGGAACTTCTTCTAATAGCAGACTAATAAAGACATTTGAGTCTGAGCAGATAAGTTTGTAAGACTTCTGTATCTAGGAATCCTTAGACATCCACAGAACATCCCTCGTACTCTTAGAAGCTGGGGTACGGTTTTCATCTCTTCTGAGCCTCTGAAGAGTATTTCTGGTTGTCTGATTAGGTGATCACTCAGCTCCTAACCAAAAAAAAAAAAAAAGTTGTGGGGGAGAGTTATTGGAGGATTTGGGTTTTTTAAGGCTGGTGAGCTAAGTGAGCAACAATCAGTCTCTCTTCATAAATCTGTTTCTTGCAGAAAACTCAAAGTCCAAAGGCAAAGAACAGTTTGTATAAGAGGAATGGCTGGCTTTGAGCAATTCTCTTCTTGGAAAGTAATCGTAAGATCTATGGTATATTTTAAGTAAGACTATAAATATCAGTTGTCCCAACTTGCTTCTTTCCCAAGCTAAGGCTTGTAGGATGCAAACAATTCCCATGGACTTAAATGAGTTGCATATGTTCTGCAAATGCAAGTTTTAGGTCTGATTTTTTTTTTTTCTCCAAATGGTCATAGCTTCTGCTGTCCAGTATTGTGAGGCTTTTCAGGGTACTTTAATGATAGAGTTGATTTCACCATCAGCATGACCTCTCATGCCTGCTTCAATGTCAAAGGAGGACTGTTGCTGATGGTGAAATGGCTTTGGTGTCAGTCTACAAAATAGCTAATGCTGTCACTGAAACATGCGAGAGCTGCATGAAACACGTCTTATCAGTGTCTTCCTGCTTTCTATAAAGATGACCTAAAAACTAATGGTTTGACTGACAGGTCTACATTGTCACTGCTCAGTAATACTTCCCTAGCTGCCTAAGAGCAAATCCTAGACTGTCTAGTTCGATGGAACTACGTTGAGAAGAACCTACTGCCCTGTGCCTAGCAGGACATTCTAGGAAATGCTGAAGGGCTGCTGGTGTGCTGCAGGCCAGTGGTAGAAAGACTAGGTGAATGGTTTTGGATAATTGGAGACTAAAATACACATTGCTGGAATGGTACTCTGGGTATTGAAGCAGTTGAAACATATTCTGTTGAAGGTAGCATTTGGCATGCTGGAAAACCATCTAGACCACTCTTGTTTTGGGGTGCAAGATGTTTACAGTCTGATAGAGCATGCTAACAGAATGTGATGCCCTATGTCAAGGCTACAGCAGGCTGAATACCAAGTCTTCAGCTGTCAATCCATATTCTCTACTACTACATCCATATGGTAGCAGGTAGCTTTGATTTCAGATCAGAGAATAATTTTACTGCTTTCCTTATTTCCAGTTTTTGACATGTATTTTCTTGGTAGGCTTCAGTGTAACAAAAGAGCTTTTAAGACTAATACGTTTGTTTTGGTTCTTATACTTGACAGCCTTCCAGAGAGCCCTAGATTTAAGTAAATGCATCTTGCTTCCCTGTTTGCATTTGCATCTCATGAGTTTGCCTCCTGAGCCAACCTGTGGGTCTTATGTAGCCTGCATATGACACAAGTCTGGAGCTGCTGCCCACTTAACCAAGTTCTTTTTGTGAGGTGTACTGCAAAAAAAATAACACCAGTGGGCATGTATGTGCTTTTTTTGTTGCCCATAGTGTATGGGCAAGAGCCTCAAAGTTGAAAGGGGTTTTTCCTTTATAATTTTTGGAAATGTTAAAACTAGTCTTGAGGATTTTTCATAATTAGAAAGGGTTATGCTCCTGGACTTTTTGGTCAGCCTTACTCAAAGACATATGACTTGATGCTTTGACAGTATACCCCACCAAATAGCTAGTTATTACATCAAATGAAAGTATTTAGGAAAATCATAATGGAAGTTGCCATGTTCTGAATATGTAAGTATTCTAAAACAGTGGTGCCCAAACATTTAGCTCACCAGGCCCAATGGCCAGTGCCAGGCAGGCCCACAGGCTGGATCTGCCTTTCAAGGCAGGCCTGTCCAGGGCCCAGTCTTGCCATTTAGCAGTCGCTTGCCCATGGGTGATGCAGCTACATGGGGCTTTGGAAATCTGGTGGTAGTGGGGGTGGTGGTGGCGTTCATTGCCACCAGTCTGCCACTGCTAAACATCTGGACCCTTGGGGAGCCTTGTGGGCTAAGTGTCATGGGTATGTGGACTGAGTGTGGCCTGCAAGCCAGGGGTTGAGCACCCCTGTCCTAGAACATCCAGTCTGCTGAGACTTTCCTTTTGGCCTGCACAGCTCCTAGCGGAGCTAAATGAGGGCTGGGGCCTTCCACAGAATCCAGGGCTGCAGGGTCTTGTTGGACTTGGCTGTCAGTGTTCAGTGGTGAGCAAGAGCTACATGAGGGGATTTTTTTGTATTTTATCTTATTTTTATTGGCTTTGTTCTTTTTCAAAATGGATTGCTGCAGCAGAGGCAGAAGATACTAAGCTGAGAGGCAGAAGAAATCAAATTTGCAAATCTGTTCATGAACTTGATCTCTGCACCTAAGGAAGCTGGAAGCTACAGTAATGAAAACAGTATAAGAGCAGACTTATGGTACTGACTTGGTTCATCAGAGCTTTAGCAGCCTAAAAAAAAACAAAAAAACACTAAAAAGTGCAACAGCAGGCAACTGGTTTAGAGCCGACTTATGAGGTTTTCTAAAAATATTAAGACCCCTGAAATACATTCAGCTGTGTTAACTTTGCTGCTCCCAACCAAGGTTTTTTGTGGGGACGGTGTGATCTGGCACAGGCTTTTCAAGAGCCCAAGTTTTATTGTTTGTAGCCAGTAAGCAAAAACTGTTGGCATTTGTGAGAAAGAAACTAAAGGCTGCCAGTGTTGCGATTGTGACCTTTACTGTCTCATGAGATGAGAGCTGCTGATTGTCTACTAGCATCATCAGAAGAAAATGTACAGAAGGGAAAAGCTAGTTACAAAGAGGAACAAACAGCTAAGTTCAAAGTGTGTATGGTCCTTGCACTCTCTCCTCCCTCCCTCGATCATCAGTCCAAAGTTAAACATTTCTAAAGAAAACTTTTTTTTTTTTAATGACTTCCATACAGCCATTGACTGATTCACTTTTTTTTGAATATGTTAAAGAAGGTATCATCCGTGGATATTATAAGGCATCAAGTCTCAAAAGCACTCAATTATTTAAAAAACCTTTTAAGGACTAAAGGCTCCCTCCAGAATGGGCAGTTGAGTCGTGGTATGGTCATCTAATGTCAGTTTCTTACAACCCAATATTTAGTTTGACAAAATATCTCTTAGTATCATATGCCATTCCTCAAGTCACATACTAAAACTATCTCAGTTGATGTTCTTATAAAACAGCACGAAGTGTTGTACAAGAGGTTGCCAATAAACATCTTTAAAAGGTGTGTGTGTGTGTGGGAGGGGCATGCAAGGAGGAAGGGTGGAATATACCAGATATACATGCTTCCCTGCAAAGCTGTTCTGAAGCTTCCTTTTCTTAAATTTCAGGGGTCCTTGGAGATAACTCAGAGCACAGAAGATGATCATCTATTTGACACACCACTACTTCCGTCTCATGCATTGCATTCCCGGCTGAGACCAAGATTCTATACTATTCCTACAGTTTTCATTGCCAATTTTTTGTTGCTTATACATGTAAGTTTTGGTGGAGGGGAGAAGCCTGTGTACAGAAGTTCCACTTCTACCAGGAGAATCACTATTCTCCCAGTAGAAACCACAAACATACAAACATTCACAGTGCTTATCCTAAACCAAAAATGGTGGTTCCAGGAGAAAAATAACCTGACTCCAGCCAGTTAGAAGTATTTGCAGGAGAGTTTCTCCTGGAGAACAAATGCTTGTACACTTTCCCATGACTTAACTGCCGTTGGGGACGAAGAGGAGTAGAGCTTAGGGAAAGGCTTGCGTGCCTTCTGGGGAGCAGGGTCATCCTGGTCTAGAGATGTCCTAGCGTAACAACTGTACCTGCCCCTCCTGTGAACCAGGGAGAGATAGAGAAGCAGCAGCTGTCAACTTCTCTTTGCACACTGGCATCCACCAAGTGGGTTGCAGGCAGGGGACATTGCTGTGCTGCTCAGTCCACTTGACTCCCAAGCACCAAGGGGAGCAATGCCACAAGCCTCTTGCCTGCTTTGCATTCCAGAGCCCACAGACTAAGAAGCGAGTACTTTGCCATGCTACTTGGGTCCCCCTGGGATCAGGGGAGAGGGGGCGGTTGCGGTTTAACTAAGCTTTGCTAGTTTAACTAATACCTAGTAAATGGATTGGTATGACTACTTTTTCTCCTAAAATTGTAGGTGCTAACCCTAATTTTTTCCCCCTTTTTCCCCAGGTTGCATTTGTTGTCTTAGTATTTTTAGCAGTCATGTTTTGTTCTTATCCTGACCCAAATGAAGATAAGTGCCCTAAAAACTACACCTATCCTTTTAAGGTACAGACTGTAGTAGTAATTGCAAAAGTAATTCTATGGATTCTGCTTGTTCTGTTTGAACGGTATGTCCAGTATCATCACAGTAAAGCCAGAAGCCGAGGCTACCTCTCAATCTACCGATCAACTAGACATCTTAAAAGGCTTCCGCTAGTGGTACACTCAACAGGTGAGCTGACCTTGTTTGTATTTTTGGCTGTTTCTGTTAATTTACACTGCTAAATATTGTGAGCTTGGTAAATATTACTTGGGAGTAAATTGGTAAATATTGTGAGCTGAAGCATTTACACGTACACTCTCACACTCTTCAAAGCCTTTCTAAAGTAAGATAGGCTTTGAATAGTACAACAGCTGGTTCTGAGTGGCACATGGTAGATTAGGGAGGGAGTAGGGAGCATGGTGGCACATTGGTAGGAAAGCAGAGCAGCAGACTGGGCAGAATAAGGGGATCAGGGTGGCACTTGGGATGGGGTATGACTAATATGTGGCATCCCTTGCAAAAACGGTTGGCTCCCATTCTTCTAGAAAGTTTACAGCCTTCTGATCTGGACTCTGCAATCAAATTTCAGAAATTTTAATCTTTGTTAAACTTCTTAACAAGAATAAATTACATTTGAGGATGGAGAAATGGAATTGAGATGTGTGGCATCTTTAAAATGAAAGGTGGATATAGGAATAGTTAGACAGTTAGTTCATACAGGTTTCCTTGGCTGCATATGTGAAAAGATCCTTTCCAAGAGATGCCCTCCAAGGCTGTGTCCACATGAGCGCAGGTGTTTGTTTCCCCGGGGACAAGCAGCAGCAACACACTTTATGCCACTTCTACTTGTCCCTGGGGAACGCCCATGCCACCATGCCATCTGGTATGCAGCAGGTTACCCTAGGTAGGGTAGGGGAGGCTGGTGCCAGCCACTGTGCTGGCCCCAGCAGCCTTACCTGGGGGTCTCAGGGAGCTGCAGCACTCCTGGAGCTGTGAGCCTGGCCGGCAGCCAGAGCATGGCTCCAGCCAGCCAGGCTCTGGTTTTGGGTGGCACACATTGCTACCACATAAACTGCCCCACTTTTTTCTTTTTTTTTTGCATGGTTTTTTTTGTTTGTTTTGTTTTTTTGACCCTGGGATCTCTGGGTTAAAAAATAAACAACCCTGTGCTACAAGGTAACAGTGCAGGGAACACCCACGTGTGGTGTGTGGCATCACAGACGGGTCCATGGCACCACATACCACACATCAACACTTGTTTAGATGCAGCCCGAAAATACAGAATGAAACAATGGAGAGTAAAAGGCCCTTGACATCAGCATTCCCTTTGTCACTGTCCAAGCGTGCTTGACTTCTAATGAAAACAATGAGCTGCCTGTGGCTAAAGTTCCAGTTGGCTAATATTAGGTAAAATAAGAATTTCCTCAGCCGACAACAGGGTGATCAGTTTAATTTTTGCTTTTCTTTTTCTGGGGAGAAACCAATTTGTGGTATTATTCTACAGTTTTACTCTTTCCTGACTTCAGGGATGGCATGGAAGACCTCCTTCTTACTGAAAAGCTCTTGCCCACTTTCCAGGAAAAAAACAATCTAATTCCTTGTCAAAAATCAATTTATGGTAACTTTAGAAAGGGGTTTGTGCTGTAGGAACTATTGACTGAGTTGAGAACATGCTGTACTTTGGATAAGTGAACAATAAACTTCACCCACCAATCCTGATAGCCAATAGAATCACAGTTCATCAAACTAATGTTCTTTTTTAGTTTCAGTTGTTTTACATGTCCAAAAGCCCAGATTTCTCTCAAGTGGGAGAAACATCATGAGATGGCCACTAGGTAGAGCTCTAACAATGAGGATTGATGCCTAAAGTGCAATCCAGAATCAAGCTGCAGCAAGCCTGGCTTTTTCCTAATACTTTCAGACCAAGAGGTGTTTTGGGGGTTTTTTTTCTCCTGTAAGTTTGTGGCATCTAGTACTCGAAGTCTAAAGTATATAACCATACAAGCTAAACGTTGTTTGGTATGGAAAACTTTTGATTTCACTGCAGTGAAAAAACAACGAAGTGAAAACTGTCATTTTGGCTCTAACTAGTTTAGCTATCCATCATGGTATAACCAAGATACTTCTAAAGCCAGGAAGTTCAAAGCTGTCTTCTACTGTGTCTTCTACATGGATGCTTCCATTAAATTGCCTAGAATGTCACAGGAACTCTGTAGCTGGAAAGCAGCACCTGATCTGTACCCTGAAGAACTTCTTGTCTATTTTAGATGGGACCAAATCTGTACATGCAAAGAGGGGTGGGTTGGTTTGAGAATAGGTAGAGGTTACAATAGAGAGTTAATGAGGGTGCATGCTATGCATGGTAATGGTTCATATCTTTTCCTTGCCACTCATGGAAGAATTCAGTACCAAGAGAACTGAATAAAATCAAGCTTGTGATCTGTTGGACTTTATTTGGAAGGTCATTTCTGGCATAACTCAGAATAGCAGAATATCTTCCTTTTTCACATACTGCTTATAATAACATGCACTTTCAGTCATTGAGACAAGTGTTTAAAACTCCTCCCTGCATACAGAGATGACTTGGTACTTCTGTGTGTTTTTTAGCAGTTAAAATTCACTTACATAAAGTTAAACTGAAGTGTTGGCTTTATGTTAGTATCACTGTAAGCACAGAGCTCTGACTGGATATGCAGAACAAGTTTATCATACCAAAAATTCAGAGTATTAGAAAATATAAAAGATGCTTAAACAAGAGCACATAGCTGTCTGTCTTGGTTGTGATTTGAGACTTCAAGAGATTCAGAACCCAAGCTCAGGATCTTGTTGGACTAGATGAATGTTATGATCTGAAGGATCCATGTACCTTAACAAATTCACAAGTAATAGCAGTCACAGATTTGTAATCTATTTATTACTTAAACTTTTACAGAAGTGAAGGTAATTTATTTGCCCCGTTATTTTTTCATAACATGGCTAAACAATCTAGTCCAGCAAAAATAGATTTGGGGAAGGGGTTTTGAGTGATTTGCTACTAATTGGCTAGATTGTAACAACTGGGAAATGTTGTTCATGTTTGTTTCAGGAAATACTGCCCTGCTTCTGATACTATCGGCTCAGCATTCTTTTCCTGACAATAACAGAATATATCTCTATATTATCCTGGGAATCCTAGCTCTGGAGCTGATTTGTTCTCTGACATGCCTAGTCATTTACACAGGTGAGCACTTTAATTATTGTCTTTGAACGTGATCTCCTCACTAACTACTAAACTCCTTTCCTCTGCTCTCTTAGCATAATGCTCTATCTCTTGGCACCATATGACTGCACTGCAGCTATGTGTGTAGAAGTGGGTCCTTCATACCACCTGTGCTCTTGCTGAAGATAATTCAAATGTTCTGGTTAAAACAAACAGGAAGGTCTTTGTTAGATTTGGTTTGATCTTTACGTGTTGTCAAATAGAAAGCTAGAATTGGCGGTAGCGAAACTGAAGTCACTTCTTCATGAATCTACAGTGCAATTGCAATAATTTAAAAGTAGTAAATGTCAAACATACTATGGTAAAAGTGGCTTGGAAGCCCACTAGCAAATAAAGATCAGTCTTCTCACCAGAGTGTCAACCATGACACTTACAGAGAAATATGGATCTTGCTCTGTCGGTGGGTGGTTATGTGAGCTCTCTAGCTAGGCTTGTGGAACTTGTAAATATCTGAGCTTATGACTGACACTTCACAGTTTTTAAACCTACAGTTCCCTTTTCTAATTCCTTTTTCTTCCAACCTCTTCTTCCCCTTTCTCCCCAAAATCTAACCTGGTATTTCTGAAGCGTATAACTCCTTTAAAAATGCCACTTTTCAACCTCCTGAAAGTTTTCTTCCAAGCAGCCTATTTAATTATATGAAGCTGCTTTAAACATTTTGGAGTAGTGTGGCATCCCTGTATCCTATGTTAACTTCTTAAACCTATATCTTACAGGATTACTTCTGTGCAAGGTTGACATATCACTGAAATATTATACAAATATGAAACAGAACTATCCTGGGATGACTACCTTTTAATGATGACAAGAGCCAAAAAAAGCAAGAAACATAATCAAATACCTAATTTCCTTTTAAACTTTCTCTCATTCCCTGTAAATGAAGTGCATAGATTCATAGATGCAGGGTCAGAAGAGGCCTAAATAGGTTTTCAAGTTGACCCCCTGCCCCAGGCAGGAGAGAATACTGGGCTTATATGACCCCAGCTAGGTAATTGTCAAGCTTCCTCTTAAAGACCTCCAAGGTAGGGGGTCCAGCACCATTTCCCTTGGAAGTTGGTTTCAGATCCTAGCTGCCCTGACTTTGAAATAGTCCCTTCTAATGCCCAGCCTGAACCTACTCTCAGACAACTTATGGCCATTATTCCTTGTTACTCAGGGAGGTGCTTGGGTGAACAGGGTCTCTCCCATTCCCCTGGTCTCCCCTGGTAAGTTTATAGATGACCCCCAGGTCCCCTCTCAGCCTTGTCTTGTGAAGGCTGAACAGGTTCAGGTCCCATAGCCTCTCCTCATAGGGTCTGCCCTAAAGTTTTACAAGTTCGTTTTGTTTTTTTTTCTTCATCTTTTGAATTGTAACCATAAAAAATCAGAATACAACAATCGGATCTAGAGAAATTGTTAATGTCAAACCCCAAAATTTCATGACCATTTAAAACTTTTCATTTTAAAGAACACAGACTTCCTCTTTTTCATTTAAAAAAAATCCAGTACTTTAAATGTATTTGCTTTCTAGTGGACTGATGTGCACATTGCATGTGGAATGAGTTACTGGGCCTCAGCAGAAACCAAGTTGTCCCATATACTACAATGAAAGCTGACTTTAAAGAGTCAAGTGGATTCTGCTAGGTTAGCAAAACCATCTTTTAAGTACTCTGAAGTGGAAAAAAAATGCTGGGTATTACTTTAGACTTAAAGGTAGGATACGACAGGTTGAAAAGTGTTGGTTTAAAAAGAGGAGCAGAGGAAATGAGCAATCTAATACTGTGCTGTTGGCTCTTGGGGACATTACTGAAAGTCAGAATAACTTATAGAAAAGCGGGGACCAACCTTCTTGGCAGGCAACCCCCAGATGAGCTCCGTACCTTCCCCAAGTACCGTTCCAGTCCCCTTCCCCTGCCTGATCTGCTGCTCTGCTTCCGGCTTCCCTCCCTGTGCTCTATGCCCAATCTACTACTTTGCTTTTTTCCCTGTTCCCTCCCCAATTTGCTGTATGCTTCACACAGACTGCCTTTACGACCTGTGGCAGCCTATGTAGCAGCCTGTACCACCTGTGACAGTCGCATCGGGACTATTGCTCCTTGCACACACCCCGCCCCAATGTGCACACGCGCACAATACAAAACTAAGATTTTATTTTTTGGTTATTATGCAATCACCTCTATCTATATACACTACACTCTATATGTACAAATACAAATCATGACAAAATATTTTTTGTAATAAAACTAAAATATATTATAGTAGGTGTTAAAAGGTCAAGGCAAGGGACTTCCAGTGGCAAAGGTCAGAGGTTAGGGGACAACTTCTGGTCCCAAGATGGTGACCAGGGGATAAGGCAGCTGTCAAGGGGTGGGTCTATCAGTGTGGCCCTCCAGAGCTCACTAAACCTTGATAAGCAGCCCTCCAGTGAAAATAATTGCCTGCCCCTGGTTTAAATGATACCAGATACTCTCATAGTAAAAAATGTGAGAAACTTAGAATATTTAGGAATATACAACTCATGCATATGCAGGTGACTAGTAATGCCCTAGTTATGTTCCCCCATTTTGAAAAGTTAAAACACAAGGTGCAGAAGTGGCATTTGGATTTCTACCACAATCAGAAAAACCTTAACTTTTTTTTTTAAAGAAAATAGTTCAGCAAAAAAAGATTTGGAATCCTGTTATGTCTACTTCTGATTTGAACTTTCTGACAAAAATGCTTTCTCTATTAGAAAAGCTCTTATCATTTTCAACCTCCATCCTGTTCCTTAAATGAAGGTACCAGGCAATTCTAAAAGGTTCTGCTTTCAAAAATGTGTGTTTCTAAACAAAGTGCTTTTCATCCTTAAGTATCTTGATGCCTCAGAGCAGAAAAAGAGAATGCCTTTCTCAGACTTGTTCTTTTATACTATTCTAACTAATAATCAACCGGTAGAAAAAGTTAGTCTCTATAGTAGCATCTGAAGATATACTTCATTCTCTAAACCTTCCTGGGCCTAAATAAATGTTTGCTGTAATTGAGCTTCATGCCTATTTAAAGAAGAGGAATCTCTTTTGTCTTTCTGTAATCCCCTCTAATTGATGTAGATTTAAGGTATACTGTAAACTGGATAGGCAGAGGATATTGGTATGAGAGGAGCGAGAGACTCAGGGCTACATAGTACCTTGACATACATGAGAAATGCTGCTTAAGGTCAGACTAAAGCTGTTCTGAAACAAAATGTCTTTTGGGTCACAGAAGAGATTCTTATACCGCTTTCAGTCCAGTGTTTGTTGTCCTCAGTTTTTCTGCCCTCAGTTTTATCTTTGTCTGATAGAACGGAAAATTACCCGACTGCAAACATGAAGGCTTTTTAGCTGGATGGTAGGCTTGTTATCTTGCAACTTACAGCTTAAAGGACCGTGCTTTTTGTCAGTGTTTGTAGGGTTCTTCCTGCAAAACAAACACTTGATAGGGATCCATTTACTAGTAAGATAATGTCACTTAAAGTAGCTAGCTTAAAACGGAAGTGGTGATAAATGCAGTTAGTAATTTTGGAAGCTAGGGTTTATGCAAATTCTTGTTGGGGGTTAGTATTGTAGACACTCTGTCTACACAGGTGACTTCTGTCTGTCTAGGTGTGCTAGCAAATGTGATCTAATGTCAACCTGACCTGAAGAACTCTAAAACATCTCAAGTTTGATAGCTTATCCAATTTATGAAATAAAGGAATGACCGCTGGTATCTCTCTTCTCCTCTAGAAGTATTGTGGCTTAATCTTTCCTAGTTTTGTGAGACTTAAACAAATCATCTGGGTTTTTTATGTATTACACCATTAACTCAGGAAAATAACCTCAAAGAGCTGTACCATGTTGACCCAGATGACTCCTTGTCAGTAAAAAGAAAGCCTTCCCCTAGCGAAGAAATAGATGAGTATATTTTTGTATTGCCGGATCAGTGGCAGTCTAACTTGTGATTAGTTACAAGACTTAATTTTTTAAAATCGTCAATAACATGCACACTGCTTAGGTCAATTGTTGATAATTGCTTTGTAGTTGCAGCTAAAACATGTTTTGCTCTTAGTGAAGGAGTGCCTAAGGGTTAACCTATCCAGCCTGGCATACTTTTATACCGTTGATCATGTGTTGTTAGTTGCAGTTCCTCTTTATATTACTCTAGGTAAATGCCTCAATACAAAACTGAAAATGTTGAACTGGGGAGATGTCGACCTATGTGTATAGTCTGAAAAATCACTTAAAGACAGAAAATGTCTGTAGTATACAATAGTACTTATCCATACTGTATTACATGAGTCACTCATCTAGTTGATAATGTCATCTGAAATTTTGGTGCAGTTTGAGAAACATTTAAACGATGAGAAGTGGTTGTACATATGCAAACTAGCTTTACTTAACTAAAGGCAGCGTGATGTTTTAAATTTTGCATATGGATCTATGGTATATGGAAACAACCTGTGAATAATCATTGTCTGTTAGGCTTTATAGCAGTTCACTGTAGTTCATAAATTTTTGGTTAGGGCAAATCTGGTTGGTGTGGTGGAGGAGTGGGGCATGTTTTTGCAGCATGAATGGTGTAAAGGGCTACTATGGGGCAGTCTTCCAGTTGAGAGCCATGTTGGTAGGGGATTTCTTAATTGAATTAAACTTCTAAACCTCTGCTAAACCTAGACATTTAATAACTTCTGTTCACAGTCTCCCCTATGTACTTGTCACCCTGTTAAATAGCTTGCTGTATCCCAGACCTCTGTTACTTTTCGAGAGTGTGTGTGTGTGTCATTCATGGTATGGAAAGAATATACTGTTGATGACTGAGTGGTGGTAACTTTCTAGTATCCAGCCAGATCTGGAAATTTGAC
>NW_017729029.1:70147939-70149917 GCF_001723915.1 Gavialis gangeticus | reverse complement strand
TAACTGATAAATTGGGATTGGCAGTGCTTTTTAAACGTGTAAATAAACTTACCAGACACCTTTTCCTCCCCCAAAGGCAGTAGTTTGCATAGAATGTGTGTGTGCATGTGTGTGCATATGTGTGCATGTGCGTGTGTGTGTGGGGGTGTAACTGAACTTGTAATACTCTTTTAATAGGAAGTGCAGTAAACCAGTTCAGACTTGCCTACATGAAACAAAGCTTGTTTCTATGTGCCATTTACCTGGAGTAAATGCCTTGTTTTATAAACCACTTCAGTTTGGTATTTACACTAAAGAAGTTAGCTAAAGAAGGTTAACTGTAGTTATTTCTGTGTAGGCATGTATTAGAGATGAAGGAAACAAATAACACACTATTATGCTGAAATGAGTATGTATTGGGTTATACCAATTTTGACAGCTTTGGTAGGGAGGAAAAATCCCATCATAACCTTAAATAGGTAAACTAGCATACAGAAGTGTGTTAAATAACTAACCTCTCAATTCAGTAGAGGTCACTGAACAGGTTATGGCTTGGTCTCGGTATGGAACTCCAAACTAATGATATGCAGACAGGTGACTTAATATCAGTCCTAGAAGCATACTGGGGTAGGGGTATGTCAAAAAGTACTTGTTAACTAAATTAACTTTTCTGTGTTCATGACTGCCCCAGGAAGTATCCTATGAATTGTGAGTCTGTTAGATGCTCTTCACTATTTTTGTAAACTTGTTTTTGTTTTTATAATGTTGAATAAGAATAATGTACCCATCCAATGCAGTTTTAAGTTCCTTTGTCAACTTAAGTGTCTTTTTGTGTAGACTGATGCCCTCATAGATTTGATAAATTTAGTTACAAGTTAAGCTCAAAGTGTTAACAGAATGACCTTTAAATCAGTTCTGTAGCATTTATTGTGTGAAGGACAATTTATTTTTTCCCCCTTCATTTGTCTTGAGTGACTTGCTTTCCTAAGATCATCATGTGAGTGCTCTTACTGGCATTAGATGGTGCTGTACTTCAGATGTTGAGCCTATTATTTCAACAGAGCAGTTCATGCAGTAATGTACTTAGGCCAGATTGAAATATTCATACAGTGTAACATCCAGTGTCTCTTTCTAGTGCTCTGTTCTTACTCTGAGCAAGGTTCTCAATGCTTTTAATTGCCAAGAAGAGACAATGAAGGTTCCAGGTTGAAAGTCCTTCCTCCCCTTCCATGCCTATTAACTTACAATAGTCTTCATTCATGACACCCTGGAATGTCAGTCTTTGATACCTAATGTCTGAGGTGGAAGCAGATCACTAAGGGCCAATCTGGTCTGATTACTTTACAACTTTTCCATGACACTTCTGACTGATCATAGGAATAACTGAGGCAGGCAACCTGCCTCTGCCTAGCAGGTGGTCTAGTAAAACAATCTTCACCTAAGAAAGAGGTTGGTGGGACAAGAGCCCTGACTATGAGCTGGCACCTAAACCCTTATTTCAACATGATTTTTGTCTCTCTTAATATTCTGACTCTATTAATCTAAATTAGTTCAAAATAAGGCTGAGAACCTTATTCAGTTTAGCTAAAGGAAAGAAGTGTTTAAAAAACTTTTGTTAGTGTCCAAAGCCTGTGTGATACAGTCTCTATACTTGGGCCGCTTGCAGCTCCCACAGCTACTGACTGTCACAGCCTCTAAGGCCTTCTCTTTTACTAGTTTGAGCAGCGACAGGAAAAGGCAATTCCCAACTTGTAACTTGAATCCTTTGTTTGGTGTCTTTCTTTTTTGCCCAGCTGCCACTTCAAGGCATTTTGGAGTCTGCTTATGCCAGGTAGAAGACTCCTGGATATAAGGTCATTCTACAGTTGTTTAAGTCCTTTCTAACTACTTTTTTAAACTTCTTCCATTGCAGTAAAAATAAGTAACTTCAACCAGGCAAAATCCAGGCCTGATATAATTGAAGAAGAAAAAATGTACGCCTACCCCTGCCATATTATCT
>NW_017729029.1:70146447-70147656 GCF_001723915.1 Gavialis gangeticus | reverse complement strand
ATCGCATTGATTTGGAAGGACTTCTTTGAGGAGACTTTGCTGGATGTTTTGAAGGGTTCTTGGCTGGAGTCTTCTCAGGAGTCTTGGCTGCAGGTTTTTCTGGAGTCTAGTTTGTTTTCTTAAAGCAAGTGTCCAAGGAAGTTTGGACAGATATTCTCCAGGGAGATGGGTGATGCAACGCACCTGTTTGCTGGCGCGGCTTGGCATCAGATCAAGTGTTGTAAAGTCAAAACTGACGTCAGAAAGTTGAAAAAAGTGTCAATTTATAAACATTGTAAGTGCGAAACATTGTAAGTTGAGGACTGCCTGTAGCTCTGACTTGGGTATGTATGTGTCCTTTTTCACAAAAGTTCCGGTAAAAACTAGGGCTGGTCCCTACTTTTAAGGTTACCGTATTTCCAGGTCCAAAAAAGGACACCTTTTGGGTGGGGGTCTGGTGGGAATATGATGGGGGAGGGGAACAGTGACATACTGGTGCCCTGCCCCTACCCATTCTGTTGCCCCTCACTGACAAGCCACAATACCCCCCTTCCCCCCCTCCCCCAGCCCTGCCAGTGCCACTCACTCCCAAACTGCAGTACCCTGCCCCCCACACCTTACTGGTGCCCCTCTCTCCCGACCCACAGTCCCCTGGCACTGCCAGTGCCCTGCACACCCAACCCACAGTCACCCATTCCATCCTGTCCCCCGTGCCTCACATGCCCAATCCACAGCCCCCTGCACCCCTCCCAGCCCTGCCAGTGCCCCTCACTTCTGACCTGCAGTTCCTGCATAGTGCATGCACTGGCTTATGCACAGTGCCTGTCCCTGGTTGCCAGAGCCTGCATGGGGAGCACGTGACCCCTGGCAGCCAGTCACATTGTGTGCTGTTCCCAGCCCCAAGCATCCAGCCCAGGAGAGCAGAAAACCTAGGCATTTGCTCTTATTTTAAAAACTCACCTGGATGCAGCACAGGCATCCAAAAAAGAGGGCATGTCCAGGAAAACTTGGATGTATGGTAACCCTACACTCCTATTCTCCCAGGTCAGGTAGAGTAATCTCTACTGTGCTGAACTCCATTTTGCATACACACAAGTAGCATTCAAATGTACAGATATTCAAAAGATATACACTAATCTTTTTTTTGCCTTGTCTCCATTAGTATTTAATACTTGATGGCTAGCATGCATTAAAATGTTCTTCCCCTCTTGTCCTCCCTCTCCATCCCAG
>NW_017729029.1:70140485-70141447 GCF_001723915.1 Gavialis gangeticus | reverse complement strand
ACATGATTTTTGTCTCTCTTAATATTCTGACTCTATTAATCTAAATTAGTTCAAAATAAGGCTGAGAACCTTATTCAGTTTAGCTAAAGGAAAGAAGTGTTTAAAAAACTTTTGTTAGTGTCCAAAGCCTGTGTGATACAGTCTCTATACTTGGGCCGCTTGCAGCTCCCACAGCTACTGACTGTCACAGCCTCTAAGGCCTTCTCTTTTACTAGTTTGAGCAGCGACAGGAAAAGGCAATTCCCAACTTGTAACTTGAATCCTTTGTTTGGTGTCTTTCTTTTTTGCCCAGCTGCCACTTCAAGGCATTTTGGAGTCTGCTTATGCCAGGTAGAAGACTCCTGGATATAAGGTCATTCTACAGTTGTTTAAGTCCTTTCTAACTACTTTTTTAAACTTCTTCCATTGCAGTAAAAATAAGTAACTTCAACCAGGCAAAATCCAGGCCTGATATAATTGAAGAAGAAAAAATGTACGCCTACCCCTGCCATATTATCTCAGAAACTGGATTCAGGTAATCTCTTCTGTTTTAAAATCTCGTTCATAAATTTTCTAGGTAATAAATATAGTACTGGTAATTCAGTTAGGGTTAAAAAAATGGATCTTAAAACTGCCAGCAAAAGTAGATAAGTGGTAACATTTCTTGAGGGATTTCTATAACATGAGCATATTAGAAATGGAACGTGGTACAGCGTTGACATGTTGTTATAGATACTTACAAACTGGTTGATGGACCAGTTGATCCCTGTGCACACCATGGAAAGAGAGAACTTTTAATACGTTGGTTAATTATAAAATATTAGGATAGCAATAGTTCAGATCAGCAAGCTAAGAAAGGTGACTTGCCTTTCAGTAACTGATTATTTGAGATGTTCTGTGAACGTACAGGCAGTCCTCAGACTTGCAACACAATTGGTTCCTGAGAACCACGTCTTAAGTCAAAATGTTGCAACTCAGAACCG
>NW_017729029.1:70128320-70139635 GCF_001723915.1 Gavialis gangeticus | reverse complement strand
CCTTCCCCCCCTCCCCCAGCCCTGCCAGTGCCACTCACTCCCAAACTGCAGTACCCTGCCCCCCACACCTTACTGGTGCCCCTCTCTCCCGACCCACAGTCCCCTGGCACTGCCAGTGCCCTGCACACCCAACCCACAGTCACCCATTCCATCCTGTCCCCCGTGCCTCACATGCCCAATCCACAGCCCCCTGCACCCCTCCCAGCCCTGCCAGTGCCCCTCACTTCTGACCTGCAGTTCCTGCATAGTGCATGCACTGGCTTATGCACAGTGCCTGTCCCTGGTTGCCAGAGCCTGCATGGGGAGCACGTGACCCCTGGCAGCCAGTCACATTGTGTGCTGTTCCCAGCCCCAAGCATCCAGCCCAGGAGAGCAGAAAACCTAGGCATTTGCTCTTATTTTAAAAACTCACCTGGATGCAGCACAGGCATCCAAAAAAGAGGGCATGTCCAGGAAAACTTGGATGTATGGTAACCCTACACTCCTATTCTCCCAGGTCAGGTAGAGTAATCTCTACTGTGCTGAACTCCATTTTGCATACACACAAGTAGCATTCAAATGTACAGATATTCAAAAGATATACACTAATCTTTTTTTTGCCTTGTCTCCATTAGTATTTAATACTTGATGGCTAGCATGCATTAAAATGTTCTTCCCCTCTTGTCCTCCCTCTCCATCCAAGTCCATATATAGCTTTCTATTGTGACCAGCCCTCTTTAAAGGTATAGTGTAACATGGCCCTTTTTATGTTTTGCTGATGTGAAGCTGTTGATTTAAGCACATGTACATATTTACCCCCGTTAGGATTTAAGACGACAGACACCATGCCCAGACCATGGAAAAATATAAATTTGTTATAATTTTCCTTGTATATAATTATTGGAGGGTCATTTTATATTTTCAGAGGGTACCACTGAAGCAGGGGAAAAAAACTGGTGGAGGGTAGGCAGACTATCTCTCCCAGTCACTTGCTCTACCAGTACCTGGCCAAGTCAAGGCTGGAGCCACAGCAGCTCCCTGCCCCATACTGTGTGATCTCAGCCGTGCTCCCTGCCCCCCCCCCCCCATCCCTTGACCCCTCTGCATGCACTCCTCTGGCTCAGGGCTGTGCTGGACCCAGAGGCACAGCAGTCTCCTGCCATGGGCTATACTCAAATCTAAGACTAGTTTTCTCTTCTCCTGTCCCCAATCCCATGTTGAATGGGTGTGGGGGGATAACCACTTATTTTGGATTTCAGTTATTTTTTATAAATGTGTGTTATCAGTGTAAGCAGTTTTAATAGCTGCTAGAACAATTGCTAGGTGGATTACTGAGTGGTGGAAGGAGAGTAGTTTATGAAACAAAGGTTTATCTTGATTTGGGTGACTTAACTCTTTTAAATGAACTTCTGTATGATTGGGGAAGCTTTAAGATCTTCAGCCTGTGAAAAGTCTTGAAAAGTTGTCTATTGTTATAACTGATTGTTTAATAGAGAGCTTACTTACGTTGGCTGTCTAACCTTAAAGACTAAGGGAATGAATGAATGAATTCCTTTTTATTCAAAGTGATTCTGCCCATACCCCATATGCTATAGTAGCTACAACAAAGTAAAATAAGCCTGCTGTATGTGGGTGCAGAAATTCTTTGGTGTTCCATAGAATTCTAGCCTCTCAACTTTTTACATTCATCTAGATAATTCTCCAAACAAAAATAAAATCTCAACAACTCTGTAATCTGTTTCCATGATGTTTTGTAACTATACAGTGTTTTAACATGTATTTCAAAATGCTACTCCCTACTACAAAATATGGCATAGTTGTTTAGCTCTTTAATTCCCTATCCTTTCCTTCAGACCAAAGTTGTATTGCTTAAAGTTCAGCTGTAACTTCTTCTGTTGGTCCAAATTGTTCTCTTTTTAGTAGAAAAACGAGAAGAACTAAACCAAAAAACATAGATAGTGTTTGTAGAAGTATTATTAGTTACTTCCCATCTTGCTATTAGCCAGTGATGGTGTATCTGAAACTTTTGTTACAGTGATTATTTATGACTGTCTCCTTCCCTCTCTTGTGCTTGTCAGGGAAAATTCAAGTTTGGAAGAAATTGTTGAAAAGCAAGGAGATGTGATAGAATATCTTCAACGACACAATGCACTGCTCAGCAGGAGATTACTGGCATTAACCTCACAGCAGATCAGAGGTTAGAATGTTTGCAAACCTGCTGCTATACATCAAGAATCCAAAGCAATGTAATCCGATTTGGACAGAAGACTTCCATAATCCTTGGAAAGAGGAAAGGTTTTTGGACGAACGAATGGTCATGGTGCGCATCTTGTTATAACTGGAAAGATTGTCTGGACTTTATCAAATTGTTTGGTTTTGAGCAGACATTCTGTTTCTCAGACTCCTTTTAACTCCTGATGGGCTAAAGCTGGATGCAAGTTTAGTTTGTGTAACCTTATTCAGCAGTACTCTTATTTTGCATTGCCGTAACTTTTAAACTTCAAACTGCCAAAGCCTCTTGTACTTCCTGAACTCAAACATTTACTTTCCGAATTGAAAGATTGTAGGGTGTAAACTCTCCTTAGTTTGTTTCCTGATGGTAGCGGTTGAATCACTAAACACTTTGTCATTACAAATTGGTGTTCTACCTATTTGTTTAAGTTGTATAGGTCTTAAAACTCAGTATATGCACTTCTGCAGTTAGTCTGTTGGGGAAGTTGCAAAAATTTATGTTCTGGATCAGTGTCTTTTTGCTTCTTAAAGGGAAATTGAACTATAGTCGATAAGAGGGAATTTAATCAAATACCAAAAGCTGGTGTCTGATCAAAAACCTCTAACTGGCCCAAAGAAAAGCAGAATTTCACTTCAGTAAGTGTAATATATAACAACTAAATGCATCATGGCTAAAGTGACTGAGCAGCTGAACAGAACTTTAAGCATTTAAGGCATATAAAGATCTGACTTTTTTTTTGTGCTGACAAGTTTTCTGTAGCTTGAATTTTTACTAAATGGTTCCAAAAACTTCAAAAGTAGGAATTAGTTTTGTGTAATGATACGAACCAAGGTGAAATATAAATTAAGGGAGAGAGCTTTTGCGTTAATTATGTTAAATCCAACTCATGTGAATATTTAAAGCTGTTTTGTCTTAGGACAGTACAGTATTGAGTTTAAATCCTATAAAAGGTGCTGCGTTCTCAAATACAAAATTGATGACTTTTGACTACCTTTTGACTCAAACATGTGGGAGGCGTCATGCAACAAAAGGGAATAGAAAACTAATCGCACCATACTTTGGAATGACCGTTCCCTTCCTATGAGCACATGTTATATAGAAACTAGTCTGTTAGGCCTATGCCATCATCTCGGATGTCAGAGTATACAATACCACTCTCACATTCCTAGTTAATTTTTCTGTTTGCTTGTTTCCCAAGTCTTTCACTTCCAACATACTCTCTACCCATCTTGTCTGTAAGATCTTGTCTTTTAGGGGAGATGGATTAGTCTCCAAGTAAAAATGGGAAAAATCTTAGCAAATGTTGGGAGTGGTGGCCTCAGAGTTCTATACAGGAAAACCAAAAGAAAACCAAACACAGCCTATTTTGGTCCTAGAATACAATTTGGGATCTAGTTCCATAATTGTTCTCTGTGTTGCATAGTACTCTGACTTAAGGGACAAAACGAATGTTGGAAACTTGCTGCTAATACTACCAAGTGTGTTTTGGGTTTTTTCCTACTTTAGCTGTATTTTCTTAAATGCAGCCAGGATTTTATACTAAATGTTTGAGAAACAAATATCTTGTTTTTAGAACTCAGGTTTTGATGTGATTATTGTATAACCATTTATATAATTTGTATGAAAAGCAGTAAATGTGACTCTGGATATTTGTGCACAATAAATGCAACTAAGGAAAAATATAAAGCCTCTTCTGTTGATGGTATTTAATTAAAATGGAATCTCAAAAAGTATGAAGCAGTATAAAACAGCAAAACACATTTTCATTTAATCTGCAGTGTGAGATTACAGTATCAGTGTTCATAAAGGGATCTTTTCTTTGCAGATTTTGACCATGTTCCTTTTTACTTCTTGAACAAGACCTGGAATAAAGGTGATAATAAAGTTAGTTGCCAATGAATTGTGCGTGTTTTGCTTGCTTTTTTTAAAGACCTGGTGGCTATCCTGTCATGAGTAAGGTCTCCCTACTTTGTATTTCTCATGGTTTGCAAACAGCAAGCCATTGGTTGACTTGGAACAATCTTGCTGAAGCTAGTTGAAACTTCACTTATAGCAAAGCTTTTAACTGCCTGTGTAGCCTAACTATCCTATAGAGACTGATTCTCTGGTAGAGCTTTCAGAGGGGAAGAAGCTAATTTGGACATGGGCAACAGAATGCTACTTCTGCTAAAGCTTTGTGGGGAACTTTTAAATGATTTACTTCAGCTTTTGATTGCCTGACTTTTTTGCATCAGGAAAGGAATGTCAACATCTATAAGAGTTTGCAGAATTAGCAGATTGACATACCCCTAATTACATCAACCATGGGGGAAAAGAATAAAGACTTTTATAAGGTGTTCTAATCATTTATAGAAACTGATAGGGGAAAGATGTAAAAGGAAACAAAAAACTGAATTAGGCCTGCTCTCAGTCCTTGGGCTAAGTGAAAGCCTTTCTGCGTGAACTCTTTTTAATAAGTAGGGATGCCTGTAGACATGTGGGACATCTGTTCTGTGCAGTGTCAGAGCAGACTCAATTAATAGTCTCCTGGAGCATGCTAATTAGCATGCTTCAGCAGCCCTGGAGTACCCTGCAAAATGGTGGGGGTACTTTAACTAAAGCTCATCACACAGTGCCTGAGAGCCACTCTAATTCAAATAGCCCCCTCCCTCCCTGGAGCACGTGTAAAGATGCCCTAGATGACTGAAAATTAGTGGACAGAAATTGGGGAGCAGAGTGATGAGCCTCTAATGGGTTTTAGGGGAGACTTGGATGGGAAGGAATTAATTACCGAGGGTTTTTTTTGTTTGTTTGTTTGTTTTTTGAAGCAATCGGACTCAACTACTTCAGGAATCCTGTTCTATCCTTCACATTTGCGTTCGTTTCATTCCCCTGACATGCTGATGGCATACTATGGGGACCTCTTGATCATTGCCACCATACTGTTGGGGGAGTTTTGGCCTCTGCTGTCCCTCCTGTTTATTTTGTCCTTTAGTTATATTATGGAGAATTTTATACTTAGTAAGTTTCTTAGTGTAAGGTGTAGTCCAGGTTTATGTGATGGTGTCCTGGCTGAGAGTTTTGTAGAAACTCTGCACTCTTGAACCAAGTGATGTTAGTGACTCAATTGCATATGATTAAAAAATGCAGTAGAGCCAAGGTTTAGGCAGGAAAGTGAGTTAGCATATGCCTGAGTTGACTGAAGATGTGGTTGGTTAGCCTGTGAGAGAAGATCAGTTCAGATGACTGATGTATGATTGACAGGTGAATAATTGATCCAATTGGCCAGTGCATGTGGGGCTATTTCCCCCCATAAAAGGTGCTGACCAGACCTGGTTCATGTAGACCACCAAGGTGAGCCCCTACATGCAGGGGAAATTCCTGTAGTAAAAAAAATGGGGGAAAAACGTGGTGCAGAGCATACATCAGTAGCATGCGCCAGAACAAATGGAGGACTGGCTATCTAGAGCAATGTTCTGGCTGCTGGCCGGGCTCCATGCTACCAGATCTACACCCCCGCTGCACGGGATAGGACAATTTGCTGCATGCTGAACTGCATGTGCAGTGGTGTGCAATGAGGCACAAAGCAACAGTGCAAATTTGTGCCTATGCTATTTGTGCCTCTACAAGAGTCCACCCCAGCACATGGGGACCAATTCCCAGGGATGTGTGAACACAAGGGATTTTGAGAGCTGTGTGCTGTTTCTGCCTGTAGTGGAGCCGAGGTGAGCCTAGAAAAGCTGGAGAGTGACCGATGTTGGGACTGAAGCTGGGAATGAAAAAATTGAAAGATTGCAAGTGCTTGTATTGAGACCAGTGTGTTCTTCTCTTGCACTGAGGAGATAGAAGGCAGTGCATCTCACTCCCCAGGAGATGGCAGAGAGTGAAGGCTGGAGGACCTGGGAGGCCAATAGCTCCTTGTTCTATATATGTTGCTTAATTTTTATTATCTATTGTCATTGATAAATTGATGGTTGTTGTCATCCTTTGTTAATAAATACCCTTTTCCTTATGTGAATGTGTGGATATGAGTAATTGGGTTGGGTCCCCAAACAAAATAAATTATGACAAGGGTCTGATGGATGACCCACACCCCTGACTGCCCCAGTGATAAATTTTACTGTTGATTATAAATAGTTGCATAATTAGTTTTCCTGCTCCAACAATACCAATAAGGAGAGAGAACCCAAAATGTGAAACAATATTAGTTTGCCACCTTTTTGTATTATTTTCATTCCCTGGTACATTTTGCTTTTCCACTTTTCTGTTTGCACCCAAGACCATTGTGGCACCAACAAGAGGCTTGGACCGAGAGGCTGGTAAAAGAAGTTTAAGATTGTCACATTGATGATATCTCCTGATGAGGGATGTGAGCCTGAGTCCAGAGCAGCAGCAATCGTGGTAAACTTGCCAGCCCAAAACATCTTTCTGTGCCTGAGCAGCTGACTTGCTTCCTGAGATAAACACACAGCTTATTTTTTTTCTCCCTTCTTTGTTATCTTTGTGTTCTCCTTGTGTCATTTTGCTTTTGTCGAAGGTAAAACTAACCCGTTTTGCTCCTGACCAGGCCTATTAGAATTAAATCAACCAGTACTGTCTTAAAAAAAGGGACTTTAAGATGGTTCTGCAAAGCCTTTCTATTTCAATTTTCTTGCTTTGATTTTTGTGTATCTCTCTCTCTTCCAGCACTGGCATGAATTTTCTGTTGTTTATCTTGGCACTAAGGCAGCTGATGTCTTTGTAAGCAAAAAACAGAATTCAATTGTTTGTACAGTAACAGGGTTATGTTAACATTTTAATTTTCTGGGGACGCTTATCCCAGCAGTGTCCACTATTCATTCCCTGATCTCTTAAACAGCCTAAACTTAAAATTTTTGTTTCAGGTGTACATTTGGGTCTCCTAAACTGCCACTTGTTAATTCAAGAATTTGCCAGACAGTTGTAGGGGCAACTGAAATGTAGACGGAGGAGATTTTTTATTGAAGAAGAATTGGGGGAAGCCAAGCAAAGATGGGCAAAACTTGAAAACAGCAAAAATGCCTTGCCTACAAATGGGCATAAATCAGAAATCTGACTACAATAATATAGCATAAATGAAAAAAGCAGAATTGAGCATTTGGGAATATGGAATGTAGAGAAAACTAATCATCCAAAAACAACTTTATGGAATCATTTCAGCTCTTAAATTCCCACTACTTACATTTTGGAAGAAAATGCCAAGGTGAGAAAAGTACCCTTTTTGTTAAAACATACTGGTAACCATGGCATTCTATATCTGAAAGTAAATTTCTATAAAACAAAAACCAGCCACCTGAAGTGAAGGGTCTGCTATCTGCTGAGTGTGTTTTTAATCCATCTTCATGTATTTTTACAACCTATGCACTTTTAATCATTAAAAAAAGATGTGAAGAAGGCAGCTTGAAAATCAAATCCATCCTGTACTAGTGCTGCCATGGTCCCCTTGCTTTAACTGTGCCTGATCAGGGTGGTGTCTTACGTTGTCTCAGGGTTGATGGTAGTTATACTAAGAGGTTAGATTATGGATTGGTATAGGATGGTTTGGATCCTACCTCAGACAGGGGATTGGACTAGACCTCTGGAGGTCTCTTCTGGCCCTATTTCCCTATGATTCTATAATTCTGTTCTTAAATGGCTTCTTTCAAAATGTGAATAAGGAAAGCAACAAGGATGATGCTAGTAACCAATTAAATGACTGATGAGAAAAGGCATGTACACATCCCTTTCTGTCTCCCCATGGAAAATATCTGTTGAGCAGCCACAGTACTACTACTTATTTTTCTGGGGAAGGCTAGCTTAGAGTCTTCCTTTTAGTTTTGTACAGAACCAAGTGTTCATTACAGATGGAAAACAGCTTGCACAAAAATACAAGAACAATATTTGCACATTTGTCCTACTTGTCTTGCCAATTCTACACCATTTGGTCATATACTAATCTTTTCTATTCTTGCAGTCTTAAAAAAAAAAAAGTGTCCAGGATTGGCTTACCTCTGCTTGTCAGAAGATGAGCACAATGGGGTTGCAAATCCAGTTCAGTCTTTCTGATATCACCAAAATATTCTTGCAGTGTAAAGATACAACATTATCAAGCAAGACAGCATGGAAAATAGGAAAATACAAGCACATTTGGAAAAATGATGCTTAAATGATTTGAGAGCATCCCTGAAAATTGGAAGTTACCAGGAACTTATGTAAAGGTTAATATGAAATTATCTTTATATTTTATTGTGTTTAATTTTTTGCAAGAGTTTCCTTCATGTGAAGGAGATATTGAAGAACAACCTGTTGGGAATGTCATTCCTGGCATTGTTTCACCTGTAAGAAAATCTACTTACGTTATTCAATAACTGCAATGTTCTTCACAATAGTTCGATTTTTTTAATCAGAATGACTGATCTGAACATGCAGTTATACTAACTTATTCATATTTGGGCAAGTGCTCATGGTATCTACATAATTATTACCATAGCCCAGATGGGTAAGACCAGTGATAGCAGTTGCACATAGCATCATATAGCCTATCATTAGCCTCACAAAATAGTAGTAGTACTAATTCAACTGGGGAAGAGCTAATGTATTTTTGAAATCCCCATTTAATATTTTATAATCCAAATTTAAAATGGATTAAAGGCATAGGCTTATCCCTGCTGCACAGTTATGCTAGTGACAGTTAAAGTCAATGTATAATTTAAAATACATGCCATGCTGCATGTGTTTTAACCTGGGTTCTTGAAAATAGGCACCAAATTAAAAATGACCCAAGTGACTGCAATAATTAATGAAGGTCTATTGCTGTAAAAACTTACAAATCTCCAAGATCAAGGCTTTAATTTAAAGCTAAAAGTGTCTCTGTGCATCCTGGCTGCTGTGCATTGCATCTCCCCCGAAGGTTTCACTGGCTAATGGGGCCCATCTTGTCCTCTTCTTGCCTGCCCATCCCTATCCCCTCCCTCTCCCCCCTGTACAAAAACATCATCCTGAAAGTATGTAGTGCAGGGAAGAAAGGAGTGGGTCTCCCACTAGGGCAGGGGGTAAAAGCACCCACTTGGAATGACAAATGGACTTAGCCTGTCTGTTTTTCTCCTGCCCCCTGCTACTCCCATTCAGCCACTCAGAGGAGAGGAATATGGATGCTTGCCCTACTTCCCTCACCTTCTGTGATCCTCTGCCCTGGTTGGGCAAGCTCAAGTAGGGGCTCAGGGTTGCTTATTTTCTCCATTTGTCCCTGTCTTCTCCCATCACCCCAAACCTCCCTCCAAAGGAGGCCGCCAAGTGTCTAGAAACACCCTGGTTCTGCTGTGCAGGGGGCATTCATTGCTGGTGAATGCCTAACCTTGCCCCTTGGAGCTCAGGTGGCATACTCCAACGTGGGGTAGGACTGCCCCAGCCTCGTCCCCTGCCTGGCACTGCCATTTGCAGCCCATGCTGCACAGACTCCCATAGGGCGAAGGCAGGGAAGGGGTGAGACATGGTAGATAGCCTTGCCTGAAGGGAAGGAGGTATGGGTGGGGCCACAGGACCCGGGAGCAGCCACCTTTGGCCCTGGGGTCTGTTCCAGCCTGCCTCTGCCTAAGGAGGAAGCTCCTTTTCCTCCCGGAGTAACTGCCATGGCTGCGATAGTGGTTCTCCCTGTCTTGTCACAGGAGCTTTTAGGCCAAAGTTGCATCCTTTCAGGGTTCGAAATACTGGGGAGCTTGGGGGAGTTGTCTCACCCCCCTCCCATAAGAGACAAGAGCCAACCTGTAAGACTTGAAAATCATAACCTGGGAGGGGTCTCTGATTTTATTAGGACATTATGATGGGCAGCCTAATTTTTTTACAGACCCACCCCCCCAAGAGTCAAAGTGTAATTTGATCCCTGCATCCTCGGCTGGACTCAGGGACAGGTGATCTGAGAAAGATGTCTGTGCATAGGGGGACTGTATCTGCCTCAGCAATGAGCCAAGTCACGGGCTACTGCAGAGATCCTCAACCTGAGACTGAGGCACCCTGGGATATTCTGAGATCCTTTCAAGAGTGCTGTGGGGTGACCACACAGTGTAAGCACTATTAGGTGTACAAATGTGATTCATGGAAGCCACTCTGGGATTTCAAACAGAAATCCAGAGTGTTAAAAACATTCGGTTTTGGTCTTTCTAAGTTCTTTGCACCAAAAGACTTGCTCTACTATTTTTTCCATAGTTAAAGAATGAGTGAAAGCTAAGATTTGGCATTTTCTGAGGGTGCCTGGAGTCTAAAAAGGTTGAGAACTACTGAGGACTGCTGTCTGTTGCTTTCTAGAGTGGGGGGAGAGCCATTTTTCTCCATCCACCAGTGGATGTTTCTGGGGATTCTTAAAAATGTAATCTTC
The DNA here is from genome assembly GCF_001723915.1 of Gavialis gangeticus. NCBI lineage: Eukaryota > Metazoa > Chordata > Crocodylia > Gavialidae > Gavialis > Gavialis gangeticus. The sequence goes on along the minus strand of NW_017729029.1, from coordinate 70,129,076 downwards.
AATTTGGCCTTTGACTTTTGCCACCAAATCTTCTTTGGCTGGATAAAAGTATAAATATAATTCTATATGAGGATTGAAAGAAAATTGACGTCAGATAATTATAGCGTGCACATTGTAGAGGAAATAAGGCTTTAACTCCACAAACCTCACAGCTGAATCAACTGCTCCAATTTTCCTTGTTTCCAGTGCATTTTATACTTAAAAAAACATCCATCCTAAAGTGCTCTACACATTTGAGCTATGCACCTACCATTTCATTTGCTGCTGTTGTATAATTGGTTTGGGAATAACACATTCTAACTATAATGGTGCACAATGGGAAATGCAGGAGTTGCTTAGTAGGCAGAATGTATACAGAACAGCCAGAGTAATACTTGTTTCTCTGAAATATTCAATGATTGGTAATGACTGCAATGGATCTTATTCTGGACTTAATATTGTAGCCAAAAATATCACTTTCAACCATGAAGGACAAGGAAATCATTATAGTTAAATTGCGGTTTTGTGGAAACCATGAAAATAGCATCATCTGTGATCACCGTGATTTCCAACAAAATCAACCAACCCCCCCCCCACACACACACACCAATTAGCAGTGAGGGGCCGGGCCACTGCAGAATGGCCTCAAAATCAGCTCAAAATTGCAGACTGCCCTCAAAATGTGCACCGTGAGCAGGCTGTGAAAAACCCGTTTTCCTGCCACAACTTGGGAAGGTCCCTAATTATAGTATTTCACCATGGGAAAGGGCAGGATCT
>NW_017729029.1:70081398-70128288 GCF_001723915.1 Gavialis gangeticus | reverse complement strand
CAACAAAATCAACCAACCCCCCCCCCCACACACACACACCAATTAGCAGTGAGGGGCCGGGCCACTGCAGAATGGCCTCAAAATCAGCTCAAAATTGCAGACTGCCCTCAAAATGTGCACCGTGAGCAGGCTGTGAAAAACCCGTTTTCCTGCCACAACTTGGGAAGGTCCCTAATTATAGTATTTCACCATGGGAAAGGGCAGGATCTGAATGAAGCACAAACACCACTTTCTGTTAGCACACCAAAGTTTTGAACCATTCATTACAGCCCTACTTAGGTGTGACTCTGAAAACACTTACATCAAGTTACTTACATATGTTGTACATGAGGAGACCCGGGGCTTAGTGGCATTATATATAAACAATACATAGTACTTGCAGATTTGAGGTCCTGGGTTGTGATTATCTACTGGGTCTCAGCCAGGTCAATAAAGACTCAGACAAATTAAATTAATGTTTTTCACTGTAGTGGTCCTATGAAATTCATCTTATTGCATATATTCTGTTTTTTATTTAAGAATAACTTTGTTCCTTAGGTTTATACACTGTTCCTCCATCTTGAGTAGAATTTCCCTGGTGTCTCGTTTCCACAAAAAGACCAACATTAATAATAGGTTTTATTTAGATAAGGGAAAAATCATAAAACCCCTGCTAAGAGCACATACCATGTACTTGCACCAAAATGTGCATGTTTTATCTCTATTGTTCAGTGCTTTTTGAATAGTCCTGAACAGACATTTTGCACTCACATGTGTGTACGCTATATAAAGAAAAATGAATTTCTTCCAGAAAAACACCTGTGTAGGGTTACATATTTTTTGAATAGCACATCTACATTAAAATACTGATATTTATATCATATTTAAGCTGATCTAAAATACATTTTGCAATAAATGTGTTTTTAGCTTAATCTCTTGTATTTTAAAACTTTGTATGATTATGTAATCTATTCAAGTCTAACTTACAGAAGGTGAAACCTGTAGTGACAGTGTGGAAACAACAATGTTTGGGTGGACAAAGCTGTCAACAACCTCAGTCTCAAACAGTCCAAATGAAATAAAAGCACCATCGTCGTTGACTTAAGCAGCAGTGACTGGGTACTTAACTAAATATAGAAGCATGTTGTGATGTTTTTAATATAAAAAAAATCATATTTCATGGGAAAAAATTGCAGTTTATCACTGTTGCTATATAAAAGAAAAGAAGATAAAAATTTTCAAGAACAGCAACACCAGTATAAAAAATACATAATGTATTAAAGTGTGTTGTACTTCTGCAACTGTTTGAATTTTGAGGACCACATCTTGCCCGGGGTGACAGTAAATCCCAGAGCTAAATATGACTGTGATATTTATAGACTATGTAAGTTGAATTAAGGAAGTATTACCAAGTTTTATTCTCCTATAATTTCTTTTTTCCAAACTGGAAGAAGAGAATTCAATTAGTTTAGCATGCTTTGGGAACATGCCACTCTGTTTCTCACCACAGCTTCACATTTATCTCCATTTCCTGCTGACCTACTATTACATTATTTTGTATTTCCTTCTAAATAGCAAATTAATTTAAAGACAACTGAATTTCAAATAAAATGTGTTAAGTTAAAGACCCCATATAAACTCCTTCTGTGCTCTTGGATATCTTTTCCACATTTCAAAAACCCGAGTTTTGAATTTGGCAGCTTGAGATATGCATGTATATGTGAATTGGATTTTTAGTGACATTAGATGAGTTCCTTGTATACTTGTGTTCTGATTTTTAACGGACAGCCTCCATTTGTTTATTCAAAAGCCTATAGATATTCACTCTTGGTGGCTCTGATCTCACAGCCACACACAGAGATAGTTAGATTCAGTTTAATGGTATTTCTTGCTCAAGCTAGTTTTGGCAGGATCATGATCCAGCTGTCTTGCACGCGCGCGCACGTGTGTGTAGGTGATTACATTTTTGCATGCAAAATCCATGGAGCTTGCAGGGGTAAATTCTACACTCTAAATGATAATGCATCCCAGAAATGCAATGCACACAATTCATGAGGTCAATTGCAAATGAGACCCCTTGGTCCCAATTCTGTTCTCCCTGAAGTTGATAGCAAAATTCCTGTTGATGTGACTGGTAGGATGAGTTATATGGGATGCTGCAATTTCAGGTAAGTGCAAACAATCAAAAAGCCCTAGGCTGAATCAATTCAATCTTCACAGGTTAGTCTAAATTGTATAGATTGAACCAATAAGCAAGTGAACAGACATTCACTTTTGATTCTGGAAATGCAGCCATGCACCTGCAGTGGCAGCAAAAAGCCATGGGGACTCTAGAGCTGGGGAAGGCAAAATATGGCCCATGGGCCAGACGCAGCCCACCAGGAAACTTCATCTGGTCTGTGGGTGAGTGCCTACCAATTCACTGTACCTGGCCCGGCCCAGCCCCAGGCTGCTCCTGCTGTGCTTGCAGGGGGATGAGTCCCACTCACTCCTGTGGTGGCAGCCCATGCTGCGCTCCCACCCTTGCACATGGGATGGCCTTGACCCCAGCCCTGCATGTAGGGAAGCAGTGATGGGTGGGGGGAGTTGCAGATGCAGGCAAATGGGGGGGAAGTGATGGCAGCAGGCAGAGGGGAAGACGTAGCAGCAGCAGAAATGGTGGCAGTGAAGCAGCAGCAAGGAGGCAGGTGGGAGTGCAGAGCCTGCACTGGTGCCCCAGGGCTGTGGCCAGTGGAGGCCCAGGGCAGGGTGGGTTGGCAGAAGCATGGAGCTCAGGCCACTGGGGGCATAGGGTCCAACTGGTTGTATCGTGTGGGGCTCCCTGGGGCTTGTATGCAATTCCCATGTTCTCCACCCAAGCTGTTCATCTCCAGGGGTGCCCTGCACAATGGAGCCAGGGGCCTGGCCCCACTCACTGCCATGTGCGAGCTATGGGGAATGGCAGGAAGCTCTGTGTTATGGAACCAATCTGGCTCTGCCCCTCTCTCTGCCACCCCGATCAAACCCCATGACCTGCACTGCCAACTTCATTGTGTGGGGCTTCCCTTGGTGGTGTGGGACTTGGGCAGAGAACCCAGGAACTGTATGTGAGTCCTGTGCAAGGGAGCTAGCAGCCCAGCCACGTGCAGTCTTGGGGCTTGCCAGGACTGTGCACCACCAAGAAGGCCCTGACTGCTGTGGACCATGAGTGCCCCAAGGGCCTGCTGCTGCTTCTGCTGGCAGTGGGCGCTGTATGCAATGTGGGGAGTAAGGAGGGTGTGTTTGTAGTGGGGGCCCTACATGCATACTCCACCATACACATGCACCCACATCCCCCCATGCACACCCCACACACCCTCCCCATCCACAGCCCCCACAACCCCTCTACACACACACATCCCCACAAACCCCACACACACACACACATCCCCTACAAACCCCATATCCATGCACACCCCCACAAGCCCTCCACATCCACATACACCCATTCCCCCACACCCCATATACAATCCTCCAACCCCATAACCACACAACCTCCACAACCTCCACACACACCCACACCCTGCCCCACATACACCCCCCCACAGCCCCCCCACGAATCTCATACTAACCCACCCATACTCCCCACATCCCTCCACACCCCAAGCCCCCCACAATATACAAGAGTAAGACTTCATTTTAAGCTATTATGCAATCACCTCTATGCACACTATGCAAACACACACAAATCAGGACATATTGCAGGGGAGTTATAAAACATCCTGGGATGCTGAGGGGACTGTGAGTTAACTTGAATCTAGAGGGGATCTCACAGAATTTTGATAAACTGATGTAACCTAAATAGTTAAGTCTGATACTGCATCCACCCAGGTTTACCTTAAACCAATTTTGGCCACTTTGAAAATCCTTTATGTGCACTGAACTTCTGTTGTGTTACAGATTCGAAGCAGTTTCCGATTGCTTATCCTGGTTTGTGTAATTTCTGTCCTTAGCCTATGTCCATTTTAAACTCAACAGAGCATCGGGTTTTTAATCAATAGTACTTATCTTTGCAAGGAAGGAGTTAATGCTGGGTTAGGCTTTTGCTCTTCAAATAGGTCTTCAAACAAGACCACTTTCTTTGCTGCCAAGGTTGCTGCTTGTACAATTTAATTTTACTTGCTAGAGAATTACCTTTTAAAAGGCTTAATGTGGTTTATAAGACTTGCATTTAATTAACCATTTTGGTGCTATATTGCAACTGCCTTGTGGCATGTTATCATGGTGCCATGATACAGCATCCTGGTATTCTATTGTCTGATAGGTATGTGGAAGTAGTTTGTAATAGGTTGCTAATATCAGAATTATTTCAATATTTTCAGAAAGAGAATGTGTTGTAAGAAACTGTTGAGAATGTTACCCCAAATGAACAGCAATTTTATTTAGTTATTTCAGAAATCGAGGGGGATTTTTTTTACATCAATCCCATATGAAATTTATAAAAGAAAGTAGACCAGTTCTCCATTATCTTTGGATGCAAGGCCCTTTATATGTAAAGAATATAAAATTAAAAAATGTACAAAGTGTATTTAAAATGAAACATTAACATGATACTTGAAGTGCATATTTTTTTACAAAATATACAGCCACTTTGCTATTTTATAAACATAGCAATCAAAGGTTACCAGCTATGTTTCTACTAAGATGTTTTTGTGATATACAACATGACTAAAAATGAACAAAGACATTCAAAATTATTTTCTAAAGTCTAGTTTGTCATTTTGCTTTCCAAACAGTTTAGTACTGTAGTTAACAACATCTTTTCCATCCATAAATGAACATGCACCTGTAGCCCTCTATATTTTGTTTTTCTTAATATTTTAGCAAAATTAACTGAATAATTATGGTTATATATAAACATACAATACCATTAAAAACACCAGAACTTATATATTCATTCTTTACAATGTAATTATTAAATAGCTGCTTCAGAATCCTTGTTTTTTTAATATTCTGCTATTATATCTAAAAACAAAGGTATACATAGACATGTGAAAGGTAAGTAATTCCTGTTAAAAACAAAAGCTTTTAAAAGTGGTACAACTGCTCTCATTTTGGAAAGCTTTCTTTTTTCAGTAGCGATTTCACTGTTACCCTCATGGCTATACGTTGGTGTGCTGAAATGGTTGACTATTTTTATGGCACTGATGATTTTCCACAGTTCCAAACTGAGGTCGTGTTTGAGTCCATTGTTTTTCTCCACTCAGAGAAATCTGAAACTCCTGTGAAGCTGTTCCAATACAAGCCTGATAAGGTTCTGAATGCTTACAGATGATGGCTTACATGTGGACACCTGCACGGGCTAGCATGCTGCAGCTAGCTGATTTTCTTGATTGGTCTTCTCTGTTTCATTCTTCTTTCTGTTAGAAATTGTGAATTGTATGACAAAAGCACTATTACATTAAATTAAAAATCATTATCTTGTTCAGCTGTGCTTATTTTTAAACATACCAATTGCTCTTCAGTAAAGCTCAACCTTTTGACATAAAGAAGATACAGGCTTTTCAAGACTAGTGTGACTGCTTCAAGGTTTTGGACAGCAAAGCATTATTTCAGATTTGTGCCATTTTTATAATTCTGCTGACATGCAATTGCAAGGATCTGTGAAGAGCGTGTGTTTTTAAAACAAAACAACAAAAAGAAAATAGTCAGACATTCTTAACCTCTGGCCCAGGAAGGAAGGGCTTGCTTTCTGTATAAGGGCTCTTTCACTATAGTGCCACATTCCATATCATGTGTTCCTTTGACTTGGAGGAACTATGTACTACAGAAAATCAGGATGAATCAAACAGTTTTTGTTTTACTTGTGCTGTTTGGGTGCAGTGTTTGTAGTGAAAGCCAATACACCAAAGTTTCAAATACATTAGAAGGGTCTAGTGTGACAGCTCAGATTTCAGGGGTATAAAAGGTAGTCTTTACAATGATAGGACATTGGTTAAGTAGACTGTCTTAAACTTATGTGCCTGTGTTGGGACTTGGGAGATTTGGGTTCAGTTTTAGCTTTGCCTCAGCCTGGCTGTAACTTTGGGCAAATCGTTTTATCTCTTTCTGCCTCAGTTCTCTATCCTTAGAAGGAAGATTGTAGTACTTCCTTTGTCTATCTATATCGTAAACACCTTGTGGTAGGAACTGTCTCACTACAGCTGCTGTGAAGAAATAATAATGCGAAAAACCCCATAAAAAGTATACCATTATTATTCGATGTACATGCATACTAATTTGAGAAAACATAAATGGAATTTTATAGTTCTGTAATGGGATTTTTGACTTTGCAGTTCATATTGGATACCCACAGCCTGGGTTCTCCAGTTAAGTTTTCATTTGGTGTAATGGGTACAAGTCATCAGAAATCCTATTGGACAGAAGAATCCTTTCAAAGGGCCTCATAAATCCGTTTCATGCTTTTGACATTTGATCTTACCTATAACTTTTACAAAAATTTAGAGAATCACAAAATCATAGTGGCTGCTTCTAAGTAGGTTTCAAGTCGTTTTCCCCCTCAAATACTTGGAAGTCAGCCAGATTCTTTGTTCCAAGTCTTTGAGGATGCAGCTTTTGGAAATGTTGGAAATGGCCTCTCTAGAGGCATCTCTTGCCTACAGGACTTTAATGGCGCATAAGGACAAATGTTGTACTCAGTACCTGTGTGTGTGCACATCAATTGAATATTTGAAAGGGAAATATCTCTAACAATAAAAAGCACTTTATGAATCTATTTCTGCAACAAGAAGGGGAGAAGGAAAATAGGCATTTGTGAGATCTTTTATAAATCTAATGCAGCACTTGAACACATTAATCATGACATTTCAAGCTATCAGAATATGAGGAAAAATCCTTAAAAATGTGAATTTTGAAAAAGTTCAACAGAAGACTGTTTTAGATCTTGTCTTGTTTTTTTCTAGTTGTAGAAGTGATCAAAAAATCAAGTCTGAATCACAGACAACGTTTTCATTATGACAAAATTTTGACAAAAAATTTTGATGTTTTTCAACCAGATCTAATTGGGCCTAAGAGTGCAATTCTGCTCAATTATGCAAATAGCTTCTTTATTTATATGAGTATCTCCACTGAGATCAATGAGATTACTCACATAAGTGAAGTTACTCAGGCATGTAAATATTTGTTGGGTTGGGGCCTAACACTAGAAAGGAATGTAAACTGAAAATGAAAGCCCACTTAAAATTTTAAAGAATTGCTGATAATCCACAACTCTGAACTCAGGAGAAGCTTCAATGCTCCTCTTCCCTCCCCCCAGTTAAGTCCTCTGGATTCCTAAACATCTTGACAGAATAGGATTATAACAATCTTTAACTAAATGCCTGTACAATAGGTTATGAATTAATAAGTGCATTGTTTTGCCATGTCATTGACTTTTTTGTTACAAGAAATCAACTCCACAAATGAAAGCAGATAACTCTGAAAATAGCTTTTAGTCTAGCAAATTGATATTCTGTAAGAAAAATAATACAACAGTAAGTGCACATTTATCACTCAGACAATGCAATCTGAAGCCAAATGCATTATATACTATTTCAGGGGCACATTAGAGAAAAGGTAGATGGTCTCAGAACAGACAGTCTCCAGCCTATGGATACTAAATGGGGTGCTGAAGGAAGGCGGGTGTTGAGTTCACTACTTTAATCAGAACTGAATCAATGAACATAGACTCAACAAACCTCCTGCTCCTAGACCTAAATTCTGTGTCCCTCCCTATCATTCCGCTCACTTACCTGCTGCCTACTGAATGAGCTGATCTGATTGCTTTAGCTGGTTATGTTTATGCTGTCACTGATGAGGAATCTCATCTAATCTGTCTTCTGTTGAAAACAACATGTAAATGGGCCTTCATCTTCAATAGTGAAGAATCATTTGGACAGATGTTTCCTTAAATGTATTGACATATGTCCAATAAGAAATTACCATGGTTGAGAGTGGGGGGAAAAAAAGGACAGCATCTTATAACATGCACCTTGAAAATATGCTAATTTCTGCTTGGTAAAGTATTACAGGAGTAAATCTGGGATTATTCTGAAAACATCTTAATCTGTCCTTAGCCTTGCAAGTTTACCAGTGTCCTGTGATCTCCGTATGCTATATACACATGCAAAGAGTATTTATAGCCCAACACTATCTAGTGGGGAGGGAGGGAGGATATCCTTAGATAGTTGATTTTGGGGTGTGGATGTGTATTTTTTGCAAACTAATTACTGCATAGGTAAGATTCTGGATATCTTGTGGCATTTTTAGAAGTCTCTTTTGCTCTTTGTTTTTTCTTGCTGTCAACTCAAACAAATCTCTCTGCTGCTCCTAGTACAAATTCTGTCATCATTTATTTATTATACTGAAATGCCTGGAGCTACAGCATTATCTTGATATATATAACAAAGAGTTTAGAAGATGCAAAACTATTGATTCCATGTTTTATTCATCTTTAAATTGCATTCTTCCCTGAAAGGGACTCTTGGTATCCTTTTGATGCCTACCTACCCTAGTATATTTACATATTCTACCTGCATGCTTCTAGAATAGCTTAGTATTTGAATGCATATGCTGTAATCATCTATAAAGCATTAATGTTGTGTACTTGCATAGGCTTTCATCCAAGGACCTCAAAGCCCTTTGCTGACATTATGTTTCACAGACCCTTTGAAGTAGGTAAATGCCATTATATTGATAGGGGTGCCTTGGGCAAGGAAGGATCAAGTGAGTTGCCTCAGGCCACCCAGGAAGTTAGTGTCACAACTATCACATAGAAGTCCAGGCTAGAGTCAAAGTCTAACCACAAACCATGTCTTTCTTTAAAAAAAAAAAACTTTTGGAGTGTGTTCTGCCTGAAAGACAAATTGCAAAAAGGAAAATAATTGCACTGCAAGATGTTTTTAGCAAAAGAGCCTTTCAGGTCTAACAGACCCAAGAGTTTTCAGTCTTGAATGCCTGAGAAAAGAAGGGAGTTTGTACTTGCCTATTGAGAGGTGAAGCTGGAAAATTAAGGCAGGACAATCTCTTATCAGGAATTCATTCACTCCCATGCAACATATGCTCTGCAGAGCACACTGGAGTCATGTCTAGTGTCCCTACTGAAACTGGATTCCTACGGAGTTTAAACAAATACTGCTTTTTCCCCCCATGACTTTTTAAAGCCCTATTTTCAGTACCAATCACAAAGACTTGAGACCAAGTTAAATCATGTCTGTGGTTTGGTTAGTAAAATGTACCTCCAGCTGTTTTGAAACCTAGGTATAATTTAGAAATGTGCTTTTCCTGAAGAGTGCGCTCAGCTGCCTACTTAGCCTTTCCAGAGAAATGCAGGGAGAGGCTTTGATAATTGCATCCTCCTGGCGCCTGATTTTATTACCAAACACTTATGAATTACCATCACCTAAATTTAGCAAAGCAACACCAGCTTGAAGATCCCTCAGGGGAAAGGCACTCTGGAGTGGAGAGGCATGCATCTCCTGTGAGCGCAGTTGTGTCTGTGTAGCTTTCTGCGCAGGACCAGGTTAGCTGAAAGTCAGAAGAGAAAGTCAGATTACAGGGTTGGAATAGCAAGAGGCTTCAGTGATTGTTTGATTTTTTTTCCCCAAATCAACTGATGACTGCGAAGAATATGGGAAGCAGGGTTCACTGAACAACCGAGTTAAAGATTCCCCTCTGGCTGATAGCTAGGGATCTGTGGCTAGTAAAGTACTGCTGAGTATTAAACAGGAAAGCAACAGAAAGGTGGACAGACTTCTGACACTGCATTTTCCATTTTCTCAGACCTTCCCCTCCTTGTCCTTAATGTCCACCTTTTTTAGAATATTCATTAACAAAATCATTGATTCCTTCCCATCTCAGACATAGTACCAAGTGCAGCTCTCATCTCTTTGCTTGGAAGGGGGACCACATCTGAGATGCTTCTTTCTCAGCTGGATTAAACTTAACAGCAGAGTCAGCAATGCAAGCAGTACTGGGCTACATTGATCCTTGGTTCCCCGCTTTGCCTTGAGCAGAAAAGTGAATTTCCTTTGGAAGGAGTGACTGCTGGTATAATTACCTGAACTGCCTAACTATGAGGGCTATAAGAGTTTGCCCAAGATCAGGCAGGGAGACAGTGGCAGAAACAGGATTAGAGCCCAACTACTACTTAGACTTGTGATTCTGTATGTTATCCTTCCAAAACCCTGACTATATGTTAAGTTTGTGACATACCAGGTACCTGTTTTGATTATGGCTTAATCTTCCATGGAAAGCAGTAAGTAAACCTGCACTTAAGCCAGGTAGAACTTTCTTTCCCCTCCAACTCAATGCTCACAACAGTTCTACAACCTTTTTGCATATGGATTGCTCCTTAAGTGTCCCAATCTGCCCATCTCAACCTAGCAATGATTGCTATTGACCTGCCTTCAGCTCAGCTTCATTCTGTTGCATTGTGATTTTTATCAGGGCATAGCGACAACTCTGTTGTAAAAGCTGAAGCTAAAATGCCTTGGATGCTCCATACCAAGATAATGTACCATGTAGCTGAGTAGTTGCTGCCCAGTTGAGGAGCTGAACTGCGCATCTGATGGTGCTTTGTTTTGAATCGCAATGCCATATCTGTCTGCTTTGAGTCCAGTATCTTTTGACCTCCTAGTATTTAAAAGTGATCAGGTGTATGGTTGCATCCTCTCTACTACTGTTATATATTGGGCTTTTAAAGAAAAACATCCCAATGTAGTACAGTACCTAAAAATCCTGAAAAATCTCACAGCAAGAAACTAATCTTAAGTCTACCACGTGCTTTCCTAAGGCATGCAGATTAATACAAAGTAATGTTAAGATACAATTCCTACCTGGTCTCTGGCCAGCGGTAAGGAGTAGACTCAGCAAGAGGAAAAACACAATGTGAAGGAGCTGCGGGAATCTCATCTTGCAGTCACAGCAAGTAGAACTGGTATTTAATAATACTTGGAGCAGATCAAAAAATCCTTGCAAGGCTCCGCAGTGCCTGTGTGTCTCCCTCACATCCTATGACCAGCTAACAGAGTGAACTGCCAGCTGCATTTTCCAGCAAGGTTAATGATCACATAAGACAAGGTTACTGGTTCTGCACTGTGGTCAGTGCCTCCCTCTTTCCCCTCTTTTTGTCACTCCCCCTTGTTTTCCATAAGTAAACAATGAAGGAATGAAAGGTCCATGTAAACAGTAGCTTCTGTCAATGTATATGGGGCAAGGGGTCCTGTGAACAATGGAACAACTTTGCTTTAAATTCAACCCAGGCAGGGAGAAATATGTTAAACAAGGCATCATGTTCCCTTCCCCCATTTGCAACTGTTTAAACTTTGCATTGCCCATATTGGTCCCACATGCAGAAAGCAATGGAAATGACAGGAAGTCCCCCCTACCCCTTTTGTCCCTTCTGAAAGAATTCTGAAGCACATACTTAAGGTTCCCCAAAAGCATTGTGGTCCTTGCCAATGCCCAAATGCTTTCCCTCTTCTAAAGTAGCTGCGAAGTAGTGCCCATTCAAGGCAAAACTGTAAGCTATTAAACTTAACATGTGGCTTTTGTACTATCAAGTATTTCTACAGGATCAGAATATGCTGGACTGAATGTATATGACTTCTGGCTGTTATTTGGTAAAATAAAAAGGGTACAGGTTTGGGATGTTTTAACATTATGAATAGTCCTGCAGCACTTCCGCAGCAAAATACTGGCAGAAGGTGGAACAGGATGTTATATAACTCAAACTTACCTACACACTGCACTATACATTGTACAGCATAAATCAGTTTTAACAACACTGTGCTGAAAGTCTGACCTAATAAAAATACAGATACACAAACCGGTAGAGGAGAGAGAGAACTCTAGGGACCGACTTTGCCAAACACCTACCAATGCCAGTGGTACCTTTGAAACTCAACTACAAGTTAAAATTTGACTGAACTCTTACTTTATGACATCCTGCTGCTTTCTTGTAGTGGCAGACAGAGTACTACCATGAAAAACTGATTTTATCAGTCATTCAGACTGTGTAAAAAATAACTTATTTGCAGATTTCAAATCAATCCTGATGAAATAATAAATAATTCCTTGCCTGCAGTTATCCCTGCGTTATGGTTCAGACTACATATGGACTACATGGACTACATATGCTAAGGCACATTAAGAGACTGAACAGCTTCCTCATGAGATGCCTGCATAAGATCCTGAAAATAAAGTGAGAAACAGAATACCAAACACAGAGGCTCTGGAGCGTGTGGGACTAACACACCTAGAATCCATTATCAAGAAGAGGAGGTTGCAATGGATCAACCATGTTAGAAGAATGGGAGGAGACTCTATTCCCAAGAATATTTTGTACAGTGAGATTCAAGACAGCTCTAGAAAGTAGGTTTTCCCTCTATAGTGGTACCACAGTGTTTGCAATAATGATACAAAGTCTTTCAATATCAATGTAGAAAGCTTGGAGGAGCATGCATAATCAATCCCCTCCTGTCTGATGGGAGCATTTGGCACTGGGTGCAGCACAACGTGATGCTGCTCTGATCTAGAGGGTGGAAACAATGTGAGAAAGGAGAAAGCAGCATTCTGTAAACGTGGACTCCAAATCAGACAATGCACAGATCTATGAAACTTGTAACAAGCTGTGTTGCTCTTGAATTAGGCTCGTCAGCCACAAGCAGATTCATCAGGCACCTGACTGCGCACACCACAATACCAATGATCGACAATTGCCTGTATATTATTATATTCCTACTAAAGAATTATTGAAGCTGGTTTAAAACAGAGAGACAAAGGGGACAGGCTTTTTATTAAATTATATGGGTGGTGTTTTGTAATTGCATATCATTCAGATATTTCTACTGGCTTAATTCCTATTACATTTTATAACATTTATTCATAAGAAAATGGACACTGGATTTGATCTGGATAACATATATTTGTAAACAGCACTGAATAAAAGGCTGAACCTGTAGTTCGATTCATACAAGGGAAATAATTTTTGATGATTAGAACTTAAAACTGGTGGAGCATAGAGACTTTTTTACACTTATCTTTACAAGTTAATGGGATTGCTAAATTTGTCTGTCCATTCTTTTTGTGACCCCTGAGATTAGACTTAGGTGTTATTATTGTGATTGTTACTATTATTATTAAGTTATATATAGTAGAAGTAATTCTGAGAAATCAGGGTGCCATTGTACCGAGTCCTGCACAAATACATTGTGGTGGATGGTCTTTACCCTAAAGAGCTTATAGTTTGAAACAGCAGGTAGGAGTGGGAACAGCAGAAGAAAGTGGAAAAATTGTTTGCCCAAGATCACACAGGGAGGCAGTGGCAGAAACAGGATTAGAGCCCAAGATGTCCCAAATCTCAGCTCCATGCTGTATCCACAGGAACTCATTTAGTGTTGTGCAAACGTGGTCTTTATGAACTACGAAAAGCTGGCCAATTCCTTCATTCACCGCCTAAATGATGATGACTTGCAATTAGCAGCAAACCACATTAGATTGAAACCAATACCTAAAGGTGAAAAGCACCTGGATTCCAAGGTGATAGATACTTTGTAAATACTTACAAAGTTGAAAGAATGCCCGGACCTTTTTCAGCTTCCCAGGCTATCCAGTCCTTTCATGGTCCTACAACTTTTAGAGCCTACAAACATTTTGAGTGAAAGCGATTTACCTGAAGTTACAAATATGTTTGGAGACTAAAATGATATTCATCACTCTAAGTTCAGTCGTTTACATTTCTAGCTGCATAGTACATTCAATAGTTATTCTATATTAAAGCTTAAAAAGGGTTACATGTTTTTTCTATATGAAAGTTTTAAAAGGGTTATAAGATGGTTATCAATGATTTCCTAGAAAATTGGCTTAGGTTAGAAAATTTCTTGACAAGCATCTGCTGTGGAAATTGCTGACATAAGCAATAGTTTTGCAGCTTGGATTTATGACTCTTGAGAAATTATATTTCTTCCAAATATAATCTTTTTCTTGTCATTTTCAATGCCTGAAATGAGACAAAACCTAACCAGACAAAAACGGTGGCTTATATTCCTACCCTTCAGCACCTTGTTTTTCATCTAGTTCAAGAGGCATCAGAAAGCTACACTGAAGAACAGAACGAGTTTAGGGAAACGAGGCAGATGCTATGTGATGTAAAATGGTTCCCTGGATCAACAGACTCCCATTGTCACCCCTTTTTGTAGTTTGTTGAAGCACCATAATAGTAAGATTGAATTTATACTTTTAATATTAATTTATGTTGGTGCTATTCCTCCACTAGGTAGATTTCTCCGAACTGGATGTATTTACCTGCATACATCCTGGAAACAAAAGTGCAGTTAACATCATTTATTTAAAAGAAAAAACAAGTTTTGTCTATTATTCTTTTGTTTTGACCTTCCTAAATGCCTAATATAAACAGAACAAGTTGCAGTGACTATAGTTAAGACTGTTCAACACTTCAATAAGGTCCTGTTTTCAGGTTAAAACTTTACCAATTTTAAACTATTAGTACTGACATTTTCTATGCTGGGTATCTGCTTAAGCCAGATATTTATTTCTTAAATTTTTGGGAGGGAAAGTTTCAACTCTAATTGCTGTACAATTTTTGGAAACAAGTTTAGGGGACAACATGGTGTTTTGCCACGTTAGAGTATAGAAGTGCTTTCAACCAGTTCAATTCAAACCTCTAGTGACTCCGTATTTTGGAATAAAGCTTCGAAAATTGGCCTAGGGGGCCTATCATAGTGTTAGGAAAGTGCTTTCTTTGGAAACAGCTTTGAGATCTACTGATATAAAACACTTTAAAAAGTTTAGTTTTATTATTTATTTTGTTATCATTGCTAATTGCTTAGATTTGACCAAGTTATGCGTTTCTGAAGAAATCTCACTTCACACATACTGCTCACACTTAGAATTTGGCAGCTAAATTCTCAGAAGATTTTGCCTGTTCTGCATGCCAGATTGCATATGTGCCATCGTGAATAATATTTATCTCAGTAGCAGTAAAGCTGAGCTCTCCAGTTGGTGGCCCACAGACTGGATGCCACCTGCAAGCAGTTTATGTGCAGCCCACAGACCCCGGCAGCAACCTTCTTCACTGCCAAACAGCAGGGAAGTGCCTGCAGGTCCATGGGCCACCTGTGCAGATCATACAGAACAAGGCTGCATGCCGCCATCGTACCTCACAGCAGGGAGCTGCCAGTGGACAGGGTGGGGGTCGGGTCTGGATGCTGTCAGCACAGCCTTCACAGCAGAGGGGCCACATGCTGCTGGCACGGCCTGTACAGTGAGGAGGATGCCTGGAGGGAAGTGCCTGGTGGCTCACACCCTCGGCACAGTTGACAACCCTGCAGAAGAGGGCTGCAGGGGCTAAGCAGGACCCTGTAGTTTCTCCTTTTAATGACTTCAGGCTTCTGTGATACTGGGCACTGAAAGGAGCAAAGAAACTGTGTCTTTCATACTGAATGCTTTTCCTGATGGTGCCTAGGACTCACTGAGAAAAATTAAGCAATCAGACATGAATGCAGAGAGTAAGGAGTGGTGTAGAGATGGGAAAGACAAAGTGTGGGAGAGAGGTTAGAAGCAAGAGCTGGGAGCTGGAAAATGGCACCAGGGGATGGGAGAGAAAAAACACCGTTCTTATCTGATGCTTTGGTCACGTAAGCCAAAATTGTCAAAATGGTCAGGGTGTGTTCCATGTTTTCTCAGTACTTACCATTAGATACCTGGGGTGTCCTTTGCAGAACTGGTGGTTACTCATAACTGCAACCAAGGTTAGTGGATGTTTTAAACATATTAAATGCTAAAATGTCACATAAGGCATAAGACAAATGTCACATAAGAGACCAGCAGCAGTGTCTCCCAATGCCTGAGGAAGGGTGTTTGTGCCTGAAAGCTTGCAAAGAACTTTTCCCAACTCTTTGGTTTCTCTAATAAAAGATATCAATCACATCTATCCAAAGAACCTTGTCTGCCTTTGTCCTTAGACCAACATGGCTACAACCAACAACCCTGCAAAATGTCACATAAGACTTTTCTAAAAAACCCCAAAACCTCCAATTGGTTGACATGTTTGATAATTTTGGCTTTAATCTACGTGTTTCAGTTTCCTGTGTGCAAAATGGAGATAATAACAAAACTTCACTTCCCAGAGAGATTGTTAAGATAAGTTCATGGGTGTTTGTAAAGATCTAAGACACTATGAGGAAAGCAACATAGTTCTGTTCTGAAAAGTAGCCATAAAAATTAAGCTCCATATTTATTTTGTCTTAGTGACTTCAGATAAGATTTAACATCAAAACAATGTTCTAATTCTCAACCTTTCCAATTCAGTGTGAGCTGTAGTAAAAGTCAACTTGTGACTTCTGCTTTAGGACTAAAGATCCTTCAACTGGAATTCAGTTAACAATTCTGTTGGTACAAGAACTAGGCCAGAAGCCATCTCATTATCCCACAGAAGCAGCTGCCTCTCCTAAGGTAACAGTAGTAAAAAAGAGGTTTAGTCATCAGTCAAACCTGGGTTCATCTACACTTTTTAAATGTGCCTTAGATACTGCACATTTAGTTTAGTACTTCCTTAATAAAGTACTAACTTTAAATGTGCAGTACCCAGAGTTACTGTGCAGTAGCGCCAGTGTGCGGTTATTTAGTAATACTTACTGTGCATTAGGGGTGCGTGAAACTGGCCATATTCAATTCAGATCTGGATTCAGCCTGAATCAGGGACAAGGATTTGATTAATTGATTCAGATAACTGTCACGATTCGATTTGGTCAAATCCAAATCTGAAGATACGACGCTGATTTGGAGAATCAGCAATTTGGCCATAGACACAGCTTTAAATGTTTTTTCTACATACCTCAAGGTATCAGCCACAGCTTGTGAACACTGAGAAGGTGGGACAGATGGAGCATCCATCTGCAGGGGGCCCCCCCATGTGCTCAGCAGCAGTCCTAGAAGTGGACTGGAAGTATCCTCCAATGGACTTCACCCACCCAGCTCAGGTTAGTCTTGGGGGGACCCTGGGTGCCCTACCAGACCCAGGAGGTACCAGTCACCAGACCAGGGTGCAGGGAGAGGTTCCCCCACACACTTTGCAGTGGACCTGGAAGAGGACCGGAAGTGATTCTGGTCCACTTCTGGGTCCGCTTCTGGGTGTGCTGGGGACCCCCCTCCACACTCCTGTGGGATGCTCCATCCACCCCACCATCTCAGCATTCATGAGCTGCCTGGTATGTAGAAAAAACATTTAAAGCTGTGTCTGTGTCTGAATCATCGAATCTCTTCAAATCGATTCAGAGGGTTCCGATTTGATTCAGAGAAATTAAAGGGTCTCCTGATTCGATTTGGATTCAGAGATTTGGCTGTCTAATTGGGCCGAATCTCTCTGAATCAAATCAGTGACCGAAGCTTCACACAGCCCTACTGTGCATTAGTCTAATAACACTGCTCTGTAGGCTATTAGCACAGTTTTTGCAGTGACACGCAACTGCGTAGTGTTATTAGGCTAATATGCAGGAAGCGCCTCATGTAGATGAGCCCTCTAATGCTGAGTATAATTCAGTAGAAGGATGTCCCACCAGTGTACGGAGATTTCTGTTTTACCTAGCAAGGGGATTTATGATAAATGCAACAGCACATTATGTGGATTACTGCTTTGGAATGTTTAAGAGGGGAAAAGTCAGCAAAAAATATGTCAAAACAGATTATATTTTAAAATGGTACTGAGGCACATGCAATGCATTTTTAGCACAAATTTTATAGGGATTATTATCCCATGGTTTTACTATGGAGATATGCCCATTGGAATGATGTAGAGGCACAGGGGCTACTTCAGTTAGAAAGTACATATTTGCCTTTAGGCCAAGTACATATTTCTGCAGTAGACCATAATGCTAAGACCTGGGATACTACAGTGTATTTCTAACTCGAGAGATATGGTTTAGAGCATTTTTTAAAGATGTCATTTTAAAATAGTTTGGCCATCAGCTACACTGACAAACTAAACCATGTTAGAAACAATTTTAGCCAGAACTGTATTTTAACTGAGATTAAGGATAGCTCTAAAATGCATATAAGGTCCAGGCACTTTAAGCATAAAGTAGAGCGTAAAAGAATCATGCACTGGGGACTATGTATTAATATTTACTGTACTCTCAAGCATTCACTTGACTGGCATTTTGTAAAATATCTCCATTAAGGGAGGAAGTTCCCTTAACTAACAACGTGCATTTTCTGAACTAGAACGTAATTAGGAGGGCAGGTTTCTACATACAATATTCACATCAAAAATCTAGGCAAACTCAAACATCAATTTTTGCAATATATTCTTTAGGGACAAAGAAGAAGTATTGTAAAACACAGAGAAATTTTCCATCTTTATTCATTTTTGTGGTTAAGAGTGCTTTTTTCTGTAAGGAGGCCACAAATGTATGAAAAAATCATACATCCATGTACACGAGTGTCATCAAAGACTGGGAAAATGTTCTGTCTTTTTCTTTTTAGTTTTTGTTTTGTGCATTTCAAAGCACTTTGTGTCAGGGCAGTTTATTTGCTGGTTGCTGGTCAGTAGCACTGCCTGGCTAGTGTACTACTACAATAATGTCACTTGTTGATAGTGGTTGGGAAGTAGACGATCTATACACTCTTTCCCAGGCCCTGACAGTGCATTTATGAGTGACAGCAGGAAGAACACTAAAAATATATTAGTCTTGTACATGCTAAAAGAGAAACAGGGTGAGGACTTAGGCAAGGGAGGAACCCTATGGGTTTTTCTCCTTCCTCTGCAGCATTGGCTGGATATCAGATGGAAGGCTCAGATATCTACAACCTACTCTGTGCATTTTCTGCAGTTTTAGATTATAAACTTTTGTGGTTTGGGGCCATCTGCTTGTTTTTGTATGGCACTTCACATGGCATGGGCCCTGATCCAAGGGTCTCCTGAGTGCTAGTGCATTACAAGAAATAAATGCAATTAGTAAGAGGTAGGAGAAAAAATGTTGGGGAGTGACAATCCTCTCCACTTACCCCTTCTTTTGTATGCTTTTGTAGAACTGATACATTTTAATATTGAAGCCAAACCTAAGCACTTACCTGATGAATCTCAATCCAAAAGATCTCCAAAAGAGGCTTTAGAAAGTACTAAATTAGGAAAGTACCTATCTACGGAAGCAGATTGTTCTGTTTTTTCTCATTTTTTAAAAATACGCAACACAGATGCATGGGGCTTGTAGCCATCTTTATTTGTAAAATTGTTCTCTGTAAAGGTTTTAGCTAGGTATTTTAAATATTTCATTTGGAACAATAACCCATCCATTAAAAAGATTTTTAAAAGCAGAGCAAAACAAATGCTTAGAGGGAAAGAAAATCACCTAGTTTTCCCCTGACCTGCAGAATGGCTAAGAACACTGTGCTTCTGCAATATTCTCAGCCCAAAATGGCTTGCAATCCTGAATCAGTTGTTTTTTTCTGTTAGTACTAGCTATAATTTTCAAGCATTTTAAATCTAAGCAGACATTTACATTGCTAGGACTTAATAATGCAAAGCTTGCTTGTAACATTCAAATGTGAAGCTATCTTGTGATATATGCCCCAGGTCTCTCAAAGGAAAGTCTTTAAGTAAAGTCCTCATTATACTGGAGTGAAATCTGTGATAAGTGGAGGGAAATACCAAAATAAATAAATTAAAAAAATCCAGAAGAACAGTTGCAAGAAGCACAGATTTTTTTGTGGGTGATATCTTTTATAATTTCTACATTTCCTCAGGTCCTTATCTCTGGCAGATTTCCTGGACCATCACAGCAACATCACTTCAATATTACCAAAAGAACAAGTGTTAAGATGATCTTTAATATGGTCACATAAGAGAGAAGATTTTAACCGCACATTTTAGTGCAGATTACATTTTATGCTCAGGTTTCCCCTGCCCCTTGCCTCCCCTCACAAAAAATAATTGCAGCTATACTTTTTATGTTTACCTCTATGTTTTAGGGATGCTTTGAATAAAAGATAAAATACTTTTTTAAAATGATCACACAGCTGCAAATAATATTTTTAGCAACATATATTAAATCATATTATTATGTAAATTTCAGCTAGTTTTCTACAGAGCAGCTTTTAAGTTCAGATTTTCTATTTAACTGATCCTTTGTCTCTTCTGGATGTGGCCAGTCATTAGCAGATGCAAACTTTTAGTGGGGGAAGGGTGAGGATGTTCCTGGTGAAGTCCTTGTGTAGACAGGAAGAGACTGAAGAGGCAAGTAGTTGCCTAGGAGAGAATTACAAATGATTCTACGGTGTTTTTCTGTTCCTGACTGTAGGTAATATATTTGATTTGCAGATTTAATTGAATTGTTATCGCTGCAAGTTATCATAGGAAATGCTTGCCAGAAAGCAGCACTGTATGTAGCAGCATAGCCAGTAGTTTCCTTCTTGAGTCAAATGTGATTTCTTCTTATTTTGAGCAGCCTTAACATTTGCAAAAGTTTCCTCTGGTCAGTCTGAAGTATAAAACCTCTTCAAATCCTGGAAACAATTATCACCTTTGCAATGAGGTGCTACATATATTTTACATATGAATCTTCCCAGGATGCATCAGGGACATCCAGGGTTTTTCTTTAAACTCTGGCTCTTGACAGAACATGGATTACCTATTTGGCTCTATTCTCTAGCAACTGCTGAGCCTCTGGCCTGTCACTTTTTTTTCTATCTGATTTATATCTTTATTTGCCGTGAACAGGAAGGTCAGACGTTCTTCTGCTGACACAACAGGAGAGGAGAAAACTGCAAAGGCAAAGGATATGCATAGGATTGTTCATATTGGTAACCTTCCTTCACACTAGGAAGGAAAAACTGCTCATTGCTAAACAATTGTAAAGAAAAAAAGATTCAGGTATAGATCTTAATAAAACAAAACTCTTAGAGAAAGAACCCTGGCAAATACTGCAGTCCTGTATAGTAAATTAGTTAAAAGTTTGAATCATGGAGCTCTTCTTATCTTTTGTTCTGCTTATCTGTGTTACTATGAAAAGGGACATTGTCCCAGACTGTAACATGTTAAATATTTTGGTCTATTGAAACATTGTAGCTTGCCCACTCTTAATCTGGTTTGTAGATAATTAGCATCAGCTCCAAGGGTAGGGCAGGTGTTTTGTTAGCTTTTGGGGTATTGTCTGTTTCAACATAATAATAAATGCTTTTGTAGGTGCCTTTCTGGGTGTTTAATTTTCTAAATATGCAGGGCAAATTGACCCCATGTAAAGAGTGACTGAAAATGAACATCTGATACCTTGTCTACACTGGGCAGTAATGTTAGCAACGGTGGCAAATTATGTGGCAAGGATTGTCAGCATTTTAAGCACTGCATTGTCTAGACCTGCTCTGAATGATACAGGTTTGATGCTTATGGTGGGTCCATACTCATGTTTGCAACGTTCCTATGCTACAGGAGTTGCATTAAATAGGGAAATAGTGGGAAATCTTGAAGAAAAAAGTTTAGTACAGAAAGAAAGGTACTACCTACTGAGCCCTGCTATCACTGGTTCAGTGGGAACCAAGGTACTTGAGACTTACTAAGGTCCAGAGGCTTTTGACACTAATGGGTATCCAAGTTGTCTGTCCCATTTGGAAGACCAAAGACTGAACCAGAATGGGCAGTATTTTAATACACAATGGGTACATCTACACGTGCAATTTGCATGTAGCAATAAACTCCAGCACAGTTCACACCAGAGTTTATTTCACCTGGGCGCAGCATTTACATGTGCGCCTGGGACTAGACGTCGAGCCAGAGTGGAGCTGCCCTGGACTAGCAGGGAGCCTGGGGGCTCAACCTGCCAGCCTGGAGTTACTTTTCCCCAGCTCACCTGTAGAGGAGCTGACTGGGGGACAAGGATCCCAGCCAGCCTTGGTCATCATTTACACATGTGTTTCAGCACATGTAAATACTCCATTGTAGGGTAGTACTTTTTCCAGACAGCACTATCCTATGGCAGAATTAATTAATTTACTTCACCCTCATACAGGTGCACATGTAGATGGTGATGTTTTACTATGAGCTTAGTCAGCTCCACAGTAAAGCACATGTGTAGATGCACCCAGTAAAGGGCACAGTGTAAGAACTGAATCAAATAGACCATAGCATCCCTTCATGGGTGGAGCTAGGATTTTAAAAAGAAGGGTGCAGCAAATATGCCTGGCATCATAGCTTAGACGTGGGGGCTGTGGTGAGATGCTTTTGGAGTCCTAGATTGGCCTGGAACATCTTCAAGCAGCAGAGAGGGAGCAGGTGCCAGAAGGGGGCACCTGCTTATAACTGCTGTCCCCTTCCAGGCCCAGCACCCCATGCAGTTGCTCCTCACAGCCCCTGGCTACAGCAGGACAGGAGCAGCCCTGAGATCCCTCCCCCTGTGCCAAGGAGCCAGCAGCATCAGGCAGATCCTCTAGGGCAAATCCTGCTCTTCCAACACTTAGTCCCAGTGGGCAGATTCCATGATGAGACAGGGCTGCCAGCATAGCAGGCAAATGCCCCTAAGCTCCTGCCTGCTGGGGCTGCTTTTTCAATGTCATTTGCTGCTCTGTCCCTGTTCACCCTGCCTCAGGTGCCAGTGACCCACCTGCCCGGAGCATGCATCTAGCTAGAGCATTGCTACTGCATCAACTAAATACGCAGGAAGGAAAGTTGCATTCAGTTGTGAAATGTGGGTTACATAAAGTTGCATGGCAAAACATGACATACTCTTAGGAAATATAGCTCATGAGACATGTTGCATCATATCTTTAGAAACACTCCGTTGGTTTTGGCAATGCCCTTCTGTTCAGTTTTTGTGGGTAGTAAATATTTTCAGCTTGCAAATTTTTGGTAAGCAGTCAGCAAATTCTGTGTGGCCTGCAATCTGGAGGAACTTTACCTTGCAAAGTCTTATTACTGTTTTAATGCAGGGATGTTTTGTCAAGGAAGATGTGGCCTGTTCCCTATCCCAATTATCTTCAACTGCAGCTTCTACATCCCTTCAGACATACAAGGATAAGTTTGCTATTATAGACAGTATGCTAACATCAACCAGATCTGTAGACTTCACTTCTTTGTTGAACAGTTATTCACTTAGTTAACAAGTAGCTTCTGCATGGAGGTGTATTCTGTTTATAACTGTGCCCTTACTATACTGTTTGGCCATGTCTTTGTAAAAAAAAAAAGCAAAATAAAAGCATGTTTTCTCCACAGGATGAGAAATGATATTTTCAGCTAATTTCCCATATGAACAAACAGTGAAAAGAAATCTTTTACCTCTTGTTACATTTCACAAATAAATCCTGAGGCGGATATTTTTAGAGCAGCGGTTCCCAAACTCTGACAGATTGTGTACCACCAGTTTAAAATGATACAACTTTAAGTACCACCAGACAATTTTTTGTCATATAAAGTAATTATAATAAATCTGATAATGCATACCACTGACAGGTTGTCTGTGTACCACTGGTGGTACATGTACCACAGATTGGGAACTGCTGTTTTAGAGGTTTATGGACAATGCTTTTATGCACAGTGCATCAGAATAAGCATGTCTATAATATTTTACAGGGCTAAGAGTAGAGGTATTGCAGCATATTGTTCTGATTCTAGTGTTTTCAAACAGTATTGTTACCAAAGGCAGGTAAAAAGTAATGCAAAATAGCAGCCCCCTTTGTCAGCGGCTCAGCCATTGCCCCCTGTGTTTCTACTGTCCAGGGTGCAAAACTACCCAGGTAAACCTCTGCTGGCAGTCATTTAAACAGTTCTTGCTTTCTTGCCAGTTTTTAATGGGGGTTACATACAAAAGCAAGGATTTTGAGCTTAGATAGTAAAAATGTGATGTGTATATACTGGAAACGATGCGTGACTCTGTATAGGCTTGAGTCTTTCCAGAAGCTTGAGAGCTACTTACAGAATCAAGTGATAAAATCTGCTGATATGATCACAGTTTCCTTTAATTTATTCATTATTCAAGTTTATTGAAAGAATCTCTCTTGAAGGTTTACCCTTTGGGTCAGAAATCAGAGACTAAATTCAAACTCAACTGTATTGCTCCTTTACATTAGGACATGCAAGTAACTCAGTACTGTATTTCCCTGATTAAGCAAATACACAAACATTTGCCCCCAACATTAAAATTAACTTTTGAATTTACTTCTCAGGACATGTGTCAGTAAACTCAGAATGATCCAATATTTGCAGAAAATGACCATGGTCATAGCTAAAATTAGCTCATTGAAACATTCATATATTCATAGGATACTTATTTGCATTATCTAGCAACTATGCTTAAAGCATCTGAATTTCATGTAATTTGAGCTGTGACAAGACCAAATTATTGGGCTAATTTTCAAACTTAGTTATTTCAAGCAATATGGTTCTAAAAAAGTTAAAATAAAAATAAGAATGCATACTTAAGGTTGCAAAAACAGTTTGTATCTTGAACCTGCTGCTTTTTTGCTAGCTCACAACTTCATGAAACTATTACATTTAAGTTATTTAAATTTAGTTAGTTTGTGTCATAAGATGAATTTAAAAAATAGGTGTAAACTGAAGTGGGAAATTATTCCTCCCATTACAGAAAACATAACATTTTGGCTTCTTTCTGAAGTCTACCCTTAAATGGGAATTGAAGTTGAGTATAGCACAAACCTAGACCTGAATGAGATGTGCCACCTTGAGTGTTATTTAGAAAATTAATTGTAATTGTTTTGAAAAATTCCAAGTTGCATATTGTACACGCACTACTTTATGCATGTCTCTTTTTTTCTGAATCTGTCTGGTACGCAGCTGGTAACTGGCTGCGGATTTATATGAGTGTGAGGAAGTATAACGGGGGGGCAATGAGGAGAGGGCTTGTATAAGTATAGCAGGTGAAAGCATTAATTGGCTTGAAAAAAACGTTTCCTTGTGCTCTATCTGAGGAACATTTCAGTACAATGGTCACAGTCCCAGGGCTGTTTGCAGACTGGCAGCTACAAAAAACATTGTTTTTTGAACAAAGAAAAAATTAGGCTTGGAAATCACTGAGATACCTCGGGTTAGGTCTTAGCCTGTTTGCATGTGATGGGGAAAGGCCTGATTGTTAGCCCTGTCTGGGGCTGTATTTTGGGGCCTGTGTAATATACTTTTCAATTATGAAAAGGCTCCAAGATGCTGTTATAACTATCAGAGACGGCCAGAATATGGTATAATGTTCATACTGGGAGTAGGGTGCATAGAGTGGGAATGAGACTTGAGACAGCAATCTAGCTCTGTGCAACCAGGGATTCCTTGGTGTGTAGGGAATCCCCACTTGTGTGTTCACAGCCTGTTTCCTTTGTGCTGTCAGAATGATGCAAAGGAGACATAGCAGAGGTCTGAGGAATATTGGCTCATGAAGCCATGTTTTTTTGTATGAAGTCACTTTCCAAAATATAACTGTTAAATGAGGATTCCTTGGAACTGCTGTTACTTTCACTAGTTTTGTTTCCCTTTGATAGACTGCTTTTTCTGTTTGTTTCTAAGACTGTCCCATCTTACACATATATACAGCACTAAGATAGCTTTAGAAAGTCACCATTAACAAAAATATTACAGGGAATTGTCACCTACTGCCTACAGAATATTAACCTGTATACAGGCTTATATTCTGTAAGCAGCAGGTGGCAATTCCCTGTAATATTTTTCTTAATAGTGACTTTCTAGAGCTATCTTAGTAGTATTCCTCACAGGGGGATGAATCTAAGGGTTTGTTATCACTGCAGAGACTGCAGTTCATGTACACAACTAGATAGCTTTAAACTAGCTAGCTTAGTTAGTGGCAGTATAGCTATATAGTAGTGCAATAGTTAACCACTTAATTCCTTGAGTAGGTTTTTCAGCCTACTTTCAGTTCCTTACTACTGCAGCTATGCTGTCAGCAATACCGAGACTGGAATGTAGACTTACTGTATAAGGAGAGACCTTTAAAAATTGCAGTAATTTAAAGTAATATTTGGGATGTTTCTGTTATATTATGTATCCTACCTATGATTTTGTTTCATAAAAAAATAAAAATAAAATTAGGCCACAGTCTTTTCCAGCATAGCAATTCTTATATTCATCTATGACCAAGTGAAGGTTATACAATCCAAGTAATAGCAAACCTTCTTCTGATGATAAACTGGTCCTCTCGTAGGCTTAACTCAAACAAAAAAACTCCCAACCAATTATTAAGGGAGGAAGAAAGAGTGCCTCATTTTGGGGCAGGCTGCTCTTCTTTATTCCATTTTTCCAAACATAAAGTACTGTAAGAGGAGGTGTTTTCCCCCAAGCAGCATGGAGAACCCCACCCCTGCCCCCCCATCTTACATTTATATACAAGGAAATCTCATTAAATACATTGTCTATCATTAAACTGCAGCCAAAAGCAGCATGTGCTCAGTAATGAAAACCAGCTATGAAGTTGCAACACTGGGCATGACTATAAAACACTTGGCCCATATTGGGCAAACATGCTGATGGAAACCCTTTTTTTTGTGTGGCCCTTAAAACAAACACCTGGGATTCGCTCCCCCAGGAGTGAACGAGCATGAGGCCTGGAGGTACTGCAATACCAAGACAGCACTTGGAGAGGCTGGAACAAGCTACAGCACCCTCCCCTGGTGCCAAAAATGCAGACGGGATTTTTTTTTTGTGGCCCTTAAAAATGGGTGTGTGTTCCTTCCACAGGGAATTGGCAACAGGCCTGGAGGTACTGCAATACCAGGCTGGTACCAGGAGGATTTGAGTCAGCCCTGACACTTCCCTAGGGGCTAAAAAATAATTAGAAAATGTTAAAGTTCAGGATGAGAAAGTGTGAAGCATAAGGAAATACAGAGGACCTGAGTGAGGGGCTACTTGGCAGAGGGTGGGGGTAGAGGTATGAATGCAACTAAGATGTACACAAAACTAGAACTCTTGGTTCATTTTGGAACCAAGAGTTCTAGTTTTGTGTATGTCTTTTTGTCTCAGACCAACACAGCTAACAAGTACACCCCTGAATGCAACTAAGTAACATAAGAAACATGTAGCCAACAGCCTGGGGATGAGGGGAGGCAACGCTTATATAGCAAAGAATATACAGGAAACCGCACACAACAATACCTCGTTTGAGTAGGGAGGTGGCTTGTAGGTACGCACACAGTTACAAATAGTGACATGTGAGACACAACTGTGGGGGTAGGGAAGAGTCCAGGATTTAGAAAGTCCTTGGAATCTTGTACATTTGATCTGAGCCCATAAGGCCAAGATGCTGATGGGAACCTCCCACAGGGTTAGTACAGGCTATCTGGATCAAATATATAGTAGCGCCCATTGCATGCAGTCCCCCTCAGTGTTGACTCTTTCAGGTCATGGTGAGCTGCTACGGTGACTGCATTTTGATTTCCTCTTCACTCCCACAGCTGAGCTGTCTTTCTTTACCATTCCCAATGATTCTTGTTCCTTCACTAGCCTTAAATGTCTGGCAAACATCACCAAATGAAGCCCTAAACAGTTTACTCCAGATCCCTCTGTTGCCCCTTCTCTCAGCTTGCCACATATGATTAGTGTGGCCCTGTCCTTCATGAGGTCCTTCATGAGGTGGATCAGGACCAGGTTGCCCTGTGCCTTATTTGCATATACGTTTTTGGAGGATCCCAGGACTCATGATAAGAACATCCTGTTCCAGTCATGAGTGGGAGGTTGATTAACACATGGTTCCTTAGTAGGGGGTATGTGGAATATACACACATACTGGGCTGTGCTAAGTTGTGGGGCCATCATGGCTTGAAACCTTATTGACTCTGCTGGTTCCCAGTCCAATAAGCCATGGGCCTTTTGGTTTTGGACTAATATCATGCATAGTTTGTAGATCTGGGTCCATGAAGGCAGTTTTCCTTAAGAGTCTGGGACATAATTGTTCTTCTGGCATAGTACCCACTGAGGTGTTGGGGTTTAAAGCTTAAAGCCCACTTTATGGAAATGGGTGGCTCCTTCCTAGCTTGCTCCTGCTACAATATGGCTTAGGGCAGGCGAAACCTGGGGGCATCTGAACCCTAAGCCTCTGGGTTTGGGCCTGCATGTAGGATGCCTGCCAAAAGACATTGAAAATATCTGAAGCTCCTGCTGGAGGGTAGAGGATGTTTGCTGGTTGTAGGGCCACTTATGGTTCTGGACTGACTCATGGATTTGGACTTGATTTGGTATAGAATCCAATTGTTGAAGGTTTGCCTTGAATTTGTCTCCCTCCCACTGCTATAGCAGGGAAAATAAATCTGGCAGGAGGCTGATAGCCCCCTTGCATTTCACTCCCCTGACAACTTCTGGCCCCTGAAGTCTCTTCCATCCCTCTTTACTGTCAGACCCTGCTGCCCCTGAGCATACAGAAGAGAGGGCCAAATCTGAAACACTGACCTTAAAATAAACATGCCCATATGCAAATTACTACAGGTACCCATAGACTTAGTTCATCCAGAACTGATGCAGTTTACCATGTTTTTGAAACTGCTGCAAGTTTTGGCACAGGTATTCCCTAAACACTTTTTTTTAAAGAATGTTTTTGTGTTCCCAGCCAAATCAGCCTGGAAAATTATAAAAAATGTAGATTTTTTCCATATATAGAATATAATTACTGGGGGGGGTTGTCTTATATTCTGGTTTTCTTATATTTCAGTAAATACAGTAAGTTCTGAAAGGCTCATTGTATTTAATTTTATGAGGCTCTTTTGCTCTCGAGTGGGAGGTGCTTCATGATGACCTTAACCTGAAGATTTATAAAGAAACATTTCATTTAACATTTCTTGTAACAGACGTTATGTTTTAGAGTTGTCAGTGTAAATTTTGGAACATTCATATTGTAGTTTTCTGCTTTGTGTAAAATTACTCTTTTGACAAAAACTAACTTGAATTCAAGATTAAGGCTTACTTTTATCATAATTTCTACATTTTTAAACAGCTCAAAAGGTTCATTGTTAGTATGCTTCAACTGTTACACCTTATCCTGCGGTGTGATATCAGTTAGGTAAATGTTTGGCAAGTGAACAAAATCAAATGATGATCATATTATATAGAATAGTTCTGAATGGTTGCAGTTCCTATTGAAATCAATGGGTACTGCAGGTATTAAGCATCCTTTATCACCTATGCACAGAAATCCAGCAACACATTTGCTCATGTGATTACTTCCAGCCATGGGAGTAAGCCTGTTGACTTCAGTGGTAGTACTCAAAGTTATACACAGGTGTACTTTGGGTTGAGGTCAGAGAGAACAGATAAGCTGTTATTTGGAAGGCTTCATTATGACAAAAGACTGTTGCAGATACCTTTATCTGGCATATTAAGTTGTGGCTCATTGAGTTGTATTATCAACATTTGATTTACATGATTTCCCTTCCTAAAACTGTAACTTTTTATTTGACTGCAGCACACAATACCATCATAAAAACCATATTTAATGTATCCTTGTTGTACCCTTGCCTAGGAATTATGCTTAGAGATGATGTGATGCATGCAGTGCCATGAAAGTAATGAAATTTGACCAATAAACATATTTCTTGTCAGATTAGCCACATAATACAAAAGCAGCCCCCCATTTCAGCCATTATGAAAGGGTGTTTTGCATTCGCCACACATTGTCTCCAGTATTATTGGTATAATATGGATTGACAGATGCTACTACTGCATTGCAGTGGCTGCTTTCAAAAAGTCTAAAGTAAGTGAGGTAATAGTGCATAAATGGAAAGAAATAAAATCTTAAATTAGATAATTTATAGGAGAAATATTTTCTTAAATGTTTAAGCAGGAGCTGGGGAGAAACAAAGCTGCTTTTAGAACATTTTCTGAGGACAGCCTTGATATGGTGAGAAGATTTCAAAGCCATTTCAAGTTAGGAAACAGGCCATACATGCACTATATAAGAATAACACATTAAATGCAAATGTAAATAACTTGGGCTTAATACACAGAACCTCTCTACAAATTAAGGGTAGAAGTCACTTAGAAATATTGACATAAAAATACAAAAGGACAAATTTCTTTTCAATCCTTGCCTTGCATTCACCTGTTGTGGGGAGGGGAGGCTTGGAGCCTGCCTGCACTGGCACAGTCCAGCAGGTGGGGGCACTCCAGCAGCAGCTCAGGAGGCTGCCAGACCACCCCCTCTCCCCTGCCCTCCCATCATCTGGGAACTGTCAACAACAGCTTGGGGGAAGAGGGGTATGGAGCCCCTGCTGCTGGGGTCTTGTGGGGAGCTGGGCTGGGCCTGCATAGCCTGCATGCCTCCATCTTGTGCAGCTGGGGGGTGGGGAAGGGAGTCCCCCCACTGCATGTGCCCCCCCTCAGCTACCCCTTCTGGGGTCTTGTGGGGAGCCGGACCAGACCCATGTGGCAAGGGGGCTCCCTTTCCCCCTTGCCCTCACTCAAATGTCTTCACAGTGGCAGCCTTGAGGCTGCCATGCCCAGAGTTTGGGTCAGGGAAACAGATCTCCCTACACTATACAGGCACTGCCTGGCTCCCACCAAGACCCCAGGAGGGGTAACCTGGCCGAGCCCATGAGGCAGGGGGCTCTCTGCCCCCCTTCCCCCACCCCAACTCTGGGCATGGCAGCCACAAGGCTACTGTTTTCAAAAGCCTTGGGTAGAGGAAGGAATGGAACCCCCCCCACTATGTGGGTCTGGCCTGGCTACCCCTGCTGGGGTCTTGGGAGGGGCTGGGTTGGCCTGCAAGACGGGGGGCTTTATTCCCCTGACCCATACTCTGGGCATGGCAGCCACAAGGCTGCCACTCTGAAGACGCTCGCATGGTGGGCAAGGGGAAGGGAGCCCCCCTGACTCATGGGTCTGGCCCGGCTCCCCACAAGACCCCAGCAGAGGTAGCTTGGAGGGGCACATGTTCCAGTGGGGGTTCTCTCCCCCCTGGCCTGGCTGCTCAAGGAGAAGACAGATATTTGCTATCTCCTCTCTGTGATAGCCCCACAAAGCCACATGGGGTATGGGTGGAATCACCTGAAATTAACCCTCTCAGGGATCTCCTGGGAAGGAACTCTGTCTTCCTATTTATTGAAATAGTATCTAGAAAAAATGTAGGCTCTACTGTATCAGTTTATACTAGTGAAGTGTTGATAGAACATTAAACAACTAGAACTAGAGCTGGTCTAGAAATATACTGGTGTTTATTTTCTGTAAGAAGGTTGTGAAGGGAACAAAGTTGTTTTCAAGGTCTAGAGTTCTTTGAGTTTGTAAAATATGATAATTTTGGAGATTTTTTTCAGTGAAGAAACAGATGTTAACAAAAATAGAGAGTTTTTTCTAACAAGAAATATTCATTTAAAAAAAAATGAAAAAAATTAGAAGAAATAATTCCAGCTAACCTAACCTGTAGTTGTTTCTTCCAATTGTTATAGAAAACTGAACCCTTCCACAATGTAGCAAACTTGTTGCAATTTCATGTGATGGGCTAGCTGGCAGTGACCTAGCCCAGGGGTTTTGAAGGGGTAAAAGATGATTGGAGGACTTGGGATTCCCTTTCCGCACCAATCAGGCCCCAGAGACTCACCCCCCCCCCGTGTCCCGATTGGCCCCTTGGGTCACTTGGAGGGGGATAAAAGGCGCAGCGTGGGCTGACTCATGGGAGAGACCAGTGAGGGAGAACAAGGAAGGAGCTTCACAGAGCTGAGCCAGCGTGGCAGAAGCAGTGCCCCAGAAGAGCCTGAAAGAGCAGGACCTTCAGGTAGCAGTGGGACCCTCAGCACCGTGGTGTGCAGCCAGCAGGAGAGGCTCCTCACTGGGCTTCAGGATCCCTTATGAGAGGCTGCAGCCAGCAGGAGAGGCTCCCCCTGCTCCAGGAAGGATTTGAGCAGCAACCTGAGAGGTTCCCAGCTTTGCTTCCAGCTCCTCCAATCAGAGGGCAGGCAGCTCAATGTGAGGCCGGGGTTCCAGAAAGGTCAAGACCCCTAGCAGGCTAGAGTAGTGCCACTAGTGGTGGTTGTGTGGTAGCATTCCTGTCTATCATGTGGGAGATCTAGGTTCAAGTCCCACATGAAATAACAAGAAACAAATCTTCTTGCAGTGGAAAGGGGCCATTGTGCTTTCTCCCCCTCCAGGTACCAAGGTCCTATATTTCCTTGACATTTTGCATTTTGTGCCTTTTTATATTTCACCAACCTATATTGTTTGTTCTGCTGTTTGTGTTTTATATTAACCCTGTTTTTTGTCAATGATTGTGTCTAACCTTTGTTGAATCCTGACCCCTTGGGGCATTGTAGTATCCACTATACCCTCTGATTTATGCCAGTTATGTTCCCAGTATTAAAAGGTATATGGTTAAGTCCCCATTGGTGGTCTGACTCTCCTCTATAGGGGGAGGAGAGTCCCTACACCTCCCACAACACTTGTGCACCTGCTTTGATCCCTTCAGTTGGAGAGGGGGTACCTCTTGGAGTGCTGCCCAGGTTACATTCATATTTACAATGTTTTGGTTAACTTGCATTGCTACAAGAGGATGAAGATGTAATGGTTATTTTTTAACAGCTAATGTGCACACCTAAGGCAATGCTCCCTCCCTTTTTAAAGAGGTTGAAAAGTGAATTTGTCCATAGAGTATATAATTTCAGGAAGCTTTCATGTGCTGCATAGTTATTTGTCCCATAGCATCTAGTTCATATACACATTGCAGCTAATCACAACAAATATGTTAATTGGCATTTTGTTTAGATTTTGTAGTCATTCTACACTAAAAGCAATGGCTTCACTTCTTGATTTTGCAATTTTTTCTCAGCTTTTGTCTAGCTGCTAGCCCACTGGATACGTTAAAAAAAATCCGGTGTTGCTTCTATACATATTTTCAACTACAGACAAGAAACCACCCAGTCGTTCAAACATTGTATATTGGGTTCATAGCTCCAAACCACACCCCAAAACTGACAAAGACTGCTTTTGTCTCATTGACATATATATGTTTAATTTATACAGCCTCATATATCTAACTTTATGTTACAGATTAGATGGAGAGAAATATTTTTAGAGCTGATTGGTAAGTGTTGAGAAACAGTTATGTTCTTTGCCCTACCCTTAGTAAAATATTCTGGGTTAAAGCTAATGAATGATCAAATATCTTCCAAACAATCTTCATTGTTAAAGTCAACACTACTTGCCACCTGCAGAAAAGAATACAGTGTTTCAGTACCAGTGGGTGGGAGGAGCAGAGAAGAAAAATTTGGTGTGGTTACCTGACCAATTCTATGTGACTTGTAATGGAGTTGGATTTCTTAAGATAATATATAAAATTTAGAGAATGACATCCCTCTGATTTAAAATCCTGTAAAAGACAACATTATTCTCTATTACCTTCAATAGGTTCTATAAAGAACCAGCAGTTCTATAGATGGGTTTATCATACCTATCTTTTTTTAAATTAAAAAGATTCAAAATCATCTGGCTTTGCACATAGTGGGCATGTCTACATGTGCACATTTACTGCACAGTAACTAAATTACTACTCAGTGTGGGTGCACATCTACACATGCACACCCGAACTGCACAGTAAGTATGGTGACTTATGCTGACTTTAGTGTAAATTTGATACCTGCATCATGCAGGTATCAAATTTACACCTAATTATTTATTGTGCAGTAACGCATATATAGATGCCTTATTGAGCAATACCACTGTGTATGTGAACTGACTTGGGACTAACTAATTTTAGTTCCAGGTTAGTTCACACACCGCATTAATGCACATTAACACCTGCCAGCTTATTCCCACTTACTGCACAGTAAATTTCAGCCAACGTAAATGCATGTGTATACACACCCAGCAGGTCCTAGGTAACCACATAGTTCCTATCACTTACCTGTTTTGTCCTCCTTCCCCTCTGTTTCTAGATTATTTGTAGCACCTTTTTTTGCCTTTTTGCCCTTAAAT
Organism: Gavialis gangeticus; assembly: GCF_001723915.1. Classification (NCBI taxonomy): domain Eukaryota; kingdom Metazoa; phylum Chordata; order Crocodylia; family Gavialidae; genus Gavialis; species Gavialis gangeticus. The sequence continues at coordinate 70,094,405 of NW_017729029.1, read as the reverse complement.
TAAGCTATGTCTAGGAAGGAATTATACACATATATGATTCTATATACTGTAAGTATATAGATCCTACATACTATGAGAATAAACTATGGAACTACTTATGTTGTTGGAAGGTAAGCTTGTCATAAGTCTCTGCAAATGTAGGTATCCAGCCTAGGCACCTCTACATGTGCATTAATGCTCTTTAGTAAGCGCACATTAAATCTAGTACATCTATTGTGAGGTACAAGGAAAACACACATTGGTCTGTCTTAATGCACATTAACTAAAGATCCCTTACCTGGGGTCTCGGGGGGCCTCCCAGGGCAGCAGTGCCACTGAGCTGGCTGCTTGGAACCTGGTTGGCAGCGAGAGCATAGCTCTGATAAGGCAGGCTCCAGTTTCTGGTAGCTCATGCTGCTGCTGCAGCATGCACCGGGATGCTTTTTTTACTGGCTGTTTTTTCTGATGCCAGGATCTCCTAATTAGTAGCATGGTAAAAGGGTGCACTGTGCTACATGCAGTTCGTGGAACAACAAATAGATTAGAAGCATTGCACACTGCATGTGCGCACTTGTCAGGATATGCCCAGGGGTTTCAAATAGAAATCTATATGCTAGGGACAGAAGTTACATATAAACCAGTTCAAGTGATCTGAAATGGCTTAAACCTGTAACAAAACAGAAGTTCAGTGCATACAAACCAGTTTCAAAATTGCTGAAACTGGTTTAAGGTAACCCTGGCTGAACGTAGGAGCTGACTTATCTGATCTGGGTCAAACTTCTGTCCTAGACCCCTTCCTGGTTCAAGTTAAATCACAGTCCCCCAGCATGCTTTCCAGCCCTGGGCTGGGCTGTGCTGTCTGCTTCAGAGAGCAGGCCCAGCCCTGCCCTTCTGCTCCCTAACTGGAGCAGTGAGGGGTGGCTGACAAGAGGTTGGGGGGAGGGCAAGCCCAGCTGGGGATACAGGCCAATCTGTGGGGGAACTAGCTTCCTCAGGCAAACCCCAGCTGGGGTCTGGGGGAGGGGGGCTAAACACCCCTTTTCCCCACTTCAACTTACTACTGGCTGCAACTGTAGACTACAAATCCCAGAGGCATCTGGAAGCAGGTAGAGGAAGTAATGAACAACTGTGTAGAGTCCTGCTGCTGTAATACTGGACTGCAAATCCCAGAGATATTGGAGTAGCAGAAGAGGAAGTGAACACACAGCCAGAGAACCATAGTGCCCCCCGGCTTCTGGCCTGAGTCACTGCAGGCATGTGGCTGCATTTTCTGAATCCAAGGTAACTGTCTGTTCACTTCTGTTTCAATGTAATCTGTGCAGTTTAGACTAATTTGAAAAGACTGAATCAATTCAGCCTTGGGATTTTTGATTGTCTGTACTTAGCCATAGTGTTAAAAATATTCTGACCTAGTGGTGCTCAGTCTTTTGGTCCTGCAGGCCAGATGAGTAGCCCAAAGCTAGGTTGAGCTCTGTGTGCCAGAATCAGGTCCTAGGGCCTGGCACTGTCCCCTCCCTGCTCTGCACAGAGGGATTGGGCCCCAGTGACCTGGTACTGTCCTCTCTAAGCCGCTCACACTACTGGGATTGGGCCCTGTGGCTGGGCACTTCTCCTGTCTGGCCCTACATGCTGGGATTAGACACCCAACCCAGTGCACAGGGCCGGGGGTTACTGTATGTCTGGAAACATGGAAATTTGGCAGCATGTGAGCAATGGGACCTCTTCTCTGCTACCAGAGTCATGGGAACTCTGTGTGCCAGACGGCATGATGCTATGGGTTAGATTTGGCCCATGAGCCAGGAGGTTGAACACCACTGTTCTAAGCTGTTGTGGTCTTTCTGAGTGTTTTGCAACAGAATTTACCTATTATTTTTCTGCAGTCACAAAACAAGTGAAAGCTTAGAGTGGCATTTTCCAAGGTGTGCCTTGAGAGTACTGAGGGGTGCCCTGTGTCTAAAAAGGTTGAGATCCACTGCCCTAACCATGCAAAATATCCACAGAAAAATGATACTGCAAGACCCACAAAAACAACTCATTTGTATAATCCAGACTTGGGAATTTGCTAGATAATGGCATCCTGGCCCCACATTTACTGTTCAGCCAATTAAAGTTTATTCTGAATGATACTGATTATTTCCAAAGGACCAGCAACTAGCTTGGCATTGTGTAATGCAAATAAACTCTGCAAAAAGAGACATCTCTCTCATAGTGTCATTAGCTATGTCTAACCTAGAGAAAAATAGTATCTTACTGTTGTAATGCCCGTCTATAGCAGGAACGACAGGAATCAGATGTTTTTATCACTGTTATGTGGAAATCCGTTCAGAGCAGGAATTTAAAACATGGTTAAACACCTGAATGTTGTTCAACCTAAGACCTTAGCAGTAGTGCAGGTTCATCTTTTCTAGTATCATAATGTGACTTCTGCCTCTTCTTATAGTGATTCATCCACCCAACTACAAGAAAATCAGATAAAGACAGCAGACCCATACCAATATCTAGTAGAGGTCATTTTTGAAAGTTGTGCAGAATACTTGTGTTTTAAAGGAGGTAGAATTTTGTTTGTATAGTTGTGTTTTTAGTACTTCACAGCAAAGAATACAGCAGGGGATTGCTTGTGCTATCACAGTGCAAAGAGGTATAATGATAAATTCTGTATTATGGCAGCCTATATGAAATAGCAGCGGTTATTATAGGGTAACTACATTATTATGTAATCCAGGACTACTGCATGCTGTTCATGTTTTTCAGCTCTTTTTAGCTAGGTAGTTTTGGTACAGAAAAAGCTATGATGAACTCTTGTTTCTCTTGTTCCATTTTTTTTAAACTTCTAGTTTCAACAAGTCAGTGGGGAAATAAATTACTCTAAGTAAATAAAGCCAGGTTTCTTAATGGACCTGAAGCCCAAGGCAGGCATTGATTTAAATCTGCACAGACTGAATGCGAGGGGGCATTCTGTTATTTATTACTGAACAGGTTCTATTTTTTTTAATGCATTCTGGCATCTAGTAAAGCACAATGTCATCTGGTTAATTTAAAAGTAAAATGTTAAAATTTCTACTAAATGGCTTAGCAAATAAATGCATGCCATAGATTACATTCACCTTTCATCCACACACTGCTTTTGTGCCTCTTGCTTTGGTCACATATTTCATATCCCCAAGATGGTCCCATTCATTCTGTTTCAGGTATTTATAAGGCTTCTATTAAGTAGTTATGGAATATGAGCATCTTCAATAAACGACTAGATAGAGATTTGCCATGGATCTGACAGAGGTATTTGTTTACAAGTGATGATGTTTTGATACATGTAAGTAGAAATTAAATTAAATATGTAAGCAGAAATTAAATACCACTTCAGCATAGAGGTTTTCTTTGATTTAACAATCAAACGTGGTGTCTGTTGTGCTCCATGCTCTGGGGCTTGGACCTCATTTTCCTGTCATGTGGAAAGAGATGCGCTAATCACGTGCAGACGGAAGCACATTGGAAGAAGTCAGGAAGTAGATGAATGAATAGGTTCTAGTCTGAAGAAGAACATGGGAGAAAATAATTAAAAGAGAAATTAGTGGTATTGCTTCAGCTGGCAACTGGTAGTGAAGACTGGCCTGGCAAAGAGCTACAGTTATGACGTGGACAGAGGTTTGTTAGGCCTCTCTACCGTGCCAGGGGTCTATGAGTCGATTGTACCTGAACAGGTTAATCCCTCAGAGTATTGGCCTGTGGCCTAGCCCCACCCTGAGGCCCATTACTGTTAATGAAGACAGACACCAAGGTAAGCGTTAATAAGCAAATCTGTATTATAAACCCCAGGTGTCAACAACTGTAACATGAACTAATCAACAACCATTGAACAGAACACTGTATACAGCTATGTACGGAGCAATACTGGCATGTCACCGGCAGTGGCAGCCACGAGCACTGACACAGCTGCAGGGACTGCTGTCAGATCCCCCTCAGACAGAGCATTTCTATCCTTTCCTCCACAAGCGAAGTACTTGGACACCTCTGAGGGGAAAGGTGATATGTTACCTGTCCTAGGGGAACCAAAGTAAGTATCTCAGGTGAAACTTGGGTGCATCTTGGTGGACTTGTCCTTGTCTCCACACACACCACTCACTCCCAGTCTTCCCCCACATCTCACACATGGGCACTGCTCGCTTCTACCACATCCCAGCAGATTCAACACTATACAGATCTCTCAGGCTGTCAGCCATGATACCGGGGCCTACAGCAGTCAGACACCATCAGTCACGTATATCTGCATATACACAGCCTCTCAACGCACACACTCCCCCTGCACACATGGGCATGCATGCACGTGCTGAGGCAACGGGTCAAGACCTGTTTTATGGTGGCCGCTTCACGCCACCTGTCAATCATGGCAGTGGTCCAATCACAACTCATTCATTCCAATCAATCAGTAACATTGGCAACACATAGGGGGTGCATGTGGGCACCCTGTGCACCCCTTGTGGTCACCTCTTGCCACCCCTGCCCATCGTCGCTGACACCACCAGCAGCATCTGCAGGCAGTCTGTGATTGCCATTGGCCACTGCCAACACAGCCAGCGGCATCTGGGGGTGGTTGCTGACCACTGATTGGCACTTGCCACCCTCCCTCCCCCCACTGGCAGCACTGCAACCACCTGCAGGAGCTTACTGTGCCCCCCCAGCCTCTAGGGGCACGCGACATCCATGATCATTAACATTACTGTCTTGGACCAGTCATGTTAATTATTACCACATAAACTGATTAACATAATTTTCCTGTTCTGCTGTTATATAACAAGGGTTCAGCTGTGCATGCCTCAGTTTCCTAAGTAGGTCATAGCGCCATCAAGGTCAGAAGTGCAGATGTTCCAGAGACTTCTAACCTCTAGGCATCCTCCGCCTGCGTAATCAATACTATCTCTAGGCCAGGACTCGCACTGCTTACAGTTGAGGTATGTGAGAATCAGGTTACATAGAGCGGTGCCAGTAAGGATAAAGAGTGTAAATGCTGAAGCAGGAGGCAAGGCAGAGCTAGTGAAAGTGCTCTAAAATAATGCTGGTTGTGGTCAGGGTCAGGTAAAGCAGGTGTCTTTTACAGCAATCTTTCGGATAGGTTGAAGGTTATAAAATGGGTGTAAGAGACGCCACAATGACGGAGGTTGTAGTAAATGAAGCAGAAGATCGTATGGGCTCGTGCAGGGGCTTTGCAGCGGGGCTAATGAGGAAAAGGTTAGTTGTAGAAGCTGTCGTGTCTCTGTGAAAGTGAAGCAGTACGCAAACATTCCACAGATTATTAGTCTGAAGGACGGGGAGGCGTTTCCATCAGTCACTTGGGAGTTGAGAAGTTCAGTTTTATTTGAATTGGGGACATCCAGCAACAGGTCAGAGAGGCCATCAGGAATGTGTGTGGAAGTGTGGGGGAGGTAGCGGGGATAGACAGAAGAATGAAAGTGGCAGGCAAAGGTGCTGGCTAGCGGTGGTTCCAGGGGGCTACATCCCCCTGTTGGACCAAACTAGGGGTGCAGCAGTCAGGGACTTTTTTCAAGTTCCTAAAGCTGGTATTAAACTCCCCCTTCCCCTCCATGTTCAGCAGCATGTCCCTCTCCTCCTTCCCTTCCCTCATTGCTGCTACCACTGTCCCTGGCTGACTCAGGGGTGGGGAGAGCTGCAGAGCCGCTTCTGCCCTACTCTAGTCAGGCTTCAGGCCCAGTTTGGAAGAGCAGTGCAGCAGGCGGTTTCCTCCTCTCTGCCCAGAGTCCCTGGGTGTTTGCTGGCTTGGGAGCACGCTCAGTGAGGGAAAACCCACCCACTGCCACCATTGCTGCTGCTGCTGTCCCCAGCTGAGCCCTGCTTCCCACAAAGACCTGCTGGAGTGGGGCAGGAGTGGTTCTGGAGCTCCTCCTGTCCCTGGGTCTGCCAGGGACAGGGAGGACAGCAGCAGCAGTGATTGTGGTAGTGGTGAGGGGGGGAATAGGAGATCAGGGGAGGGGATGTGCTGCTGAACACAGAGGGCAGGGAGTTCCAAGGGTGGGGGCAGAAGATTTTTTACCTAATTTGGGAATTTAAAGAAAACAGTGCTCCCATGGCAAGATCTATCCCCCTCTCCTGGTGAGAGGGGAAACTGGGAGTAGAGGTGCAGCCACTCCTGCAGTGGCAGTCTCTATTTTACAAAACCCTGCATCCATCCATGACTTTGGCTGGAGCTGTGTAATTTAGATGAGGCTTTCATGCTAGGTAGGGGAATATGTACAGAGACATAGAGAAGCAAGGATAGAGACTCTACAGACCAAGCAGATTGGGAGCAGGAGTCCCAGTTGGAGATACTGCAGGAGTAGTGAATAGAGCTGTGCAGAACCCAAAGCTTCTTTCCCCTGGAAAGTTTTGAATGTCCAACCAAAATAGAGTTCCAGATTTTCCCACAGCAAGACTTTAAACAAAAAATCTTGGGAAAACTACAGCAAGTATTTAAAAAAAAGTCTGATTTCACTCCCCATGCTCTCTGCCTTGTACATTTCACAGCAGCCTGCTTGACAGGTTACTGAGAAACCTGGGCCCCTGAGGATTTGAAAGTCTAGTAGCTGAAGAAACATTTTAATTCATATGAATAGGCATTTTTACTGGAAAACCTTTGACTTTCTCTAGTGGAGACTTTGGTTTGAGTTTCCTGTTCAAACTTGCCTTTCTCTAGTCTGGCACATGGCCTGTTAGGGGTTAGCATGACTCCCACCCAGCTGCTGCTGCTGCCCCTTGGGCCTCTCCCTGTCTCCTCTGGCTTCCATTACATGCTCCTTCCCCAGGGGAGCAGTGCAGTATGGCACAGGTCGTGGTGCTGGGGAAGCTGGCAGCCCAGAGTGCCTGTGTACTGTGGTGCAATAGGAGAGCCTATAGAGGAAGATGAAGGTGAGGCAGGACCCCGCATGTGAGGTTCAGGAGAGGGTTGAGGGCAGCCACCCACACCACAATGCAGTGTTTGCCTTTGTATGCAGCATACAAGCTGGGAGACCTGTAGCTCCCAATAGTGTGATTCCCCAGTGGCATGGACCATGGGACATGCAGTCCCTAGCCCCTTAGAAATTGGACAGCCTTGCTTTAGGTGTTGTGGAGGAAGGATGAAAACATGGAGGTTCTGATGCAGAGGGTGGCTCAAGTTTCCAGGAAAAAAATGTTATCGGTGTTAGGAAAGCTACATGATATGAAGCTGTGATAGTAGTGCAAGGGCAATCCAGCATGTAATGGGCTCCTGTCATGTGACTGCTCTGCATGGGGAAGCTGTAAAGGGAAGGTAGAAGCAGGCTCAGAGGTTGCTGTGCAAGGGGTTCCAATCTTCCCTGACCTGGCTGACACAGTGTAGGCCTCACATGCAGTTTGAGCTGATTGGTCCTAGTACTAAATGTTGTTTTTGGGTGGTCAGCTGGCTTTAAAGGAGGGATGTGAAGTAACCTGTAATTGTGACTTTCACATTTCCTGGCTTATAAGCCTTCAGGTAGCCTTTCAGTGACACCATTTAAGTGTGTTATTCAGCAATGTAAATACAGTTGGCTTCTAGCTCTGATAGCTTTAACATACAGGTCTGTCTTTAGAAGATAGTTGGGCTGCTTTCCTTTGTCAAAGGCCTCAGGCAGTGTCCATGGCAGTCCCTATGGGCAGGCCTAGCCAGCAGCATTTTTGTCTTGCTCACCCTCTTCTCTGTGTGCTATTCAAGCCTATCCCACCCACGGGCTGCAAGGAAGTTCAGATCATGTTTCAGATCGGTGGGTTGGGTTGCATAGTGGGTGTGCATGCCCATCCTGACTGTTTCAGCCTGGGGGTAGGAATGTCACTAGGTTTTGGCCTTTTATTTCAGGGCAGCACTGGTTTCTGGGAATGGTGGGACAGGAGGACGGGGTGGTAGGAGAGGAGGAGGAAGACGGAGGAAGGAGGGGGAATTGGTGAAAAATACAGGCCTACCATTTCCCTTGGGTTCCATGCCAAGGAACTTATATTAAACAGTTTAGGACTTCTCCATTACCTCTTTGGGCTGCTTTCTACTTCTCCTTCTGCTTAATCAACAGCCTGTCTCACCAAATTATTCCTTCTGCACTTCCTCTTCCTGCCACTTCATTCTACCTCCATGTCAGATATATCTAACCAGCTCCTTAATTACAGTTGGGGAGGCAATTAGCCCATCCAATATCCCTTTTTTGGAGAGTCATAATGTGGGGACTAGCCTATCACCCAATTGTAGATTTAAAAGATTACACCCTGCCCCGCACAGCTGCAGTAATATTTATACAGAGCTATGTTCTATGGCAGAATAACAATTCCTGTATGGGAAGAAGTATAATTATATATCAGTATGAGCCAGTTGCATAGTGGTATGATTGTAGCCACACTGTAGCTATTACTGATATAATTATTTCGAGAAAAATGACACCTCTAGCCCAAATAATTTATACAAGGAAAACCTAGATTGGGGCTATGCATTATGTGCTGTTCTTCAGGTGGTTTATTTCTATATCATAGCAACTATTAACCAGTAATCTATGCCATGCTGGGAAGGTGTTTTCTGCTGAGATTAGTGATCAGTAGGTTTCTGGTAGAAAATAATTGTGCAAAGCAAACTTATGACCATAATTGCTGACAGTATGGGAAATGCTTTCCCAGAAATGATTTTTTCATATATATTAAGAACGTGGGGCTAACTACAATGAAGGCTGGCTGAATTGCCCATGTAGGGAGGGATGTGTGGGAAATAGGGTCTGCTTCATTTTAGGTTATTTTTTGTGTAAGAATATCATTTGTGGACAGGTTGAGAGAGGAGGCTGTTCAGACTGAAAATGATGACTTTTAAAAGATGAGTTTTTGTACCAGAAGTAATTCTATAATCTCTTTGCATCCTCCATTATGATTTTGCATTGGTGTGCAATTAGGTTTGTCATAACAATGCACCCCCTTGACTATGTGCAAGGGCATGAGATGTGACATTCCACATTGTGAGTCAGGATGGGATCCTGGAGGCCTAGCACTGCCATCTCTCACCAGGACTGGCACCACCTCTGCTAGGCCCCCCATATTGGCATTGGGTCATTGGTCCCAGTGCCAGCCACCCCATCTGACATGCATGCTGGGATTAAGTGATGGATATAGCACACAGGCCCTGGGGCTTCCCATGGGTCTGGAGATTTGGCACCAGTCCACCACCAAATTTCTGGACCTGTGGAGAGCTCCACAGGCTAGATGACATGGCACTGTGTGCTGGAGGTTGAGGACCCCTGGTTTATATTGGTGGTTTTTTTTCTTCCTTGAAGTTTAATTTTCTACCCCTCTAACCTGTGGTGGTGTCTCTGAGTGCCAATACACACGCATGAGGCTGCTCTGATGCAGTGTAATTACAGTGTGTTGGAGTGACTAGACTAATCAAGTCTGCTTCAGCGTGGTAATAACCACGCTCCAGCCAGTGTCACATGTATCAGAGCCCCTGTCTTGCAAAATGGCAATGGGGGTGCTTTAACTAAATGAACTTTAGTTAAAGAACCCCTGCCACCATTTTTCAGCATGAGGATGCTGATACACATGAGATGCTCTGGGAGCTTTAATTAGAATGGCTCTTGGAGCTGCCTTAATTAAATCCTGTCTCCCCCCTCCCCTAGCTCCCACAGCACGTGTATAAATGCCCTTTGGTTCTATCTTCCTTGTTCACTCCTTCTTTTTCTTCCCTTAGAGGGACTGAGACTATTGGCATGATTAAGGACCCAAAGCCAGGAAGGCACCTGGTTCAGAGTAGTGGTTCAGCCATTGTTCTCTATTGCTTATCCTAATTTCCTGCATTCAAACAGGGAAATGGAATTCCATTAGGTAGGCAGTGTGTGCATTACAGTGGAAGAGGAGGTAGCACACCAGGAGACTTTAGTAACAGGGAGTGTCTGTGTTCTCACCAGTGCATGCACAGCATATTGTATTAATCACTCTATTTCATCTGAAAATCTAAGGTGTAATGACTATGCACTAGCCTTCATAGGGAAAGTGCACAACCTTATTGACATTAGCCATGTCCATCCTCCCTTAACTCTTCCTACTCTTTTGTAACCCATTTTGTTGTGTTGCAGGCTGTGAATGTGTGGAATTATCTGTAGGCTCAGGCCTGAGTTACTAAACTCACTGGGGCAGTGATCCTACCTTATATTGGTTTGGAAGGCACCTAGTGCCCTCTGGTGCTGTTAAGAAAAAAACTGGATAATATAGTTGGATATGGTCTTGTTTTATGTATCCCTCACAACCTGGACACACTGGGGGACCAGCAAAAGAGCAGAAAGCTGAGTCTGTTGTTCAGTATATCTTAGTGACCAGCAAATCATTGCAGCATCATTATGATAACAAATAAGCCTTTATAAATGGGAATTTCTCTGCACTGATCTGGTTTTAGACCAGAGGACGAGGTGTGACTGATAGGAGTGGATGAGAAGCCACAGGGGTGCTACAAGGGCATCCAGCACAGAGCCCTTCCAGGGTCTGAGACCTAGTGGCCTTCATGGGCCAGAAGCCCACTTTAGAAGGAGGCAGAAATGAGCAGCCTTGCTCTGGATCAGGGACAACAGGGAAGGCTGAGCTGAACTGAAAGCAGCCTTGCCCTTAGTCAGGGACACCATAGAGGCTGAGACAAGGCATAAGACTAGGGTGGCCACAAGTCCTGGTTTGCCTGGGACACTCCAATGTTCCGTAGCCTGGCCCTGGCCAGTTGGTCAAAAGTCCTGGGCCAGAGTCCAGAGGGGAGGCAGAGCGGCATGGTCCACCAGGAAGGCACCGCTGCTTCTAGGTGGGAGTAAGGTAGGTAGACGGGAGCAGGCTCTACCTTGCCCACACATGGCATGTCCTTGCTCCTGCACAGGAGCAGTGGTGCCTGCCCAGCTGCCTGGTTTGTGTATCAGGCTGCTCCACCTCCTCACTGGGCTCCAGCCCAGGACTTTTGACCAACTGGCTGGGACCAGGCTCTGGAATCCTGGAGTGTCCTGGCCAAACCCGGATGCATTGCCACACTGTGTAAGACAGGGCCAAGGGGCCCACAGATCAGAAACACAGAGGGCTGAGGCAGAGGCTGGCCCCAGATAAACAGGCCAGGGCTGGCAGCCTACAGCCAGAGAAAAGGGAGGTTAAACCCAGGAGGACTTAGGCTCTAGAAAAGAACTAAGCTGTGGATGGAGTAACATCCTAGAGGCATAGGCATTGCTATAGAGGCAAAAGGACATCACAAATTTAGCCCTTAAGGCACTTTGGGGCCAGTGGGGTCAGAAGCCCCCAAGGGCCAAGAGACTGTGGGCCAAAAGGGGAGAGTCAAAACCCAAAATTGAGAAGGGCCAAGTATGCAGTGCACCTTGTGCCACAGCTACATGTTCCCAGGGAACGCCTGTGCCACACACCCTTCGGTGTGCAGCAGGCTACACCAGGTAGGGTAGGGGAGGCTGGGGCCAGCACTGGGCTGGCCCTGACAGCTTTACTTGGGGTCCTGGAGCCCTCCTGGAGCTGCAGCAGTGGGAACTCCACTGCATGGAGCTTGGCCAGCAGCAAGGGCATAGCTTCAGGTGGCCTGGCTCCACTTTTGAGCGGTGTGTGCTGCTTGTGTGTGTGTTCATTGCTCTTTTTTTTTCCTGTGGGTTTTTTTGACCCCTGAATATCCAGGGGTCAAAAAAAACACAGAAAAAAAAGTGGAGCAACACACACAGGCAGTATGCCCTTGTAGCATGGAGAACATCTAAATGTGCGGTATGTGGCACCACAGATGTGTTTGCAGTGCCACTTACCACATGGTCACACTTGTCTGGACACAGCCTAAGAGGCTGGAGCTGGAGCCAGGCAGGATCAAGGCAACCAGTAGAGGTCATCACAGGGGCCCTTGGGCACCATCCTGTTATAACACTAATCCAGAAAGGTATGTTTATATGGAACTGCTTCACTTGGTAGTAAATACAAGTGATATGTCATCTAGATTTGATCCCTCTTATTTTGTATAGAATGAAGTTTGAAGTGTCTTTTAATTGGTAGAGAAAATATGCTTGGCTGGCAGATTTTAAATACTTGGGATATTATCCCTCCATTTGGTCCTTTGGGGAAGAAATTGAAGTCACAAGAGTCGCTGCTCATGAATCATTTATTTTTAATATTGCACAGACACAACTGAGAACTTGATTACTGTAGAGTTTGAGAGACTCCTGGATTTAGTTATGACATTCATTTATTTCTATTGTAGTAGAATAGAAAATAGTCTGTTCCCTTGTTACATTTATTTGCCTAGTTTAAAAGTATTCCAAATAAGAATTGCTTGTGTCAATTGAGTGCCAGTTTTATGTATAAATTACAGTGCTCTTGGTTTCATTGTTCTTATAGCATGCTGGCTGTGTGATTTCTAGCAATATTTGGAATAATGACACAAGGTTGCTGTTGTGTGTAATTGAAATTTTGCTCACCTGATCATGGTGGGTAAAATTCAAAATGTATTCAAAATGTTTTAAAGATTTTGTGCAGGGTTACCATTTTTGTGAGAGATATGGATATCTCTGGAAGTCTGAATTACTCTAAGGTCTCACTTACAGGTCCCCTTATGTGGAGGTTATCAAAATTTGGATGGTTGAAAAAAAATGACAAAGTCTTGGTAGCACTGTGATTTCTTCATTGTTTATTCACAAACAATATTTCTATTATTTGATCAGGTCTGTCTAAGGCTTTCATATTGCCTGGAATTTTTGAAGTTTTTGATTTAAGTAATATTAAATATATTCAATTGTATTATGGGCAGAAATGCATAATATATGCTACTGTTTTTCTGGTTGATTTTATTAGAAGACAATATTTGAATACTTCCTTATAATAATTGGAGAAAGAAACAAGTTCTTAAATAGCTACTGAACACTGACTGCCTATTGTTTGTCTGCTTTGTTCCTTGGATGTTTCCAGCCTAGATACAGTACTTTTGGTGTCAACAATGGCCTGTGAAGAATTTGGTCTGTGAATACCAAGTAGTTCTTTTACTAAAAAAAAAAAAAAAAAAAAAAAAAAAAAAAAAA
>NW_017729029.1:70079599-70081387 GCF_001723915.1 Gavialis gangeticus | reverse complement strand
AAAAAAAAAAAAAAAAAAAAAGCTGAATGGCAGGAGGTTGATACATATCTCTGCATGACAAGGTTTCTATAAAAGATTAATCCTTAAGGAAAAACATGTACTTTCATCCTGGAAGCTTCCCACTCCTGCAACGGATAGATTCTGATCTTGACCCTTTGTTTGGTGGAGCAGAGCTTTTATCACTTTGCCATCAGAACCTGACGGCTCCTAAAGTGTTTTATTTCTGAAGGAGGGACAAGTGACCAACCTCTCTGCTGAGTTCATACTGATAGGTCACATAAAAATTGCTGTTTTTTCTCATGTAAAGCCCTTGAGATACAGAACTTTTCACCCGGAGAACTCATCATCGCTGTCATCTGCATAAAACCAGTGATTTGTTTTCCAGACGTATTGTGCATTGGCCTGTAGGGTATGTAGAAGTCAAGTAGCCTCACCTGTGGAATCCTGCAGTGGGACTACATTATATCTTTTCCAAGAGAAATATTTTGTTGGATGTCTTTTTATTTCTTGTTTACTTCTACGGGGTCAGTTTTACATACTGTAGTTTATGCAGATACTTAGGGACAGATTCTGTCACCCTTATTCATGTTGGGTAGCATTTACTCAGTGAGTTTTAAGGCTCTAGATGAAGTAAGGCTTTCAGAATCTGGTTTTTGGATTGTATTCAGATAACTCATGCTGAAATCTGCAGAGTAAACTTCTAGTGAAGTTAGCGTGTCTCCACAGAGAGTGCAGTCCCAAATTTCTGGTTGGATTTCAGTAGTTCTTCGTTTTACCATTTTCAATGCAGTAGGAAGAAAGAAAAACCAAACATTTTATACAATATTCATAGATTATAAAAGTAATTATCTTAGAAATGGAAGTTTCCATCCTCTGCATGGAGATAAATAAGGATTACTTATTTGTAAAAGCCTTAATCATACAGGACCTCCTATGCTAGGTGCTGCATAAATATGGGACAAAAAGATGGTCTTTGTCTCAAACAGATAAGTGTGTAATGCAAAGTGAATGCAACTAATGCCACAGAACTGCCTGATTCTGTGGACACCCTAAACAGTGACCCTGAGGCATGAACTCCCTTGTACTCTATTAATCTTAATGGAGTCTTAGTTTTGTGATGACATTTCAATGTCTATATGAATTTAATCAGTAATTGCTTTAGTGGATAGAAGGAAGTGGGAGTGAAACACAGTCAGGTTGGAGCTATTCCATAGAATGAAATACAGAGGGGGAATGAAAAAAGAGGGAAGGGAAAAGAAAACAGAGAAAGGAGGATCAAGGGAGGAACAACAGATAGAAATAGTGAAGAGTTTAACAGGGATTTATTATTGAACAATAAAACTAAGTGATAAGGCACTGAATAAGTAATATCTAAATGTTTACATAATACATAAAAGCTACATTCTCCTCTCAGTTTTTGTGAAAATATGCTGATGGCAATGGCCTTTACACTATGGGAGTGTATAGTTCAGAATTAAGTACAGGGTGGTAATTCAATATAGAATCTGGCTCTTTGACACCTCAATTTTTGTCAGGCCATTTTGTAACTGATAACTTTGGGAGTAACATTAGGTAGAGGGAAATGCATCACTTTGAGTCAAATTTAATTCCTTTGACAATAACACATTTTTTTGCACATCAACTTTTTAGCCATCCAAGAGAACTGCACTGTCAATATAATACTCTAAAAGCAATATACAGTATTATATTATATAATACTAATACATATAAGCAATATAGTACTCATAAAGCAATATCAGACCTACTAATGCTGAAAATAACTATACA
>NW_017729029.1:70074141-70079588 GCF_001723915.1 Gavialis gangeticus | reverse complement strand
GTCTGGAACTGAACCTGCAATATCTCCGAGGTATGCCTGTATAGAACACAGAGGAAACAACAAGGGCCAGTAATTTACTAACACAGAAGAGATCATATGATCCAAAATGTAGAATTTAACAAGCCAATTAAACTGAATATTGACAAGAAATCAGTACTAATCTATTATCTCCACCTTTCTGATCAAGAAACACAAGCACTCAGCATAGGTTGGAAAGCATGTACTGCTGCTGGAGAGTCCATACTTTCTTTAGACGTTAAAAAATTATATTATTAATTGGCTGATTAGTAGTAGCAAGAGGTGGCTTTGGCCACTTATATGCTGTCTTTGCCACAAAGTGAATAGAAAAAAAAATTGAATTATTGTTTAGTTAGCATTTGTGAGTTTCTAGCATGTTAGGATCTCAAATTAGCCCTCCCCAGTAGGATTATGTGACTATGAAGGTGTTAGTAAGGAATGGTTTCTGATGATTTGAGGATTTAATTTATTAATTCCATTGCTCTCTTTCATGATCAGAAAATTTAAAATACACCCAGTTTCAAATTGGAATCAGCACACACTTTCTTCTTTGCAAAAAAATCTATATAACTAAAATGGCCCATCACCAAATAAAAAAGGAAGTGATTACTTTATATAGTTATGCAACAGTAAGCATAGCTATTGAGGTGAAGTTACTTAGTAATGCACCATTCGCCTGCTTAAAGCTTAAAGTTCTGCACAACCTGAAATACCTTTCTGACCTAAATCCAGAGTTTGCTAGCACTTTGGGAACACTGAGGGACTGTAGATCAGTGATTCTCAACCAGGGTGCCCTGAGCTCTTCCCAAAGATGCTGCAAGGTGCCATGCAATGTTAACAGATGATTCACAAGATTAAACACAGAAATTTCAAGTAGCAAGCCATACCATTAAAAACATTCAGACCTGTTGTGGCCTTCCTGTGTTCTTTGTAACAGAAAAACTGCTCTATTATTATTATTATTATTTTATTTTTTACACAAAGAGTGAAAACTAAGAGCTGGCATTTTCCTAGGGGTGCCTTTAGTCTAAAAAGCTTGAGAACCACTGCTTGTAGATACCTGAAATTATTAGCCCATTACTGACCTTGAGAATTGTTCTTTCTTGTCTTGGGAGCTGCCAGACCTCCTAGGCTAGGGACAGAATTACACACAAACCAATTTAAGTTATCAGAAACCAGTTTAAACCTGTAACAGAACAGAAGTTTAGTGCATTTAAGCTACTTTCATAATGGCCCAAACCAGTTTAAGATAAACCTGGTTGCAAGTAGTATCAGACTTAACTGATTTAGGTCAAACTGGTTTATGGAACTTCTGTCCCACATCCCCTCTCAGTTCAAGTTAACTTACAGTCCCCCAGCTTCCCAGGATGCTTTGCAGCTCTGGGCTGTGCTGTCTGCTTCAGCAGAGCATGGTCTACCTCACCCCTCTGTTCCCTAACCGGAGTACTATCACTCCTTGGGCCAGCTGAGGAGGGGTTTGGAGGGAAAAAGCCACCCACCCACCCGGCACTGGACCCTGAGCCAGGTGCTGCCTAGCACAGGATGGGGAAATCTCACAGTAGGTGCTCTACTCCCCCTGCCCACCTGGGACTGGGATCTGGGTGCGATTCTTACAGCCATGCCCCCCCCTTCAGCCTCTGGGCCAGCTGAGGAGGCGGTGGGAGGGGAATGCATCCCCCTGGACCCTCAGCTGGGTGCTGCCTGGCGTGGAGTAGGGAGAAACCCACACTGGGGGCTTTACTTGCCCTACCTGCCCAGACTTTGGAGCCAGGCACAATTCCCACAGCCGTACCCACTCCTCAGCCTCTGTGCTTGCTGAGAAGGCAGTCAGGAGAGAAAAGCACCCCCCTAGGCTGGCACTGCCCCCCCAGCTGGGTGTTGCATGGGGCAGGAGTGGGAACCCTGTAGTGGGGGCTTTACTCCCCCCACCCACCTGGAGCTGGGAGCCAGGTACAATTATCCTAGCTTCAGGTGGGCGGGAGGAGTGAAGGTTTCCCTCTTGCACTGGGGAGACCCCAGTTAGGGGTCTGGTCCCAGCCTGGGGGTGGGTGGGTTCCCCCCCACCATTTCTTCAGCCAGTCTGGAGGCTGAAACAGGGGCATGGGTGGGGGAATCAAGACCAGCTCCTGTCTCTGGGTGGGCCAGGGGAGTAAATCCTCTGCTGTGGATTCCCTTTGTCCTCCCCCTGCCCCCACGTGCCATGGATACCCTGACTAGGGTCCAGTGCTGGGCTGTGTTGTGCAGGGGATGCATTTTCCCTCCCCCCTCCCCCCACCTTAAAGTCTAATATTAAGTCTGGTAAGTTTTAAACAGTGTCACAGAACAACAAAAAAGCCAAGAGATGCCTTTTATATATGATTAAAAATATGTACAAAGTCCCGTGTTACAAAACAATTCTTTACTAAGTACTGTTGGTATGTTTGCCCTATGCTACAAAGACATAAAGATGCAATCCTGGTCCTAGAGGCTAGGTACAGACATTCAAAAGCCTAAGATAGAATTGATCCAAGTTATGTGGTTTCCCATCAGGGGCATAGTTTAGATTGGTAGCAAACAGAACACATATTTGTCCTTTAGTGGGAGGGAGGGAGAGTTGGGGGAAGGTTGGCAGCAGCAAATCTTAGATCGGGTTCCACCATTTTTATGTGGAACAATATATGTGAGCCAACCCTCTGTTCTTTTAGGGGTATAGATCAGTTTTGTGAGTTGAAATGTTTTGTTACTTAAATAGACAGGTTTCTGATCACCTGTACTGGTAAACGTGTAACATTTGTACCTGGCCAGACAGTTTACAATCTAAATTAGATATATAAGATATAGTTCACACACAGACTGCATGACAAGTGTAAAATTACAATAAAGTAAAATAACAATAACAGAATAACAGCTATTCTTTGATGGCATCAGAACCTGCAAGCATTTCTATGGACTTCCAAATGATAGGGACATGGGTAGTTAATTATCTCTGGATCTCTCAAAATGACTGTTTTAAAGGCCTTCCAGATCTTATGTCCCAGAGTCTCTGTCCATCTGCTGGCTGACTTGTCTTCTCTGCTTGTCTGCTAAATGCTTTCTCAAACACACACAACCTTTCACTTGGCTTTCACCCTCCTTCCCTGGCTTTCATTGTATTTTGTTTTGTTTTTTTTTCATACAGTATTTGCCTCCTTTAATCTAAAAACCCTCCATGGACTTGTGCTACTCTACCTTCTGGCACTCTGCTAGTTCACATGTATTCTCATTCTGTGCTCCAAGTTCTGTGTACCTGATTTCTGTGCCTCTCTGCAGTCTAGTCACTGTATCCCAAAATGATTTACAGTGTTAAATAATAGATAATAGGAGGTATGCCATCTCTTCTGTGTATTCTGTCATCTGGAACAGTTTTTCTTTAAATCTCCAACTGTCTTCATAGCATAGCTGAAAACACCATTTTCATCCTTGCTGTTGCCATTCCTATGCCCTCTATTATTTATTACTTACCTTTGTCATTTTTATTTAACTCTATAAAGCCATTTTGGATTAAACTCAAGAAGAACAAGAAGAAGACCAAACCTGGTTCATAGTGCTGGTGAAATTAAGAGGTTGACACTTACTTTCTTCTGAACTTTTTTACTCTGTTGAAAGGAAGGGTTTTTTTGCAAGTGAAATTTAATTCTGTTTTCATGCATGAATCCTTCCCCTGGTACACTTTTTTTGCCACAGAGAAGAGACAGAACTTTATTGTAATGTGTGTAAAAGTAACTCTTCTTGCTGTTGGATGCTGACGCTTAGCTCTATAGTGCTCTCTGGCTATGAGACTATTGTACTTCGAGTGTGTCTACACAAGAAAATGCAGCAAGCTTGATTCAGAGAGACCTGAAATTGCTCTGAATAGGATAATTGGCTTTAATGAAGAGTGCCATTGTATAGGGTTTGTCCTAAGTTCTAACTATATGGTGCAGATGGATTATACAAATATCAAATAAAACTGCATTTAGGTTGCTTTCAGACTAAAAAGAAAACCAAAATGACACTTTAAACTCTGTGGCCCCCTGCTAAGCCCAGCGCATGCATTGTGTTAGTTGGACCCAGATCACCCAATGTCTGTATAGTTCGGGCGCTTCAGTGCGGCTTTTATGGCACTCTTATTTAACAACATATTGAATCAGCTTTAGATAAAAAAAGCCAAAAAGCCCTGCTAAATCTCCTGATCTATACAGATGCTGCAGAGCAGCTTGAAATAATGCACTGCTTCTTTTGTTAAAGTACTTTTTTGGGGGTTTTTTGTTTTTGTTTGTTTTCCAGGTCTGTCAGCACCCTTAGTGGACCTCATGTGCCTGAATTTAATTGAAGTTGAAAAAAGACCTGTGGTGGGAATTGCACTGCTCCTTGAGCCTCTAAAAAGTCCAGGTAAAATGTCTGTTTTCCTGTAGGGCTACTTGTGTTTGGTTATTGTATTTGGTAGAATTACTGATTGGTAATTAGCTGGTATTATAGCTGGTAGTAACTACTGCTACTCACTGAAGCAAGTTTAAAGTTGCAGGCAGCAAAAGAAGTTCTGAGTTTTTTTCCTTGTCTTCCATAAAGGTGATTTTGATGCAGTTACTGAGGGAAAAATTAAAGAACAGTCTTTATAACTGAACTCCTTGAGTATTAGATTTTCCTAAGTGGTATGCTAGGGACTGGCATATTTAACATCTGGCTGAGGACCATATTCTCCTTCTTCCTTACCCCAGCTGATTTGGAACTCCTGTTCCATCCTTAGAGGGGAAAGTGGGCTACTAGGAACATTGGCTGTCTCTCATAAACTGGGAGGACAGGATAGTTTTGGGAATATCCTTGCTTGGCTCTTTCGTGCCTTCCCTATGGGTATAGAGCAGGAGTTTTGCCCCATATGGCACCACTAGGTGTTGGGGATGAAAAGCTGGGCCTATATCCCAGGTACAGGAAGATGTGAATGGGAGTCCAGCAATAGTCCCAACAAACCTCTGTTTCATCTACTCAGTCTCATGGTGTCTGGTAATTCTGCTTTGAAGATGGGAGGGCTGGGCTCTTTGGAGTGTTTAGTGACCCTGGCAGGCTACCAGCATTTTTTCCTGAGGAGCTGTAAGTGACAAAGAGGAGAGGGTGATTCTATTTTATTTTTTTACAGAATACTTCACAACTCAGATAAATCCAAATAGGCAAAGAAAAAGCATCTTTATACACTGAGGAGTTCCTCCTTGCTGAGAATCAAAGACCTATTGCAAGCAATGAAGTTATCTGAAGGTTTTTTTTAGATGTTTAAAGTTTCTTAAAACAAAGTTACTTTATAATAGTAAGTGTTAGGCAACATGTATCGATGGCTATACAAACTCCACTAAGATCAAGAGGAGATTGAGGGCCTGGGGTCTCAATGAATTATAGATTCGTAGAAGTTTGGGGCTGGAAGGGACCTTATGATGTCACCA
>NW_017729029.1:70063517-70069141 GCF_001723915.1 Gavialis gangeticus | reverse complement strand
AACAAAGTTACTTTATAATAGTAAGTGTTAGGCAACATGTATCGATGGCTATACAAACTCCACTAAGATCAAGAGGAGATTGAGGGCCTGGGGTCTCAATGAATTATAGATTCGTAGACGTTTGTGGCTGGAAGGGACCTTATGATGTCACCAAGTCCAACCTCCTGCTCAAAGCAGGACCATCCCCAACTAGATCATCCCAACCAAGACTGTCTACTTGGGTCTTAAAAACTTCAAAGGACAGAGATTCTACAACCTCTCTTGGTAATCTTTTCCACTGCTTTACTATCCTCCTTGTGAGACAGCTTTTCCTAGTATCTAACCTAAAGTTCCCTTGCTGCAGCTTGAGACCATTGCTCTTGTTCTGTTATCTGCCACCACTGAGAACAGTCTATTCCATCCTCTTTGTAACCATCCTTCAGGCTGTTATTAATCCCCTTCTCAACCTTTTTTCTCCAGACTAAATAAGCCTACTTCCCTCAGCCTCTCCTCCTAAGTCATGGGCCCCAGCCCCCTAACCAGTTTTATTGCTGTCTGCTCGACTCTCTCCAGTTTATCCACATCCTTTCTTTAGTGGGGGCCCGAAACTGGACACAGTGCTCTAGATGTGGCCTCACCAGTGCTGAACAGAGTGGAATAATCACTTCCCTTGAGCTGCTGGCAACACTCCTAAAACAGCCCAGTATGCTGTTAGCCTTCTTTGCAACAAAGGCACACTATTGGCTCATCTTCAGTTTATTGTCCACTATACCCTCCCAGGTCCTTTTCTGCAGAGCTGCTGCCCAGCCAGTCAGTTCCCAGTCTGTACCGCTGCATGGAATTGTTCTGTCCTAAGTGCAGGACTTTGCACTTGTCCTTGTTGAACCTCATGAAATTCCTTTTGGTTTAGTCTTCCAAATTGTCTAGATGTCTCTGAACCCCACCCCTACCGTCTAGTCCATCTACTTCTCCACCCAGCTTGGTGTTATCTGCAAACTTGCTGAGGGTGCACCTGATCCCCTCTTCCTACACCATGACAACCCTTAATTTTCAATGATTCTATATTACAGAGTTTGACTGGTGTAAATATGTCACCCAAGGGTAGGGGGATGTACCTGTTTTGGTTTTGGTAGCAAATCACTTGTTGACACAGCTCTACAACAGCAGACTTCTGTTTTTGCCATTCAGGGAAGTTGGTGTAATTCTTGCATGGAAAAATCTTCCAGTTGAGATGTCTACATCTCAGGGGCTTTACTACTCTGTCATCCTAGCTATGTTGGTGGCAGATCCATGGAGTAAACTAAGCTTTAGAAAAGACGTTCTCAGTTAAATCATGGGTTGGGGCAAGTGACCTGCCTTTCTGAATTCATTTGAACTTGTTTTGAAACTTGGATACCTGAAAAGGGGTGGAACTTGGATGCGACTTAACTGAGGGAGCCTACTAATCATTTAAGACCTAGAGGCAAACTGAGGCAGAGTCAGTAGTACCATGTTAAGCCAAAGGGTAGTGCTGTGGAAGCTATCTCTACCACAAGGTGTTGCTGCCAGTTTTCTCTGTCCTTTTTATCAAATCTTGTGCAGGGAAAAACTGATAATGAAGTCTCATAAAATGGATCATTTTATAGGATTAGTTACTTATGTCCCTTATTTTGCAAGCTGAATTTGCAGAATTAGGGTCAAAGTTCCATCCTGTGCAATTTTGAGATGCATAGATGTTTGATTTACAAGGGACCTTAGCAGATCATCGAGTCTGACCCCCTGCCCTGGGCAGGGAAGAGTACTGGGGTCAGATGACCCCAGCCAGGTGCATGTCTAGTTTTCTTTTAAAGACCCACAAGGTAGGGGAGAGCACTACCTTCCTTGGAAGCCCATTCCAGATTTTGACAACCCTTACAGTAAAGAAGTTCTTTTTGATATCCAGTCTAAATCTGGTCTCCGTCAGTTTGTGGCCGTTGTTACTCCAAGGGGTGCCCTGGTAAACAGAGCATCTCCTATTCCTTGCTGTCCCCCCCCGATAAATTTGTAAGCAGTCACAAGATCACCTATCAGCCTTCTCTTGCAGAGGCTGAAGAGATCTAGGGCCCTCAAGCTCTCCTTGTAGGGTTTTGCCTGCAGGCCCCTAACTATGAGCGACCCTCCTCTCACATCCCTCCTGAAGTGCAGTGTCCAAAACTGGATGCAGTACTCTAACTGCGGCCTGACCAATGCCGCATAAAGGGGAAGACCTTTTTGTCATGCACCTGCTAATGTATGATAAGGTGTGGTTAGCTTTACTGATCACTTCATCACACTGATAACTCATGTTGTGCAGGTCATAAGCTATTAGCCATATTACTAGACTGAAATCTATGAACACAAGTAGAGCAAAATTTACAAATAATAATTTTCCCTCCAATTTGTTTCTAGAGTATTTATTTTATTTTAGTTCACTAGAGCCTGGGATCCTAAGGCTCTTCTATTAATACATTTTACATAGACTTAAATATAAATTTGGTCTTTTACTGCCATCCATAAAAACAAGTTCTCTGACTAAAAATGTTCAATTTGCTGAAATAAGTAGCTTAGTTTGACACTTTTAGTTTGGGATTTGATGTTTTAAAAGTAGCTATGGTTGGATTTCTCAGATTAAAGTTTCTTTGAACTTGGTTGGAACTGAAGGTAGGTAAAAATTAATTTTTGTGCTACTTGGACCCTGTGCAGGTCAGAATTTTGCTCAAAGTAGAATTTAAGCATTTTCAGAAGTCTTTGAATGTGCCGTATGTTTGAGTTACTTAGGCAAATTGATGTGATGGAATCCTTCTTTTATGTCACCATCTGAATGGCATAGGTTTTTGTGACCTAACTTATTGCAACTGTTATATTTATATTTCCATTTTTCTGAAGTTTGGTGAAGTCTCTATTTCCTATCCTCAACCTAAGCTACTAGCCTGGAACAAAGGACGGATGCCAAAAAATATTATTTTTTTAACCTTCAGATAGAGGTCGGATGTTGGGAAAGTCAGCACGAGAAATTAGTACTCTTATGATCAAACTCTATAGTTTGTTCAAATTTCAGTCAGGGAGATTCAGTATTGTTCATGCTTTTTCCCTTTACTAAAGAGTTATCCAGTGAGAAAGGAACTCTTAGCTCTTAGCCCCAGTTCCATAGTCCATTCAGTAAAGCAAGTAGATATGTTCTTAAGTTCCAGTGACTTTAGCATGTGCTCAAATAGTTTATTGAACTGAGATGAATTTAAGCTTATGCTTAAATACACTTGAGAAGTGAGGCTTATTGCTCTGATCCTACCAAGTACAGATTGAGCTTCTTGTAGAATTTGCTTAGTGTTTCCAACTCCTTGTGGTGGCAGGATGGGGCCCTAAGGATCAGGGAGGCAGTGTACATAAATCCTTATTATATATTAGTAGGAGAGGTGGAAGAGTAGAATTGAACCCTTTTGCTTTCACGGGAATCTTCCCTTCACTGGGAATAACAGAATGCACCATGCAGTTTACTTTATACAGGGTAATTTGAGGGGCTGCATTAGAAATAAATTTCTTGTTTTATTCTGCCTTTTGCTCTCATTTCTGGTCACCATCAGTGTCTCCGTTGATTTTTAATGACTTTCAGCTCTGCACAGGACCACACTGGGTTTCTTTTTATTCTGATGAAAAAAGAGCCAATTTGCTTGCCAATTGTGATTCCTTCAGTGCTGACAGCTCCAATAATAATGACACCACTGTCAGATAAGTGTTATGCCTGGCTGGAACAAATGAAAAGCAGTGCATGAAAGCATGACGTTTTTACAGTTGCATGTGTTTGGTGAGCAACAGAATAGTGGGGAGGACAGTAAGAAATCATTCAGAATAGTCTTTGCCTTTAGAAATCCAAGAGCCAAGGGAGGGAGGCAAAAGAATGGAGACAAATTGGGAAAAAGAAAGAAAAAAATCTTAAACACAGAAGGTTAATTTAAATGACACAATGAAAAGAGCTAATTGTTGTTCAAAGCAGTTAAGAGAAACGTGTGACTACCATTAAATAGGGGAACACAAAAGGCTGGATAGGTGAGTTAAAGCAGCCTGGCTTTTATTTTCTCTTTCTCTCAATAGTGCCTTCCTCTCTCCATTAACTCCCATTCTTTTGATTTTCACCCTGGATTTCTTTCTCTCTTGCATTTCATCTAAGCATTATCCCTTTCTGTCCTATTTTGTCCTTCCTATCTTACTTCTCCCTCTTTTTCCCTTCTCTAAACCTTATCTTCCAGTTGTCTAGTCCTGCCTTTTGTTTCTAATCACTTCCCAAAGCTGTGTGTATGTCTGCATGCATGGCTGTGCGTATGGTGGAACTATGGGCAGCAGCAGCAGGTAAGGGAGGCTACTTAGGGCCTTGTGCTAAGTACACATGCACTATACCTCAGGGTGCTAAAGGGCCAGTTCAAGGCCCGGTTCTACTTTTAACTTTTCTGGAGCCTGAATCCCTCCAATTATGCCTACGCTGCTTCTATACTGAGGCTGGAAGTACCACAGAGAAACATGCCCTTCACACTTGGTCCCTCTCTGCCCATGACAAATACCAGAAATCAGGTGGCCACTTTAATGCGGTTCACTTTATAGGCCCCTGCCAGATGTGCAGGCAAAGGCTTGATAGGATCTGATGTGCAATCCACACAATCACATTTCCTGACATGCTACACATGCATGGCAGGAGGTATGATGATGGGATCATCAGGAGGTATGATGGTGGTGCAGCGGGGGCATGGGATCATGATCCCAGGCTCCCCCTGCACTGGCAAGTAGCAAGCTCCCATGCCTGGGAACCTGCAGGTGGTAGAGCTCCCAGCTGTAGGGGGCACGACATGCCATCACATGGTTGAGCCCCACCAGTTGATGGGACTCCCTACCCCTGAGTACATGGTGGGCTTCCATGGCTATGAACCCCATAAGCTGGGGGATGCCAGGCTCAGGGGTTCATGGTGTGCCCCAGAAGCTGGGAGACCAGATCAGTTGACAGGACTCCTAGCTGCAGCAGCACACTTGGCCAAATTTCATAGATTTCATAGACATTAGGGCTGGAAGGGACCTCAGAAGATCATCAAGTCCAGCCGCCTGCCTGAAGGGCAGGATGTCAGCTGGGGTCATAGGATCCCAGCAAGATAAGCATCCAATTTACTCTTGAACGTGTTCAATATAGGTGCTTGAACCACTTATGATGGCAGGCTGTTCCAGACCTTGGGGGCTTGGACAGTAAAGAAATTCTTCCTTACGTCCAGCCTGAAATGGTTTTGCAGTAGTTTATAACCATTCGACCTCATCGCACTTGGGGCGCTCTGGTGAACAAACGTTCCCCCAGATACTGGTGATCACCCCTGATAAACTTATAGGTGGCCATCAGATTACCCCTGAGCTTGCACTTTTCCAGGCTAAAGAGCCCCATGGCTCTCAGCTTGTTATCATAAGGTCTGCTTTCCTGACCTTCTGATCATGCGCATGACTCTTCTCTGGACTCTCTTAAGCTTCTCCACATCCTTTTTGAATTGTGGAGCCCAAAACTGGATGCAATACTCCAGCTGCCGCCTCACCAGGGCCGAGTACAGGAGGAGAAGGACATCCTGGGATTTGCTTGAGAAGCTTCTATGGATGCAAGTCAGCGTTTTGGTCGCTTTACTAGC
>NW_017729029.1:70056189-70058517 GCF_001723915.1 Gavialis gangeticus | reverse complement strand
GAGCCTATAAGGATGCTGCAGGTTTTTCCTCCCAAGGTGGACAACGGTGTATTTTTCAGTGTTAAACACCATCAGGTTCTCGTCGACCCATTTGCTGAGCCTGTCCAGGTCATCCTGGATCACCCTGTCTTCTGGTGTGGATGCTTTGCCCCAAAGTTTGGTTTCATCAGCAAACTGGGCCAGTCCACTTCTGACTCCAATGTCCATATCATTAATGAAGATGTTGAACAATATGGGTCCAAGGACAGAGCCTTGGGGGACCCCACTGGTCACAGGGCACTATGATGATTGACTTCCGTCAATTACTACCCTCTGGGTCTGACCATGGAGCCAATTTCCCAGCCAGCAGATTGTGGTGGACCCAATGCCACAATCGGTCAGTTTTGCCAAGAGGTGATCATGGGATACCAGATTGAAGGCTTTTTTGAAGTCAAGATATATGACATCAATCTCTTCTCCTTTGTCCAAGTGATAGGTCACCTGGTCGTAGAAGGAAATGAGATTGGTCAAGCAAGACCTACCCGCAATAAACCTGTGCTGGCTATCCCTCAGGATGTTGGTGTTGGCCAGTCCATTAAGGATGGCCTCTTTAATAAACTTTTCTAAGATCTTCCCTAGGATAGAAGTCAGGCTGATGGGCCTATAGTTTGCCGGATCCACTTTCCTCCCTTTCTTGAAGATAGGCATAACATTGGCCTTCTTCCAGTCTTCAGGTACTACACCAGAGCACCAGGAGTTTTCAAAGATCTGTGCCAGAGCCTGGGCTGTGATGCTCACCAGCTCCTGGAGTACCCTGGGGTGTAGATTGTCAAGGCCGGCTGACTTGAAGGTATCCAGCCTTCAAGCTATCCAGGCTGCTGTGCCTTCTTGCTGTCTTTCCTCTGAGATGGAATAGAATTAGCTTGTGCATTGAGGATCACTCTCTTGAGGAGCAACCACTCTTCCTGAACTCCCCTTCCCCTGGGTCCATGGTCCCTGAGGACCTCCTGAACTTGTCAAAGTTGGCTTTCCTGAAGTCAAGGACAGTGTTGCTGACTGACCTACCAGCTTTATGGTGGATGGTGAAGGTGATCAGCTTGTGGTCACTGTCACCCAGCTTCTCATCAATCACTAGGTCACTGATTTAGATCATCCCCAGTAGCCAGTACCAGGTTGAGCAACACTTTACTTCTCATTGGCCCGTAGACTTCTTGAGTCAGGTGGAGGTCATCCATGCATGATAGGCAGCTTTGTGACAGCTCAGATTTTGCTGAGTGATCTTCCCACAAGATGTCTGGGTAATTGAAGTCACCCATGACAACCATGGTCCTGGACCATGTGGCCCCAGCCAGTTCCTGGGTGAACTCTTGGTCAAGCTCTTGACTTTGGATGGGAGGTCTGTAGTAGACTCCCACCATTGTGTCCCCTGTGCCGTGTTCCCCACGGATTTTAACCCAGAGGGTCTCCAGTCGTCCACCCTGGTCGCCAACATCAGCTCGCAGGGACACGTAGCTTTCCTTAACATAGCGAGCTACACCTTCGCCCCTTTTATCTACTTGATCTCTTCTGTACAAGGTATAGCCATCTATACCCATGATCTAGTCATGGGTGGAGTCCCACCAAGTCTCCGTTATCCCTATGACGTCGTAATTATTTGCGTTAAGCAGGAGGATGAGTTCCTCCTGCTTATTCCCCAAGTTCCTGGCATTTATGTACAGGCAGGCACATATCCTTTTGTTCAACTAATGGCATTGTAGGACCCAGCTAGAAAGTTATTTATACATTTTTGTGGAATACTTGTATGGCTTATTGCTTGTTTTATGATGTCATTCATTGCTTTAACATGTGGCCAGGTTACAACTTAAGATGTAATTCATAGCTTTATGGTTGGTAGGGTTGGAAGGGACCTAAGCAGATCATCTAGTCTGACCCCTTGCCATGGGCTGGAAAGGATGCTGGGGTCAAATGACCCCAGCTAGGTGGCTGTCTAACCTCCTTTTGAAGACCCCCAGGGTAGGGGCAAGCCCCACTTCCCTTGGAAGTTGGTTCCAGATCCTAGCTGCCCTGACAGTGAAGTAGCACTTCCTGATATCTAGCCTGAATCTACTCTCAGTCAACTTATGGCCATTGTTCCTTGTTACCTCAGGTACTGCTTGGGGGAACAGGGACTCTTCCATTGCCTGCTGATCCCCCTTGGCAAGTTTATAGGTGGCCACCAGATCCCCCCTCAGCCTTCTTTTTTGGAGGCTGAACAGATTCAGGTTCCGTAGCCTTTCCTTCTAGGGCCTGCCCTGCTGCCACCTAATCATGAAAGTGGCTCTCCTTTGGACCCTTTCGATGCTGTCCATA
>NW_017729029.1:70028204-70051189 GCF_001723915.1 Gavialis gangeticus | reverse complement strand
AGTGCGGCGCCCAGAACTGGATGCAGTGCTCCAACTGTGGCCTGACCAATGTCGCATAGAGGGGGAGGATCACCTCCTTGGACCTGCTCGTGATGCATCTATGGATGCATGACAAGGTGTGGTTAGACTTCCTGACCGCATCCCCACATTGGCAGCCCATGTTCATCTTGGAATCAATAGTGATTCCAAGATGCTTCTCTGCCTCTGTGCTGATGAGAAGGGAGTTCCCCAGCCTGTAAGTATGCTGCTGGTTCTTCCCCCAGGTGCAACACCTTGCACTTGTTCGTATTGAAACCCATCCTGTTCTTATTCGCCCACCTCTAACCTGTCGAGATCTAGTTGTAGCCTGTCCCTCTCTTCTAGTGCTCACTTCTCCTCATATCTTAGTGTCATCTGTGAACTTGAACAAGGTGCTTTTCACCCCCTCATGCAAATCATCAATGAAGATATTGAACAGTGCGGGCCCGAGGACCGAGCCCTGGGGAACCCCACTACCCACATCTCTCCAGGTCAAAAATGACCCATTCACTAGCACTCTCTGGGTATGGCCCTCCAGCCAATTTGCAACACATCTGACTGTGTAGGAGTTCACACCACAGACGCCTAATTTTTTTAATGAGAATGGGGTGAGAGACAGTGTCAAAGGCCTTCCTAAAGTCCAGGAAGATTACGTTCACCGCAACACCTGCGTCCAAGGCTTTTGTGACCTGGTCATTGAAGGCCACCAGGTTGGTCTGACAGGACCTACCTCTAATGAACCCATGTTGATTGCCCCTAAGCATAAACTACCCTGCTGGCCCCTCACAGGTGTGCTCCTGGATAATTTTCTCAAAGAGCTTCCCCAGAACCAAGGTAAGAGTAACGGGCCTATAGTTTCCTGGGTCCTCTTTCTTTTATTTTTTGAAAATGAGGACCACATTGGCCCTTTTCCAGTCGTCAGGCATATCACCAGAATACTATGAGTGCTCATAAAGCTATGCCAGGAGTCCTGCACTGACCTGTGCCAGTTCCCTAAGCACTCTGGGATGGAGAACATCAGGACCTGCTGATTTGAACACATCTAGTCCCTCCAGAAGTTCCCTGATTAGGTCCTCACTGACCTTGGGCCTGGCTGTGCCTCCTCTGGGTCCGTCCAGAATCCCAGTGAGGGGGATATCCCTGTCCCTGCTCAGAAAAATGGAAGCAAAGAATCTGTTAAAGAGATTAGCTTTGTCATCTGGTGCTACCACCAGATTACCAAGCATGTCCTGCAGAGGCCCCACATTATTTGGCACCTTCTTTTTACCTCCTATGTATTTAAAAAAGGACTTCTTGTTATCTTTGATCCCGGTCACTAGTCCCAGTTCCATCTCTGCCTTAGCCTTCCTAATAGACCTTCTACAATCTTGAGCCAAGGAGGTATAATCCTTGGTGATGTCCCCTCCCTTCCATTGGGTGTACGCCTCCTTTTTGGCTTTGAGGCATTCATGGATGCTTTTGGTAAGCCATGGAGGCTTTTGAGCACTCTTGCCCTCTTTGATCCACGTTGGAATTGTCACCCTTTGGGCTTGGAGGATTGTCTCCTTAAGGAACAACCACTCTTCTTGGACTCCGAACTCCCCTCCTCTCTGGGACCTCAGTGCCTCCCTGACTAGTCTCCTTACCTCATTGAAATCTGCTTTTCTGAAGTCCAGGGCTTCTGCCTTGCTTTAGGCCTTTGACACCCTGAGCTGGATGATAAATTCCAGTAGGCGATGGTCGCCATCGCCCAGGTGGTCGAGCACCCACAGTCCCCTCACCAGGTCGTCGCCTGTGGCCAGGACCAGGTCCAACAAGGCATTCCCCTGGTGGGTTAGGTGGAGGTGCTGTAACTCATCTAGGAACCTATGTTAGCGGTCAGTCCTGGCTGACTGGTCTTCTCAGCAGATGTCCGGGTAGTTTAGATCACCCATGATGACCATGTCCCTTGACTTAACTGCCTCTGTGAGCTGACCTGAGAATTCCCGGTCTAGCTCTTTTCCCTGTCTTAACTGTAATGTTGTAATCATGTCTTAACTGTAATGTGTGGTAGGGGCCATAGTGAGCAACAGTTCTCAAGTCTGAGACAGAGTGATTTTGGGCATGCACTTAATGCCACTCTAAAGGGTCTATGAAGCCTAATTTTCAGGATCTGTTGCTTACAGTGCAGTAAGTGGAGAGGGTATGCTTCGCACTGGAACTCCTAGGCTTAGCATGGACAGAGTGTGGTGATAAGCCCAGGGCCAGATTAAGCCTTTAGTGGGTCCTAGGCAAACAAACTTGTGGGCCGATTTGAGACCCCTGTCTCCCCCACAGTGCTGCTGCCTGTGCAGTACGGGGCTTGGAGCCACTGCTAGGAAGCAGCCGCTGTGGTGGCAAGGCCGGCAGAGGGGAGGGGAAGGGAAAGGATGCTGACAGGGCCATTCGTGCCACCGGTGCAGAGGGAAGGACCAGAGCTCAGGGACCTAGGCACATGCCTAGTTTGCCTATGCATTAATCTGACCCTGGATAAGCCCTCAGGGATGATAGCTGGCTCTGCAAACTCCTGTATACCAGCCAGTGCTGAACAGCACTGTCTTAGCTCTGTGGTTACCCAGATGGGGTCAACCTTAAAGGTGGGCTGTCAGGAAGATTACTTTTTTTTCTCTTCATGGTGAAGTTAGGACAACCTTCAGCTTATTCCTTTAACACCTTTAACTCCAAGTGTCATGTAAATTGGATAAAGTCCGGGGGCAAAGATTGCAAATGATTACAACTAAGTGATTACATAACAACTAGAAGTCCATTTAAAACACACAATTTATGAAGGATATAAAAATGTCCCTACAACTTGGTTAGGACTCTCTATCCTACTTTTTTTGTGTGTGTGTTGTAAGATGATAGTCTTCTGCTATATTATCTTTCATTGTTTGCT
The DNA here is from genome assembly GCF_001723915.1 of Gavialis gangeticus. Classification (NCBI taxonomy): domain Eukaryota; kingdom Metazoa; phylum Chordata; order Crocodylia; family Gavialidae; genus Gavialis; species Gavialis gangeticus. The sequence continues at coordinate 70,048,278 of NW_017729029.1, read as the reverse complement.
TACATCAGGTGTTGCTCTCCTGCATAGAGATATATCTTGCTGATTCATTCTAAACTCCAGATAATGTGGGTCTAATTGGCTTCCACCTAGACATACAAAGGGATTTGGAGCATCTTCTCTGAGGCAGAGAGAAGTAGGGGCAGAGGCAAAAAGCCTTGGTAATAAGAGAAAATACTTTAGTGCATAAGCATTCAGTGGAATTCATTGCTGAAGGAGGTTAGTGAATCACAGATACTGTAACTAGATTCAAAGGATTGTTACCTTTTGCAAACCAAGATTTTTTAAAGTAATCTAATCTAATCTTAGACTTCAGGTTCAGAAGGGAATTTCTCCCTCACACTTGCATGCATAATTGACTTAGTGCATTATGATGTTAATTACCTGCCTCTGAAGTAGGTGATATTGGGCATTGTAAAGAGGTGCCCACTCTTCTAACATGGTAAAAAAGAATGTGAGCATTTGTTGAAGACAAAAGGTCTATTTAAAATATGATGCTTAAGCAAACAAGCAATAAATCTCCACAACAGTCAAAACAGGTGATTTGAAAATTCCATATTGTTTTTCTAAAGGGATCTGTCTGGTGAAAATTCCTCTGCAGAAAGTGAGTAATAATTTACAGGGCCATTAAAGACTTTGAAGTTTCCTTGAACTAAATCTCTTTAAAAAAACCCAAACCCACACTAAAACCTTTACCATGAATATTTCATCCAGCTACACTGTAGACCACTAGCCATCAAACAAAAACCATGCTTGCTGACCGTACCCACTAAAAAACCTTTACTCAAAGCATCTCTTTTCCTGGAGCACTGATATATTCCTTAACTTTTCAGCTATCTTCTGTTTATAACATTGCATGTTAATGAGGTAAAAGTTATGCCATGGTAATACAACCACTTTGCAAAAACCTAATTTGAGCAATAGACTGAAACAGTTATTCCCTTTGAAGCAACAGTGGCTAGATGTGGGCATTCTGGTCTAAACATATCAGAGCTTATCTTTTTAAAAAATGAATCTAGTTGTGATTATGAAAGTGGTCACCTTGGAATGGTTGGTTGGTTTTGCAGGTACTTTTAATCTTCACTGATGTAATTGTTGTCGTTTAAAATGTACATATGTTTGATATTTTTATCAATAGTTTAGTAGTGTTTTCTGTTAGCCATTTGGTTTTGATTCCTACTTCTTTGCCCTCACCCCTGAATCTTCAGTAAATAAGACGACAAAAATCAGTAGCCTCCAGCTACTGCACAAAGGATAAGCGCTGTCATCTTGTTAGATCTTATAAACAAGGTATGGACTGGTTGTTATTCCAGCTATTTTGAGGGAACAAGAATGCACACCAGGAAGATGTATATCTTATTCAGCAGCCTGTAACCACGATGTCATTGCCTACAGAATAATTTTTTCTACTTTACTTTACATTTCAAAGTGTAGACACTCAGACCTTCCAAATGTTAAAATAAATTGCTGGCTGATCCTGAATAACTTGCCAGCCTTTCTAGATGAAGCCTATAATGTTGCTGTTTAAATTGACTGTAATCTCTGTTTTTCACTGCTTTATGGTTTTCATACTTCTGTCAACATGTATATTAAAACCCAGCTATCTAGTATACTTCCAATGGTGCTTTATAATACAAGGTTCAGAGATTCATTTGTGAAGGGAGAGAATTTGTTATTTTCTATGTCTCTTACATAAAAACAATATTAGAAGGTCAAACATCCCAAATTCCTTTTAAACCCTAGGATAGAAAGCTTAAATGTATTTGAAGCTGTTTGTCGCACATGACAAAGTCATACATAAAATTTGTATCCATATTGTGTGTGTCACCAGTTAACTGTGACTGAATATCACAAGGCAGGAGAGTGTCTATAGTGACTTCACTGAACACAGTGTTTACAAGGGCAAAGTTAAAAGAATCCCTGTGCACCTAGATGCACCAGTCCATATCAGCTACAATAGTTCTCTGAAAAGTTGGCAAATATACAGCTTCTAGTTCTTTCTAGGCAGTAAAGCTTTTTGAGTGAGCAGACCCAAATGGACTCAAACTAGTCAAAGGAAAAAAAAGCTAGGTTAGCCTCAACTGCAGTGGATTAGCATCATCCTATCCTTGCCTCAGCTATGCAGGCCTTCAGAGCCAGACACCAAGGTGATAAGCATCAAGAATGCTGGGCCTTTATCTCTTTATGCCAGCTTTCTCCATTAAGCATTTACACCACCAAATTTGTATATGGTTCTTCAGTTTTGTTCCCGTTCTTTGACTGAGCTTTCACTGACATCCGTTTGATACCTGTGAAAACAGAAACCAAAGAATGAAAGAGGGAAAACAAAGGCTGGTGGCATAACAGGTCCTTCCTTGGGTATGAACTCCTCCACTGTAACAAAACAGAATAGTCAGACAAAGGAGTATTTAATATGAAACAGTCCCTTTAGAGAGTGAATAACTTAAGTCAGGTAGTGAATCAAGGTCTGACCAGAAGCTCCTTGATATAGACACTGGTAAGTGTCCCATTGTCTCCAAAGGGTTTGAGGCTGTGCCATTATTTGACTGATGACCTGGCAGACCTGTGAGAATTATCCCATATAAAAAAGATGGAAGCCTTTCTATAGTCATCAAGGTTGTGCTCCCATAAGCAGTTTTTCAGTAAACCACTACACATTTAGTGTTTTTTCACCACTCGTCTGCAATATTGTCTCAAATTATTTTATGCTACAGCAATCTTGCTAACGATGAGAAAAAAGACACCGAGATATATGGCCAATATGACATCACTATGGGTTAATCTTTTATTATTATTTCATATATTACTTCAGACTTCCATCAAAACTTAAGTGAGTATTTAACATGGAATGCACAGTTCTCAAAATAAAAGAGCAAGGAAATGATGCACCCAATAAAATTATGGTGTCCTGGGTCTCCCATTATGTGTTGCTGTAGGAAAAAAGGATAATAAGCATCTCTTCTTTCTTGTTTACTTACCTTAACTTTTTAAGGTTGGACCATTTGGGTGATACACTGTTTGTTGGAAAGATCACACAGTGAAAATGGTTAAGTTACTTTTAATTAGGAAACTGCTATACAGAACACAAAGATAGAGCCTTAAAGGTTTGAGAAGCATGTTTTTACACAGTTTTTACACCAAACAAACAAACAAACAAACAAACCAGCAGACAAAACCCTTTAGACCTTCTGGGCAGTAGGAGAAAACCTTTGTTTCTGTTGCTACATTTCTGCTGTCATTGGGTGTATCTACACACTCATTAGATCTGGGAGCACATTAGATCATGGGTAAAGTACTCACAAGTAAATGCTCCCGGGCACATGCAGGGAAATGGGAGCAGATTTGCTCCTAATAGAAGCAAACTGCTCCTGCTTCCTGGGGCCTTGCAATGAGCCCCTGCTGCCACCAGGGGGAGCTCTAGACTCCCCCTGGGTGCTAGCCCAGGGAGAACTGGGCCAGGAGACAGGGTTCCAGGGTTGGAACATTACTCCTTGCCTCCAGGGGACTGCCTGCTACTGGGGTGGGGACAATTTACCCCTGCCCTGGCAGCAGGGAGCTTCTGGTCCAGGCTCCCTAATTAAGACAGGGGACTTGGAAAGAGCTGCAGGGGAGGGGCAGGTCCCAGCCCCCTGTGCCAATCCACTGTTGGGGCAGCTAGCAACGAGCCCCCAGCTGAACAGGGATTCCCTGCCCAGACAGGGGCTCGCTACTAGCTGCCCTACCAGTGCATGGGGCAGGGGTCTGGGACCTGCTGCACCTCTGTAGCTTTTTCCAGGCCCTTTGCCTCAATCATCTAATTGGGGCACGGAGCTGGGACTGGCGCCTAACTGGGACAGTTCCTTGCCCCCACGCTGCAATTGTGGGCCAGTAGCTGGAGAGTCTGTTCCCTGCTCAGCTCCATGATTGCAGAGCTGAGTGGGGAACAGGTTCTCCAGCTCCTGCCAGCAGGGAGCTCCCAGCACCAGCTTTCATGGTCACGGGGCTGGCATTGGGAGATAAGGATCTCCCAGCCCCCCACTCCCTGCTCCCATATCATGATCTGAAAGTAGGGGACTTAGAGATCCCTGCTGCTGGGGAAGGGGGACATAGTCCCCACCTGGGATTCAGTAGCAGAGCCTGCCCCAACAGCAGGCAGTTCCTGGAGGCCGGAAGCCCCTGGTGGCTGACTGATCAGGAGCAGATTTACTACCAGTCAGGTGTCTATATGAGCACTATGGTGTAGTAAGTAATCGCAAGTAAATTTGCTACTTGCATTTGCAGGTAGCGAATTTACTCACAATTAGTGAGGTTTACTATGCCATAAGCATGTGCATGTACAGGTGCACATGCTTGCTGTGCAGTAAACTATGCTACTGCACAGTAAAGCATCTCATGTAGGTACATCCATCATGTGGTTCTTCATAACCACCTCTCTGGGTGGCTACAAAGACACAGGTGGCTACATTCCTTTGCATTGCATATCATCCCTATGTTAACCTTCAGGGGAATGTAAGAAATGGAAAAGAACACTTAGCTACCATAGAATGGAATAAACAAAACCCAGTAAATGTGTCTTTTTTTTCCGTATTCAAGAAAGAGTGCATGTGCAGGAGCATGTGGACTCCTGAAGGGGAATGTGGGAAATGGACAGTGACCTCTTAGACTTAGAACCTATATGGACCTGTGTGGCTGAAATGTGGGCTATCTTTGTTGAATTAAGCTGTAAAACTTTGGGTTCGAATTATATTTAATGAATCAAATGCCAACTAGAATCCACAGGCAGATTCTTAATAATAAGTCTACAGCTGCACATTTTACTCTGAGGGTAACTAGATGGATGATAACTGCTGACTGCCACCCTTAGCTTTTGGACTTGCAGACTTTTTCTCAACCAAGCCAGTAGCAGTTGGACCACTGGATGTAGCAGACCCAAATACAGACTGGGTTTCAGAAGTTGTCTTTAAACTGGTGAAAGATGGAGTATTAGAAATGTCACTGCTTCCATTAGACAGCCCTTCTAAAGACTTTAATCCTATATCATTACCAAATCTCAGGTGGTGTACATTGTCATAGGCTCACTGATTCCAGAAGAGCAATGCCATTTATATACATAGCTTGTTGATCTGCTCTGCTGTATGTAGACATCTTTTGAATGCCAAAACTTGTCCTAATATTCAATCTTTGCTTACAATGGCCTATACAGATACTTTCTCTTTAGATTATAACCAGGTAAAATTAGCAGGAGTAATAAGAACACTGGGGCTAAGTACAGACAGTCAAAAAGCTTGAGGCAGAATTGATTCAAGCTAGGTAGCTTCCTTTAAGTTGCATACACTGAACCAATAACCAACTGAACTGATGTTCAGGTTTCAATTGGGAAGGCAGGGGGAGGCCAGCACTGGCCCAGGCCAGTAGGTTGGGGGTGCTAGAGCATGTCTCCCACCCTGCTGACCATTGCCAGCTCAGCCGAGTGAAGTCATCCCTGATTAGCTCCCCAGCACATGCCCCCAACCCCACACTGTCTCCTTACAGGGGGTTGAGGAGCCCCCTGTCCAGGTGCTGACCCACCTTGGAGTAACCTTTTCTCGGCAGGGTTTCCCCCAGCCTGGGGTCACTTAGCCCAGTGCAGCCCTGGGGAGCTGAAGAAAATTTCACAGATTCACAGGAGTTTTGGGCTGGAAGGGACCTTGTGAGATCATCAGGTCCAGGCCCCCTGCTCTGAGCAGGAAAGATTACTGGGGTCAAATAACTCCAGCAAGATGTGTGCGCAGTCTCCTTTTGAAGATCTCCAGGGTAGGTGCCTCCACCACTCTTCCTGGGAGTCTGTTCCAGAGTCTGGTCACATGAACCGTGAAAAAGTTTTTCCTTATATTCAGTCTGAAACCTTCTTCTCGGACAGGGGTTGGCAACATTTTTGGGCAGTGTGCCAAAAACACCTGCCACCTCAATTTGTAAGATATGGCATGCCAAGGGCAGACAGAGGAGGAGCTGCAAGGGGCCTGATCCTTGTGGCATTGCAACCCTGGCCCCTTCTGTGCCGTCTGCCCCAAGGCATGCGTGCCAAGCAAAATGCCTTCACGTGCCACACTTTGGCACCCATGCCAGGGGGTACCTACTCCTATTCTAGGAGTTTATGACCATTGCTTCTCATTTTCCCCTGAGGCGCTTTGGTGAATAGTTGTCTGCCTAACCCCTGATGCTCTCCCCTGATATATTTATAAGCTGGCACCAAATCCCTGCAAAGTATTATCTTTTCTAGGCTGAACAGTCCCATATCTGTCAGCCTTTCTTCATATGGCTTGCTCTTTAGGCCTCAAATCATATGAGTGGCTCTTCTCTGGACTTTCTCAACCTTCTCCATTTCTCCCCTGCCCCCTTCCCAGCTGCTGGCTGCTTTATCTGCAGCCACAGGGGGGAGGGAAAAGAAGTCTTCTGGCCTGGGTGCCTGCCTCTGCAGCCCAGCATGGGGGCGCATGTGAACCCCTGCTTTGGGGGCTTCCCCCCACTCCAGCCCATGGTTCCTCAGCCCAGGGCAGCCCCAGGGAGATGAGGGGAAGTCTTGCCCTCTTGCTGCCCCACAGCTGCTGCCTCAGCCACTGCAAATCTGAGGGATAGCAGCCTCGGGGAACAGACAGGAATTCTCCTATTCCCCTGCAGCTGCTTGCCTTAGACTCATAGTGGCTAAGGCAAGCAGCTGTGGGGTTTGGGAGGGGAAGAATTTCCCTCAGGTCCCTGGGGATGGGGGACCCTGGGCTGGGGTGGGGGAAGCCCCCCAAAGCAGGGGTCCCCAGTGCCCGCCTACTGGGCTGCTTGAGCAGGCACTCAGCCAGAAGGACTTCTTTTCTCTCCCTCCTGTGGCAGCAGCTGAAGCAATCTGCAGCTGGGAAGGGGGAGGACAGGGGAATTCCCCTCAGTTCCTTGGGGCTGCCCTGGGCTAGGGGAGCCTGGGCCAGGGTGGAGGAAGCTCCCTAAGGCAGGGCATCCCTGGTACCCACACCCTGGGTGGCCTTGGGAACTCCCTCCCCCACTCCCTCCTGTGGCAGCAGCCAAGTCAATCAGCTGTGTCGGAGAAGGGGAGGCAAGGAATTCCTCCAGCTCCCTGGGACTGCCAGGAAGCAGGCTAGGGAGCAAAGGAGTTGGGAAGTGTCTCCTCCACTGGAGAAGATTGCAGAGCCCTGGGCTGCAAAGCTCCTGGGATGCTAGGGACTTGAATCAGGAAGGGGTCTGGGACAGAAGGTCCACAAACTGGTTTGATCTAAATCAGTTAATAGGGCTGTGCAAAACGGCACTGTTCCATTTTGACTTGAGTTTCAATGTTGTGATGGAACAGCATTTCATTTTGAATTTTGTTTCAATTCGAAACTGCTGTTCTGTTTCGTTTTGTTGAAACAGTTTTGCTGTTTCGACATTTTGCCCATAGGCTATAATGGTGAAGCTCACAACAGCCTATAACTTTGTCATTTCTGGCCTGAATTGGTAGAAGCTTGCAGGAATGGTAGCCCCTTCTGAGAGCAGGAAGCCTGCCAAGTTTCAAGGAGATAGGTGCAGGGGTTTCAGGGAAACTGCACCTCAAAGTCTTGGAAGCAAAAAACTCATGTCATGTGTACACCACAGCGGGGTTAAAACTGCAGGCATGCTAGCCCCTGCTGAATCCACAAAGCCTGCCAAGTTTCAAGGAGATAGGTGCAGGGCCCCAGAACATAGATGCCCCTGCATCTCTGGCGCTGACAGGCAAAACTTGTGATGTGGGGGGCTGACACTGTGTGTGTGTTAAGGTGCACCCTCACTCAACTGACACCAAGGCAGAAAGCAGGGCAGTCCAAACAATGCTGCCTTTTATGCAGTTTTTCCATCCCGTCCCTAGAGCACTGGGATTGGAAGGGACCTCAGGAAAGGATGACAGTCACTGGCCAGCTACACAGTCAATAATGAGAGCTCTTCTTCTCCCCCCTTTCCCCCCTCTCTCCTTACTTTAGTTTCTGTTTCCCTACAGGCAAGCCCAGCCTGAGCTTCAAAACTCGAAACGTTTTGAAAATTTCGAAACATTTTGACTTGCCTCGTTTCATTTCGAGGCTGTTTTGAAGCTCTCTGTTTCATTTTGATTTTGCTGTTTCGAGCTCAAAATGAGTCAAAACAGCATCAGAACAAAACTGCTGGCAAAATTTCGCACAGCCCTATCAGTTAAGTCTGATACTACATCCATCCAAGTTTATTTTGAAAGTGGTTTAAATGCACTGAACTTCTGTTCTGTTACAGGGTTAAACCACTGATCACTTACAGTGCAAATAGAAGTGCAGCTCCCAGCTGTAACTCAGAACAATTTCTGCAAAGCGTTCTGCGTTACAACATTACCCCACACCAAACAGATGTTCACTGTTGGTTCCAGGGAGTGGGGAATCTAACTGTGGCTGGAAGCCTGAAGCCAGGTTCCCACAGCAATGATCAGTGCTCCCTATTGTCAGAATGGACGGGGAGAGGGAGGGAGAGGAGGCAGTGGAGGGAGGTAATTCTTGGTGCTCCTCACCTGGTGCTGAACAGTGGGTTGGGTGAATTGGAGACCCCCCCCACCTCAGAGAGGCTGCAATATACCTTCCCCATCCTCTGGGGGGGCTGGAAATCCCTAGACTGAACTCCCTCTGCTTCCTTTCCCCCCCTTTCATTCTGAAAACAGCAATAGTCTGGGAGCTCTACAGACACAAGTTACAAAAGACACTACCTTTTGTAACACCTTTATCTGATGCCTCATGCAATGAGAGGTCAGATTTTCACCCAATCAGCCATTTTTGAAGCTGTTTGCAACTGTGCACTTGTGTTTGGTCTCAGCAATAAACTCCTTTCTGTGGCCAGATCAGGCAAAAACTGGCACTTCTGTTTTCACCCCTAAACTGGTTTATGTGTAACTTCTATCCCTAGCCCAAGACTTTTTGTACAGTCACCAGTTTAATCAAAACTATTCTGTAATCTCTTCAGACCAGTCTAAATGTATGTAGACAGTTATTGTTTATAGCTTAGCACTTTGGGAACCTTAGCTTAGGGCCTGTTTGCCAGAGACATTTTGTAAAACTGTGATGAGTAATTCATAGACAGATTTTTTTCTTGATTAAGAATTATACTTTCACATGTCTTTAAGAATCTGGACATATTTGTAAAATAGAGATTGTAGTAGAACAGTGTTGTGAGGATAAATATATTAATTAAATGCATCAATTAATTTAATTTACATAATTGAAATCTACAAATGTTAGGTAACAGGAGCAAGCCTCAGTTAGCTCCTTGTGGGGAGGGTCTGGTTTCTTTAAATAGCCTCTTTTTTGATAGAGTTGGAGTGTTGTAAATGTGATAATGCAGGAAATGTATGAATTGAGGAAGGGCATCTGAGGTCCAAAAGCGTGCCCAACAGTTCTCCCAACTAGATTTGGTCCAATAAAAAATATCGTATCTTCTTTGGCTAAAAGAAAAAAAATCCTTTACATTTACTTGAGGCAATTAAACATTAATAAAAGCAAAATTTATATCCGAAATGTAAAATGGAGCAGAGATCAAATTATGTTCCAAAAAATAAAATAAAATATCATTTAGAGTCTGTTTCTCAGACAAAATTATCAGAACTGCTTCTTTGTCTGATATCTTTCTTCTGAGTGGGTAACTTGACCAGTGTAAAACAGTGCTCTGACTTCCTATATTTATCACATCAAAGGACTTCGATTAAGAAGACAAATAATTAAATGACCCAGAACACAGGTAAATGATACTTTTAGGATCAAAGGGATTTCCTATAAATACTTTGTGGTTTTCAGTTTACCAGTTAGAGGATTGTCCATTGCTGGCAATAGTTGTATAGTGTAGTAATTGTTGGCAGTTAATTCAAGTGAGCATTCTTGAAACAGGACCTTCTTGTTTGTGTTCATCATTTGAGACTATATAAATTGCTAATTGTTTGGGGAAAGTATAAAGATAGAGACAGGACTCTGTCATATCTCCATTTCTATAGCTTGCCTACCTACTGACGCACCGTCGGCAATCCCTCGTGGTCGAGGATGATCAGTATGTACTGTCACACTGGGGTTATAAAACACATTTAAAATTAAATGGAAAGTTGACAATATACTGTTTCCAAGACTGGAAGGGGTATTTGGCTGAGAGCTTGCTGAACAGGAAAATAGCCCAGAATAGCTTTTTGGCAGTAGTTCTTCATATAGACGGTCTTATTCAGTGCTAAGAGTACCTTTTTTAGTCCATTTTGAAGTGGATTAACTATAAGCCATAAAAAGGCACTCATAGAGGTGGGATAAAAATATCCATTGTGTGAAGAGACACAAATTCACACTTTGATTTGTACTGACTGAGATTTCCTTTGTAGAAGAGCCCTGAGTATCTCATGTGGAGTTATGCTACAGTAACCATATTTTTTTCAGAGAAAGGGATGTGCCTGTCATTGCATAACTCTACTCCTGCTCAACCCAATCTGCTTGCAGTCATTCCTCACTTTCCTTTTGGAAAATAAGAAGTGTTTGATTCTGTTGCACTTGGTAATTCCCTAGATATCAAAGGCATCTGACTCTTGGGGTATTTTATGGATGTGTCAAATTAGCCATTGGTTTGGCTTTGGGAATTCACATGAGAGAGAAATAGAAACAGTATCTATGTTAGGAAGTAGTTTGACTCCTTCAAGCTTCTCTCAAATTGACAGCTAAGGGTTGTACTTCCTACTTCAAATTATTCTGAGGAAGCAGACAAGGCTCAAAAGAACAGTTATCTTGCCACCTGTACTGGCTGTGAGAATAAAAAAGATTATCAGAGAATAGCAAGCTATCTCCTGCTGCAAGATAACAGATGTATGGTACAGGAAAAGGGTGCAAAGGGAATAAGAGGAGGAGTGAAAAATATAAGAATCAAACCAAAACGAGAATGAAGCAGGAGAGATAGGAAAGTAACCTTATAAAAGAAAGATTTATAGAAGTGTTATTCAATAGAAGAAAAAAAAAGATGCTCACTTGTTCTAGACACAATTGTGTAAATTGATGCAGTGCTCCTGAAAATCAGTGATGCTACATTGTTGTACATCTGTTGAGAATCAAAACCTGAATGTTATGTGGTGTCACAAATTGGGCGGGGGGGTGGAGAAAAACTTACGAAAAGAAGTAAAAGGCTACCGTGACAGTCTGACAAATTTTTGCATAATTTATTAAATAGCTTTCATTATAGACAAATATTCAGGTAGTGGAGTGAAGGAAAATCTTGTATCAGTGTCTTATAAATACATATTTTAACATATGTGCTTTATATTGCTGTTACATTATGTTTTTAGAAGGGATTTAAATACATTACGGTGCATAATAATTAGTTTAGTTTAGTGTGTTAGGTACTGATCACAATTCCATATTTTCTACATCAGGCAATATAATTTCTCCATATAATTTCTCAATTAGTTAATTATAGTTATACTTTTCTTAGATAATGATATCTTTTTCTGTCACTTCCAGTTAATAAATTACTTAAACTTAAGCAAGAGAACAATGGAGGAGCAAGAATGGGAAAAAGCCAGCTTATGCAGAAATTGTTAATTTTAGTCGTTTGGGTAGAATTGAAGAGCAACAACTGTTAAATCTTGAAAAGCAATACTTTTACCTGGAAAACATTTGTGCTTTGAATACAGTAATCCTTTTCTGGAGCCACTTTCTTGGAATGTTTTACACAAAATGGTTGACATTTACCTTGGAAGGGGAGGCCTCTTCACAGAACATAAAAGCCAGTTCCCTAATGCATACAATAGGAATGGACAAATGGGTTTTGAGGTATCAAATGGGTGTTGAAGTCTCATACCTGAAATCAGTAGAATGGCAAGACAAGAATTTCCTTATGGGTGATTTGTGTGGTATGGAATTCTTTGCTTTAGGCCTTTTGCAGCTGGATGAATTTAGTCATGTGTGATAAAATAACTGTGAGGCTACTGGCAATTGGAGAAGAAATATATAATAATGTCACAAGACAGATGGAGGAGAATTCAGAACTCATTAGAGTTAAAGCTCTATTGTCTCATTAAAGAGCATAATAAAGGATTACCATCATAATAACTTAGAACTGTGGTTAATAATAGAACTGAACATAGAACTTTAATCTGCATCTCATTAATAACATTTACTTTCTCTTTACTGTACTATTGTATGCTTCATTGTTTCCTGTATCTCTTCATATTCAGGCGATTAATTAGTGGATGACTGCATGACACTTTTAATGTTCCAGGTGCTTTTATAACTGGAAAGTATTAACATAATATGGTAATAACATGGGATGCAGTTGTATTCCTTGCAGTAACATCTACCTATATTTCCTTGGAACAACCAGGCCTCATCTGTACAGGAAAGTTGTGCTGGTTTAACTTCAGTTTTGACACCTAAACAAACCCTAGGAGGACACTTACTTTCATATAAAAATGCCTTTTTTTGGTTTAGCTTATACACTGTGAATTTAAGTTAACCCAAAAGATCCACTCTTGCATCTGTGTAAGGCATCCATTCGGGAGTTTGATGTGGTTCAACTAGTATCAATTTAAATTCAAATGCTTGATAATGCTGGTATAATTTTCCTATGCAGATTTGTCCTTGGTCTGTTAAATAGTTTCTGTTGATTCATTGGTTCATCATCACGCTGTTGGTTATAAGTGAGGTAGAAGTGGTTCTCTTGCGGGTGGAGAGGAGCGTAAAGTGGAAAGATCAAACAATTTGAAGGGAGGAGCTCTAGGAGCAGCTAAATGTGCAGAGTGAGTTTGCTGAACTTTCCTACCTTACTGGGGTCACTTGCCACGTGCCAGAATGCATGTGGTATGGGCGTTTCCTGGGGACAATTAGCAGCGGCACACCCCTTCTGATTCATTGGCTCATCACCCTATTGGTTATAAGTAAGGTAGAAGTGACTCTCTTGGAGGTGGGGGAAGGATAAAGTGGGAAGGCCAAACAATTTAAAGGGAGGAGCTCTAGGGGCAGCTCAGTGTCCCCGGGGAGCCAAATGTCCGTGCACGTTTGGACGTGGCCCAGGGCAGAAAATGAGTGTATAGCTGCCAAACCATACTCCAAGCTTTGAAAACTAGGCCGTAAATCTTCATAAAGCCATGCTTCATTTAAGGGACAAACCCACCAGCAGAAAAAGTATGTTTTCAGATACCATTTGCACGAGATACTGAATGAAACAACTATGCTGACAAAAGCACATTTATGCCTATATAAGCCTTGTTTACATTACAGCTTTTGTTATCATAGAAATGTTGCACCAAAACCATACCCAACTAATCTTATACCAGGCAAAAATTTATAGTATAACTCCAGTCTTGGTTAATGTCTCATCTTGGGCTTTCAATTTCCAGGCTAGAAGCCAAATGATTAATGCTTAGATTAGGGGGTTTCATGGAGTAGCACTTCTCTTTGAGTTTCAGCAATGCTGCTGGGCTGAGAAGAGACAGGGCAGGCAGGGTTTCTTGGAAAGTCTATCCTTCTGTCTCTCCTCTTACTGATTCTTGACCCCCATTAAAGGGGAACCAACAAGGTGGGAGGGGAGAGTCTGGTCACATCAGGAGATCAAGCTAATGCTGAGGAGAAACCAGTATGCAGCTAGTGGAGGCAACAAGTGATAAGGCTGTGGCTTTCTAGGATGGCTTGGGAGGAAAGCATAAAACAATGCTAGTTGACACGAAAACTAAGAGAGGCCTCCGGAGGGAGGTGGAGGGAAAGGATAGATGTGGCAGGGAAGAGCTAGTCATTTTCCCTTACCTCCAGTCCCTCATTAAAGACAGGGATGATTATACGTGAAAGCAGGGGTGTCAAACTTACCTTATGCCCCGGACCATAGCTAGACAAGAGGGTAGGTGGTAAAGCCAGCGGCAGAGCAAGCGGTAGCTCTGGTGGTGTGGTAAGAGGTTGCAGGCCAAGTAGCTAGTTGCTACAGCAGAGGTGGCAAAAGCAGCAGTAGTTGTGGGCCAGGTAGCTGAAAGTTTAAGTGGGACTGTGTTGACAGCCCTTACTCACCCAGCTGCTGATGAGTCCAACAGGGCCCCAAGGTCCCAGATTCTGCCACAGGCCCCACATCCTGCTAGCCCTGCACCCAAATTCCCTGGTCAACCAGTAACCTGGCAGGCCAGATCCAGCCCCCAAGCTATATGCTTGATATTCATGGTCTAAGGGTCAAAGAATAACATTAACAGATTTTGAAAGGAACCTGTCCAGTTCCCTTCAGCTAGAAAGAAGTGGTGAGAAGAAGGTCAGGAGCTAAAGCAGGAATTTGGGACAACCTCAGTCATTTGACAGGAATAAGCTATTCCCCTCACTTCCTTGGAAGACATTGACAGTATTATGCTTAGATACTGTTTAGGCTTATGTAATAATTTAAATTCAGGGATGCAGTGAATCCAGTGTCCTCATAACTTTGTGTTGGATACTGTAATATATTTAAAGATGTGAACAGTTGATAAAAGGCTGGATACCTATAACTTCAACTCTGCATGTGTAAATTAGAACTTCCTTTTACTGGATGTGAATTCAGTTTGTAACATATTAGAGTTGAAGTATATTACTGTGCAGCTGAGGGAATTAGTAACATAATAAAGAATTATGTACCTATTAACCTGGTTGATAGTGATCAGAAGATATTGATGTAAAAATGTTCTTTATTGGCCAATGTGTGCATTCCAGTTTGTGCTGTAACAGTTGACATATCTGGCTATCTTATTGACAATCTCAGCATAAGGCCAACCTGCCCTGCCAGAGATGGTCTTTCCAGTGCAGGGTTATGACCCACATTAGCAAGTTATCTTAGTAAGTGAGTAGCTACATTGTTGCATCAAGTTACACATGCTCTATGGATAAATGAAGAGTTCATACTCAAGGCCTGTCAGATGAGCATCTTTCACAAGCAACCAATCAGCTACTCAGCTTTTCAGGGGTCAGATTTAAACTTGCCAGTTGTTAGAAGTCAAAAAAAAATACTTATTTAAAGTTGCCACTGAACTAATGAGAAGTTTTGGAAAATGATTTTCCTATTCCTTTTCAGTCAGCTTCAGTTCTTTCTTATAATTAACATAAATTAAATATCTAATTTCTGCAGTGATGCTGTACAAAGCTTCATTACAGAAATGTTATTATCCTGCTCTTTCTGTGGCTATTATGGACATAACAACTAACACATTATTATGAAATATTCTCTAAGCATAATAGGTACAGAGAGTGAAATCCTGCGAAGGACCAAACTGTAACTCCTGCAGTTAAAGTTTTCTGCCATCAGTTACTGGAGCAGATGTGCTCCTTTAAAGGCTCTGATACTTTTATTAAGGCTGAGAAGTGGGGTTGTAAAAAGGTGCTGAAGCTGCTTCATAGGACATGGTTCATTAACTGTTACTGTCATGTCTGGATTCCATCTGATCAATGAGCAGCTCCTTCCTTTCTGTCACATCCTTCATTTCACCACTGCCAGGTGACCAGCTTCCACATCAACCTTTATCAGCTGTGTATCTAGCAACTGGTGTGAAAAGTACTTCTCATCCTAAATCACTTCAGTCACACTTGCATGATTTTTTCTCTTGTCCACCTTTCTCCTTTTCCTCTTTTCTTCCTGTGAGCAGTGTTCTGTGTCTGGAAAGAAAAGGAATAACATTAATACAAAGCATTGGGGTATGTTCTTGTGATTATTTTTAAGAGTTGGTTATGTAAAACATTTTCCTTTTAAGGAAACTTTTTGTTAATAAGATTCTGATATCTAAAAAAATAGAAAATGTAAAAGGCTGATGAAGCACTCAGCATCCTGTTGGATCCACTTTGCTGTCGTGGGGTGAAGAAGTAATGTTTTAACTGCCACTCACATCAGCAAACAGCCTAAGTGATAATATAGTGTCCATCTGTAAATTTCCTTATTAGAATTAACAGCATAAAAAGCACCATTATCTCCAAGGGTAATGGAAAGTAATATTAGTGGGAAGATGAATATATGAAATAAAGGCTTTGGTTGACTTTAATACAGATTGTCTGTAAATTACCTAATGGCAGTTTGGTGTCATGTGTAAAATGGCCAGTATATTGCAGCATCTTTGTGGTTAATGATAAATAATTTGACATAGATGCTGAAATTACTTTTATCACTAATAGATTCCTTTGCAAAGCCTTAGAATATGACTTGAAATTCTAAGGTTTTGTATAACCCAGAACATTCTAATTGTAATCTCCCATGTCTTTCCACCAGACGTTATGCGTGCGACTTCTGCTTGAGCCTTGCTGTGGCTTCTTTGGGATGAATGGGCCAGTTTCCGAGTGACTTTGGGGTGGTACACTGGGTGTCTTGTCTGCCATGTCTTTGATGATCGGTTATTTCAATTGGGAGGATAATGTTTTGGTCCTGACTCCCCTGATGCTTCCCCCGGGTCGCTCCCTTCTTGGCTTTTTTGTGGGGCTCCACCTCCCCTACACCCCACCTACCGCCAACCATGATGGAACCATTCGTTGTAGAGGATGGTGCTCTGGGTTGACCATGCTCGGGTCCCCCAGGTCTGATGGCTGTAGTGACGCCGCCTTTCATCATGGACGTCTTTAGTGACCCTCTCTCTTCGTCTATATAGCGTCCGTGTTTGGGACCGCCCTATTCTCAGGTGCCTTGTTCCTCTTTTGGGTTTGGCTTTGGCTGTCTGTCAGCTGCAGCTGACCTGCCATGCTGCTGGGTCCTACTAGGTTCCAGTCTTCATCAGAGGTTGAGGCTGTCCACAGTGGCTCAGTGGACAGCACCTCCGATCTAGGCTGCCTATGAAGTCCTGGAGTGAAGTCCTGCCTATGAAGTCCCGCCGCCTCCCGGCTTCATGAGGTAAAGCCTTTTTCACACTAATCTACAAATCTAAATAATAAAGTGCATATTTTAAATCCAAGAAATAATTATAAATTATCTGCTAATCTTTGAGTGTTTTCTAGGGTGAATAATCTACTATAATATCTGTGGAACAGTTGACAAAAGTGATAAAAATCTGCCTTGCAATTAAAAGGTTCTCTATTTCAGATCTGCTGACAAGAATTCTCCATCCTCCCCTGCAAAAGATACTAAAAAGTTTTCTCTTTCTTTAAAATAAAAATGTATGTTGTTAAAACAGTAATCTGATTAGCATGTTGGGTGGTTGGAAGATTGAATAAACTGCTGAAGTCAGCTATAGAAGTTAGAAGTTAAATTAAATAAAGAAGAACCTAGAAACATGAAATTAACATAATAAGATATAAGTTTAATGCTATTCACCAGGCACATCTATACATTCATTAATGCTCAGTGCCTACTGCACATTAAAGTTAGTACTTATACAATCACGTACTAAATAAGTGCACTGTAGGCTGCCATACTGCGCATTAGTGCATGCTTGTTGTGTAATGCTTAATGCGCAGTAGACTAATACTACTGCGCATTAGCATATTAGCACCATTTATACTGTGCATGCTAATGCGCAGTAGAATTAGTCTGCTGTACATTAAGCATCTTGTAGATGCACCCACTGAGTTTAGAAGGGCAAGCCTTGATGTGTCATATGGTTGCCTTCTCTTGGTTCTTAATGTTGGGAACGTCATCAGAATCCTTCATTTAATCTCCCAGATGTCTGATTAAATTATATTCAGTAAAAAATGTGAAAACTAATAGATTATTGAAATAACCAGTCCTTATAAAATTTTCTCTTATTTTGTGAACATATTTTTTTTTCCTACCTGGAAGCATCATGGTTTTTATAAAGCCATCTAAATTCTTCAGCAATCCATCTGGTATGAAATCTTACTATTTAAAAAAAAAGTATATACTTTTATTTGACTTGTTTCCTTCTTCCCCACCCCCTTATCTTAGGTGAATTTATTAGCCTCCCCACCTTTAATATCTGTGTCAACCAAATAAGGACCTGTTCAATTTTCTCTATAAATATGATATTTAGTTACTGTCTAAGGAAGGCAAGATTTAAATATACTTATAGCTCCAAGTTTTTATACAAACCTTGCAAATTTTCAATTTCCAGTGTTAATTCACTACTTCTGTTCTGTTTCTCTTATCTTCTGGGAAGCTAGGCTAATTAATTTCTCTGTTACTGTTTTATACACATCTCCAGCTGAGTTTTATAGATAGTTGAGATTTACTAGTAATATCAAAATATATCTTAGTTTCTGTTTTGGTAATATCCAAACATTAGAATCCTTCATTAAAGAGTTTTTCAGTTTCTATAGGATTCTCATTATTGACTTTACATTTTGTTACAACCATTGCATAGACTGCTAAAAGGTATCAGATATAAGCTTTGAGATTATCATGTCAATGTGAATGAAGTTAGTAATTTATAGGGTTAGGAAAAAGAGGCATATTGAGGGCAGGACAGCAATGTGAGGGGAGCTGGTACCTCCAAGGGTTATGAAGCTCAGCTTGATTTATGTATTTCATTGACTTTATTTAACTTTCTGCTTTTGCATCTCCAGTTCCTATTCCCCTTTCTCTATTATTGCCCAGTTCCTTCTATTATCAGGAGCCCGGGTGCTAAATAACCTATTTTCCATTTAACAAAATACTTTAATTGTTATAGGTCAGAGGTGAGCAAAATAAAGCCTGTGGGACAGATCTGGCCCATCAAGTGATTCTATCTGGTCCGTTGAAGGTCCCTTGGCCTCACGTGACCAAGGCAATGGGGGGGGCAGCCCAGGCTGTGGCACATGCAGCCAGTCCTGCCACCCCGGATGCAGAGGTGCTACCTGGCATGGAGCATAGCCCATCCTATCCCCATGTATGGCTCTTGGCCACACCAGTAGCTCTAGCATGCGGGGCCAAGTGTAGCACCAGCTCCTGTCACAGGGACATGCGGGGAGCGGACCACAGTTCTGCCCTAGGCCCCGGTCCTACACTTGTACTGCCCCACAATCCTAGTCCTAGACCCAGCCCTGCCTCTCTGTTCTGCTCCCAGATACTAATCCCTTCCTGCCCATGACCCCATCCCATCTGCCTGGCTGAGTGCACCCTGTTCATGGGGGTCCTGAGCCAGTCTACATGGAGACCCTGCTCACCTGCTCTGTCCCAGAGGTGGGTGCAGGATGGATGGGCCTGAGGCTGGATAGGAGCAATTGGCATCAGTTGCAATTACCCCTCTCCTCCCACACTGTGCTGGGTGGTGTAAGCAGCTGTGATGGGAAGGGCTGAGGCTGAGTCAGCACCACCCCCCAGTCATCAACAGCTCACCAAAATTCCATTAGCCCTCCAGCCCAAATAATTACCCACCCCTGTTATAAGCCATGAAAAAGATACTATCTTTTATATTTAGAATAAAGTACTAAGCCATAATCTAATTTTATTTTTTCTGTATCTGAATCACTACTGCTTTCAAATTTGTGTGGTTGTCTTGGTGATGAATCTTTGGGTTGTTCTTCCTTTTTCAATTAACTGATAATAATAAAATATCTTGAGTGTCTACCTAATCCAGTCCTTAAAATTTCCAAGGATGAAGTTGCCACAATTTCTCTAGGTAGCCTATTCCAATGCTTGACCACCCTCAGTATCAGAAAGTTCATCCTAATATTCAACCTAAATTTCGTCTGCTGCAGTTTGAAGCCATCGCTCCTAGTCCTATCCCTTAAAGCTTCAGAGAAAAACCCATCTCTGTCTTCTTTGTAGACCACAGGTGGGCAAAATCTGGCCCATGGGCCAAATCTGGCCCACTAGGCAATTGCATCCGGCTTGTGGGTGGATGCCTACCAATTCACCATTTCTGGCCTGGCCCTGGGCTGCCCCTACTGTGTTCACATAGGGCTGTGCTGCATTTACTCCTGCAGGGGGAGCACATGGTGTGCTCCCACCTTTGCCCGTCAGATGGCCCTGACCCCAGTCCCACAAGTGGGGAGGTGAAGGTGGGTGGGAGAAGAGTGGCATCAGCAGGCAGGGGAAGTGTTGGTGGTGGTGGCAGCTAGGGAAGTGGCGATGGCAGTGGGTGGGGATATGAGGGGGCAGTGGGCAGGTGAGAAAGTAGGCAAGTGGCAGGGGAAGGGGGGCAGCAGTGGGTGGGGAAGTGGTGGCGGTGGGGGATGGGATTGGTGGTGGTTGGCAGTGGGAGTGGTGGTGATGGTGGTGA
>NW_017729029.1:70003195-70023204 GCF_001723915.1 Gavialis gangeticus | reverse complement strand
GACCTAGCAGAAGGGTTACACTTATGTTATCTAAGACATATTTCAGTCAAAATGTTTCTTGTCCATAAAATTGCAGCTTGTCAGTAAAAAACAAAATAATTCTTGTGTTGGCAACCTTGCCTGTGATGTTGGTGAGGGGTGGGAGTGGTTGTGGTGGCAGAAATGGCAGTGGGGGGGAGTGGTGGTGGGCTGGCACGAAGTGGCAGCTGGGCAGGAATATAGGGCCTGCACCAGTGCCTCAGGGCCAGGGCTGGCAGGAACCCAGGGAAGGGCAGCAGGAGCACAGAGCCCAGGCTGGTGGGGGCATGGGGTCCACCTGGCTCCATTGCACAGGGTTCGCATGCAATTCCCAAGTTGTCTGCCCAAGCCATGTGCCTCTGGGGGGAGTGCTGTGTGATGGATCTGGCAGCCCAGCCCTGCGTGCTTCTATGTGCAGGTCATGAGGAACCATAGGGAGCTCCACACTATGGAGCTGGGCTGGCTCCTCCCCAATCCCTGCCGCCTCGGCTGAGCACCATGATCTATGCTGCTGGCTTCATTGATGGGGCTTCCTCTGGTAGTGCAGGGCTTGGACATGTGATCTCCACGCAATGGAACCTGTAGCCTGGCCATATGGAGTCCTGGGGCTCACTGGGATAGTGTGCCACCAGGGGGCTCTGCCTGCTGCTGCCACTGGTGGCAGGGGTTGTGTGCAATGTTGGGGAATGTTTGTAGGACCCCCCCCACACACACACACTACCATACACATGCACCCACACTCCTCACACACTTCCCTAGCCACCCTCCCCCTCCACACTCCTCAGAGCCCCTAAAAACCCCATACCCACTCACACATACCCACACATCCCCCCCATGCCTACTGTCCACATCCACATATACCCCCACATCCTACATACACTGCACATGCACACACGTACCCACAGCACCCCTACACCTACCCACACTCAATCCACCCCCACCCCTCCTACACACACATATACCCACAGCCCTCCACAAACCCCACACTGACCCACACATACCCCCTCACACCTTTGCACATCTCCTGCACAACCTACAAGAGTAAGATTTCATTTTGAGCTATTATGTAATTGCCTCTATATATACATGATGCAACACACACACAAATCAGGACAAAAATATTTTAAAATATGCTATAGTAGATGTTTGATTTTTTTAGTATATAATTTTTTTTCCAGTTCCAAGATGGCACCCCACCTTCCTAAAAGGAGTACTTCCAGGAGAAGGGGAGGGACTTAGGGTGACCAAGGTCAGGGGTTGGGGTGAGACTTCTGGGAGTGGGGCACCTGTCAAGGGGCTGGGCTACTCTTATGGCCCTCGACAGCTCACCAAAAGTCATTAAGCGGCCTTTCAGCCAAAAAAATTGCCCGCCCCTGTTCTAGACTGTTACCTGCTCAGTTTTCTTTTCTCCAGACTAAATAACCCTTGTTCTTTTAGCTGTTCCTCATAATTCATATTTCCCAGGCCTCTAATACTTTTTATTGCTCTCCACTGACAATTGCCAATCTCTTCATATCTTGCTTGAAGTGTGTCCCTCAAAATGGACACAGCACTCCATGTGAAGTCTCACCAGTATTAAACAGAGTGGAAGAATCACTTCACTTGATTTGCAAGCGACATTCGTGTTAATATAAGCCAGTAAGATGTTGGCTTCTGTACAACAGGAGCATACAGTTGGCTCATATTCAGTGTATGGTTTACTTTAAGTCCCAGGTCCTTTTCTGCAATACTGCAGCCTAGCCAGTTATTCCCCAGTCTGTATTTGTGCAGGACTTTGCACTTGTCTTTGTTGAATTTGAAATATGATTAATGTGTTAGCCAATTAACCATGTCCGTCCATTTTAAATCTCTCTTAAAAGCTATTTGGATCCTTCATAAAAAAAAAACTTGCTAATTTAAGCCAGTTTCTACCTCTTATCTACCTCTACTTTATTACTGTGAAGTAGCTCATTGCTACCGTGCAGTAGCATTGGGGGAAAAAATTGTGCAGTGATGAGACTGCACAGTAATGCCGGTTACTGCTATGCAAGTACTAAATGACTGCACAGTAACAACAGTGCAGTCCCCTGTTTGTGTAGATGTGGCTGCTGAGTTTTTAGTTGCTCTTCCCTGATTCTCAGTTAAAGTAGATGGGCTATTCCTTACTTTAATACCGTGTGAGACCATTGCTTACTTTGGCAGGAGATTTCAAAAAGAACTAGCCTCAGAAAGACTGCAGTGTTTCTGTTTCCCTTACAGCTACTGCCATCCCACTCCCTGTCCCCATCATTTTGGAGCTAGCTCCCAGGATGCCCATTGGGCCCACTAGTGTATGTTTCTTTCTGGCACCGCACCATTTCTCATATTTCTTATATGAGTTACAGGAAAAATAATGGAAAACTGATCCAGGGTTCAGTTGATAACCAGTTAAAGATTAGAAATTTCTTTTATGGCGGTCAGGATTAAAACAGGTCTTGTTAAACCTGTTTTTAGTTTTTGCTGAGATTACAAGGTTAGTGGATAAAAGTAACTGGATACTTACGTGAGGCTTTCACTCAGTACCTCTGGTCATTCTTAAGAAATTAGCACCATACAACATCAATGTCCTATTTAGGCTTTGTGAGTGTGCCTTTTGGGAGAATAAAAGCACTCTTACTTTTTCCTATGGAACTCATTTTAAAAATTCATTTTCCATCAAAAAGCATTATGTTAGCTCTAGAAAACAGTCATGCAACTCACGAGTAAAAGCCTTGTCTTGTTTAATCTGAAAGAGCTGAAATGGCCATTTGGTTGATAAACAACAGTTTATTAAAATCTCAGGTTTTAATTACTAGAGTCTGGTGTTGTTGGTACAAAAATTTGGGCAGAATTTTTATTGCTTCTGCAAACCTTACTTTCCTCCAAATCAAGCAAAACAGACATAACAAAGAGTATAGGGATGCATAATGAAAACAAGGAAATAGCAAGAAGCCATTTTATGTTGAGCCATATTTCTAAGACTTCAGTGAAGTCAGAGAACGTAGGATGAAATGTTGCTGTTGTGCTGTGGTTAATTAAAAAGCATATCAAGGTGGAGGTAAAGGCGGAGGTGGTAGTGATATTATTAAAAGTTGAAGAAACATTTAAAAAATATATATACATTGAAGTAGCTTTCATGTTAGTAAAAGTCAGGAAAATCTCAGTTTCTGAACTGTATCTTAGAAGAAAAAGCACATGTCTTCAGTCAGGTACATTAAAAGACAAACTTAAGAAGCAGCAAGTTCCCCAGTAGACAATCTGAACAAAGTAAACTGGGGAGGGCTGCCTTTCACAGCTGACCATATGAGCCTGCAGCATAGGTGTGGATTGCTTTATTGCATGGCAGTGGAGGTGGTAGTAGTAGGAACAGATCACAATTGGCATTATTCTAATCCTGGGGTGGGCAAAATATGGCCTGCAGGCCAGATGCAACCCGCCAGGCCATTCTATCTGGCCTGTGGGGCCCCTAAAATTTTTAGAAAATTAATCTTTATCTTCCCCTGGCTACCTGTCACGCAGCCCTCAATGGCTTGCCAAAACTCAGTAAGTGGCCCTCTGCCCAAAATAATTGCCTGCCCCTGTACTAAGCATAAGTGATTTCTAACAAATGGTTGTAAATCAGAAATGACAGAGAAGTAGGGCTGGAAGGGACCTCCAGAGGTCATCTAGTTCAACCCCCTGCCAGAGGCAGGATCATCCCTGTCTAAATCATTTTATACAAATCCATAATCTAATCTCTTAGCAAAGCTACCATCAACCCAGACACAAGACAAGACACAACAACCTAACCAGCCACAGGTAAAGCAGTGCAACCACGGCAGTCAACATTCTGCTTCTGTAAAAGGTTGTTAATATACTCTCAAGAGATCCCAGGAAGAGGTCCTTCCCTCTCCCCCTCTCCACACCCCTCTCCCACAGAGGAAAGCAAAAACCCCCATAGCCATACCAATTTGACCATGTGGTAAATTCTTTCTGACCCCAAATACGGTGATTGGTCTGACCCTGAGCAGAGGGATAAGACCTGCTAGCCAGGAACCTGTATTTTTAAGTCCCAGCAAGAGCACTGGCACACCCCAGTCAAAACCCTCAGCCTTATCTACAGTCACCGTTTCATACGTCTGAGGGAGGCTTAACACCCTCCCTGCCTCCTCCCCAGAAAAATAGTAATTGTCAAAAACAGTCAATAGTGTTGTCATAGCTAAAAAAGTATGCTAAATAGAATATGCTAAAGTGATCTGACCTAATATATCAGTTGCAGCTGGAGCAATACCAGGAAGCTGATTTTTTTTCTTGCAGACACACAAGGAGCTTCAACTACATAGTAGTAAAATATTCTTGTTGCCCTTCAGAACATATAACATCATTTGAACTAATTTTTTTTAGAAGAAAAAGATGTTATTTTGTGTACACAGTTTGCTGTGTTGATGGTATATCCACACAGAGGGAAAAAACTGGCTTTCATTATTAATAATTTAACTTTACTGATTGCAGATGCCCTCTATAATATGTTACTGCTTTTGTGTAATGTTGATTGTCTCAGAGTATACACTAATTTTCTGTTTCAATTTTGCTATGGCTCACCTCATCTGAACAGGCAAAATAAAATATTTTTGTTAGGATAAAGTTATTCATACTGGGCATGTCTACATGAGACACTGACTGCGCAGTAGTATTGCATGGCAAAAACCGTGCTGAGACAGAGTACTGTGCAGTAATGTCACTTAATTCAGTAACTTAGTGTTTGCTGATGCTACTGCTCAGTAACTCTGGTCACTGCAGTTATTTGGTACTTGCTTATACAAGTGCTAAATAAATGCACAATAATCACTGTGTAGTATCATCTTGTGTAGGTGCACCTGCTGGTAGTCAATCACAGAAGTAGCGATTGATCATAATAAGGAGATGGCATAACCATGCTGGATAAGACTAATTCACTTCTAGATACAGAAAAATGTAAGGGTTAAGCTGCTTTTAATAGTGATTAGTGTTAATTTTAATTTAACACTGCCTCAGTAGTAATAATAATACTGTTATGTAATTAAAGATTAAACATGAGTGTGATGAAAAGAAGCAGGTATTTTTGTGTTGGCAAATGTTTATCATGTTTTTTACACTGGTAACTTGCTTGAATTTATGATTTCCTTAATTTTTTTTTGTTTGGATTATTTAAGGAAGTGAATTCTACCTTTTAACTCTCAGTAAATATTTTTAGGATGGGAAAATTAGTTGTTCGCTTGTTATGAAAGCTGACTACTTCTCTGTTCTTCGGTTCTACTCAGGCCTTTTTTATATTCACAGTTACAACTGTTTGATTTGTTCTGTTTTGTCTACAAAAAGACCAGAATATTTTCAGAAATGCTGAGAAAACTGAAATAATTGCCATGATAACAAATGCCAGAATAGAGAGTTTATGGATTAGGTCATTAGATATTTTTATAAAATGTTATTTTTGCTGATTATGAGTTTCATGCCTATTTTTCACAGTCAGAAAGTTGTCATCATAACTTTCCTTGCAAATACCCCTCTCACCTCTTTTGTATTACTAGAAGAGCATTTGCTCTGTCTACAGTCAACCTTGTTAATTTTTTTAAGAGCAAGTTATTGCTTTTAATAAGTGCTGTAAGTTTCCATTATGACCTAAGCTCCGTGGCTTGTTCCTTATAAGAGGACTGAACTACACTGACCATTCTGAATACTTGGATTCACTTAATTAGTTTCAAACTCATGAAGGTGGTCCCAAAGGCTGCCAAATGGGAAAATATCCCTGTAAAAGTAAAGACCGTGCAGAAGAAAAACAGTTCTCTCTTCCTTTGGTGCCAGCAACAACAAAGTTACATGCCTCTTTCTTTCCTGGATAGACGGTCCACAGGAAGAAAAGGTGAAAGACTTGAGTCATCAAAGACTTGAGTCATCACAAGCTCAGCCTGATCAGTCTGTAACCGAGCAAAAGACCCTTCTTGCATTATGAGCTCCTATGAAGTTCTATTGTTCAGTTTCAGAAAATAATCACAGGAGTTAAAAAGGAGAAATTCTTCAAACTCTTTATTTTTACCATTAATAGAGGGAGACTTCTTTCTTTCTTTCTTTATTTTGTGAGTGAGTGCTTTAGTAATTAATTCACTAATGACAAAGCTGTCAATTAGAACTCATAAGCTATTTAAAGCTACTGCTAGTTTTTAGGTTGTATCCATGTTGGTCTAAGGACATAGGCAGGCCAGGTTCTTTGGGTAGATGTGATATCTTTTATTAGACCAACTGAGTTGTTGGAAAGGAGTTTTTTGCAAGCTTTTGGGAGCAATTGCCCTTCTTCAGGCATAGGAAGTCTCTGCTGTTCTGAGACCCCAAGGAATGAAAGAAGCTAATTGTGTGACAGGATGTCAGTGAGAATGTAAATACAGCAAAAGCTTTGTTATCCAGCACCCATGGGGTTTGGGCCACTTACCTGAGAGGCCCGAACAGGCGTCTTTGCCTGGTTGGGCCGCTGCCCCTCTGGCCCTGTCCGGTGTGCTGCTGCCCCTCCCTAGTGTCAGTGTGCTGGGGGACAAGGAGGGGGTCTTGCGCAGGCCTGCCCCGGGCCCCCTACCCTGGTGTCAGTGTGCCACATCAGTGTTCCAGGGACAGGGAGGGGGACCCTGCATAGGCTGCTTTTTCCCGGGCCACGGGGGCTCAGTGAAACCAGAAGTTTCATGGTGGGTACTTCTGGTTTTGCTTTTGCCGTGTTGACCGGCATGCCAGTTAATGGAGCATGCCGGTTTATAAGGTGCCAGATAACGCGGCTTTTGCTATAAGTAGAAATTAGGAAAATAAAATGTAGAGTAGGGAAGGGAGGGGTAAAAATGAGGGGAAAAAACCAAAGGTGAGTAAGGGAGACTGTACAGGAGTATATTTTCAAGGTAGAAGAGAGGCCTCCTTTCTACCTTGAAAATCTATACTCCTGTAGAGTCTCCCTTACTCATCTTTGGCTTTTTCCACCCTGCCCCTACCCGCCCTTCCCTGCTCTACCTTTTGTTTTCCTAATTTCCACCTATTTATATTCTCACTGACATCCTGTCACACTTTTAGCTTCTTTCATTTCTTGGAGTCTCAGAACAACAGAGACTTTCTATGCCACTCATTTAAAATTATATATGATTTAACCACCGCCTTTGAGAAAAGCCTGAAGAAAAATTTCATGTTGTTGTGTGAAGACAGAAGTGAGAGAGAGGTAAGGGCAATAAATGCCCACTGGGCATATCTACACAAGACACTTTACTGTGCAGTAGTGTAGTTTACTGTGCAGTAAGCATGTGTAACTATATGTACGCATGCTCACAGTGCAGTAAATGATGCTCCTCATGAGTAAATATGCTACTTGCAAATGCAAGTAGCAAATTTATGTGAAAGTAGTTACTGTGCAGAAATGCATATGTAGGTGTCAGCCAGGAGCAGATTTGCTCCCAGTCAGCCCTGCCAGTAGCGGGGCATTTTGAGGCTAGCCTCAGGGCTCGGGGCCTGGGAGCTTCTCTTGCCCTAGGGCTGGGCAGGCTCTATGGCAGCCCAAGCCTCAGGTCCTTAAATGCTTGCAGGTAGTTTGTGCCCTGGGGCACACATGCAGGAAGCCTGAGGCCTTTCCAGGCCCCGTGTCCCCTTGGGCAGGCTGCAGGCTAGCTGCATCAGCCTGCCTGCACCCTGGCGCCGATGCCTGGCACTCTGGTGCCGATGCCAGTGCTGTGTGCCTGCCAGACCTGTGTTGTTCAGACCTGCAGGCTGCTCCAGGCTCGTGGCAGGCCTGTCAGCACCCAGACCCAGCTGCAGGCAGCTCTTGGTCACTGGGGCTGGCTCCAGTTGCCTGCAGCCCATCCCCAACAGCCTGCCCGGAGCCTGTAGGTGCTGTGGGACATTGTGTCACCATGGGGTTGCCAGTTGTGTGCTGTGTCCCTGTGCTGGGCATTGCCAGCAGCTGCCCAGGCCTGGCAGCACAGGGACAGCCACACAGAGGCCTGGAGAGCTGGTGTGGGAGCCCTGATGGCCTCATCATTGCCCACGCCCATATTGACTACCCAGGGCCTCAGCTGGTCCACAGAGGAGACTGTGGGGTGAGGTGGAATTGCAACGCTATTTCATGTGGTGCATGTGCTCTAACTGCCATGTATATGAGGGGCTGTCAGGCTGGATGTGAGAGCATGGGCATGACTGGTCAGTGAGGCAGCACCACATAAAGATCAAAGCCTTGCAGCACAGTCAGTCACCATCACTGACTACAGTAGTTGGTCGGAGAGTGTGTGCAAGTCCCTGCTCTTCATGTGGCAACTGATAGAGATCCTTGCACCCTGGGACCCAAGACACAGCCCACTGTGTACAGCAGCATGGGTGGCTTGCCTGAGCTCCCACCCTGGTCTGGCATCCGTGATGACGTATCACTGGGGGAGGGCCCCTCAGGGCATTAGCAGCCTATTCCACTGAGCTCCCCACCTGCAGCCTCCATCAGCAGCATGGGAAACCTGGGCCAACGCCTGCCCCAACAACTCTGCAGCTTCAGCCCCAGCCATGAGGCATAGCCAGCCATGTCACCAATGGCTGCCAGCAGTACCAGCTCCTCCCTGGGAGGGGAGGGGTGCTTCTCGGGCACACACATGCGGTGCCCTGCCATCTGAGGACACTGTCGGGAGCTTCACACTGTGGCTGCCAGCTGGGACTGAGTGAAGCTACCACCCATGCCAGCCCCAGCCATGGGTAAGCCTCGCACTGTGGAGAGGGCCCTGGCCCATGCCCCTGCCCTGTGCCTGGTCCCTGCCCCCCCCCTACTGTGCCCACCCACACTCTCATGGACCCCAGGTTCCCCGCCACAGCATGCAGGGAGGCAGGGGACAGTGCAAATCTTGATTGCGCAGTCCATGCCCCTTTTCTGTGTCCTTCTCCACATCACTCTGTGGGCATGGGCCTTCTCCACAGCTAGGTGGGCAGGGCCTCTCACATACCAAGGAATGTGTCAACACCAGTGGCGATGTCTTCCTCAGGGCAGGGATATGTAGTGCAGCCACAGGTGGCCCTCTAGGTGGTGGCAGAGGTTGTGGGGCAGCCTGGGCTTGACCCCCATGCTATCAAAGCTCAGGGCCCCATGCCAATTGCTCAGATGTACCCAGGGCACCATGGTGATCATCATCAGCAAGGTGTAGTGAGTCGGGTACCCCTTGGTCCACAAAAACAGCTCTTTGTGCAGTGTCTGGAACATGCTCAGGGCACAATGCTGGTGTGGTGGGGGCTGGCCCCAGGGCACCTCCCCAGAGAGTCCCCCTGAGGGGAAGGGCGGGGACTGGGCAGCTTGTCTCAGTCATCCAGGTGCCTGCGCCCCCTGAGCCCAGGTTCCATGGGCTTGGCAGCAGTACAGGAGACAGGCTGGCCTGCAGGAGGAAAAGGGCAGGCAGCGGGGTCTGGAACCATGGCAGCAGGTGCTGCCAGAAGCCTTGTCTGTCCTGCCCTGGGAACAGGGTGGGGGAAGCAGACCACCTGTGGCCAGCACCCAGTGGACCACCTGCCCCTGTGGAGCAAGCGGGGATGAGGGGCTTGGCTAGCGGCCACCTGGGTCCAGGCCTGCCCACCTGATTTACCATGGTCCCTGGGCTCCAGTCTGCACCCAA
This sequence comes from Gavialis gangeticus, assembly GCF_001723915.1. Classification (NCBI taxonomy): domain Eukaryota; kingdom Metazoa; phylum Chordata; order Crocodylia; family Gavialidae; genus Gavialis; species Gavialis gangeticus. The sequence continues at coordinate 70,013,572 of NW_017729029.1, read as the reverse complement.
CCCCAGATCTGAGCCCGGACAGCATATGCCCCCTAGTACAGAGCGTCTTATCTCTGAAATGTTGCAATCTCTTACAAACAGCTTCTTTCTCATAGCTCTGCAGGCCCTGCAGCTGCATGTGGGGGAGAGGCCGCAATTGGCAGCTAGGATGCAGACTGAGGGTCACCACCACCCACATCCGGGGCCCTGCGGATGTGATGGCTTCACCAGAGTTGGACCCAGGACCACACCATCCTCCTGTACCAGCTGCTGATGGCATTGGAGGTCTGTCTGGCAGACATATGGACCTGGCTGGTGGAGGATATGGCCTGTGAGGATGCGCAGGACCAGGCAGACTGGGAATTCCAGTTGCAGCTCCTGGCCCTGGAGTGAGAGTGGGTGGAGGCCCTGCCAGAACAGACCGCAGTCCTGGGCAGGGTGGTGCAGGCCACGGACAACACCTGCCAGGTGCTGGACACCATTCTGGCCCTGGCGGTCACCTTCATGTCACCCGCTGCCTGGCCCCGTCTGCCCCCTAGCAGGTATGCACCACCCAGCAGCATACCCCCTCGCGGACTTGCGGGAGTGGTGATGGCTTAAACCCTCAAACTAAAATTACCCAAATGGGTAGCTCCTACACAGCCCTGATGGAATAGGGCTCTGAAGCTTCTCCCATACAGGGAGAGCAGGGAAAGTAGCAGTTGGGGGAAGGGGAAAAGGAAGAGGAGGGGGCATGACTCAGAGCACAGAGGGGAAAGGGAAGAATTTCATTTGCTTTCAGGACTTGAAAAATATCCCCAGAAGTTCCCAAGCTGGGATCCAGTTTGAAAGGGGCAGGTTGCAGCCCTGCCATTGCACACCTTTTGCATCTCTCCCTGGGTATTCCTCTTTTCACAAAAACAGTTATTTTGTAACTAACTACTTATAAAAATGTTTCTAAAACATCTAATGCCTTTAGTAATCTTTACATTTATAATATATACTACATAAGGACATCCATTAGAATTCTAAATTGTATTTTGCTAGATCATAGTGGAACCTTTCATCTTGCCCTTGTCAGCCGTGCATTTTCCTGTTGTACAGAACTTGTGCATAATTTAAAACTGAATTCAGGCGGAGTTCATATAACCTGAACTCTTTTAGGATTATTAAAAAAAATATTTCCCAAATACAGTGTTTATTTTAAGAATCTTTTATTTGTTGAAGGATCTTGTTCATATGTATGTGGCTTTCTACAGCTGCTGTTCTCTTCTGCAGAGGAGAAGGAATGATACAAAGGGAGATCTATCTGCAGTAATTAGGCTCCTAAATATTAAGAAGAAAAAGGGGAAGAAAGGCTCTCAAATGAAGCAAATTGAAGCTGAAGTGCAAGGTTACAGAACTGATGCAGTTCTGTAATATAACCTTATGTCAGAAGGGTAAAAGCTATTTTGAAGGATGGCTCATGGCTATGGAATGAACTATAGAAACTATTCCTCAGCCTGCCTTGTCTAATAAACACATAGCAACTTTTGGCAGGGGAGACAGTTTTGGCATGAAGTTCTTACCTCCATCCCCATGGGCAGGATGAGAGGGAATGTATCACATATGGGAGATGTTCTTCATTTAACTGATGATCTACTGGAAACCACTTTTGGGCTGCTTACCCTCCCCCTTCCCCCCTTCTCAAACTCCCTCCCCCACCCAAAAACAGGCACTTGACTTAAAACTTGGTGCATTCCAGCCCATGCATGCCCAGAAGAGGCAGCGCCTTAGTTGGACCCAACTTGCCCGATAGATGGGGTGCTTTAGTGGAGCTTTTTTGGTGCTTTTATTTAATAGCTGATTGAATCAGTGTTAGCTAAAAGTGGCAAAAAGTCCTGCTGATCTATACAGATGCTGCAGAGCCAGGTCGAATTAATGCACTTCTTTTTTGAGTAAAGCACGTTTTGTTTGTTTGTTTTTAACCTCTTCAAGCAGTTGGATACTATGGTGATTGGGGTAAAATAAAAACCAATATGGAATCTAGAATAGAGTGACATGAACCAGTGAGTGAGTTTACTGGCTCTGATACCCAAATTTCAAAGGTTCACATGCTACTATAAAGGAAGATCAATGTAAATCTAAGTATATGCTCACACATGTGGACATGCAGAATTTTGATCATGCTGCTGCGATGACGGACTGGAAGTGGCCATTTGGGTTACTAAGTCTTCTTTTTTTTTTCCTCCCTTGTCAACTCATCTTCTTTTCTTCTACTTCATTTTTCAGTGCAGCAATACTATATTTTCTTTCCTGGTGTTTCTTCCTCTTCTTTGATTTCACGTTCATATTCTTCCATGGGTCATCTTACTCATCTAGCTGTCTGCCCTTCAGGTTTTCTTCTTTGGTAACTATCTGCAAATCTTGAGCTGTTTCTTCATTCTCTTCTCCCATACCTTCAAATCCCTTCCTAAATCCCACTATTGTCATTGTCTTCAGCAGCACTTTTAGTCGTAAAGGCTTTTCTTCCATGGTTAATAACAGATACAATTTCCACTCAAGAATAATGTACATACACTAGCTTTTGTGTCCAGTCATCCTCACTCTCCTTCAGGTTTGTGTTCATTTCCAGCATTGCCTCACTAGCCATAATAGTCTTCTCTTCCTAGTCTCTATCCTTAGAGAAGAAAGAATTACCTTAATCATCTCAAACTTCCACAAACTCCTGTGTTTTCTGCTCTCTATTTTGCTGGTACCACTAATTAATGGTCACTTTGTGTATAAGGGTAAGTTCATATTACACAATGCTGAAATGTGAGGAACAACTCAGTTGGCTGTAAAAAACCTAGTTCAGATACTGGAAGCTGTCAGCTGTGGTAGCATAGATCACTGCCTAAGCTAATTTGCCTTGCTAAGAAGCAGGACTCATTTAGAACTAGCTTGAATATGTCTATGTCACACTGGCTGTGTCTACACGAGACACTGATTGTACAGTCATTGTCTGTATAAAAGTACTAAAGGACTGTGCATCACCAAACAACTTTTTACTGTGCAGTAGCATTACCAAAGAGCCTTTTTGTGATGCTGACTGCACAGTAGCCCAAGACTACTGCTCAGTAGTGTTGCGTCATGCTTTCATGCTACATGACGCTACTGCGTGGTAGTCATGGGCTACTGCGTAATCAGTGTCTCATGTAGATGTGGCCACTGAAGGGCATTGGCGACAGGTAGGGGGTGAGCATGGCAGTGCACCCCCTGCAAAAAGGCATCGCTGACACTGCCAGCAGCACCTGCAAGCGGTCGTCACTCACCACCCCTTCTCCCTGCCGTTGACACTGCTGGTGGCGTCTGCAGGTGGTCTGCTGTGGGTGGTCACCAACTGCTGGCTGGTGCTTGCCATCTCCCCGCCCCAAGCAGTGCTTTGGTCACCTACAGGAGCTCCCTGCTTGCCGTGGCCATGCTTCCACTGCCAACAGCGCTGCCACCACCTGTGAGACCTCATCGTGCCCCTCCAGTCTGCAGCATTCATGTTGAAGGGTGTAGTATGATCATTTCTAAGATTTTTGCCTAGGGTGGTCCTGCTTCCTTGTTTGCTCATCAGCAGTGATCAAAGTAGGAAGGCTTTTACACTCTCATCATCTGGAATGTTTCTCCCCTATTTGCAACATCTGGCTCCTAAAGGTTTCTGTCTGAACATATCCTGACACAGGTGGGTATGCAGCAGTTCTTTATATGATACTAAAATGAGGATGGCAGAATTAAAACTGGGAAAGAGAGAGAGTGAGTAAGACTAAATGGAACACATTTGTGGGTGGTTTTTGTTGCCTGCCCAAAACTTAAACAGTTAGGCTTTTGGGGTTTTTTTTAAATCTGGAAGGAAGATCATATTCCTTTTTCCTGGTACCTACTATTTATTTAGTAACAGCATATATCTCCCAGAGACAGCAATGAGGTTTTATATTTATGACTTCAGTGAGGGAGTCATCTAATCAAAGGTTATTATCCAACAACTCAAAAGCAATCCTGAGCCTAATATGGATTGACTGTAATCCTAAAACCATATTTACAGCCCTTCAGGGATTCCTGGGAAAGACTTGATATTCAGCTCTAACTCCCACATTGTTAATTTGAAAACCTATGGCTGTTCTTTTTTTTCTTCTCTCCCTCCTTCTTATAGACAGCCTTCAAAGTCTGCTTATTTTAGCTGAATACTGACATAAGAGGGAGATAGACTGTTAAGTTTATCTGTCCTAAATGATAGAGTGCTCTGAAAGATCCTTGGCACGTGTGCACGCGTGTACTCTCTCTTGATTTCTAGCTTTATACTTGCTTGTGACTTAGTAGATTTCCTCTAATGTTTTCTCAGAAAAAACAGAAATGTAAACAAACTATTTTTCCACAGGGACAAACTCGCTTTTGAACTTGCAAGTAGGCTTTTAGGTTATTTTATTTTAGTAAAGTCATTCGACTTCAATTGGTGCAATGCCTTCTTTTAATGATCCATTTATCATGCTACTTCACAGCTGAAACCCTGACCTTAAATGATGTAGATGCACTTGGCAGGATAATGTTGTCTGTGTATTTAGCAATAGAACTGTACTGCTGGTGCAGCTCTGTATGAGTTTGGACGTTAGGGACAAAATACTGAGGCCAAGATTCAAACTGGTTCCCTTAGGGCCTGAGGCAAGAGGGGCAGTGCATGCTGCAGGGAGCAGAGCTCTGAATGGAGAGGGGCCTGACTGGCCAAGGAGGAAGGGCTCCAGACTGCAGTAAATTACCTTAGTTTTGTATCTGTTTGACTGTTTTTAGCAAATACTGTAGACTGAGTTTAGTTTGGGATCCTCTCCTGATGAAGTCTGCGCTTGTGCAATGCTGTATTCTTCAAAGAATTTGCTGGACTATATTGTAGCTGCTGAACTTTTGAACTACTGACCTGATTTGAGGGATTAAGCATGCATGGTAGAGAATGTAAGCATCACAGGAAACTCAGGTATCTTTTCTGACATAAAATGAGCTAGCCACTTTGACTGGCAGATGAGTGGCAACATGGATGGAAAAGATGATTGGTGGTAGGAAGGATTGACAGAGGGCAACCTTGCATGATTGGAAGGATGGAAGAGGAGTGACACTGTGTGAATGATGGATTTAAAGTGGATGTGAGTTCCTCGGTGTGTGGTGTTCAAATCAGTTCAAGTGAGCAAGAGTGTGTGTGCATGTGCATGTGCATGGTTTTGTGAGGTGCGAGTGGGAGTTTGTTCCAGTTGGTGTGGTTGATCTGTTTGGTAGGTGTAAGAGGAGTGCGAAGCAGAAAGCTTCTTCTGTAAGAGTGAAGCTGCTGCTGCATCTTATCTACACCTTGGAGTCCCCATGGGGCTGTAAAGTGCAGCAAGTTTACACCTGAGGGAGCCTGCCTACACTTAGACACAGAAGCATTGCAGCTGCCTTCTGACTGGGGTGCTGGTCAAAGGGTAGGCCTCGCAGAGTGCTTGTCTCTGTCAGATCCCCATCTGAAGTGGATCAGCTTCTCCCCATATTGATTGGGTTGGTTACTGACTTGGTTTGGCATTCTCTTCACTGGGTTCTGGTTTGGTAAGTACTGCTATCAGCCTGTTGCTTGTTCCCATTTCTGTGACCCCAGTTCTGTATCACAGTGATATTGTGTGGTTTTGTCCTGCTATAGTTCTTCACTTCTCCCTTCCCTTTGTTTGTTATTTGAAAAATCTGTTTTCTGTCCTCGGCATGATGTTAAACTGCATTTTCTGCTGCCTTGTGGACACTCGTAGTTGAAGAAAGGGTAAGCAACTTCACCCTGACAGAAAAGGTGCTCACATTGAAGTGACAGGCAGTTAGCAGTTCTATTCCAGTTGTTCTTTGGCAAAAGCTACAACCTCTGTGTCACTGAATGTCTAGACTAATTCTGGCCCTTGGACTTTTGCTTGATGGTGTAAATGGGACAACAGCTCTGTGACAGCCTCTGCTCCTCCAGAACTCTGCCCAGGCATATGCACTGAAGGTCTTGGCGAGATGGTTGCAGGGATCTGATAGAGGCATAAAGGCCTGAGGCAGCTACCAAGACTTCCAAGCAGCCCTATTTAGGGATGGCCTGCTTGCCTCACATGAAGGTGACCCTAGAAAAGACGGGTCAAACAAGCCTTGCCTCACTACTTAACTCAACTGATTTTATAAACAGAATTGCTTGCTGGAATATACAGACTTTGACCTCTGGTTATGACTTTGATCTGGATTCATATCTGAGGAAAATGGCTATGTTGAGTAATGAGCTTGCATGTTTCAGAACTGATATTGCACCTCTTTTGGAAACTTCACTCTCAGATACAGATTAAGGAGAAGGACAACACCATGTACTGGCATGGCAAACCTGAAGGAGTAAGGAGAGAGCATGATGTAGCTTTTGCCATCAGAAATGAACTTAAGTCATTGTGCAAAGCTCCAGTTGCAGTATCCATATGTAATATGACATTTCGAGTTAGACTACTGAAGGGATTCATCAACCACTCCCTTGTCTATGCTCCAACTCTGCAGGCTAGTGATGAGGAGAAGGACAGGTTCTGTCAACAGCTGGAAGAACTGATTGGCAGGACCGATCCACAGAAGGAACCCATCCTAGTACTTGGAGACTTCAATGCAAGAGTAGGGTCCAATGCTGAGATCTAGCCTTGGTAGACATGGCATTGGACATATGAATGACAGAGAGTTCTTGAGCAATTTGTCAGTCAAGGTTTATCAATGACCAACACCTTCTTTTCTGGTAACATCAGAAGAAGAATATTATAGAGATACCCAAGGTCCAAGCATTGGCATCAACTAGACTTGGTAGTGACAAGACATACACACTTGAAAAATGTCCTGCACACCCACAGAATTTCAAAGCACAAACTGCAACACAGACCAGATCCTTGCCTACCGCAAAGTGAAATTTCAAGCTAAGAAGATCTACTGCAATAAACCTGACAGACAACCTTGTATTGACTTGAGCCAAATCAATGAACCTGGCAAGAAATTTCTTTTCAAGAAGAAGTAGCAAAGTCAGCAAGAATGAATGAAACTGCATCAGATGCATAGGAAGTCCTGAAGACAAGTATATACAATGCAGCAATCAAGAGTTTTGGAAAGAGTATTAAGGAAAATGTTGACTGGTTTGTAGACCTTCAGAGGTACTGCTGCCACTCACTGGGAGAAAAAGAACTGCCCTAGTCATCTACAAGTTTACTCTTACTACTGGAGTAAGCAACTGGAGACGTGGATTGAGCACTATGGAATGATAGTCTGGGAGTCTGTAGTAGACCAACATGGGGTGGGTTTGAAGTTATGACTTCATTGCCTGGTTTTGAAGTTATGACTTTGCTAGATGTCAAACCTACACTAAAGGAACTTGAACAATTCATCAGAAAGATTCCCAAGAACAAAGCTTGATTGGACTGTTTACCCGCTGAAATATACAAATGTGCAAACAAAGGCTTGCTGCAAAGATTGCATGAGGTACTGCTACTCTTTTGCAAGGAAGAAACTGTTCCACAAGATTTCAAGGATGCTCATTTCATCCAACCCTATAAAAACAAAGGAGACAGAAGTGACGGTAATAACCACAGAGGTATATCTCTTCTCAACATTGTGGGAAAATTCTTAAGCTGTATTCTTTTACCTAGACTTCAAACATTAGCTGAGATGATCTATCCTGAGTGCCAGTGTTGCTTCCACTTGGACAAGTCCTCCATATATATGGTCTTCTCTGTAAGACAACTGCAGGAAAAGTGCACACAGAAGTGTATCCCACTGTACATGGCTTTTATAGATTTAACAAAAACCTTTGACATGGTTAGTCATTCAGGGTTTTACACTGTTTTGAAGAAGCTTGGTTTTCCACCTATAGAGTCTTCTGTGCTGGCCTGATCCCATGCATCAGATCCAGCTGAGCATGTCAGTCCAACTCCACAGGCCAGATTCTTTCATGCAGTTACCCTGCCCGGCAGTGTGATCTAACATCATCTGGCCTGTGGTGTTTCCCATGTGTCTATAAATTTACAGTAGGGGAATGGCAATTAACACTGCCACTGCTCCCCCACTGTCAAATTTCCAGACCTGTGGGGAAACCTGTGCACCAGAGTTTGAGCACCACTGGTATAGAGTGGTCAACATTTAAATACCTGTCAATTACCTTAGATAGGTAAACAAGTATCTTTAGTATTACATGAAGTACATATGCAAAGAGAAGTGATGAGGTTAATGTGAGTCTTTCCTGCCTTCAGTGAGTTTTGGATCAGGCCCAGTTTGTGGTAGTGTAGGTATTCCCTAAAGTACAGGTAGGAAAGTACAGAGCATACACAAAATACTACAGAAGGCCAGGAGTACATGAACAAAGTAGAACTGCTTCATGGCAATTGCTTGCAAAGAACAGCTCTCCCAGGGAGAAACAATCTTGCCATGGGATTAAGTTATCCTGTACTGGAATAAAGATAAAAATTCCTGGGTTAGGGCATATTTACTTTGTTTAAAGGGGATATTACATCATAGTGTGTGTGTGTGTGTGTGCGCGCGCGCGTGCGTGCGTGCGTACACATGTGCATGTGGGTGCACACCTGGGATTTTCCCTGTTTTATGTATTCATGTTATTTAAAAATCGTTTTTCAGATGTCATAATTATATAACTCAATAATACTTCTGTGAAAATTTCTAGAAGATCTTTAGTAATGGTCCATAGCACTAAAATGTTCAGTAATGTTCTACAGTAATGGGAGATATTACTAAAGAATTAGAGAGATTTACAAATAAATTGGAAAAGTCTTGATATTTAGGACAAAGACCTATTCTTACTATAGTCAATGGAATATTGATGCTTGTATATAACGTTGGTGAGGGCCTAAACATAATTATATTAAATATTGCCATTGACTTTAAGAGCACCTAGGATTATCTTATAAGTATAAAAAAGGAGATCATTAAACAGTAATCTTTAACAATCTTTAATACAGTGAATTATGCCATGCTAAGAGGCAAAAAAATAACCAAAGCTAAGTGTACTTTTGGTTTAGAATTGGAAGAAAAATGTTTTTAAAAAAACCGACAAAACACATTGCATTACTCACATACATTCTGATAGTGCCCCTCTTGAATGGCAAAGAGACATTAAACTTTTAAATCAATCTAGGTCACCCTAAATGTTATTACAAAGGCATTGGAGAAAAAAAAAGGTGCGTGTGTGTGTGTTGGGGGGGGGCGTGGGGCATGTCTCATGAGTTAAGGAAGGTTAAGCATTCATTCCCTGGGGCTTCTTTCTGCAGATCTATCTTTGCTGCTATGTGCTTTGATTTATTTCCCCCCCCAGTAAGCAGTAAATGTGTGGCCTAGTCTTTATCCCTGAAAGCGTACTGAGATTGTTTGTAGGTAATACAGACTTTAGCATCACTGTAGCTGTGGGAACATTGTTAACTAGGAAGACTTATATTACAGTGATTAACTCTTTCCTTTTTCTCAGTGTAATTGGATTTTATCAACCATGGAAAACAGATCAAAACCTCCAAATGTGGTTTCACTTTTCTTTCAGGCAATGTGTAGGGCTTTGTCTTTATCACACTCATACTATAAAGTAGTAATTGCTATTCTATCTTTATTGTCCCCTTCGGGGTGGATTTTGGAAGACTTGTTCTATATCAGCTTTTTAGATATAACTGGTATAATCATAAGTCTACCGACATTTAACTAGCATGAGCTTTTTCTTACAATAAAGATAAATGGATCAGGGATTTGCTTGTCTCCAAGGATGTCTACTATCCAGACACTGTATGACCTCACAAGTTTCTACAGAAGTTCTAATCAATGATCTGTGTGACCCTGATAAGTTCTGCAGCCCTTCAGCCTGTGTTAGTTTCTACATGTAAGAGGCAATGTTACACTTTGCCTCTATTTAAGTTCAAGTGATTCTCAAATTTGCACATCTTTTTCATCAAGGTTAAAAAACATCCATAGTTTCCAATTTGCCCTTTGCAGCAAACGTTCTCAACATGTTCATTTTATTGGGTAGAGAATGAGACTGATTTACCACTGCATTACTAGAGCATACACCAGTGTGACTCCATTGACACAGATGATTGATTAGAGCTTTTATAAAACCTTGTGCAGTCACAGCATATTTGAATGTTGGGTATCCCAGAAGTTGAGCATGATTCACTTTAGCATATAACATGCTCCCTTTGACATCTATTCTGTGGCAGTAAATGGACTTTTGCTGTCCATGTAGCACCTTCTTGAGCCTTTAATTACTGAAATAAATTAATTACTGTGTAACCGTAGTGATTTCCTTCCCCCCCGATGGAGTCATTGATATAAAAATGAAGTAACACAAAGTAAATTGAATGATCTGTCATTCAGTGTAGGGTTTGTACAGAGCCTGGAAGCCCTTTCATTATTTGTATACAGGCA
>NW_017729029.1:70002140-70002582 GCF_001723915.1 Gavialis gangeticus | reverse complement strand
TGTAACTGGACAGACATTCTCTCTGGACTGAGGAAATTCACGCACATGCCTGCAGTGGCTCAGGCTACAAGCTGGGAGGGTGCTAGAGCAGCCCTCTCTTCCCTTGTACAGAACTGAGCTGAGGGGGCGTGGCCAGGCCCTTCCAGGACCTCTGATTAGGGAGGTCTCCTTTCACCAACCCAGGCTTTTCCCTGCTGGTTGCTCAAGGGGTGGGAATGTTGCCAGAGTCCAGGCCCCTGCTAGCACTCTGAGGAAATGGTGGGGTTGGGAGGTGCAGTGCATGCATCTGTTGATGATATGGAGCTGTTCAATCTCTCTCCCTGTTTCTTTATACTGTCTGAAGCAAACTGGAAGGCAGACAAGCCAGCAGGGAGCTGATAACAGTGTCTATCACCTCATCAGCAAAACAACAGCCTCTTTCCATTAGTTTAAACTCTTCCTA
>NW_017729029.1:69970058-69997140 GCF_001723915.1 Gavialis gangeticus | reverse complement strand
CAGGGAGCTGATAACAGTGTCTATCACCTCATCAGCAAAACAACAGCCTCTTTCCATTAGTTTAAACTCTTCCTAAACAGCTTACCAGCTGACCTGTTGATTAGCTCCAAAATGCCCTAAGTGGTCATTTGCCTGACTGCCTGTCCCACTGAAATTGGAGACATGCACAGACACCTCTCACCATTCGGTAGCATACCACATGCCTAAGGTCCATGGGGCTGGGGTCCGTGCTGTGGGATATGGGAGGGAGGGAGTGGAGATTCCTGCTTAAGCAGTGAGCAGTGGGTGGGGGAGTAGGGCAGGGGGAAGCCAGGTGGACCCTGTTATGCCTGCAGTCTGTGCCAGAGCTCCAGCCAGGGAGCAGAGGAGAGGGGCCAGCCCTGCTGTGGAGCTAAAAGCCCCGCCCAGCCTAGACAGCGTGCCAGGATGCTGGGGGAGTCTGGTTTATCTTAAACCAGCAAGGGGTCTGGAACAGACATTGCATAAAACAGTTTGATCCAAATCAGTTAAGTCTGATACTGCATTCAACCAGGTTTATCTCAAACTGGTTTCACCCATTTTCAAACTGGTTTATGTGCATGGAACATCTGTTCTGTTACAGGCTTAAACCAGTTTCTGGTCACTTAAACTGGTTTATGTGTAATGTCTGTCCCTAGCCATAAGGTTTGTTGCTCTGTAATGGGACCATAGTGCACCATGTCATTCTCGCTAATTTTCCTGCCACACCAAAGGATGTGCATTCAGACATCCATGTTCCAGGCAGTCCTTTTCAAAAGGAAGCCAACTGTGTTTTCTTAAGCAAGTTGTCCAGGGTTCTTCCATTTCCACAATATGTTTTATATTTAATCCACAATTCTGCCGCCCTGTTAAGATTGATTTATATTTTATAGCAACAAGTAATTTAGATTTTATCATTTTAATATGTGCCAGAAATATTTCCCTCTTTGATCTCTAAAGTGGCTAAAGAACAGTGGCAATGGGATTTAAATATGTCTGTGTGTGCCTTGGCATTAACAGAATTTTATACTCTACCGTTGCTTTTTGTTAAAACAAAACAAAAAGCAAGAAGCCTGTGTAACATGGACTTTTAAAGATAATTCAATAAAAGGCTTAACTTAGGATTCCAAAGAAATCAATCTACAGCTAACTCTTTATATCTAATGCCTTGATTTTTCATTCCATCCCACTACAATACAGATGGAACAACTAAATGCTGTTCTGCAGAATGCTAGGTATTAATTATAGGAATACAAGGGACCTCAGGGATCATCTAGTCACACCCCTTTCACAAAATCAGGGATGAACTATTCCTAAAGTGCATCCTGGTTCACTGACTCAGGGCTCTCTGGCCCTGGCTTAAGCTGGAACTGTTCTTTTCATTAATAGCCAAAGCTTTCAAAGGTATGGTTCAGAGGCAACAATAGGGTTACTATATTTCTAGGTCCAAAAAAGAGTACATTTGTCACAGGGGATGGGGACAGGGGTGGGGAGGGAGAATATGATGGGTGGGGAGAGCAGGGGAATATGATGGAGGGGGACAGTGATATGCCAGTGTCCTGCCCCTGCCCATTCTGGTGCCCCTCACTGACAAGCCACCAGCCCCAGCTCTGCTGCTGCCTTTCACTCCAGACCCTCTGAACCCAGCAATGCCAGTGCCCCTCACTCCCAAACAGCAGTACCCTACCTCCCACCCCTTGCTGGTGCCCCTCACAGCTGACTCGCAGCCCCCTGGAGCTGCCAGTGTGCATGCACACACGCACTTTCTCTCTCTCTCTTGCTCGCTTTCTCTGTTTACATAGTTTCATAGTTTACCCGGTTTGCCGGAGCCCAAGCGGGGAGCATGTGACCCCCAACAGCCAATCATCTTACCTGCTGCTCCCAACCCCAAGCAGCCAGCCCGGGAGAGCAGAAAACCCAGACATTTGCTCTTATTTTAAAAACCCGCCTGCACGCAGCACAGGGGTCCAAAAAGAGGACATATTCAGGAAAATCCAGATGTAAGGTAACCCTAGGCAACAAGAACATAACCCTAGGAGGGTTACATTTAAAATGAAATGGATGCTCTAAAAAATTGTATTTACTTCACTTAATGGAAGTCACCCCTCCCCTCCCTCCCTCCCCTCCCCACCCCCCTTTTTACACTACTGCTTGCTGTTGAAGCTGGTTCCTTGGATAGAAAGGAATGCAAGAGCCCAGAATGGAGCTAGAATGAAAGAAAGCAAGAGGCAATACCACACTGTAACCCAGCAAGGAGGTTCCTCTCCTGTGAGGGGGTTTATACAGAATACATTAACATTATGCATTCATAAATTTGACACCAGTCTTTTTCACTCTACAGAATTCACAGAGACGATCATGGATGGCAGTTCAGAAAGGGCACTGCTTTCTTCAGAGATGTTTGTTGCCATAAATTAACCATTACTTATAATTGCTGTCACCCAAGCAAGAAAATGTATAAGCCTGCTGGGTTATATGAAGGCCTGTAGTTATGTGCCTGTAGGTTTGTATGCTTTTAGTCTATTCAGAATTGGCAGAGGTTGATTTACCAACACAGACTTAACCACAGAAATTTTTCAACAAGTGTTGACATATTCCCATTGTTGGATGGACACTAAATATCTGCTAATGTGTTCAATTTCATGCATCAGTATCTCAAATGACAGATATATTCAAGACTCATTTGGACTCTGCAAATTCAGCATACAGACACAAGTTCTCTATACCTGAAATCTGCTACTTTCTTAAATCTGTATATTTGTGAAGGAGATTTGTGGCAGCTGGGGTTATTCTGCTCCCCATGCTTTTGAGTGGGAGACACAGAAGTGTCCAAGATGCTTTATAGTCTAAAAGGTAGCTGCTGACTAAAGGATTTCATGTTCATGTGTATGGAATGTACACATCTTGCACTGGGATCTGTGTAGGCCAGTGCTCTGAGAAAGGGATTTACTTCAGTGTATCTCAATTCCCTGAGATGCCTTTTGTGAATGCAAATCCCACGTTCATCTTCAGTGATACAGAGTCTGACCTGAATTCATGGAAGTGCTAGGACTCCACATCAGTAAGCCTAAGTTTGGGATGCAGGTGAACAAAGGTACCTTGAAGAACTCCAGTTACCATAAGATAAATAACCTCCTTTGTCAAAGGGTAGTTTCATGTAAGTAGTTTGATCCTTCCTTGTCCCTATGTGTCTAGTTCTGTTCCTTTCTGATAATTAAGAATATGCATTTGTAGATGGAAGGGAATGAATGTCACAGTACAAACTTGGTTCCCTGCTGATAATTTCTTTTTCTCTTGCTGCTTGGAAATATCTGTTCAAGTGGAACAAAATATTAGCTTTATTCTATGGAAATTCAGTGCATGCAAATGAAATCAAGTTTCCTTGAGGCAAAAATCCCCTAACTGAATAAAAGTACCCCCTTGCCAGCTTCTGTGCTTGGTATGGTTTGTCACGCAATGGAGATATGAACTGCAAGACAGGCATTTTAATCTTCAAACTTGTAATTTTAATTCACACTGAGACTGTTGGGAACAAGGCTGCCAGGAAAATCATGAGTTGCTTCTGATGATTTTGCTTTAAGTAGAGCAGATAGTGGGTCATGACAAATGGAGAACTCCCTCCAGTGGGAGATTTATTGCATGAACTCTACTTGAAACTGTGCTCTTCTCATGACTGTCTCTCCTTGGCAGTAAATGCATTATAAGCTATTAATGTGTGCGGTTCCATTTATCCTCTTACAATAAATTCACAAGCATTTCTTAAAACAAAACTCTCTAAAGCACAATGTGTTTATCCTCAGGAAGCTGCACTCTGCAAAAGAAGGTGGAAAAGATCTAAATTGGAAACAAAGGGCTTGGATTCATGAAAGGGCCAAAGGTCAAATAGTTAGATGTAGAAAGAATTTGGACCCATTTAGCATGCATGGGAAGCTGTCCCATCCTCACTTTATACTCTATAGGATATAGCAGTAATGTGGCTGAAGAATGGAAGGACAGCATGTAAGGTATGAGTGTGGCCCTAGCATACTGCACTCTCAATACGAGTGGGAGAGCTATGTCAACAGCATGTACTTCCCAAAACAATCTGCATCCTTGGGGATCTTGTTATGATGTGCCTCTTGCAGCATAGGTTGTGTTAGATGGTAATGTGCTCCATTTGGGATCCAAGAGAAGTGAAATGTCAGGACACATACAGCAAAATAAGGTATTCTGTAAGCATGTTGGGCATATTCCAGCTCTTATCTCTCCTGTAGGTTTCTATACTCTTCAGGTAGCAACATTCTGCACCCATAAGTCCCTGTCATTTTAAATTGGTTTTCCTTATTACATTTTTGTGCTCAGCAAAAGTGATGGCGTGACAGCTCTAGTCATTTAAAATTCTCTCTTTATTTACACAATAAGGCAACAACACTGGAAAATTTCCCACAATGCTCCAACAAGATGCTTCAAGCTTTCTGAGTAGTGCCTATCTGTAAATGAGAGAGGTTAGTTCATGCTCCAGGCCCATTCACTTTTGGTTTTAGTGCTGAAGTACCTTAGCTGCCAATATGATGGTTGTATTTGAAATATAGGTGCTTGTAGGAACTAAAGTTCCACAAAGACTGATGAGTTCTTTTCACAGGGTTAAGCTGGGTGACAGCTGATGTGCCTGGATCTCAAGAAATGTTGCATAGGTGAAAAGTTGCATATCTCATCACTCTTAGCCATCTGTGAGGTATGTAGATCTCTAATTAAAAGGAGATTTCATTCTGCTTATTTCATCTTGCATATAGAGGAGCCTTGTGTGTTGCAAGGTGTGATAGGGAACCCCTTCCCTTGTCGCTAGGAAGAGGGAGTGTAGCTGGAGCAAATGGCAGAAAGCCTGAAAACAAGAGGCAGCAGGTGTGAGCGGCCTGTGTAAACTGAGCCACTGCCTAGCAGTCAGGCTGCTGATGGGGGAATCAGCAGCACCTGAGCCCTGGGAGTGGTGGCTGGGTCAGATGTCTGTAAAGGAGCTGGTTTTGGAGTGATGTAAGTCCAGCCTCTGGACATGGAGGGTGACATTCTGACCCTGGCTGTCATGCGGCAAGAGCTCCAAACAAAATTGACTTCAGACAATGAGTGTGGCCAGCCATAGGTACCTGAGGGGGCTGGAGAATCAACCCTGTCCTAGGTAGGAGGACTAGAGGATACAGAGACCCGAGGAGGGGTTTATGATTGAGTTGGAACTATTTGGGTTGGTGTTCTGTATTGGAGTTCTACTGGAGCTTTGGATAGTGGCAACAGGGGAGATTTGGAGGCCATGTGACATGGTACTAGGCATGCTGTGCAGAATGAGACATGATCTAGGCAGGGACATGAAGCGCTGAGGCCTGGGAGCTGACATCCAAGGCAGTGGACCTGGGCTGAGGGCTTGGCCAGACAAAAGGGGATCAAGGCCAGGTTGGCTGAAACCCTGACAAGTGTTCTAAGGCCTGAGGGAGAGGCTGTCCTAAAGGGGAAGCACCCCAAGGGAAGCATGGAGGCCCCAGGACTGAGCCTGGGTGGAGAAGCTTCAGGATGGAGCCAAAACAGGGGGACAGCCACAGAAGCTATTCCCAACCTCCAGGGATAGCCTACCCAGAATATTAGCAGTAACATAAAAAGCATGGTAGGTGATTGATTGGAGGCAAGGAGTGGGGGCAGGGAGACCAGCAGGCAAGTCTGACCCTGGTGGGCATCAGGCACCAAGGTTGACCCACGAGCTTGCTACACAACACAGCCGTCTATTTGTTTCTGCTCACAAACAGATTATCAAATGGAGATACAGTCATACTGTCACAGAGAATGCTACCTCTACTTGTTTGCCTTTATCTGAAAGAGCTCACTGAAAAGTATGTGGTTTGCTTGATGCATATGGGAGAAAAAGTACAGCCAGCCAGCTTTTATTTTGTTTTCTCCAATGTACAAAAACAAAACCAAAGTAATGCTGCCCTCACAGAAGATTGCTGAATTGAAATATTGTATGTATTAGGGCTGGCCAATTCTGGAGATGCTGGGGATTGTGTGCTGCATGGGATTCTAGGGCTAGGGACAGACATTACACATAAACCAGTTTAAGTGATCAGAAACTGGTTTAAACCTGTAACAGAAAAGAAGCTCAGTGCACATAAGCCAGTTTCAAAATGGCCGAAACCGGTTTGAGATAAACCTGGTTGAATGTACTAATAGACTTAATTGATTGAGCTCAAACCAGTTTATGCAATGTCTGTTCTAGACTCCTTCTTAGTTTAAGTTAAACTTGAGTCCCCCAGCATCTTGGCATGCTCTCTGGGCTGGGCTCTCGGCTGCAGTGGAGCAGGGCTGGGTCTGCCCCTTACTCCTTAGCCAGAGCAGGGACAAGTAGGGTGGGGGCCTGGCCAGATGCTGGCCCTGCAAAGGATCAGGGAAGAGGTTCATTCCCCCTACTCCTTCCCCTGTCCTGCCAGGATGACTTGCATTTCTCCATTGGCTGCTCCAGTGTCGGTGGCATGGCCAGCCCCGGGCAGAGGCCTGGAGTGAACTGGCAAGGTAGGGGGTTGAATTCCCCCCTCCCTATCCCACAGACCCAAGCTGGGTTCTGCCTAGCACTCCTCCCCTCACTGACACAGTGGTAGGGGCACAGCCAGATACTGGCTGGCATGGCCCCATTAGATGCAGGGCAGGGAGGGAAGTTATTCCCTTCTCTACACCCACTGCCCCTGGGGGACCACAGCAGGGTCTGTCCACCCTGACGACCACCACTACTGCTGCTTGCTCCCTGCACGGGGATGAGCAGCGATAAGTTCTCCCCTGCCCCATCTGGCAGACATTGGAGGGAGGGGGGTTCCCCTCCCTGCCTCCTCACCTAGGGGCCCTGCTGGCCGGGCTCTGGCTGCACTCCCACCTTGCCACTCGAGTGGCAAGGAGGCACAGCTGTGACAGGGCAGCAGCCCCTATCATAGTGTCTGAGGAGTATGAGCCTCATCCCAGTGTGGGGGCTGCAAGCGGGGGTCAGTCCTGCTGTGGATTGAGGTGAGGCTGGGGCTTGGAGGGGGGCATCACCCCCCCAACCTCCCCCAGTGCTGCTGCCACTGCTGCTCACCTTGTGCAGTCTGTGGCAGCTTTCCCTGGCTGTGGTGTGCCCCCCCCCCGGGAAGAGGCTCATACTCCAGAACACCGTGACAGGGGCTGCTGCCTCTGTCAGGGTCACTTGCCCCTTGCCACTTCAGTGGCAGGGGTGGGGCCAGAGGCTGGCTGGCATGGCCCCTTAAGTAAGAGGCAGGGAGGGGGATTATTCCTCCCTCTGCCCTGAGGGGAGTGCAGTGGGGTTTGCTCACCCTGATTGCCATCACTGCCACTTGTTCAGATGCTGGAGGTAGGGGAGAAATAATCCCCCTCTCCCTGTCCTGCTAGTTAAGGGGCCCTGCTGGCCAGCCTCTGGCCCTGGAGTGGTTAGGGGGTGCAACCACTATCACAGTGTCCTTGAGTGTGAGCCTCTTCCGGGGGGGGGTGGGTAAGGCGGCATTCTGTGGGTGGGGAAAGCTTCTGCAGACTGCATGAGGTGAACAGCAACAGTGACAGTGCTGGGGAGAGTTTGGGGGGTGATGACCCCCTTCTAGCCCTGGTGCTGCTGCACACTGTAGTTCGTGGGACCTTTGAGCCCCGCTCATGGCCCCCCATCCAGGAAGAGGCTTGCGCTCCCTGGACTAGGAGAGGGGCTGCTGTCCTATCAGGGACCTGCCCCCTTGCCGCTTCAGCGGCAGGGCAGGGGCATGGCCAGAGCCCAGCTGGCAGGGTCCCATAGGCAGGGGGTTTGCTCCTCCCTCTGACATCTGGTGGAGGGGCAGGAGAGGGCTTATCTTGCTGCTCAGCCCTGGAGGCAGTGGGGGTAGAGGGGGCAATAACCCCCCTTCCTTCCCCCTTGTCTCAGTGGGCCATGCCAGTTGGTGTTTGGCCATGCCATGGTCCTGCCACTCCAGCAGTGAGGTAGCTTGCAGTGGACCCTGGCTCAGGTCCATGCCAGTGGGACAGGGAGGCAGGAATTGAACCCTTGCCTGGCCATTTCATTCCAAGATACTGCTGGGGCTGGCCATGACCCCCAGCACAGCTTCCCTGCAGCCCAGGGCTACTCTAGTGCCCCCCAGCTCCTGGACTGAGCCACTTTAGGCATGTGCCTGCATTTTGTGAATATTTGTTCACTTGCAAATTGGTTCAATCTAGGCATGTTAGACTAACTTAAGCAATCAGGCTCTGGCTTTTTGAATGTCTGTCCCAAGCCCTTATGTGCTGTGCTATGGGTGCCCACCATGCCACATCACAAAGGCATTCGCTCTCCCATTGCACCATGCTGCACTGTGTGGATTTCCCCACATACCACAAGCTCCCTGGTTCCCACAGGGTGAGCTGCCCTGCATCCAGGGGCAGGAGCAGAAGCTCAAAAAGGGAGGGAGGGCCTGGAGACATAGCAACAGCAGCAGCTGGTGCTGTGGCGGGGGAGCAGTATCCAGGTAGGAGTGTGCAGGTGGCAAATTTAATGCCTTGTGGGCTAGGCCTGCACAAAGCGGCTAGTATTCACTTCGGATTTGGCCAATTCAGGGGACAGTGATTTGATTTGGTGATTCAAGTCACTGTCCTGAATCGATTAGACTGAATCTGATTCAGAGATTTGCTTGCCACTGAATCTCCGAATTGGATCCATCCCCCACCCGCTCTCCCAGCACTATCAATGGCTGCCCCACCCAGTCCCAGCTCCCAGCTCTTTGAAAAAAAAAAAAGCCTGGCACTCACTGGATGATGCCAGATGATCCCTGCTGCCCCCACTGCCCCACACTACATGGGGGGCTCTGTCACGAGCCCACTGCCCACTCTCTCAGCCCCAGCTCCTGGCTCTTTAAAAAGAAAAAAACCCCCAAACTCCCTACTCACTGGCTCCTGCCAGGTGGGGGGATGATTCCTGATGCCCCCACTGCCCCGTGCTACATGGGGGGGGGCTCTGCCACAAGCCCCCAGAAACTCTGATGGCCACTGCAGCAGCCGGTGGGACAGGGCTTTTTTTTTTTTTTTTTAATGAGCCAGGAGCTGGAACCAGGTAGGGCAGCCATGGGGTGGGTGGGGCTGGGACAATGTGTGGGGGTCGGGGAGGCTGAGAGAGCAGGCAAGGGATGGATCCCCCCATGGTCCCCTCCTCCAGCCCCCTCTCCCCTGCTCCCTACTTAACAGCATTGAGTCCGGGTCCAGCTGCCTGCAGCAGTCAGTGAGGACTGCCTGAATCTCTGAAGCTCTCTGAATCTTTTCCGAATTGATTTGGAGAGCTTCGAATTGATTCAGACCTTTTAACTGGT
The DNA here is from genome assembly GCF_001723915.1 of Gavialis gangeticus. Lineage (NCBI taxonomy): Eukaryota > Metazoa > Chordata > Crocodylia > Gavialidae > Gavialis > Gavialis gangeticus. The sequence goes on along the minus strand of NW_017729029.1, from coordinate 69,987,823 downwards.
CTCCTGATTTGATTCGGATTTGGAGATTCAGCCGCTGAATCAGGCCGAATCTCCTCTGAATCAAATCAGCACCCAAAGCTTCGCACAGCCCTATTGGACAGCCCTGGTTTGTACCATGCTTGTTTTCTGTACAAGCAGAACAAAATACAGAGGAGAAAGGAAAGTGATTCTTTGTAACAGCTAGTGAAAAATATCTGCCCAGTGCTTCACTGCAGTGTAAGGAAGCATACAGGATAAATGCTTCTTAGAAGAATGGGGTTCTTGGCCCCATGTCATGTCATGTACCAACATGTTAGCTCTGGACTAGAACATTTATTTCTAATGTATAAATAATAAAAATGAGTACTGAGAAGGCACTGGGCTCACATTCTTTGATTATCCCCATCACTCAAGCAGCTGCCTTTTTGTCTGAGGTATCCTGCTTCTGAAGGTCTTTTTGATTTGTGAATCTAATTCAATAAAAGTATTCTGCTTTTCTGTCTATATTGAGCATGTTATAAATTACTCAGCTCCCAGCTAATGGAAAGATAATAGCCTTGCTCTGTTATTAGTTGCCAGCCTTCTGTTAAATTTGGAGTTTGAGCAAGATTGGAAGAGGAGGAAAGGACAGAGGCATGGTAACAGGGGTTAATGGTTGAATAAGGCAGGAGGACATTGCTGGAATATTGTATTAGCATAGAAAGTGGGATTTACTCCCATGAGGGTTCAGTGAATGCCCTGAATGTGAAGTATCTGGAGTACAATCTTTACCTGAGACATGAGAACTAGCCCTCTTGCAGATGCCAAGAGTTACAGTGCATTTTTCATCTGTCAACCCTCATAAAAGGAGATTATGCTAATTCCAAATGGATAAGAAAGTCATCTTCTCATTTCAGGATCCTGATAGCAATGTTTCAGCATTGGTAAAAATCTGACAGGCAAAACATTTTCACACCATTTCTCCCCTAATAAGACAGTGGCAGCAAGTTCAGACCCTGCTAAATACCACATCAGAGTGAAAAGGGCCAGATTGAGTGGCAGAAGGGCATTTTTTTAAACTGAGTCAGTAACTCTGGCTTGCAGTGTCTACACACTTTCAAGCTGCTAATCAGAGATTTGACAAATTTCCCTTTTTAACTTTTTATGGCATATGCTTTAAAACAAACAAATACTAGCTTATTCCCATGCACAGCCTTTACCGTATCTGCACCCACCCTCAAACTTTGTTGCCAAGGGTCCTGCTGCATCTTTATCCTTTCCCATAGATGCTGCCTTTACATGGACCGTGAGGGGCTGCTGAACTCAAGGAGCACTACAAACCCTTCACAGGAAATGCTGTTTATGTCCATACTCTGAAAAAGGCCAGTTCTCATGGCAACCAGATTTTCCCCACAGACATGCTTATTGTTTTCCCACACTCCCCCCTTCTGTGTAAAAGTTACGTAACCCCAGTGGAGCAGAATGGTTTAAAAAAAAATCTAATTGGAATGCAAACTGCACCCACTTTGACACTTAGTTACCTTCCATGCTGTTGAATATTGTTTCACAAACACAGAGAGACCTGTACATGACACAACTCTTTTTGAGCAGCTTGTTCCACAAGAGTGCCTGAAGGGTTCCTCAACTGCATGGGGAACAATCCTTATTAGCCTATCACTGTTGCAAAGCAAGGCATTTGTGACCCCCCCCAAATTTTTTTTTTTACACAACACAAAATTACCCTGTAGAACTCATTGTCCCATTTTGGAGACCAGGCATTATATCATCAAGGGCATCAAAGCACTGTTTTTCTATCCCACCTTCAGATCTGAAAGGCCATTGGCGGGGGATGGAAACTGGCCTTTAGAATAATTTGGAACATAAAAGGCATGGACAGAAGTGACAATTTTTTGCCCACTCTGGCCCTTGAACGTGCTCTACAGCTGTGACCAGACAGAAGTGTATAGCTGCAAAGTGCTTTAAAAGGGCCAGATCCTGCAAAAATCTGAACTCTTATTTCAGAGCGAGTTTGGTTTGGGGATTTTTTCTGTTGGGGCCTGAGGTAGGGGCTCCAAACTGCCCACCCCACCTCCCATCCACCCACTAAAATGAGCTCCCCTGTTCCCTTCCCCGCTTCCTATTATGAAAACAGCTCAGAGCCTGGGAGGGAAGACTGGCCATTGCTAGGGGAAACTGGCTGAAGACTCATTTCCTAACCTCCCCTCCCCCCTGGACCCAGCAGTGAACTTCTGTTTGGTGTGCGGGATTGTTGTAACTCAGATTGTTGTAACTCAAAGCGTTATGAGTTACAGCAGGGAGCTGTTTTTCTGTCTGTGCCCTTAAAGGACCTGCTTTGCTGATCAGGCTTAACATAGCTCATCATGCTCTGAACCTGCTACCCAACTACCCCATGATGTCCCTGACTGTAGTATGTGGAGAAATCAGTGGCATAGTGATAACTACACCAGGTCTACATCCATAACAAGGGAGTCCTCAGCCACTGCCCTAAAGCAGCTTTAGCTCTTTATAAAAATGATAGAAACTTCATGTTGGGAGTAAGATGGGTTTTTTCACAATTTTTTACAACAGCTTTTCACAGTTTTCAGTCATCTGCTAAGAGGAACCAATGATGTGGCCCTAATCAGCAGGACCCACAGGAAAACTATACACTAACTTGTACTATACAGTCATCCTCAAACTGTCAGGCTAAACACTTATAAGTGTATAAGCTCTCAAATGTTACAGCATGGTCCAACAACTGTCCAAAATTAGAAAGGCACTCCCCTTATGGAACAACTATTCATTATGGGATTACTGGCATTTTACGCTGACCCATGGGGCACTGTGTGCACTTTGAGCAAGGTTATTATACTAGAGAAATCTTTGTTCTGATCCAATATGACAGTTCTAGTCTCCTGATTGTTATTGGTCCCAGGACTGGCTGCAGTGCTTTGTATTTTGTAGGAAATGAATCATTTTGTAAGCCCATATACTGCAAAACGGTCTAATAACAATGAGATTATCTTTTTATACTGAGAAACTATATAGCATTACCCCAAATTTAGATTATTTTATTTACCTGCGTTATGGTCATGAGGGTCACTGTAGATGGAAGCCAGGGAAAACAAGGAGAAAATGACAAAAGCCAACAAGATGAAAGCTACTTCTAGGTTTGTGAAAGGCAGCTCCATGAACTGTTAATGTTTCACCTAGAATGAAATGTAAACGTTTACATGTCATGTTGTAGAGGAAGAATGGTTTGAATAGAGTAGCTTAGTTTTCCGTCAGGAGGATATTAGATCCTGGTCAAACTGGTTAAGTGACTTTAGCAGTCAAGGAAACAATTCTGTTTGCTCACAGAAGGAAGGCAGATCCTGTACTAACCCCATGCAAAGTACAGTAAGGAGCTTTTCTCTGTGGCACATTTAGAGTTTGGGGGTCAATCTAGAGTAGCAATTTTGAGAGTAGCATTGAAAAAAAGCTCCACATAGCTGAAGTTATTTTATTACAGGAAGGTAATTCTTGGTCCCTCTAAAATAAAACTGAGTTAAGAAAGGAAAATATCATACTAGAAATCTGCAGGAAAGTGGGGCAGAAAGAAACAAGCAAGCCTGAGCCTTTCTTCAGGTTCAGAAAGGGTACAGTCAAATTGAAGCTAGTGGCCTAGTCCAGGAACCCTAAAGTCAATGGGAGTTTGGAATGCTGAGTTCATCACGAAATTAGCTGCTACTAGCAATCCATTGTAATAAAAAAACCAATACATTTGTATAGTAAGTGCTCAGAAACTACGAAGCAGATGATTAGAAAGAATAAGATGGAAAAAAAGGAAAGTCTCCACTTACTGACTGCCAGGGTTTGGTGTGTGTATTCCAAGGATCTCTTGGCCTGAAGTTTTAAAATTGACACATTCTTATAAAATGACTCAGCAGCATGACCTTGAACTAATCACTCTGAGTCGGGAGTATTTAGTGCAGTGTGGTTTCCTGATGCTTTTCATTTGCTGCTTTCCACATGCAAGGTACAGTACACATCATAATAGAGGCTCAAGTGGTGAAAGTGCTAAAAAGGTTGCATACTTCAACAAGTGCTTTCCTCACACCTACCTACAGGATTGTAATAACGTTCATGTAAATAGCAGCAACAGAAGGTGGAGAATTGTTGTGTGGGCTTTCAGTACTGAGTACTCTACATTGTAAAACGTTTTGAATTGTAAACTGTAGTAAAATATTAACATAGTAAGGATGCAGTTAGGATGCAGGATCCTGCAAACATAGGATGCAGTTTTATTGCTAAGGAATAGAAGCGAATGTTTAAGCAGTACACAAAATACAAAATGATTAAAATGCACAGCTTTGATACAAATATAAGAATTTGTATTTATAAAAGCTTGTTTAAAGTTGAAGAGTATCAAAGCTCTTTACAAACCTTTAGAAGAACGCAGGGGCACAGAAAGGTGAGGGCAAAATACCTGTATGAAATAATAGGGGCCTGATGTCACTGAACTGTTTAGCATCCTATTCCCCTCAGATTAACATGAATTTACACTGCTCTATTCTCTCCTTTTCTAACCCCCAGCTAATGCTGCCTTGCTAGGTTTAAAGCTTTTGTTCATGTGTATAATGCATCCTTTATATACAATATGTATAATGTATCTGAGTGCAGAATTATGAGAGAGAGCATAAACCTACTGTGCTTTCATTGAGTTTTCAGACTCCATTTACACTTTCTTTTTTAAAAGCTGGCTTGTAGAGAAAAAGAAAAGTTTGTACCCTTATTTACTTAAAGATAGATAAATATTACTGGAAAGGTTGCTTTAAAAGGGTTTTATTTCCTTCCAGCTTTTTACACTTGAAGTACCAGATCTATTCTACTATGGCTCCACTGAAGAAGTCTTTGGAGACCTAGCGACGTTATGATAGCGACACAGACTGAAAACAGATCAACTAGGAGGGAAGGGACTTTTATTTAGATAGTTTCAACTCTTTAGGTTGAATTCAGAGGTGTTGTGTGATAAGTTAGTTTTCCTAAATATTATATATCCCTAAACTGGATGTAATTAAATCTGAGTTTTACTCTTATGCTTAGACTTACAGTTACTTGACAGCCTACCCTCTGTCCTGCCTGAGAAAGGGGAAGGCTGTCACTTGGCAGACAGCCCAGGGAGGGTTTCAGCCCCAGAAGAAAGCCCCCCCCACTTCCCCTCATCAGTTGACTGGCAAGAAGGGGGCTTTCTCTTGCAGTTCTTGCCCCAGGATAATAGTTCCCACTCCTTTCTGACCCAGAATAGTACAGGGAGAGAAGGGGACATTCTGCTGTGGTGGCAAGGCTCTGGGATCCTTGCTGCTCTGTCACAGCATCTAGCTCTGCCCCGCATTGCTTCAGGTCATCGTGGAGCAGTGTGGGCAAGGCAGGAGCATTCTGCAATGGCAGCAAGGCTTGGCATAGCAGTCTGCCTCATCCCACACTGCTCTGGGTTGACCCTGAGCATTGAGGGAAAGGTGGGGATGTTTTGCCACAGCAGCAACCCCTTCCAGGAGCATTCCCACTGCAGGAGAATGCTCCCCTCCCACCACCTCCTGTCAACCAACTAATTGATGGGAAATTGAACCATTCTTCCACTGGGGGAACCCATTCCTGGAAGGTCACCCCAATCAAATGACTGGCAGTAGGTGGGGATAATTTTTCGGAACAGGGTCCCCACAGGGCTCTCTGACAGCTTGCTCCTAAGTGGGCTATCAGGGAACGAGTGCTTTCCTTCCCTCCTTCCTTCTCCCTTGGAGAGAGGTATGGAAAGCAGAAGACTGAGACATTGGGCATCTTTCACACCCAAGACAAGCATTCTTATTAGATCAGGAGAAGGAAACTCTTCCTCATAGATCTAACTACATATTTGCAGAAGGGCCAAGTCTCTTTTGCAAAAAATCTCTCCCAACATCTGTACAGCAATTTTTGCACTGTCTGTTCATGGCCTTACGTGGCTACCATTAACTTTCCATATGCACACTGTTAGTGCTTAGAATGGCTCCAATAGGTACTTTGTGGAGTAAGCCATATTTTTTAGAGCTTGTGTTAGTTTTTACTGCAAGTGGCCACACGGGAAAGTAGTATGTAGTAGAAAATGTGCTGTAAAATTTCACCTTGATTTACTGCATCATAAATACTCCCCTGTAGGAAGCCCTAATCTGGAGGGAAATTTTTTTTTCTTCCATTAATGCTTCTTTCTAGTTCTCACTGTGTGAATTATATTAACAACCGTTTCAAACTCTATGGGCCTTTTTCTACTAACACATTTTATTAACTGTTTAGAGAAAAAATCTTTGTTAAAGATTGAAGCATCTTGTCTCTTTACTTGAGGGATGAGAAATCCAATTGCATTTCTCTAGTTTAACAGATAATCCTTTCCCAAAAATAAGGAAGGCAACATATAATATTTTTGATGCCTACTAGATGCAAACAGAAAAAGAAGCTGTAATAACACAAATATAAACAACAATTTAATTATCTGGTTCTTCAGTTCTTATGCACACAAAGAAATGGCCCAAACTATTAATTTCCTTTGAAGGGCCTATTTCATCAGACTGAGCAAATTTTATTTATAATCCTGTCTTCTGATTTTTTGTTAATTAAATCCCGTATCAGCCATTCATAAATTTCATAGACGTTAGGGCTGGAAGGGACCTCACGAGATCATCGGGTCCAGCTCCCTGCCATTATTTTCCCCAGACTGAACTCAGGCTGAAGACCTGCAATCGCTCACATCATCATATTTTGACCCTTTTAACATATTGCCAATATATGGTTGTCCTCCATCATTCCTCCGAACTTTCACCATGTCTTAAAATTATTAAAATAGTAATAATTGAGAGTATTCCTGAGAAGCTCTTTGTTATGAGGTTTGCAGATCTAGTGATTTAGGATGTACACAGAAGGAAGGGACTTGTAATAGCACTGTAACTTTTGTGCTTTACACAGAGCATTAAAAGTTACAGTGCAATCAAACACAACAGCCTTTTGGCATGGGGGAGAGGGGGGGGCTCAGAGCTTCCCTGCACTGGCCAAGGCTAGGAGGCAGAGGGCGCTGTCACATTCCTCCCAGCATGTTCTGCAGGCCCTGGGAACTGCCAGAGACTGCCGAGCACAGCCAAAGAGGCTAGCAATAGCCAAGCAGCCTGCCTGCCCGGGGCTGCTGTAGCCAGTGACAGCCTTTCATCCCAGCCCCACCTCCTGCCTCTGGCCACAAAGTGCCACAGCTTGGGTGAGGGGATGGGGGTGTCTCCCCCACAACGTTCCCAGGACTGGAGTAGTCAGCAGCCCAGCCAGGTGTGCTGTGTGGGGGGAGAGGCACACCCGGAGGAGAAAGCAGCTGGGGGAGACCTATCTCGGTGCTGTGTGCCCAGCTGGGCTGCCAGCTCCCTCAGTCCTAGGGGCACACCGCAGGAAGAGACATCATTCTCCCTTCCTTCTGCTCAGGGTGGTTCTCAACTGGCTAGAAGGAGGTGAGGCTGGGATGAGAAGCTGTCACTGAGAGTCCCAGGGCAGGGCTGGCCTGGCACTCGGGCAGGCAGAGGAGACAAGCTCTGCCTACCGAAGGCTAGAGCATAGGCCTGTGCAGAGGCCCATGGGATGCAGGTGGCATCATCCGGAAGTAATCCTCACTGCGAACCTGCACACAGATTCGCTAAGACGGTCTTCCCTAAGTGTCTTCATCTGAAAACTTGCCAGATGAGGGTTAAATTTTCATTTTATTGGCCATTTTTAAAAGTGCTCTGCAGCTGTGCATGTTTCAGAGACCTCATCGTGCGAAAAATGTAACCTCTGTATGCACCCTTATTTATGCCCAGGTTCAGTAGTTGTGGCTTAATAGCCTCCTAATTTACTTGTGGGATTAAAAGTATTTGATCCTCTTATGCGTATCATCTGGGTATGATACAGAAATAGAGAGGAGAAATATTTTCTTCAGATTCCTATGTTGGGAATTCCCAGTTTGTATCATTCCCAAAACATATATTTATATTTTCCATTTCAATAAAAGCATCACTATTATAATTGAGCCAAGTGTATATATTATAGATAGTATAGTTGTTGGCTTGATTTTTGAAATACTGCTCATTTTAATACCTTCACTGAAATATCTGTCTTTAGAGGGGTATTTTTAAGATGCTTTAAAATGGTATCACTGTCAATCACTTTCAAATTTGATAGTAATAGTGGGCATCATTTTGGAAGTGATCAGGTCTGGTTTAGTACAATTCATCTGAAGCCCTCATTTTTCTTAGGACTGGTATATATTACAGTCACTGCTTGTAAGTAGCAACCTGTCTGTGTCCAGGTGTTGTATTGCTCCTAACTAGCTGTTGCTATTATAGGGACCATCAGCTAAATGCCTATTATAGAAAATGTTCCTAGGGGAAATGTTGCTGGGAAGAGATTGTTGCTTTTAGCAGGTATTGCTGCAAGTGAGCATTGACTATATTGTGTAGCTGAAAGTGAATCAAAACTCTTTTCTTCTTCAGCAAACAGAAACATAGTAGTTTGTTTGACAAGTGAGGCAGCTAATATGGAGTTTATTAAAGGCTTTGCAAGAGACTGAATAAGAATTCAGACTGTAATTCTTTTATAAAATTCCAAAAGAAACTTCATTTCTGTCCCTGTCTATGGTGATTCCATGAATAAGATTTCACCCATGTTAAAGATTTCTTTATATGAAACACAAACGGTTCCCACACTCTGCTCAGAGTTCAGGCCATACAACAAATTGAACCTCAGACAAGACTTACAATGCCCCAAGAAAATGTTTCTTGAGTAGAGTTGGTGAAAATGCTTCAGATGTTATTGAAATGACCCTTACACTTTCCCCACTGGGAAGCCAGCACTGTGAGTGTCTAGGACTTGTAGATCTCAGGTGCCAAGGCAGATGCCTGTCCTTCTAACCAGACTAAACTTTGCAAATGTCTGGTCATCTTATCCAGTCAGACAGATGCTATAACAAGCTTTCCTGACATTTTCATTATAAAAGTCTAATTGCCATTTTTATTAGAACTCCTGGGATTTTGACACTACATAACTTGAGACTATTTCAACATGAACAATCTTCCCAGAAGGGAGAATTAATTAAAATACAGTTACTCATGAGGAGAGTGTGAATTCACTTAGTAGGTGACTGAGCACAAGACATCTGCTAATGTTGCTACTGCACCCAAGGTACCAATCAAAGAACTATGGAAAAAATGATTTACAGAAGAACTTTCTGGCAATGACTGGCATTTATAGAGAAGAGGAAAGAGTAATGCAAGTACAGGAGTGAACTGGTCTCACATTGCTGTAAAGTAGGAATAGCTCCATTGTAATCAAAGGAGTTAGCTGGTAAAAACAATGTAAATGAAATCTGACTCAGACACACATACATAGGGCGCATCCACACACATTATTAATGCAATTGAATAAACTCCGATGCAGTTCGTGCTGGAGTTTATTGCTTCTGGGCAACACATTTACAAATGTGCATGCGGGCAGGGGTCATTGAGCAGGATTGGAGCAGCTCTGGCTGGTAGTGTGTCCAGGGGGTAAGCCTGGGATTGCTTCAGTACAGCTTGGCATTTGCACATGGCTGGGGCACAAGGGTGCTCTAGTGCAGGGCTAGCCAGCAGGCAGTGCCCTCACCGGGTCTAGGATCTCTTCCTGTGAGTCATTGTTGTGATGCAAATGAAAACATATCTATTACCCTTTTCTTTGGTGATGGCTGAAAAATGCAAAGCAATTGTTTATTGAAGGTAGACTCACTAGACACATACTTAAAAAGAAAGAAAATAAACAATGACATAACTTCTCTGCATTTATTTGCCAGTGTCTAATTTAGCCTACAGTATGCAAGTACAGTAGTAGTGACATCGGCATATGTGGGTTGGATTTTTCATCCCAAATAGACAGCTATATCAATGATTATGACTATCCTCCCCGCCAACACCTCTAAATGCTGCTCTTGGATTCTGTATATACTTGGTGAAGGTTAAAAGGAAAGGATAATGTTAACTACTCTGAACCTTAAAACGTTGAAATTGGAACGAAATGAAGCTAGAGAACTGAAGGCTGTTTACTTTTAGAGCATTTGAAAGATTATTATAGGCAGACTGAGTGCAATTTTCCTGGGTTTTGCCAAAATTTGTAGTAGTTTACAGTCTATTCCATGGAGCATAAAATATATTTGATTTAATATCATTGTCACATTTGCAAAAGTTAAGTTGTAAATAGATGATCAGATATGATATGTTAAATTACCCTGGTATTAATTGTATACTAGGGTTGTTTTTAAAATACTGCTGGCCCTAATATCCTTCACACTTTGTTGTTCTAAATCACTTTAGCATTAATTACCCAATAGCAATTTTTTTTCCAAACATGAGATCCCTGGTACTGGCAGAATTTAGACAACAGGTTTTTTCAGCCTGACATTACTACCTAAATGCCCCCAGATTAAAAATTTTACAAAGTGTGTTCAGCATATCCTGTCCTGTCCTGTCCTCTCTTGCAGCTGTCAAGTATTGTTTGGGGAGAAGCATTGTTATGGGAGAAACTTGACCCATACAATGCTCTGATGGACCCACTGTAGTCATTTCATTTCATTGGAGTAGGTGCACAAACTCCATACAAGTGTCTGAAATGTTAGTCAAGAAACACCTTGAGTAATGTTTGGTGAGGAGATGGTGGTGTAGGAAGGCTCTGAAGGTGGTCCACTAGACAGCCAAGAGATGATTTCTGGAGACAAGAGGAAAGGAAGCCAGAGCGTGGTTTAGTGAGAGGGCCAAAAGTTTTCCAGTTACTGCCAATCCATTTTATCTGATGATAAAATGATTAACATATCCATTTTAGCTGATGATAAACATGCAATGTAGAAACACCATTGGGAGGGCCAGGAATCAAAACCTAGGTGAAGGGCACTGCTATGTAGACACCCAACCTCACTCTGCAAACATCTCCAGAACTTGAGGTGCTATACCAGTGTTAGCACACTACCGTGGCCAGGCTAATAAACCGTCCTTCTCAGAAGAACTAAGTTCAGGGCAGCATCATGTTAAAGTTTTTATCTTGCTTTCAGTTCTGGAACTCATGTATACAGAGCTGGTTCATGTATCTCTTTGGCTAGGGACAGACATTACACATAGACCAGTTTAAGTGATCAGAAACCGGTTTAAATCTGTAACAGAGCAGATGTTCAGTGCATGTAAACCAGTTTGAAAATGGCTGAAAACCGGTTTGTGATAAACCTCACTGAATGTAGTATCAGACTTGACTGATTTGGGTCAAAATGGTTTATGCAATATCTGTCACAGACCCCTTGCTGGCTTAAGATGAATCAGATTCCCCCAGCATCCTGGCATGCTCTCTGGACTGGGCAGGGCTGTCTGCTCCACAGCAGGGCTGGCCCCTCCCCTCTGCTGCATTGCTGGAGCAGTCTCTGCAGGCATCTGCTCCTCCATCCCCTTCCCACTGTGTGTGAGGCAGGCATTCCCCCATCCCTCTCAGACACCTCAGCATTAGCTAGCAGACCACATGCTGGCTACAGTCTGTGCTGCAGGAGATGACAGAGGCAGACAGGTTATTTGGAGCTATTCGACAGGTAGCTCAATGTCCTTCCTTGGAACAGCTGTTTAAGAGCTATTTGCTCCTCACCTCCCCCTCATCACTCCCTGCTAAGCAGGAATTCCCCCCTCCCCTCTGCCTTGCGGAGAAGATATCTGTGTATTAGCTAGCAGACCACATGCTGAGTCTGTACTGAATCAATCATTCAGTTAATGTCCCTCTGCTTTCTTAATGGGGCAATAAACACTGGGGAAATGGGGGTGACACTGTTATCAGCCCCCCCAACCCCCACTTTTTGCCTGTCAGTTTGCTGCAGACAGTATACAGAAGCAGGGAGGGAGATGGAAAAGCTCCATATCAGCAAAAGATGCATGCACTGCACATAACCACTTTGTCTCAGTGCTAGCTGGGGGCTGGCAACACTCCCGCCCCTTGAGCAGTGAGCCAGGAAAAGCCTGGGACTGCAGGCAGGCTGAGGGTTTACAAACCTCCCTAATCAGAGCCTCCTGCTAGGACTTGGCCACAGCCCCGTCAGCTCAGCTCTGCAACCAAAGGGAGGGCTGCTTTAGCACCCCTGGCTTCCAGCCTGAGCCACTGCAGGCATGTGCCTGAATTTCCTCAGTCTAGAGAGATTGTCTGTATGGTTGGAAACCGGTTCAGCCTAGCCAGGTTAAACTAACTTGCAAAAGTTGAATCAATTCAGGCTCAGGCTGTTTGAATGTCTGTCCCTAGCTTTTATGGTACTTCTCTGCACTATGCAGTGATAACTACAGTTACTCTATATACTGGATGAATTCTGCCTTGGTTTGTAGCCCAGAAAGCACCATTAATGCCAGTACATCAGGTACACCTTTGATGTACTTCCAACCTCAGTGAGACAGATTTTTTCCAATAATGTTCTGACCATTGTAAAGCATAACTAAACCTCATGCTTGCAAATGTTTTACAATTGGTTAGGATTTTTAGATAATGGTGTCATCTGAGTTATTAAGGAATGTCATCTGGCAACATGGAGACATTTAGACATATGTAGCCATTGTACTCTTATTTGGATTATATTTTTGAGCCATGAACACTGTTATAGCAGTAAATAGTGATAGTAAGGAAAGCGAAGAAAAATGGGTTTGGATTTATTTTAGTATAACTAAATTAAGAGGTTTCTCTGGTGATGGATAGTATTTTCAGAAGTACCTGAGTCTCCTTGATTATCAAGGAGGTTCTCAAGTCTCATGTCAGGTGAGGAATACTGCCATAAAGCCCCATTAGTTTGCTCCTGATTAGTGTGTGCCATCGCCAGAAATTAGGTAGTAAGTTGTTTTTAACCTTTTTTCATTTGCAGACCCCTAAAAAATTTCAAATGGAGGTGTGGAGCCCTGTGGAAATTTTGATTGGAGGCGAGGACCCCTTTGAATTGTAAGTGTGGATATTCACATACTTTTGATTCATCATAGTCATCTTTCATGGACCCCTTAGACATAATCTGTGGACCCCCAGGGTTCTGCAGACCACAAGTTGAAAACCACTTGTCTAAGCCAGTTTAGTGCAGCCCTGAGTATGCACCCAGAGCTGTTCTCAGGCTTCTGTTTCAGATATGTTTCTTGGCTAAACTGCATAATAGCTGGGCTCTGATTCATGCTGAGAACACATTAGGTGGCAGGGTATTCTTTTGGTCAACATTCCTCATATTGGAACAGTAGAGCAGTGTATACCCGCTAACACATTTTTACAAGTTTTTGTCCATTAGTCAGAATGTTTGGGTGCCTGCTTGCCACAGATTTCAAAACAGATGCTAAACAGAGCCATCTACTGGTGTTGAGGCACAAGAATCACTAATGACAGAAGAGATGCAAAACAAATAATAAAAACAATGTAAACATACTTTGTTAAAGCGGAAAACATCTATGTAATATATTTTCTCACTGCAGATGCCGGTTGTAAAAAGAGAAATACACAGGAAGATTAAAAGCAAATGAATTTGACTGAGTGTAAATAAAATGATGAAATAATTTATCTTTATATCATCAGCTTGCAGGTTTACAAATCCAAGGGAATTTGTGTGTTTCCATCCCCAATACAGTTGTGAAAACTTAACCTATACTACTCTAAATAATAAATTACTTAGTGGAAATCTCTATTGTCAATGAATAATCAAAATTGGTGTACACATCCTGTTATTATCATGAACCTAGAAAGTGTGCTATCATTCTCAAAAAGATAGGGCTTATACCTCTGGGATGTATATATGTTAATACCATATGGGTGCTTTTTAGATGAAAGTAGATGGATATTTTCGTCTGACACCTAGAATGTGAGTTGCTTAATAAAGTAGTAACTCATCACTTAAACACTTCTATGTGTTGACGTGTAAGTTCTCCAAAAAGCATCTACCTCTTAATACCCTAATGCAGATCTTTGAAAACAAAGAAAGAAATTCTGTGTATACTAATTTAATATATTTTAAGTTTCTTTCTTATTTAAAAAAACTAACCAAGAGCCAGCTCCTGTCTTTTCACATTACCTGACTCTTTCATATTCCCTATTTAGACAAGAATTTTTCTCAGTAACATTTGATTTTTGTGATAAAATGTAAAATAGCTTGAACTAAGTATTGCTTCCAAGTAACTGAAGTCACATTCAGCTAATTTCAAATTGCTTTAGGGCTTTTGTTGTTCTGAACCAGGAAGCAGATTTATCAGGGTGTCTTAACCACATTTATCATCTCTTCTTACCATTGAAACTAGAAGTGTCACAGGGTCTCCCAGGAAAACTAAAATAAAATATTAAGAATAACCTTGACTGTTAATACCTTGCATAAGGTAGCCACGGCAGCAGTAGAATCAGGACTGCTAGCTCCAAGAAAAAATGAAAAATTCCTCTTTCTGATAAAAACCAGTGGAAAGATGCACTGCAGTAAGCTGCCTCTCAGGCTGTCTTAATACAGTCTTATTTATGTAGGAGAAATACATTAACTCTGCCTCTCTCCTTTTTCTATAATACATGCATTTACTTCAGAGAATACTATTGCAAAAATTACATGCAACTCTCATTTTTTACTTACTAGCAAGTGCTCTTCCATTAATGGATAGAAAAGAGAGATTTGGGGTAAGAAAAAGGTTTTAAAAAAATCACTGAGAAGTCAAAAACAGCTGAACAGATATATGTTCCATATATGCTCTGTGGATAATCTTCCATGTAACAAAGATTAGTGGGCTACTGGATAGGGTCCCAGCACTCCCTTCCCCAAATGGGAGGAGATTATTCTGGAGCAGTGTTTTTTCTACCTCTTTTTCATTTGTGGACCCCTGGAAAATTTTGAATAGAGGTGCAAACCCCTTTGAATCATAAGCGTGGGTATTCACATACTTTTGATTGATCATAGTAATCTTTTGTGGACCCCTTACATATAGTCTGCAGGCCCCCAGGGGCCTGTGGATCACAATTTGAAAAACACTGTTTTAGAGCTAGGCAGGAGTGTATGAAAGGGTAATTTGTAGGGTTTCCTTTCTTCTCCTAATCCTGCAAGAGCCCATCTTCCCTGTGGAGGAGCAATGAATCAGGAAATAATGTGCCCAAGGGTGACGAGGACATAGCTAGCTGAACAGATACCCTGCAAAGTGTATCTGTGCCCGTTAGGCATATGCACAGGAACTAACTGTGACAGGGGGCTATCTTGCAGCTGGTCAAATCATTGGCCCACCCACCTGCCTCGCTTGCCACACCTTTGATGTCACTGATAATTAGTTGTTTACAAGGTGGGAGGCTGCCCATTTAATGCCCAATACCAAGGCCATCTGTAGAAGTCCCTGTGCCTATCCTGTGAAGCACATCTCAACATTTCCACGGGATCTCTTACAGTCTCAGTTCTCTGACAAGCAGACAGCGTGTCCCTAGTGTTGTATAACTGGGACTGGGGTAAGGGCAACTACTCTTGCCTGCCATGACTTGTTCTTCTATATAACTTGGGAGGAAGATCTTAAACTCTGTCCATGCTGTCCTTAATCCAGCCTTGGCGCTGTCTTCTGAGGTTCTGCCTCCCCTACACCCCAGCTTACTCCAGTCTTTGAGATCTGAAATACATATTCCAGGGCACACAGACTATGCTTTCCTATAGTGCCTTCTGAGGTAGGTAATATATAAAGCAAAACAATACACAACTCAAAAATCACTCCAGGCCTTAGTCCCTTCTCACAGTCCTCTAGCTCAGAGTCCTTGTCTTGCGAGACCCTTTTGGATGTTAGGGTCTGCAGTAAGAATGGTCACCTGTGAATCACTCTGTGCCCCACTGTACTCACAATCCTTCTCTGTCTTCTCTTTCAGGTCCAACGACCCTGGTCAGGCCCCAATCACCTGTCCCTGACTAGTAGGACCAACCTGTGGGTAAGTCATTCAGCTTCTCTGAGTTGCCTTGGTGGGTGCTTTCCACCATTCACCACTCCTGGGGCTTCCAGACCTTGCTTCTGGTCCATCTGTCTTTTCAGGTCGAGCTGTTTTTAACCTGGGTGTGGGGTTCCTGCCCCTTAAGTGCTGGTGACACGTGCTTATAAAGTATGATCACACCAGTACCGGGGTTTCCCCGTTGCTTGTCCTTTTACTCAGAGATATTTTATGTCACTGTTCCTCCACATTGCACCAGCTCTGCAGGTAAGGTTTTTCTCATATTTCTTTTACACCATCACAGCGTCATACACAGCTCTGAACCTTCCTTTATGCTGTGTCCCATGCCTCACAGATAGCATCATTATCTGGCTTTGGCCCCAAGATGGACCTCTTTCCATGCCTACCTGGCATTTGGGCTCTGCCTAGATCCCTCCTAATCAGGCGGTCTATTCCACCATCATTTTGGGTGGCAAAACTCCCTAATCCCTTTTCTCTCATGACTGTGGCCCCCTCCAGGACCTTTGGCTTCACTGGCCCTGGCCTTGCCTCTAGTCCAGTTGGGACTCAGCCTCTAGTCCCGGCCGTCCCTTGCAGTGGGCACTCTAGCCCCAGCATGGGCCAGTGAGGTTATTTTGGGTAGGTACAGAACCGCTTGACCTCACACTCCCTTATGGGTCTGCCATCTCAGGCCCCTCCTAACATATCTTGCTCTCTACTCAGGCCGGCCTATGTGCAGTCCTTTGGGCCCCCTCATATGAACCCTACTCTATGTGGCCCATGCACATTCCTTCAGGCCTGTCATACAGACTCTACTCTGCACAGCCCAATCAATCATTTACATGCCCCATCACTGAGGCTCTCACCCTTACACCCCTTGGGTCTCAGGCCACTGATAGCAAGGCCTGGACCCTTGCCTGTCCCCTCTAATGGGTAACCCACCAGGTCACGAGGGCTGAGGCTATATAATGCCCCATACTCACCTTTCACTAGGGTGGCACTGGTGTGCCATTTCCTGGGGACCCCTCTGCCACAGGCAGCCCCATCACACCATTCTACCTCACCAGGGTGTAGTTTTAGGTCATTCCCCAGGCATTTGGACTGGAACCTCCTCCATCTCCATAGTTCCTACCTTTCATCTCCAGGTGTTCTGGGAGCAGCAGCTCTGGCTGGGTAATGTTCTCCCTCCAGCTCCCTGCAGCAACTGCTTGCTTAGCTCTGAGGGCCTGGGTTGATAGCAAGGCTGCTTAGCTCCATCCTCCAATCTGGAAGGCCCCTTCTGGTTATGTGCCTACCTTGTTGAATCGCACCCCACCTGCCAGCTGCTCTACAGCCTGCTCAATTCTCTTAAAGCAGGAGGCACCAAAGGTGCCCTGCCACATAACATAATTCCAATCAGCATAAGCTCCTTGTAGATGCCTGCATCCATGTTGGATAGGGCCAAGAGGATTGGTGGAGGTCTGGGGGGAGATGCTATGGCAACAAAATATGGAGGGGAGTGTGTTGCTATGATGAGGAAGAGTGAACCAGACTTCTCTCTGAATAAGCTGATATACTGAATGGCTTTGGCCTCCTCTCCTCAGACCCTCCAAGTGGTCATACAGCCATGCTTCCTGTCCAGGCCTCTTTGTTCTCGTAAAAGGTATTCCAAGGAAATTCTGAGATATTAGGGGTACACTGATAGAGATTTTTGGGGCCGATACTGATATCTGATTTTTAAGGGGGCATATCAGCCAATACCAATTCAATTTCTGATATGGCATGGAGAGCTGCCTCCAGCTGGTAAGTCCATTGTGGTGGAAGAGAAGTGGGGAGAGAAGGAGCTTGGGGTGGGCAGATCAACCCCCACCCCTGCA
>NW_017729029.1:69969344-69969909 GCF_001723915.1 Gavialis gangeticus | reverse complement strand
GGGGGGGGGGGGGGGGCAGGGTGCAGGATGGATCCATGGCTCATCAGCAGGGGCAGCTTCCATCACTGTGTGCACTCTGGGAAGGCATGGGGGTGTGTGCCCCCAGATCTGTGCAGGACAGGGCGAACTGCAGTTGCAGGCAGGAGCTGGGGCTGCACCTGGCTCTTCTTGCTGGGGGCTGGGCTCGGGGCAAGGACTACAGAGGGGACTACAGCCACCCCAAATTTGCTGTAGCTCCCTCGCAGTGCCACAGCCACCGTGCGCCCAGCACAGCTCCAGGTCAATGCCCTGCCTCCCCCCACATGCTGGGAAGAGCTGGGGCTGCGCCAGGTGAATGGCAGTGCTGGGAGGGAGCTACAGCATAATTTGGGGTGGCTGCAGCCCCCTCCATAGCTCCTGCTCTGAGCCCAGCCCCCGCTGAGAAAAGCCTGGCATAGCCTCAGCTCCAGCCTGCAGCTGCAGTGCGCCTACCCCACCACACCCTACCCTGCACAGATCTGGGGGCACATGTCCCCCATGCCTTCCCAGGGTGCAAGCAGCTGTGGGAGCCGCCCTCCCAGTGAGC
>NW_017729029.1:69936726-69969224 GCF_001723915.1 Gavialis gangeticus | reverse complement strand
CAACACCTGCCTCTGCCCCTGCTTCTGTCCCCTTCCTCACCAAGGCAGGGTGTTTATCTGCACCCCCCCATGCCCCTTCTCTCCCCACTCCCCTTCCACCACAATGAACTTATCAGCTGGAAGCAGCTGTTCACGCTTCCAGGCTGCACTCCTCACTGCCTGAGTGCGGTGCTGTGGCTGCATACACACACAAGCATTTATTGGCCAAAGTATTGGCCCCATCAGGCCAATTTCCGATACAGCCAATTTTCTTTATATTGGTACTGATCCGATCTTGGACTGATGTATCAGTGCATCTTAATGAGATATATACCTCTAGGGGATTTGTAAGCTGGCTCTGATGCTTCCCAATAGGATGCCTAGAATGATACTGAGCTTGGAGAAGGCAGTAAAGAGAATTTAAGTAGTGAAAAAACACTCTTAAAGAAGCTCAAAGGCATCTACTAACATCTCATGAGAGCCCAGTGAAGCTCCACTCCTTCATAAGAGTGCATGGGCAGAATCCTACTTCCAGGCCTGTAGAAGCACTGGAGTGATTTACAGAAGTGTGATGATAAAAGCCTTGTTGAAGTGCACAATCCAATTTGAAGCAACTACCCCTCCCCCACTCTGGCCCACCCCCAAAAAAGCAGCCCAGCTCTCAAAGAATGTGGCTGTGGATAAATTGTGAGTCTAGCTATATTTGGATTTAAACCAGTGGTGCTCAAGGTTCTGGGCCTGTGACCCAGGTGAATGGTAATGGGCGGGTCTACAGGCCAGATCAGGCCATACACCTCCCAGGAGGTGGGTTCCAGGAGCATGCTGGCATTGGGCTCCTGGGCTCCATGCCACCCTTGTGCACTGGGATCAGGCTTCAGGGCCCTGTACCGCCCCCACCTGGCCCCCATGTGCCAGGATCAGGCTTGGCACCTTGCACTGCTGTCACTTGGCCCCTTGTGCCAGGTTCAGGTCCCATGCTTTCCTGTGCACTATAGTGCCAGAAGTTGAGCACCCCTAGTTTAAACAATTTTTCCTAGCAAATTTTTTATACTTGTTTGTTTTAAACTTCCATTGTTTAAAAAAAAACAACTCCTTACTAAGTGTACAGTCATAACAATGTTTACAAAATTATACAACCAGCTCTGTAGATAAAGCTATCCCTAGGGCAGGTGAGTAGTGGCTTTACAATCTTTCTTTGCCTGTTATTTATCAAAGGAATACCTGAGAAGAACTATTCCTCAGAGATATCTTAATAGATTGGCATTTTAACACTCTTCAGAGCCTATCCTGATCCCGTTATTCACTGGCTAGGATTCTATCCAAGTGGGTGTTTTGCCACCAAATTCAGTGGGACTTGGATTTAATTCTCTGACTGCAAGTTGTTCCCTTGAATTGCATAGAACTACTCACAAAATAAGGGTGCTAATTGACATGAGCAGAGATATCAGAGTCTGGCCCAGAAAAATGTAGGGAAAAAAGGATGAGAGAAAGACAAGAAAATAAAAATGTGCTATTTTTAATTTGGACATGTAACTTAAAAAATATATATATATATAAAAATTGGTTGGGATGAAACAATTCCCTAGTGGGACCTGGACTAAATTGATAATCTGATGTTTCAGGGGTTTTTTTGTTCAATAGAGTCACACTTGTCTTCATAAATCAAGATCATTTCTTGGCAGAAAAAAATAATCAGGAGGGGTTTTTTTAAATTTCCATCAGTGACAGATCACAATATGCAGCTGGGACAAAAAACTTATATGGAACAAGCAAAAAAATCTCTAAAATACCTGTACTTACCAACACACAGTATTCCTGCCACTGGAAGGGAATGCAGGTAACAAAGTGAAAATATCACCCACGATAATCTTTCTGTACTTCCTAGCAAGTTCTGAAGTCAGCTAGCATATAGGTATTGCCCCACACAATACGTCAAATGTCATCAGTTTTTTCCCAAATTGAGAGTAAAACTTTGACAGCTTGAACCCCACCAATGGTGCCTCTAGTCCAGTACAAACACTGGAGAAGTAGGAATGCGATACTCACATTTCTTTTAGGTCCTGCTTAAGTTGCATACGTCTTGGTAAATCCCAAAGCCTATGACATATACAGGCTGCTATGAAGTACAAGGTTCATTCAGTAGGTGACACATGAAACTGTGACGTGTTCAACTTCAGCCCAATTATTGTTTGTTATTACTGATAACATATAGTAACTACTTTACAGATATCAAGCTAAGTAAATATGATCTTTGTCAGCAATTAACTTTGTAATTCTTTATCTTAAATGCAATGGAATATAGAGCACTGGTTTAACTTACGTATTTAGTTGTTTTTCAGTTATCTCTTATTTGGTAAAAATAATTAATACAGGCTGTCCATTACTTGGGGAAGATTACAAGATGCAAGTGTAGTCCTAATCACATTCAAATAAAATATATATTAGTCTAACTTAACCAAATGAACAAGATTATTATTATGGATGATTATCTCATAGAATTTCTTTAGGGAACATTATTTTCTTATATTATCCTGTAACTGTTTCAATTAGGGTTTTTTGAGAAAAATGGGAATTGGGTTCAATATTAGAAAATGTTTTAGTAGTGAAGGAAAGGTGACATTGGGAAGATTGGTTCAAATAAGTTACTGAAATGCCATAACTAGAGGAATTAAAGAAATTTATTATACTTATTACTTTATTAGCCTTTGCCACTTCAGGGAACACAGCCTCAATTCTGTCTCATAGCAATCATTTCATAGTCTGATTATCTATATCACTGAGATATAATGATCAGGTCTTTAATGGGAGTAAATCAGCCTATTTCCATTAAAGAAATAAAACAAACAAACCAAAAGCTCTAACATACACCAAATGAGGTTCTGGCTCATTGTCTAATGTAATGTGTAACAAAAAAGATTTCTCCTTGAGCTTGCATTTTTCTTAGCCAATACATTTATTTCTAATGTCCCCATCTTTTGGTACCTAACTCCCATATACCTAATAGAAAATAACATAATTTCCATTTGAAATACTATAATCTTCTCCCTTACCCACACATTTATTTCTTGCCATGGCTCGACTGCTTCCAGGACATGAATGAGGTCATTCAAAAATAACTTAAGGGTCTCCATACTGCACTGCAATCTTCAGTATAGAGAGATACACAGCAAAGACACAAGACTGAGTAGGAAGAGAGAAGCTGGGGCCAGATATAAGTAAAAAGGAAGAGCAGGAGCTTCTGAAGAAGTAGTTGGAGAGGGAAGTGAAGAGCAGAGGACAGGAAGAGTAAGTGAATGACAGTGTCAAAAGCAGAAAATAGTTCAAGGAGGATAAGAACAGAGAAGAGGCCTTTGGACTTGGCTATAAGGAAATTATCAATTAACTTGGTATATGCTAAACTCTTTGAATATTCTGTGGGCTTTATTTGTTAAGCCTCTGATTATTTTTGTCTCCTCTGGTTCCTTGTTCAGTATTATCCTTTTACAAATGACTTCATGCACAATATTTTGTATATTGCTGTAATGAAGCTGTGCAGTGGTAACAATAGTGGAAGGAACAGAAATGTACCAGGGCAGAGTATTCATGATATGGATCTTTTGTTTCAAATACAGAGTAGTGTGTGGGTTTTAATAGCTGTGACATAACTTGGTCTTAAAAGCCTCTTTGAAAAGAAAAGTAAAGTATACCTTGTTTAAGCATTTGTCTTTCTCAGACTGTTACAAAAAACAAGTCAGTGCAATATGTAGTAAAAAAATTACCACTTTCATAGGGTTTGATTTTATTAATAAATAGATCAACAATCACACATGAATTCAAGCCAGACTTGGTTGCTTCCAGGGTACCTACTTCAAGGCTGCTCAGTCAACATCCACTGTCTTCCTGTATTATGTCAGCAGAGAAGCAGGTGACCTACATTAGTAAATTAGCAAAACATACATAGCATTTTTTACAGAATCAGAATCTGGTTAGTAGGTAGGGCTGTGCGAAGTTTCAATGGTTGTTTTGTTTTGACACTGTTTTGACTTGTTTTGAGCTTGAAACAGCGAAACTGAAACAAAATGAAGGGCTTCAAAACAGCCTCAAAGTGAAATGAGGCCCGTCAAAATGTTTTGAAAGTTTTGAAACATTTTGAATTTTGAAGCAGCTAGTTGGGTGGTAGGAGACAGGGGAGAGTGATGAGCTAATCACAGCACTGGGGAACTCAGCCAGGCTGAAGGAAGCCCCTCCTGCAGCCCAGCTGAGTTCCCAGCTCATTGCGGTGCTGGGGAACTCAGCAGGGCTGGAGGAGGCACTTCCTCCAGTCTGGCTGAGTTCCCCAGCACTGTGATCAGCTAGGAACTCAGCCCAACTGGGGGAGGCACTTCCCCCAGCCGGGCTCAGTTCCCCAGCGCTGGGTCCCAGGAGGCAGGAGCAGCATCCTGTGATCGGGCAGGCAGACTGCGGGGGGCTGCAGGGGCTCTGCTGGACTCCTCCTGGGGGTGCGGGTCCCTGATCTGCCTGCTGGATCACAGGGTGCTGCTCCTGCTCCCCAGCTCCTGCTTGTCAGCAGCCTGAGGTGCAGTGTCCTAGAAACCCATACACCTATATCCTTGAAACTTGGCAGGCTTCATGCCCTCAGAAGGGGCTACCATCCCTGCAAGTTTCATAGCAATCAGACAAGACATGACAAAGTTATAACCTATGCGCGAAATGTCAAAACAGCAAAACCATTTTGACAAAACAGAATGGAACAGTGCTTTTGAAATGAAACAAAACTTGAAACAAAATACTGTTCCATCTAAAGGTCAAAACAGATGTTGAAGCAGAATGCTACTGTTTCGCACAGCCTTACTAGTAGGTAGAGTTTTTAAAGAAACTCTGTTGGCCTGTTGCAACTTTGTTACTGGGCTTCTAGGCTAGAAAAAAAATAGGTGCTGGTGAACCAGCCATGCATACAATTTGTTCTTACTTATATTTACAGTTACATCATATTCAGGCACAGTTTAGCTGCACTTTATGTTAAGAACAATTGTGACAAGTAGTTTCTAGTTTCTTTGTCTTCTGGATATTACTGTCTTTTTCTGAATGCATATCAGATACTTAGCTTATTCCAGTGTCTTTTGCATTGCTATCCACATTCTGCTTCATGGTTTTTCCTACCTAGCCAATGAAAAGATGAGTCATGTGGCTACACTTTCATTGAAGACTGGTAGAATGTATTTCCATTAGTTACTGATGACATTATAAGTCATCAGTGGTGGAGCAAAATGTTGTCAATTATGAAAGGTCATGAATAACTATGAAAATAAATATCATATTCAGTCACTGTGACTGAATATCTTTTATCTTATAAGCCAGCAGCTTCTGCTTTTATATCAGTGCTTATTATATTTGAATGGCAAAGGTCTGGAATACTGATCAGTATATATTTTTAGTGCTGGATGAGCCTTAACGCTGGATGAGTCTTAGAAGTACTGTAGATAGAGAAGGCAGCAAATGTAGATAGGCAACAGGTGTTTGAATAGAATAATAGTAAAGCTTAAGGTGTTTTGATAAATACATCCACATTCGTTGCTGTCGTTGCTGTAGTAGTATGTTACTGGTAAGTGAAGGGAGATAGTTAGGATAACAGAATATTATACAAACAACTGATTTCAGTGCTTTGTGTGATCATATTAAATATAGAAACAAGGTAGAGTAAACTGATTTTATTAGCATGAGTTTGGGGAAAACACGTTATTCACAAGTGTCAAATTCACAAATGAGTTTTGTAGGTCATTTCAAAATGTCACTCCAAATTTTCATAGTTCTTTGTACGGATGTATATGCTATAAACATGAATAGTTCGGGTAGGTTAACGTTATATTCGGATTCATTTTTTTTATTCCCTGGTCAGCAAAGCCAAGAACTTTAGTTGTCACAGACCTGATTATCATATAATTAAATCAATGCAAAACCAATTTAAATGAGAAGAAAATTGAGCCTTAGGGCTAAGTACAAACATTCTGAAAGCCTGAGGTGGAATTGATCTAAGTTGCACAGTTTTCCATAAGCGATGTAGTATAGATCGGTAGTGAACAGAATGCACATTTGCCCTTTGGTGGGGGGAGCATGGGGGTGGGGAAGGACGTGCAAATTTTAGACCAGGTTTCATCAGTTTTAAACCAATCTCTGTGCTAAAACTTCCATTCTGTTATGGGTCTCTAGACCAGTTTTGTATTACCTCTACTGGTAAAACTGTAATGTCTGTACCTGGCCTAGGAGTTTAACTATACAGAGAACTGAAATAAAAGTGAGTCCAAGACATGATCCAAAATGTTAATCTTTTATAAGAGGCCTTCAAATGGCTAAACTGAGTACAAGTTCCATTATGCAGAGCTTCAAGGTGCCTATACAAGTGGTCCAATGTGTTCTAATTGGAACACATCAGAGCAGACTTGATTAATCAGTTAAACTTATTTAATTAATTAACCACTTAATCTAATTACATTGCACTAGTGTGCCTCGTCATCATGTGTATTCAGCATCTTGCATCTCAAAATGGTGGCAGGGGTGCTTTAATTAAAACTTGTCAAATGAACTTTAGTTAAAGCACCCCTGCAACCGTTTTGAAATGTAGGATGCTGAATATATATATATATTGTGTGTGTGTGTATGCGTATGTGTGTATATGTACATACGTATATCTTCAAACAGAAGCATGTGTGTGTGTATCTTTTATAGTTGTCAATGTTGTTTTTTTAATGAGTAGAAATAATACTCACATCTGACTGGAATACTTTAGATATCTACTTTAAACAATGACATCTGCATCCAAATCGTGGGATAATGGAAGTGCCTGCATTTCACTTGAACAATAAACAATTATCCACCCATTATTGTTTTCAGAAATCAGTTGCTATGCTATAATGGTACTCCTAAATTTTGAGGAATCATCCTAGATAGAACACTCTCCTATAAAAAAAATCACTGAGCTATGTTAAAAACCCATAATAAGCTGCTCCAGAAACTCACTGGGACTTCTTGGGGAGCTGATGTCAATGAACTGAGAACAACAGCCTTAGTGTTGGTCTACTCTTTGGCAGAATCAGTATTAACACTGATAAAGTTGACACAACTTAACCAAGCAATACAAATCATTGCAGGAACAATCCAATCTGCCCCTCTTCAGTGGCTCCTTATTCTTAATAACATACATCCTTTCCCATTTAGAAGAAAATGTGCTTTAACTAAATTATGGACAAAAATAAAAAATACCCTACAGCTGCCTATACACGAAGATCTTTTAAACCCACTGCATCTGAGATTAAAATCTCGACATCCTTCTTGGAGAACAGCAATTCAACTTGAGCAAGACTCATTTAACTTCCAAGATGCCTGGATACAAGAGTGACTCAATTCACCTACTAGTACAGAGGTAAAATTATTACTACAGATCCTACCATTAGATCAACTGGCTTTGATCTCCCTAGACATCTTTGGTCTTCTCTAAACGGAATTGAGACAGGCCCTGGCAGATGTGGATTTCTGTTACATTGATGGGTTTGGACTAGCTCACCAGATTGTGACTGTGGTGCCCCTTTCCAAACTTTGAATCACATCACTTCTGAATGCCCTCTCCATGCATTTAATGGAACTCTATTGGATCTGCATAACACTATACCTGAGACTATCAGCTGGCTGCAAAATTTGGACATAATATTTTGAATACGTTTCTTCTTGCTTTGTGACCACTGTATCATCATATGCTAAAAAACTCCCCAGAAAAACAAAACCTTTTATTATATTATATGCAACAGGAGAGAAGCCTGGGTAAACAGGAATCTCTTCAATAAGCTTAAATGTAAAAAAGCAATCTTATAAAAAGTGGAAACTTGGTTATTGTACTAAGGAAGAATATTGCGTGAGGAATAAAATTAGAACAGTTGATACTTGGAAAGATTAGGAAGATGGTCACCAAGAAGTCTACTGTGAAATACTTAGAGGAGAATGAGGTTATCAGGAATAACCAGCATGGATTCACCAAGAGCAAGACTGCCTGACCAACCTGATTTCCAATGAGGCCACCTTTACTTTATAAAGTGAAGGCCCTGTGGATGGGGGGAGAGCAGTGGATGTGACATACTTTGAATGTAGCAAAGATTTTGACACCATCTCCCACACCATTCTCCTTAAGCTAAAGAAATACAGGCTAGATGAAAGAACTGTAAGGTGGATTCATAATTGGTTGGATTGTCATGCTCAGCAAGTAGTCATCAATGGCTTATTGTGTTGTTGGGAGGAAATATCAAATGGGTTTCCTCAGTGGTCTGTCCTAGGTCTTGTATTATTTAATATCTTCATTAATGATTTGGATGATAAGATTAAATGTATGCTTAGCAAATTTGCAGGTGACACCAAGTTGTATGGAATTACAGACACTCTGGAGATCAGGGCTAGGATCAGGAATGATCTGAATAGACTGAAAAAATGAACCTCAGTCAATCAGATGAGATTCAACAAGGACAAGTGCTAAACCTTGCACTTGGGATGGAATAATTTCATATACAAATAGGGACTGGGAAATAACTTGCTAGGCTGTAGTATTGCAGAGAAGAACCAGGAGATCACAATGAATCATAAGCTGAATATGAGCCAACAGCATCTTACTGAGAAAAAGCCAACAGCATACAGTATTAGCAGGAGTGTCACTTGCAGATCAATGAGACTTGATTTTTCTGTTTTATTCAGCACTGGTGAAGCCTCACCTGGATACTGTGTCAAGTTATGGGCAATTCAAGAAGGATGTAGCTAGATTGGAAAGAGTCTAGTAGAGAATGATAAAAACAATTAGAGCCCTATGAAGCAAGACTTATGAGGAAAGGATGAAAGAACTAGGGTTGTTTGGTCTGGAGAAGAGAAAACCGAGTGGGCATTTGATAACAGTCTTCATATACCTGAAAGGTAGTTACAGAGATGGAAATGGATTTTTCTCCATTGAAATGTCAAGATGGGCTTTTCTCTGTGATTGTAGGGCAGAGGGCTAGGAGCAATGGCTTCAAGCTTCAGCAGGAGAACTTTAAATTGGAGATTAGGAGGATGCTCAAGAATTAGAAGAGGCTACCTAGAGAAACTGTAGGATCTTTATCCTTGGAACCTTTCAAGAGCAGGTTAGACAGGGGTTTGCCTGGGCCGGGTTAATCAGGTATGATCTGGCCTTGATCGGGGGCTGGACTCAATGTTCTCGTGAGGTCCCTTCCATCCCTACTTTCCTGTGGTCCTGGACAGAAATTCTGTCTTTGGATCAGGCCACCTTCACTGTATTTCAGGCAAGTACAATTTTGGAGGGAGATATGACAGCTGAGTGGAGGTTTTCATGCAAGTTGACTTGAAAGTTGTTAGAGAACAATGTTTTATTAAGTTTCTCAGGTTGCTACCATATTATAATAAAACTGAAGCAGATTGTCACAGGGCAGTTTGCTCTCTAAAAAAATGGTTTCAGCTAAACATAGTTTAGCTACCTCACAGGTGAGACTTATCTGGTAGTTATAAAAGACAGCAGGTGTCTGCAGAGGACAGATGTGTGCAGGCTGGTTTCTGTGACAAGTTTTGGAGCAGGGTGACTTTTAGGTAGGCAGGTCTTTTTGAGACTATGGATGTCTAATGCATTGACAATAAAAGAGCAGATGATTTACGCATGCTTAAAGGCCAAAGCAACAGAAAATGGCCTGAGTATAAATGAAAATTGGTCCCTGCCTGTACACTTTCAACAAGCAATTCCTGAGGGAATAACAGTTTATTTATATGTTACTTCCTCAGGAAATGTTTTATTTATGAAATAAGATTTTATATTGTAAGAATATAAGGTGCATGCGTACACTTTGTGGGCTAGGACATAATAGGACGTAATATCTTCTAATTTTCACTGGCTGAATTGTAACTAATGAAACATAGTGCTTTAATAGCACTTTTCTTTGCCCTACATATTTGCATTGTGAATAAAGAGGGGTAGGCAAGCTGAAAGAAAATTGCTTCCTGTAACACTTGGCTTAGCTCTTTGTTTAAGGTTTTCTCATTGCAGTCTTTATATCCTGATTTTTAAGCCCGGTTTTGGAGGAACTGCTTTCTCTTTATGATTTCCTTCAATGAGATACAGGATATTTGCTTGTCAGTTGTTGCTGTTGAAGAGGAGAAAGCAATTTTGTAGTGCTTATTGCTGTGTTGCTGAGCCTGATCATGTATCGCCTCATTTTATCTTTTTATATGTAGATAAGAGGCCACAGCCCTCTTTCTTTTAATGTATTTTGTGATTGCCATTAGTGTATAGATTTTCCTGAAATTGTCAAAGTTCAGGACAGCTCTCAGCTAAACAGCTATACTCTCACTACTGGCCACAGAATCATTTCAGTTGCTGCCAAGCCTACGGCCAAACAAAAAAGGAAATTTGAAAGACAAATAAAAGAGGCCTTACACATTACAAATAACTATTAAGAAGCCTCATGAAGATGAAGAATAAACCAGAAAATAACCTGTCTAGTTTTAACACCACATTAGTCCATGACCATGAGATTTTTTTTTTTTAAGAATTCTGTGATGGAAAATAATATCCAATGGTTTTACCTAGAAGGTAGGACACCATGGCATCTACATGTGCATTAACACACTTTTTACTTAATGTGTATTAAAGTTAGGCAGGAAAGGTTGTTTGGATAGATGTGATATCTTTTATTAGACTAACTAAACAGTTGGAAAAATTGTTCTTTGTGAGCTTTAGGGCACAAACACCCTTATTCAGGCATAGGGAGAGTCTGTCCTCTCCCTATTCCTGAAGAAGGGTGTTTGTTTCTGAAACATGAGTTGCCATTACATGAGATGCTCTGGGCACTTTAATTTGAGCAGATCTTATAGCCACTTTAAAGGTCGTCTTCCCCCCACCCTGGAGCACATGTGTAAACACTCTTAGATATATTCATGCATTCCTGTTGGTGCTGTTGTATGAGAAAACAGAATTAAGTCCTCCGCCTTTTAAGCAATGAATCAACAGTGGGTGTATCTATACATTTAGTTAGTGCAACACAGTAAACTCCAGCACAATTTGTGCCAGAGTTAACAGTTCCTGGGCACAGTGTCACCCAGGACTGCAGCAGTTTGAGTCAGGGTGGAGCATTCCTGGGCTGGCAGCAGGCTTGGGGAGTCAGACCCAGGCTCCAGGTCAAGGCATTGGCAGTGGAGGGCTTGGCTGGGCCACAAGAGTGCCCAAAGAGAGGAACCTTGTGGCTAGGGGGCAGGCAGGGATCTGGTTCCTTGGTGCCTGGGCTGACTGGGTGCAGTTTATTCCCAGGTCAGCATTTGCACGTGTATTTAGGTGCAGTTATTTTTGCCTCTGTAAGATAATACTGTTCTCGACAGTACTATGTTAGGATGGCGAAAATTAGTTTGCTGTGGTCTAATAGTATTGCACGTGTAGACTGTGATGTTTTACACTGGCAGCAAATTTGTCTACTGTGCAGTTAAGTGTAAGTGTGGATGCACCCAGTGAATAGGGCTCAGCACATGCAATGCAGCAATTAATACAGACAGTATTTAATTGGGAGAAAGCTAACAGCAGGAAGTAGAATATGTTGAACGGTCTGTTAAATGACTTCAGTATCTTTTATTTCCACATTTATTTACTCAGCCAAACACCTTTTATAAACCCTATAATCTGTCAACGTGCCCCAACCCCAGTTCTGTCACTGCTTAGGAAGCTATTTTGGGGACTCGCTATGTCCCTAGCACCACTACGACTTAGTAGATGTCATTCTTTTGGACATTTCAATGATAAATATAGCTGATAAAGCACAACATTGTCCTCCATAGAGTCATTTGTCTAAGAAAAAGTTTATCTGCTGCTCTGGATGTTTAAAGAAGCTAAAGAAATAAATATATGTTGATATCATTTGAGATGCAGGATTATCAATCATTGTGCATTTCATACTATTATTCTTGGAATATTATGTAGATTAGCAGTCTAGTCATGAGCCTGTACTTTACAATTCTCTTTAGAGCACCAGGAAATCTATAATTTACCAGTATAACTCAATTTCCAGCTTTGATAGGTTGATAAATAAAAGTAGCTCTACTTTTCTTCCTCTAGTATGTTTTAAAAATATTTCTTCCCATATGTAAAATGCTGCATTTTGAATGTTATATTAATAATATCTAGCATGAGGTATGAGCTGTTTCCAGTATCCCTGTTAAATGGGGCATCTCTACTCCCTACTGAAAGTACCAAAATTAACACATGCATTAGAAATCAATGAAACAATAATTTCAGATAAAAATGTCGGAAGTAACAAAATATGCACTTAGCTCTACCATCCAACTGTGTTGGTACTTCTATCCCCTTCCTGCCTCCTTTGTTTTGTATTTAGTTTATTTTGACTGGGATCTTGGTCTGAGGACTAGATGGGCAGAGACATGCAAACTCATATGGCCCTGAAACCTGTGGGGCTTCAGATAGGATCTGTTTTTTTGTTTTGTTTTTTTGTTTTTTTACAGATTCTCTTCCATAACAGGCTAGGAGCTTATACTGTAAAAGTCTTTGGGATATGTGATCTGCTTTCAGATCTCTGAGAAATGCCTACAACGACCCTTATAAATAATATGTAACTATTAGTTCCTAGAATTCATCAACTATAGTAAAATGCATTTCAAATTACTACATACAACTCCTTAAAAATTACAATCCATCGGTCAGTTTCAACGTAGAGATAAAACTGGATGCAGTCAGCTGTGCTGCTTCAACATACAAGGCATTCTCAGGAGTGGATTTCTGGCATTGTGGATCAAGTACTATATAAAATATTATTATACCCAGTTATTCAATCATAATAGTAAAACACTAGTAGGATATATAAAGAAGGAGTGAACATGATCCTGATGTCTAAATACAGAAGTCTAAAACAAGAAATAAGATACCTGGAGCCTTTACAAAAGCCTTCTACTTGGGAGGCAGCTGTGGTTGGTTTCAAATACGAGGAGAAAAACAAAACCAATTTAGGAACATATGAATTTAATAGGGCTCATTCTTGGTCTGTTTTGACTTAGTCACTGCTCTCTGCTGAAGGTGCATGAATACTATGCAAATTATTATTTGATCCAAGGTATGATGGTCTATTGCTTCTTGACCTGATGGTCTCAGATCCAATATTGTATCTTCTACTTTCAGGCTGATCTTCACACACAGTGTACAGACAGATGTAACAACTGTACCAATATCAAAAGATACTGATAGAAGCTACTATGATGGAATTATTATGGCTACATACTTCTGCTGAAATAACAGTATCACAGAACTGTTGTAACTGCCTCATTTAGGGTTAAAGTTACAGTAATTTAGCTGACTTATCTCTATAGGGCCATACAGGCATAACAGTTACCTTGTAGCATCTGATGTGCACTCCCAAGCAGCAGCTCACCCTCCTCTTTTTTAAAGTGGTTAAAATGTGTATTTGTCCAAGATTTACACAATATTCAGATGTTTTTCTAGACAATATCCAAATAAGTCCATGTGGCAGAAATGGAGCTGGTAGCAATAATAGCATAAGGTATCCCTGCAGCATAGGTTAAATTCACATTCCAAAACCAACAATACTTGGCAAGATAATATCTCATAAAGAAGACCTTGTTCCTGTAGTGTGTCATTTTTCCGTTCTGATTAGTTGAAAATTCATATTGTGGATGCTGTTGACTTGGATGATGATGTGTGGACTAAATGTTTCATCTGGAATGAAACTTGCTGAGGGGAAATTATTAGATGTTAGTGCAAACAAGATAGACCACTTGCTGAGATTAGCCAGAGGCACCTATGCATTCTCATTGGCTTTCTGCCTATATCTTCTTAGACAATGCATATAGGAAATGAAAGCCATAAAATATTGATTAAGATGATGATACTTGTATTGACAAGTTTTCTTTCCTGGGGCTGACATGAAAAAGGTGACTTTTTAAAGAGGGATAGGGGGTGGGGAGGAGAAAGGGAGAGAGTGGGATGGGGAGAGGGAGAAAGCTAAATTTATTAGCTGTATTCTAAGGATATATTTACCAAAAAGTTGCCACATGCCATTTGAATGGGATCTTGAATAATCTACTGGGCATCACTGAGCAGAGATCTCTATACTCTTCCTAGCAAGAGTGTATTGTTATTAATGCTTCCAAATAAAGAATGTTTGTGAATAATTTCAGCTCTTAACTCTTTTTGCTAGTGTTCTCCTAAAGTCAGGCAACCTTCAGCTGTATCTCAAACTCCTCCCTTTTTAAAGAATCCTTCATTGTATGAAGATTTGGTAGTGTCCTTTAAACCTTTGTAAAAATAGAGGTTTATAGGAGTGATTGTTGGACAAAATTTCCATCCTAGTTCTGCAAACGCAAGGTTTCAGAATAGGTAGGATAAATATATAAGTTTTCAAGTTCTTCTCCAAGCTGAACGAAGACTGTCTCTTTTAGGTTTGCCAATCACTTTGCAGACCCAGGTGTAATGCTACCATACCAAGTCTAAAATTTCAGAATGAATGTGCCTTCACTAAAGTGGCACAAGGGGGCACCATTGTCAATGTCATAACTGCAAAGCTCAGTAAATGCAATCTTCTTTACATAGCTGCATTACTGGCTTTTTTTTTTTTAGAGGAATGCAAACTCTCAAGTGCCTATGGCAACAGAGATGGAGAGCTTTTTCTAGAAAGCTTTACAGGATCGACTAGTGCTGGATTCAAATATCAAGATGTATTCCATATTATTTTTATTGGACCAACTTTATAGTTGAAGAGATGATAAACAAGCTTTCCAAATGGATTAGGTCACCTGAGCAAGGGCACCGTGCGCACTAAAGCTTGTCAAACATAACTCCTAATGAAGACAGGACAGATTTGCAACTTAGACTAGTGATAAAGATAGCTTAATAGAAGATAAATATTAGCAATCAAATTTTCCTTCTGGTATGTTTCCGAGGTCCATGTGGCTACAATATTGCTCCAAGTAATAATTCAGCGTTCACCAGAATGGAGAACTGGCCCAGCAGCATCATGTAACTCTCATGCAGAGGGGATAGATTCATTAAGGAAGGGTCAATTTTCTCCTGTTACCAAATGCTAGGTATTAATTTGACTTCTCTTTGATGCAGGAAGCATCCAGCCAGATAAGGTTCTTTTGCTGCTGTGATCTAGCTAGGGAATATTACAGCCTGCCAGCAGGAAAAGAATGAATGCGTCTATCTTCTCTTCTACATGCTTCCACCAAGTCCTGTAATATTGATCCTTTGCAGTACCTATCTACTGATAGATTTTTTAAAGCTAATAGGCAATATTCTTAGAAAACAGTTTGCTCTTTCTAATGTATCCAAATGCGGTCATACAACGGAATCACAAACATAAGACAAAGGTAAAGTCATGCCTGGTTTAAATCTGTCTCCTTCAGTAATTTTCATTTGAATGGGCCTGATGTCTTTATTTGTCTGCCTTGTATTGATTGTATTTCACATGCATTGTTATAGATGAACAGGCATGAATAATACATAGTGCTCCACCTTTCTTTTTAAAGCAGTTTAATCTATATCCTAAGTTTGGCAATATGTCTTTCTTTTCATCAATAAGATGGATAAACAAAGAGAACAAACCTCCAAGTAGTTATGTAGCATTTGTCACTGTCAGACTGAGGGAGTCTCGGCTTTTTTGTATTGTGTAAACAGTCTGATTCTTTAAACTGCAGGGCTCAGTTTGATGTGGTTAGGCCAGTATCACTTACAAGGAAGGAACCTGTTGTTTTCTCCCTACACAGACTTTTCTTTGGCCCTTCTGCAGGACCCTTCAATGCTGGAAGGGGAGGTTTCATTCTTTCATTTCAGTTCCTGTACCCAGGATGTGTTTTACCTTCTTCTAGCAACCCAAGGTGAATTCATCCATTTCATTTGGCTTGATCTAACTAGAACAGTTCAATCTAAATGCCCATTTCTGCAGAGCAGTTAAACCCCTGTTTGAGGGGTTAAATTGGACAAAAAATGGCTGGGCCCATCTAAGTTAGTTCACTTACATTGGGAATGGATTAACCTGATCTACCAAACACCTGTACATGTTTGAAGCATAGCCCCAGGGCTGAGAGCCCAGTTTCTTGCCCCAGCCCTGGGGTTGTACTCTTCCCCCTTGCCACCCCCCACCCCCCAAACCCTGACCAGGCTATTTTTACATGTCTGACCTCCCTTCCCGTGGATGGACAACTCCCCTCTGTGGACCCACCAACCCCCTCTACAGACCCATTCACTTCCCTCCTGATAATGCCCACCCCAAGTTACTTATACCAGGTTACTGGTGTGGCTCCCAGCACTGGTGAATAGCTTTTGCTCTACAGTCATGTGGCTTAAGGCAAGCTGTGACACCAGAGACCAGGTGCAAGGAATGACTGTACGCACCCTCACTAAACCATTTCTTGCCTCTAATGCTTTCCTTAGCAGCTTGTTCTTTTTTCATTTAATTTGAGACTTTTTTATGAAGCATAAGCTTTGTAAGCAATAGCTTGCTTTGTCAGTTAGACTAGGGACAGACATTCAAAAAGCCTGAGTTGATTCAATCTTTGCACGTTAGTCTAACCTGCCTGGATTGAATTAGTTTGCAACTGCACAGACATGCCCTCTGGACTGAGGAAATGCAGGCACATGCCTGCAGTGACTCAGGCAAGAAGCCAGGGGGCACTAAAACAGCCCTCTCTTCCCTTCCACAGTACTAAACTGAGAGGGGGTGTGACTAGGCCCCCGCAGGACCTCTGATTAGGGAGAGGTGTAAACCCCCACCCTGCCTGCACAGTCCCAGGCTTTTCCCTGCTTGCTGTTCAGGGGGTGGGAGTGTTGCTAGACCCCAGCCCCCAATTAGCATTCTGGAGGCAGGTTATGGTGGTGGGACAGGGGAGGGAGTGGGGGGAAATGAACCTTTTCCCTGCTCCTTTGTGATGCTGGAGTCCAGCCAGGCCCCCACCCCTGTCTTTCCCTGCTGTGGCTGGGGAGCAGAGGTATGGGGCCAGCTCTGCTCTGCTGGAGCAGAGAGCCCAGCCCAGAGAGCATGCTGGGGACTCTGGTTTAAGTTAAACCAGGAAGGGGTCTGGGATAGACATTACATACACTGGTTTAAGCCAAATCAGTTAAGTCATCTAGGTTTATCTCCAACATTTGTCCATGTTTATCTCAAACCAGTTTCAGCCATTTTGAAACTGGTATATGTGCACTGAACTTATGTTCCGTTACAGATTTAAACCAGTTTCTGATCATTTAAACCAGTTTGTGTGTCATGTCTTTCCCTAGCCTTAGTCTATAAGGTGCATCTCTACCCTGCTTTCTGTCTAGCCTACTGCCCCTTGGAGTATTTTTATAGCCATCAGACCATCGGAAAGAAGGGCTGGAAGGGATCTCATGAGGTCACCAATCCACCCCTTTGCCCAAGCCAGGATCACCCCTGACTAAATCATCCCAGGCAAGTGTCTGACTAACCTACTCTTGAAAACTTCCAAGGATGGAGATTTCACAATGTCTCTTTGTAGCCTGTTCCATTCTTGACCATCCTTATAATCAGAAAGTTCCTCCTAATCTCCAACCTGCTGAAGCTCCTAGTCCTCCCCTATGGCCACACAGAAAAGCACATCTCCATCTTTTCTGTAATCACCCTTCAGGTGTTTGAAGATTGTTATCAAATCCCCATCCAGTCTCTTCTCCAGACTAAGTAATCCCAGTTCTTTAATCCTAAACTCATATGTCCTGCACCAATACACCAGCATATTTTATGCAGGTAAAGGGAAGGCAGTCAAGTATTATATAAAATGTCTAGAAAGAATGCTTTAAAAATAGAGAGGTGAGAACAAGAGCATAGATGTTCAGACTGTTCTCTAAATCTTTAAAGTATAAGAAATAGAACTGAAATAATATGCTTGTATGAATATGATGCTATACATTTATTGTGAATCTACATAAAACAACGAGAGGTAGTTAGCTGTGTTAGTCTGCTGGCCTTCATTCCTTAATATTTCCAAGGTTGGGGACTCTAATTAGCCCATATAAGATAAGTTGCAGATAAGCCCCTGCTCTCTCCAGCCTCCTGCTCATTCTCTGCTACAGCTGGTGAGTGTGGGGGGTGGGGCTGGGGAAATGAGCCTCCTGCTTGTTCTCCTCATCTCCAGCCTCCGGAGGCTGGAGAAGAGCAGGGGGCTGGAGACCAGCGGAGGCAGGGGAGCTGTAGCCCTTGGGGGGGCCTGGGACCCTGCAGGCAGGGTAGTCTTTGTGCTGTGTGTGGGAGAGGCTCTGCCCTGTGGGGGGCAGGGGACCATTGGTGATGTGTAGGGGGTGCACATTCACCCCCTCAGAAAAGGCACCGCTGACACTATCGGCATCCGCGGGCAGTTAATGATTGCTACTGGCCACCACTGTCACTGTCAGCAGTGTCTGTGGGTGGCTTGCCACCCCTCACCCCTCTGTCGACCATGCTAGCTGCATGTGTGGGAGCTCCCTGCTTACCACTGCCGCCACGCTCCCACTGCTGCCAGTGCCGCCATGCCCCACCAGCCGCTGGAGGCATGCAGCATTCATGCAGGGGACCCACCCCTCCTAAGCAGCCCCCACACCCACAGTGACTCACATCTCCCCACCCCTCTTCCTCCCTCCTGCAAACACTACATCTCCCCCATTACACACGCACCCTCTCTTGCAAATCTCACATCCCCCCCACCCAATCACACACCTGCCATGTTCTAAGGAAATCAAAAGCAAACATTAAAAGATAAAGATATTTAGGATTTATTTTATTATGATGCTAGAGACACTGGTAGGCTTCCAAATTTCTTTAACATTGTAAATATAGCATTAAAACATTGCCCATCTGATCAGTTCCCTTTTCTTTCTCTCTTTTGTTCTAATTGTGTAACAATGTGAATTTTGGAGTACTTTAAAAAGTGAATTTGGGATTCTGCTTCAGCAGTCTAGCTGACACAAGGGACTAGTGTCCCCAGATACCGGTTGCCTGGGCCCCAGAAGCTCCTATTTGTATCTTCTGGAGATGGTGGTCTTTAAGGCCCACCTAGTTACCTAATAGCCCCACTACTGTGTGGGGCCAAAGTTTGAAAGACACACCTAATTTTTCAAATTTTTTTTTGTGGGACAACTAAGGAAGAAAAGGGTAGGAGTGACATGGGAGTTATAGGTTCAAAGTGTGAAAAGAAGTTCACTGGAGGGGGACACCGAGCAGAGCCCCATGGGCCACACCCACCAGTCCTCAAAGGCATCTAAGGAGCCGGTGGACGCTGTCCACTGGTTCTCTGCCTGGAAAAGAAGTCAGAGGAAAAGTGGCCCCGCAGTCTCTGGGTGCCTTCCCAGCCAGAGCCTCCTTCCTGGTCAAATACAGGGCCCATTTGGCCAGGGCCAGCAGGAGGTTTACCAGGAGGTCCCGGGACTTGGTGGGGCTGTGGATGGGGTGACCAAAAACAAGATGGTGGGGGGCAAAATTCAACCAGAACCTCAAGTAGAGGCTCTGGAGGTGGAGATGGGGGTGGAGGGGCTGCAGCCTGGTGTACTTGAGGGTCATGTGCTCCAGGGTCTCCCTCTGCCCACAGAAGGGGCAGGAGACCGGGGTGCCCATGAAGCTCACCACATATACCCATGGCGATGGCTCCACGGAGGAGCTGCTAGCTGAGGTTCCCAGTGGCTTGTGGGATGAGGGTGGAGTATAGACTCAGCCACTGAGGTGCCCCTGCCACACCCTTGCCGAGCAGGTACCACCACTTGGTGTCTGGGCAGGACGCGAGTGCGGCATGATGGACAGTGCAGCACACAAGCGTGTAGCGGTGACAGCGATGGACGGTGGACTGGTCTGGTGTACTCCAGCTGGCTCAGGTGGTGGAGCAGGGAGCGCCGTGAAACTGGGCAAGGCACCAGCCCCATGACAAATTCTGGTGGGCTGGAGGACACGGGAGGGGAGGGGGCAGGGACCACCACCGTGCAGCACCTGGTTAATAAAGGCAAGGGCATTGGGAGATTAGGACAGATTTCACCTCCTGGACCAGGTAGCAGGTTGCATGTGTCATGGTTAGACCCATGTGCCAGGTCAGCGCAGAGGGGTCCACCCACTCCTACCTATCGTAGTCCAGGAGGTCTCCAATATGGGTAACACCAACCAGGATCAACCTCTGTTGCAACTTGGGCACCTCTGCTGTTGGCACCTCCAGCTGGGGGTTCCAGAGGAGGGGCCTGATGAGCAGGTTGGCACCCTGGGCGACTGTTGCAGGGGACCTGGAGGCAGAAATCAGCCTTCAGGCCCAGAGGAGGTCCTGGTAGAAATCTGGCAGCCCTCGCAGGTCCTGGAGGGAGAAACCGCACAGGCTGAGGAGCTGCCAGTCACATTGGAGCCCCCAGAAGTGGCAGAGGAAAGCACGCCCCAGGTGGCCCCATGCTGCGTGGGTGCCGACACCATATAGCAGTCACTGCAGGGCCCGAAGATGGAAGGCCAAGACCTGGCTGCGCAGGCAAACCAGGCCCTGGCTGCCCTCCTGCAAGGGGAGGCTCAGGACCTCTGCAGTGACCCAGTGCTGTCCCAGCCAGAAAAACTCCAGCGCCCATATCTGGAGTCCTGGCAGGACCTCAGGGGGCACAGGCAGGGTGTGTAAGCAGTGCCAGAGCATGGACAGGACCAACTGGTTGGGCACCAGCACTCTCCCATGCAGAGAAAGATATTGCAGGAGCTCTGTCCATGTCCAGAGCCACTCCACCACCCTTGCCTCCAGTTGGTGCCAGTTCTCTGGCAGGTAGGCGTCTGTTGGTGACAGATAGACCCCCAAGTAGAGCAGCAAGCCCATGCCCCAGCGGATCCCATGGAGCATGGGTGAGAGTGAGCCCACCTGCCATCCATCATCCCACCGCCAGGCCAAAGCTCCTGACCCAGTTGACCTGGGCAGAGGAGGCCTCTGAGTACAATGCCTGGTAGGCCTCCACCCGTGCCAGGTCACCAGAGTCCTGGACCACGAGGAGTATGTCATCAGTATACGCTGACACTAGTCCTGGCAGCTGCCTTGCTGGCTCCCAGAGCATCAACCCTGCCACCCCCTTCCTTGTTTTCCTGCAGAAGCATTCCAGGGCCAACACATACAGCTAGCTTGACAGTGGGCAGCCTTGACGCACCCCTCTCCTGAACAGGATAGGCTCCATCAGGGTCCAGTTGAGCTTGACCAAACATTCTGCAGAGGTGTACAGCACCTGGAGAGCCCGCACAAAGGGGCCCAAAGCCAAAGGGCTGCAGCGTGCCTGCGAGGTACCTGTGAGAAGGCATTCTATCTAATGCCTTTTGTCTAATGCCTTTTCCTGGTCCAGGGATAGGAAGGCAAAAGACAGGCCCTCCCAGCGTGCTAGCTCCAGGAGGTCCCAAGCCAGGTACAGGTTGTTGAAGATGGAACGTCTGGGCACTGTGTACGTCTGGTTGGGATGGATCAGGTCCATGAGCATGGACTGCACATACAGTAAGATGGCCTTTGCTACCACCTTGTAGTCTGTGCAGAGGAGGGACATGGGACACCAATTCCCTAAGTCACAGGGATCTCCTTTCTTCAGCAGGAGGGTCAGCATAGCTTTCTGGCACAACAGGGGGAGCTTCCCACTTCGCTCGGATTCAACTCAGACTGAAGCAAGGTCTGGGCCGAGGACTTTGCAGAAAGCCTGGTAAAACTCCGAGGTCAGCCTGTTGATGCCCAGAGCCTTCTTGCCAGACATCAGGTGGAGCGAGAGGAGCTTCCAGCTGGTCCCAGTCACCCATGCTGACCTGTGGGAGTCCCTCCCACAGGGTTCGACAGGCCTCCCTGGATCTGACCAATGCCGAGAAGAACTCTTCATAGAAGGCCTGCGCGTGCTGGTGCATCTCGCCTGGATGTGTGAGGAGGGTGACATCACCTGCCAGAAGGCAGGTGATGTACTTCTTGGCCTCCGCCTCCTCTCCAGGGCAAAGAAGAAGCAGGAGCTGCGGTCCATCTCCTGAAGGAGCTGGATGCATGAGCAGACAAATGCACCATGGTGGTTGTCCAGAGCATGAAGTGGTGGTTGTCCAGAGCATGAAGCTCTTCCTGCCTCTCCCAACACTCTCCGCAGAGGGACGGGTTAGTTGGGTCAGTCTCCAGGTGCCTCTCCAGCTCCAACACTTCCTGCTCAAGCTGCTCCTGGACCGCCTCCCTCTGCCAGATGTGCCCCCAAGTGTAGCCGAGGCAAAAAAGCCGGATGCCCACCTTCCCCACATCCCACCATCTCCGAGCCAAGGGGAAGGCAGCCCGTTGCTCCTGCCAGGCCAGCTAGAACTCCTGGAAAGCCTCCCTGAAGCCCACATCCTCCAGCAGACTGGTATTGAACTGCCAGTAGGTCGACTTGGACAGCCAGACCCTAGTGTGGCCTGGGCCCAGACAAGGTGATCATCACTGAAAGGGTTGGGCTGGATGCCAGAGAATTGGGCCCAGGCAAAGTGCAGCAAAGAGATATAAACCTGGTCTAACCAGGAGTGGCATGCCTGCTCCTCCCCCACCCTCACATAAGTGAAGGCAGGGGGTTCAGTGGGGTGACAGGCGTGCCAGACATCCACCAGAGAGTAGTCCATCAGGATCCCCCTGAGGACACCCACAGCAGCCTGGTTCTGCTCCTTGCCTGACTGGTCTCACGCATCTAGGGTGACATTAAAGTCCCCACCAAGGACCAGGCAGTCGCGAGGGTTGAAGGTGCCGATGTATGTGGCTGCCTGGCGGAAGAAATCTGTCAACTCCGGGTCCTTCACAGGGGCATACACATTCAGAAGGTTCAGGACCAGCCCCTGCACCTGGACCTGGAGGTGTAGCGGGCATCCTGGCACCACCTCAGTGTCCTGGAGAACCTCCAGCTGCAGGCCTGGGGAGAACAGGGTGGCCACCCCAGATGAGGTGGTTGAGAAGGGACTAAAAAAAGACCCTGACTCCCCACTCCAGCTGCCAGTTTGTTTTATCGGCTGGATTCGTCAGGGTCTCCTGCAAGACTATAATGGGGTACTCCCCCTTGAAGGAAGGAGAGTACCCGGCACCTCTGGAGACCCTTTCTGCAGCCGTGGACATTGAGGGTCGCAATCTTAAATGACCTCATGGCTGGGGGGGTGGAGTAGACAGTTCAGCAGGGGCCTCACGCTTCTCAACACCCCGTGTGGGGCCACCCGGTTCATGTAGCACCCTCCCGTGTGCATAGAGGGCATCTATGAAACTGTGGGCCCGCCTATAGATCCGGGTGTTGCAGCTTTTGGGCCTCTTGATGTCCTCCCACCAGCAAGGACACTGTCAAAATCTCCCCAGTGGTCCAAGGCTAGGTGTATCTTGCTGGTGGACTGGTGGGTGTAGTCACGGTCAAGAAAGGTAAGTAGCTCATCCCTGGGGACCACTGGGACCAAGAGGTCTGCAGGCTTCATGGAGCCTGCTGGTTCTCGGGCATTCTTCTCCTGGTCCTGGAGCTCAGATGGCTCTTCTGGCACCATCTTATCCCCCTGATCTGCTAAGACCCTAGACTCTGGTTGGGATTGGGAGAGCTCTGCAGCCCCCTGGGACGGGAGTGGGGGTAAGGGTGGGGGTGGGGCTCTTTCACAAAATGGTGGGGTAGAGCTGGAGCCCTGG
The DNA here is from genome assembly GCF_001723915.1 of Gavialis gangeticus. Lineage (NCBI taxonomy): Eukaryota > Metazoa > Chordata > Crocodylia > Gavialidae > Gavialis > Gavialis gangeticus. The sequence continues at coordinate 69,945,626 of NW_017729029.1, read as the reverse complement.
GGAGTCTGTGCAGGGTCCCTGATGAGATCAGTCCATTGATTAGGGGACCCCACCACAACTGCCTCTGGTGCGGGACTATGGGGCGGGCTGCAGGTGAGGTTTTCCTGGGAAGGGGAGGAAAGAGAGCCATCAGTCACTGGGGTGGCTCTGGCATCTACCTCAGGATCCTGGGAAAGGGGACCTCCTCCCTCAGTATTCACTGGGGTGAGCCCCAGGGCCTCTGTATCCCCTAGATGAGAGGGAGGAGGTTCTGCTGCCTGGCCTTCTTTTGGGCAGGCCTCAGCACCCATGGTTTCAGCAGGTAGGCCTTGGTCAGCAGAATGAAGGGCTTTCCCCATGGGCTCCTGTTTGGAACTATCTAGCAGCCCTGAAACCACCTCAATGGGGATCACCTGTTTGATCTGTCCTGGGGTTGGGGTGTCAGGCACGGATGCCCCTGGAGGCTGGGCTGCTCCTTCCCCCTGTGTGGTGGCCTTGGGAGAGGGAGAGGAGTCCTCCACATCAGAGAGCTCCAGCTGTGCCTGGGCCTTCCTCTTGCCTTTACACCCGGAGGGAACCTGCACCCACTCAGCCATCGGGTGGTCCTCAGGTGGACAGGCTCCAGCAAGAGAAGGTGAGGGATGGGGGGGTGGGGCAGCCATGACAGGGGTATGACTAGGGGCAGGGGGCCCTACTCCCTCTCTCCCCCCAGTTGCTTGTGCCCTCCCTGGGACTCCACTAGACTTTGTTGGGGGACAGGGTCCCATGAGCTCACAGGTGGGCTCGTAGCTGTGGCTGGAGTGCCAGTGGGGGCATGAGGGGGGTGGGGCACCAGTGGTAGGGGCACCCCTTTTCCCAGTGGGACAAGCAGATGCCCTCCCTGCCTGGCCCATTGGGCACTCATGATGCAAGTTCCCTGGGACATGACACCGGAAAAACCGCACGTCCCCCAGTGTATAGAAAATCCTCACCAAGGCCCCCTGATAAGGAATTACCAGGCACCCCTCAGCCTCCAGCCATGCTTCTGCCACCAGTTGGATCATGACCTGGTGATGGAAAGAGAGCACGTGGCAGAGGCCAGGGTCTCGGCACACAAATGAAAGGGCTACCACCGGGGAGATAACTCTCCCCAGGGTTTGGAGCTGGGGGAGCAGGGCCCAAATGGGGATATAGGGAGGGATGGAGCCGAGGACCACCCTGGTCCCCAGCTCTTCTAGAAGCTCAAGGGGGGGATGTACTTGCCCTTCACCATGAGCCCCTTCTCTACTACCTTTTGTGCGGTGGCCTCCGAGGCAAGGAAAAAGACCCCCTTGCCATGAAAGCAGGAGGCTGCCATGATCTTGAGGGCCCCCACTACCCAAGCCAGGGCCTGTACTGGGTCTCAAAGTGTAGGTTCTCCTGCTTGGGCAGTTGGCACTTCACCCCATGCCTGCGGGTGAGTTCCCACTGCCCGAATTGGAAGGGCCGGTGGTGGAGGGTCCAGGCCCCCCAGCTTTGGGTCTCCCCACAGCTGCCTGTGCATAGCTGTGGTTTCCCCCGCCGGGGTGGCCATGTTGGTGGGGCCTGAGCTAGGACCAGGGACAGGCTGAATGGGTGTGTTGAATGGTGTAATGCACCTGGTCCCCTCAGGTGCTGGTGGTCTAGGCTTCAGGGCAGGGCCCTTGCCCTTCCCACCCCCAGCTATGGAGGAGGCTGAAGAGGAGCCCTTACCACTGCCCTTGCCTGATGATGGGAGAGGGGGCTTGGGAACCCCTCTGGGGGGAGGCCTGGCCAGGGGTGACCCCCTGGCCCTCATGGTTCCCTATCAGAGTCCCACCTGCCCCTGCAGTGGAGGTTGCAGGCTTCTCCACCCCTGGAGGAGGTTGGTTGGATTCTGCCTCTGGGGTGGAGGCTGCAGGGGCATGCATCCCATAGTGGGGGCTGTGGAAAGCTCTGTGGGGGCATCTGCCCCACCAGAAGGTTCCTGCCCTGCCATTGTTTCACATGAGGCCAGGGAAGATGATAAAGAAAAATAAAATATCCCATGGGGCTGGTGAATCTAGTAGGGGCAGGCTGGGGTTCTGGGGCAGAAGGAGGATAGGGAGGAAGCGGGTTGAAGCTCACTGAGCCACAGCCCCACAGGAAAAAAAACAAGAGGCCTATGCTTTGAGAATGTGGGGCGGTGGGGGAAGAAAAACCAAAACCAACAACAACAAAGCCACACACACAAGGGCTGGGGAAACTTAAACTGGCTTACTCAGCCAGTTAACGCACAAGGGCAAAAAACACACAGGGAAGGCTGCTGAGGCAGGTGTAAAAGATGGCTGGAGCAGTGGAGGGGCTTTGTCCCCCCAGGCCTCCAGCTGGTCACTCAGCAGCAGAGCAGTCAGCAGGAAGACAAGTCAGGATCAGATGCAGTGAGGTAGCTGTGTGGGAGGGTAGGAGCAATCAGTTAATTAGGAAGTGATTTAGTACAGGTGTGGTGTCAGGTGGTACAACAGGGAATCTTCCTCTCTTGTGAAAGGGGGCAGCAGCAGGAACAACGCCAGCAGCAGTAGCAGTGATGGTAGGAGCTGTCCAGTTCAGCCACTCAGGGTATACTTCTGGTGAAAGTGGCGGTGAAGGTGGGGGGTAGCCTGCCAAGGCAGCTAGGGCAGGCAACATTTCTTTAGGCTTTGGCAGTGATGGTGGGGGAGTGGCCGACAGGCAGTGCAGGCTCCCTCCCCAGGCTGTCCCCCCACTGTGGCTTGGCAGTGGGCTGGCCAGCAAACCAGAACAGGGGTGCAGAAGCTGGGGTATAGTGCTGGGGTGCAGTGCAGTGCGCTCCACCCTGAGGGGGGTTGCAGCATGCAGCAGAGGACCCCCTGGGGGGAAAGGGGTGCAGCAGCCGTCCAAAGCAGGAAGAGGTGCAGCCAACTTACTCCAAAAGCTCTGAGACCAAGCCAGCAGCTAATAGTAGCCAGAGGCAGGAAAGGGCCTGCCTTCTCTTCCCCAGAAGCTCCTGAGACCAAGCTTGCAGCAACCAGCCACAGCAGCAGCAGCCTGGGACAGGAACGGGCATGGCTAACTTTCTTCCAGAGGCTTCTCCCCTAGAAGCTCCTGAGAGCAAGTAGCCCTGAGTTGCTTGTCAGGGCAGCTTTTTATACTGCTGGGGACAGCACAGGTGCTGGCCACAGGCTCTAGGTCCTCCTGGCTGCAGATCTGGGAGGAGCCAGGCAGGGTTATTTTGTCCCAAGTGGCAGAATTTGCTTCATACCAAAGTGCACGTCCGAGCATGTATGCTGAGGCACAATGCCCTGGCTCAAATTTGCACCGCTTCTATTTCAGGTGCTGCTTGCATATGTGGACATGCCCAATGAAGCCAGAGTTGCTTGCAAAGTGAGAGGAGAGTTCACCATGTTATTCTGAAGTGAGGCAGAAGGCAGGATAGATTTACACCTTGTAAACCAAGTCAGAAGTGCATATCATGAGCTTTTGTAAGCTTTTAATTACTTCATCAGATAAGAGAGTACCTGATTTAGTCAGTTTATATGGTACAATTCCACCCTGTCTTGTAAGTGAGACACCTTCAACAGACTTTCTGCAAAAGACTTGAACAGCTTTGATTTCAACAAAAGGTGGAGATTGAAGGTAACACTGAGGAGGTGTTAACTCTGAGATAAACATAACAGTGGAGCCAGGAAAGTGAACAAGCAGGTTGTCAGCTGCTTTGGAGAGAATTTAACATGAGACTAGGAGAGGAGCTTTGGGTGCTCAGGATCTGGAAAGACTGAAAAGGGAACAGCAGAGTATCTTTGGAGGTGCAGACAGCTGTGTGGTTTGGACTGGGGACAGAGAGACTGTATAACCCCTTTGGGGAGGCAAGAGGGCATAGAACCTCTGGCTGGTTGGCATTTGCCCCAGTAAATGCCTTTTCTGAAGAGACTTGAAATTTTGGGTAGTGCGGGGTCTCCCTAATGGGAGATAAAGTCCCTCTCTCAGGAGCAGAACTGGATACTAGCTCCTTGTTTCGGGGCCATAGACTACCAAGGAAGGTGACAGGTTCCCCAACCCCGACCAGCAGAGAGCTCCCAGTGCCAGCTCCACAACCACGGGCTGGTGCTGGGAGATAAGGATCTCCCAGCCCCGCTGCCCAATCGCTATCTCAGAGTCTAGTGACCTGGAGGTCCCTGCTGCTAGGGCAGGGGGTTATTGTTCTCTCTCGGGCTCCAGTGGCAGAGCCCACCCCAGCAGTAGGCAGCTCCTGGGGGCAGGGAACAATCTCCTCCCCCAGTGTCTGGCTGACCAGGAGCAGATTTGCTCCTGGTCGGGCACCTACACAAGCACTACTGCACAGTAACTACTCACAAGTAAATTTGCTACTTGCATTTGCATGTGGCAAAATTACTTGTGATTAGTGAGATTTACTGTGCAGTAATCAAGTGTGTATGTAGATGCACATGCTTACTGCATAGTAAACTATGTTTTTTCACAGTAAAGTGTTTCATGTAGATGTGCCCACTGAGTCACAAAGGTTTGCTTTATCCTTTCTTAGCAATGTCACTCTCAGCTAAGATGGGAAGATATTTTAGGATATCATTGCCTGTGGATTCCAATGACTTTTTTTTTCCCCACTCAAGGTGTGATGGAGGATCCATCTGTCAACTCAGGGTTTTGTCTGACAAGGTCTTGCCTACACCAGAAAATTTAGAAGCTATATTCTGTAATCTCCACCTGCCACCCTGTAAGGACACTCATGTTTTGGTATCAGAATACCTTTTTCAGTTTCATGCGAACACCTTTCTAAGTGTCATAAACTAATCCCAAAAAAGGATGCTCTTATTTTGGGAATAAACCTGTTCCCATGGCAGTGTAACTATAATTGCCTCTTAAAATATCCTGAAAAGCCATTTCTTATGTAGAAGTGGCTGATAGAGTGAGGGATGTCATTTGACTGGAAAGCTGGGGTGATTTTAAATGTCTTTTATTTACATCAGTTGCTGTGAAGCTCTCACAAGGTTGACAAGATGTTTAAAATGCACACTGTAGTAAAAACCTTTGTAATATGGAGATTGCCTGGATGATGGCAATTCATTACTAATTGCATTTTTAAAAATTAAAGGGTTTCAGAAGCTTGTGCAATATATGCATACCTTCTTAAGATATGCTGAGAGCAATGTAGGTACAAGTCCTTATCTGAAGTAAATTTAATGTAGCCCCACTCAAAGGAGCTCTCTCATTACACAACTCTTAAACTGACTTCTGACTTCCATTTGGGAGTCCAGGTAAAGAAAGACATTGTTTCATTAGTGTGGGAATAGCTAAGCGCTCCCACATTAGCATCATATGAATTTTGGACCTCTTCCTTGCATTTTTGCCATAGTCGTTGGGAGATAGGCACCTTAGATCCCCTAAATTACACATGCTAACAATTATCTATAATTCCACAATTTTATTATCTCTTTCAACCTGGAAGGAATCACATCCTGGGTTGAGCACTACACTGAAACCTTGGATTGTGATCCATCACAGTGACATTTTAGCTTTTTAAAAGATGGCTGTCATCCAGAGTCCATGATACATAAATAGAATTTGAAGCTTACTAAATTTGTGGGAGTGATACATCAAAGAGAGTAGGATACATATTAAATCAGTTCTAGTAGCATGTATTTCACCCAACTTGAATCAAAATTCAGTGGAGTTGGTATTTTCTAGAATGTGCACCAGGAAGTAATAAATCTCTGATGCTTGGGAACTTTTTATAGGTTACTAAATCGGATGAGCTCCAAATTGGTGAAAGGTTCACATAGACAATTAATCCTTTGTCAAATGATAAATTTGAAGCACAGAAAACATCATGGGTGACTACTGCCTCCAGTGGCCACTCAGCAACTGGGGGTAGGGTGTCCCCTGCAGCCAATCTCGCCAATTGGAGGCAGGGTCCCCCTGCGGCCAATTGCGCCAACCGGGAAGTATAAAAGCAAGGCACCCGGAAGTGCCAGTGGCACTTCTCCTGGTGCCCTCACTCCCTGGCCAGTGCTCGCAGTGGGGGCACTGGAGCTCCCACCAGCCCCCCCGCCCATTGCCTAAGCAAGGAGTGCTGGCTGTGAAGGGTGCACCAGTGCTCTCAGGGTACATGTGCATCCCTATGCACCCCCTATGCATTGCCACTGGAAAACATAATCCCTGACTGATTTTGATTGCTGGTGGCCACGTCTACATGAGATGCTTTGCTTCACAGTAGCTTGTTACTACTTCGCAGTTGTATCACAAGGCATGAACTGTGGTGAGATGCTGCTGCACAGCAGTAATGTGCTATTATGCAGTAGTAACAAGCTACTGCACAGTCAGCATCACCAGGAAGCCATGCAGGGACACTTGTTACTGCACAGTCAGTTAGTATTTGGGTGTGCAAGTACTAAATGACTGCGCAGTAACAACTGCACAGTCAGCATCTTATGTAGATATGACCAGTGGTTGGCAAACAAATTGAACAAAGGATTGTCTACTACAAAAAAGTTAAATGTATAACTGGATATATATTGCAAGCAAAAAAAATTAACGTTTATATTGCTCTTTCTTAGAGCTGTTAGAATATTGTTTCCTTTAAGCAATAACAAATTTAGTACAAACAAAACTATACTAATGTAACCTTGAGGTTAAGATTTTACATGTGCACGCATGAAGTAATTTGCTATCACAGTTGCCACAGCAACTGTAATTTAGACATATATCATAGGTAGTAGGGCATGAATAGTAACACAGAATACTGCAGCATGAAGCAATATGGGATAGAGACTTGGGGTCAGAAATTTTTGAAGTCTGTTTTTTTGTCTGTATATGATTAATACTTAGATTGATCCTTCACTGTTGACATGAATGGGAATTTCACCATTGAATTGTGTAGGAGCAAGATTAGACCTCTCAAGACAACACTAATGACCTGATTCTGCAAAGACTTCTTCATATTTTTAAATAGCTCTATTGATTTCAGCAGGACTGCTCTTAAGTTCAAAATTAAGCTCATGTACAAGCTGTTGCTAGCTCCAGGCCTTACCAGCTCTCTGGATTATTTTCCTGTTCCATGTAATGGGAACAAATCTACTTGCCTACCTCTAAGTGATGTTGTGAGGCTTGTTTTATTTAATGAAAAGCATTTAGAAGAAGTTAAGGGAAAAATACTCCTGGCATTATGTTGGGGGTGGAGGGTGGGGTGGGAAGGGGCAGTTCCCAGCAGTGGTTAAGGTGTGGGCTCCTTTCATCTGCATTCTGGATGTCTTGTACTAACTTAAGCCTTGGGGATTCTCCATGCTCAGATTTCTCCCCCACAAAACTGGCTTCTCAGAATTTCCTAGCAGTTGTGCATATGACTAACATTTTAAAATAGTGATTTTTTTTATGCAACTATAACAAATTATTTCTGAGTAGAACCCATATGACAAAAGGTCTTAAAAGAGTGTTTTAAACTAACTCAAGATGTGGAAGTAGAGCATCAAGTGATGCTTTACAGCTACTTCTTAGATGAATTTGTAAGGATGTAAATACAGACTTGATTAAATTTTAGTTCTGTTCTCCTAATCATGTCACAAGTTGTACATGGAACCTTAAAACATGTCAGTTTAGAGATCCTTCATATTTAAACTATATATTCCAAAAGGTTCACTGATGCACAAACTGGCTTTAATAAAGGAAATAAAATGGCAAATTTAATTTGGTTCCATGCCCCTAATCATAGCTAGTGTGAAAAATATATGCACTCTAGTAACAGAACAGTTGCTAAATACTGTATGATACTGACTGGGCAATTCCCCAAATTAAACTGAGAAATACAGTAGTAAGTTTATAGATTTTCCATATTCTGAATTCCTTTAGCATAGCCAAGTGTGACCACCATGTTTTTTGTTGATCTCCTTTCCAAACAAGAGACTTGGATAACATTCAAGTTGTAGAGAGGGGCAGCACATACAGGAATTTCTTCGGTTTGGAAGCCATCTCCAGCCTCCTTTGTATCCATGCAGGTCTTGCTTGGGTTGTTTTTTTGGAAGGGGTTTATCTACCTGCAGGGTTGGCTCATCCTATCCTGCGAAACCTGCAGCCACAGGGGACCCTGCAGCCAAGGGGTGCCCTGTGGCCATGAACACTCCGGTGCCTGCCACTCCCCCCTCCCCCCCTGCCACCGCCACTGCTGGCTTCTGTGGGCAATCACAACCCTTGGTCACCAATGCCTTCTCTCAGTGGGCCCCAAAACTATAATTTACAGGGAGGCCCAAAAACCTGTGGGCAGGGCCTGTCTACATGTCTTATGGGGTGCCAGTTTTGGAGGCTTTCAAACTGTGCCTTGATTCTGGGTAGCAGCACAGAGTTTCTTAAGGACCTAATATCACAAACCTGTCTGCAGGAGATTCCCAGAACCCCAGTTTTCTACCCACTGTGCTACCACCTGCCCCAAAGAACCGTCTAAGTTTGCCCTGGGATAGCTTCCTATCTCAGCAAGCCTCAACTCCATTGCTCTTATATTGGACCTTGCAGATGCAAGAAATGATTCTCTGCCAGTTCCAGGTGCTCCCTCCCAACCCCCTCTCCCCCCACCTCAACTTCGGGCTGAGAAGAAATTATAGATTCCTCCCTCTGTAGAGAGAGTTATTCCAAAGAAATGCTTGCCCACATTTTCCATAGCAATCACTAAGGAGACAAAACAACAAAATGATTTATGAAATAATAGAAAAGAATTATACATGCAAAGCAGATCACAGGTTTGGAGACAGAAAAGCAAAACAAGTAAATTTTCTTCTCACCTGGCTACCCCTTAGCCCTCCTGAAAGCTCTGCCAGCATTCTTAGGGATCAGCCTTTCTGCTCATTCTACCAGTCCTGGCACCTGGGGTCATTGAACTCCCAAGGCCTCAAAGACACTGATTCCATCCTAATTACTCCCTAAAATATCTGCAACTCAGCCCCCTCCCC
>NW_017729029.1:69920455-69936245 GCF_001723915.1 Gavialis gangeticus | reverse complement strand
CCCCAGAAGTTTCTGGCATCTTTGGCTACCTGGCATACCTCTGGCCTGATGCGCCATTCCTCTTGGATGCCTTTGCTATAGAGGAGCTGATTTCCCTTGTAAATGCCTTGGGTATGTGCTAAATACCTCACTTGACTGTATTCCAGTTACATAAATAAAATACAGTACATAAAAATATGAAAATTATAAAGATGAACTTAGCTTCACGCTAGCCACAAATACATCTAATAAAGAGAATAGTCATGCATGCCACATGGTGAACTCCAAAGATAACTTGGTTTTGGGTGAATCCCTGAAACTTAGATTCAGACAAACATAAAGGTCTGTTCATAATACGGAGATAAATATCCAAGCCATGGTAACTCAGAGATCATTTATCATCATACTAAATTTAGTAGCATTGAGCATCATCATCCACACTTGACCAGCCTTGGGGAACAATTTCATTAGACTTTATTGTAGATTTACTCTGAGCACGGTTATGTTATATAAATAGTAGTTAACCTACTGACTTGCCTTGATGCCAGGCCCCAACTGCCCAAGGGAGTGTTTTACTGCCGTGGTCTACCTATATCTCTAAGGGCCGGAGTTCAGTTTCCTGTTGGGACGGTACTCTTCAAGCTCCTAGACATACAACACAGCATCTCCTTTGCCTGTCATCCACAGATATCCAGATGGGCAGACTAGGTAAGCCAATCATGTCCCAGAACAGTACTTCAGATACTGCCTCAGTTTTCAGCAGGACAACAGGGTATCTCTGCTCCCACTGGCCACATTTCTATACAGTAACATTTTATAGTTCTCTGAACAACAGACTCCCTTCTACTCTAGTTTTGGGTTCCACTCATGGTTTCACCCATGGTTTCAGAGACTTCTTAAAGTCTCTTTAGTACATAACAAAACCTAACTGGTCCAGAGCTTCCACAAGTTCATGAGGAGCTGAAGGATCACCTTGAGACAGCTAAATACAGCTATAAAATATACAGATTTGTGCTGACTGGTTTTGCTGTTCAACATTTAATCACACAACAGTTGCTCCAAGCTCCTATTTTCACTTTTGCTTCCTTTCCTGTTTCCTGATTTTTGCCCCTAGTCCTTGGCTCATGCCCCAGCTGCTGATATTAACTTCTGCCCTTCAGCTTTTATCTTGATTCCAGAGCATGTCCCTAACTATTTGGGTCAACCTGATAACTTCCTGTTCTCTTAAGAGAGGGCGTGCAAGAGACCAGGGAAGAAAGACAAAGCAAAGGCACTTATGAGAAAAGTAAGAAAAAAGTGACAGAGTGAAGGAGATGTAGAGACATAAGAAGGGAGGGGGGAGGATCAGAATTGAGACGCTTTAAAGTTTCAATACCTCTGCAACATCTGATGTTCACTGCATATATTAACACATTGGAATGCCTCAGAGGCTAAGAAAGTTGTTGATTAAGATCCAAAACAACAATGGGTATGACAGGAAAACACATTAACCTATATCAAAGGGAGAACCCAGAGCTGATTACCTAGATTTGATGAAGCAAAAGGGAGGTAATTATTTATATTCCTTTTTTTATAAAGTATTTATTTTCTCTTTTGTATATTCAGACATGAAATCTGTAAGTGGGTAGAAAAGTTGTACAACATCAAAATAAACAGAAATAGAACACTCCAAACCTAGAGGAAGGGAAAAAATATGATTGCTTAGAGGAATGTGTTGAAGAATGAATCATGTATTTATTAAAGCATTCGCTGAAGGTTTATTTAAAGAATGTACCAACCAAAAAATTACAACAGTCAAGTCTGTGCTTAGGTACATGCATCCACATGCAGTTATCTTTCATGACAAGCACAAATATGTCCAAGGGTGGGATTTTTACACAGCAGTTCCCACAATCCTTTGCCACACTTGATTTGGCTAAAAGTGTCATGAGTGTGGAAAATTTGAGTTATGGTTTATAGGTCAGATTTTGCCATTGTTACTGAGGTTGAGTAGTATCTGAGAACATCAGAATCTAGCCTTTTGGGCTAGGGACAGCAATTACACACAAACTGGTATAAGTGATTTGAAACCAGTTCAAATCTGTAACACAACAGATGTTCAGTGCATATAAGCTAGGCCCTATAGGTGTGCAAAGCAGGCCCTATTTGAATCAGATTTGGATTCGGGCCAAATCAGGGACGGTGATTCAATTTGCTGATTCGGATCACTGTCTCTGATTTGATTTGGCCAATCTGAATCTGAAGATTCAATGCTGATTCAGAGAATCAGTGATTTGGACACAGACACAGCTTTAAAAGTTTTTCTTCATACCCAGAGGTAGCAGGTGTGGCTCGTGATCGCTGCGATGCTGGGGTGCATGGAATGTCACACTGGAGTGTGGGGGTCCCTCCATGAGCTCGGTGATGAACCTGGAAGTGGACCAGAAGTACTTTCAGTCCACTTCTGGGTCTGCTAGGGAGCACTCAGGGGCCCACCCCCGGCATCCCCTTGGCTCAGTGATCAGCCATAGGGAGACCCCAGGTGCCCCCCACCCATACCCAGGAGGCACCAGTCACTGAGCTGGGAGGGTGTGGGGGGGCTTCTGGTTCACTTCCGGGTCTGCTGCTGAGCACGCTGGGGAGCCCCCCGCATTCCTGGGACACTCCATGCACCCCAGCATCGCAGTGATCATGAGCATCTGCTACCTAGAGGTACGCAGAAAAAACATTTAAAGCTGTCTCTATGTCTGAATCTCTGAATCTTTCCGAAACTCTCCAAATTGATTCGGAGGGTTCCGATTTGATTCAGAGAGATTAAAGGGTCCTCTGATTTGATGCGGATTTGGAGATTCGGCTGCCAAATCAGGCCAAATCTTTGCTGAATTAAATCATGGACCAAAGCTTCGTACAGCCCTAATATAAGCTGCTTTCAAAATGGCTGGAATCAGTTTAAGATAAATTTAGATGGATGAGGTATCAGACTTAACTGATTTAGGTTAAATTGGTTTATTGAACTTCTGTCCTAGATCCCCTCCAGCTTCAAGTTAACTTACGGTCTCCCAGCATCCCAGGATGCTTTTCCCCTCCTGCACACCCACCTTGCAGGGTAGGCAGGTTAGGATTGGCTCACACTATCTGCTCCAGCTGAACAGGGAGTCATATTCTAGTATGCCCTGGCTTCTGGCCTGGGATACTATAGGTATGTGGCTGCATTTCTGGAATCAAAAGTGAACATCTGTTCGCTTGCTTAACAGTTCAACCTATGCAGCTTTTTGACTGTGAGTCCTTAGCCCTTATGGCTTTCTTGTCCATGGTACAAAGGTAAAATTTCGATCAAGCAGCTGCAAAACTTCACCAAGCACTGAAATTGTCTTGCAATTCTGTTTGCCAAAACCCCCTATTATTCTGGGATATTTAACTTGATTAGAACTAGTGTTTAATTCAGCTCTAATTAAAACTGTAACTTGTTCACACTGTCACAAAATTTACAAGGCAAATTATTATGTGCATCCTAGTCATTTACATAATGGGATTCTGCATTTATTTTTATTAGTTTTCAGTTTATTATACAAAATACCTGTCATGGTGCAAGCAATGAAGATTGCCAGATATTTTAATATTTCAGCTGGATTACATTACTTTCGGTAACTGAATAAATTATTGTAAACCAATAACAATCTGTTTTTTCTTTTTTTTAAACCAGAGTTTGCATGTAAGTCTTATCTAGAAATATTCAGAAATTAACAAATCTTTTGGTCTAAAGTCAAAATGGATTAAGTAGCATTCTTGCTAGAAGTTATTTGTAGGATTAATTCCACTGTAATTCCTAGTTTTCACTGCTGATAACTTTTACAGTGATAAAAAAATTATTTTGGCTTGAAATGGTGTGTAAATACTATGGTGGTAGATGCAAACAAAATACCTTGGTAGAAATGGCTCAACCATAGTTTTAACCTAAAAATGTGTAGAAAAATGTAAAGCAAATCAAACAAATTACACATCTCTTTTAAAAAGTTACATCTCTCTCTCTGTCTTTCCTTCTCAAAAGCAGTTGTGAAGAGATTGGTTTTCTTGGGAATTGGTAATAGACTACTGAGCCTTTTGTATCAAGGCTAGCAGTTTCATTGTTGCTCAGATCAGAGCTGATGGTTACACAGCTGAGAGAATTTCTCACTGTGGAGGGTATGTACCCTGCCTTGAATGATTTGCTGTTCAGAGTACAATTCCTACCCTTGATGTACTGGCAAAAAAGGCCTTTTCAAAAAAGGCAATCTGATTCCTTATGCCCCTTTTTGGGTATTTTGAGAATATTGTTAACCCATCTAGTCATCTTCTCCAATCGCCCTGACATTTCTGATTGTACTAGAATGGAGGTGACAAAAATCATAAATAATTGAAAGCATTGTCACAATGATACATTGCAGCAAACCTATAAGAGACATTATGATGCATTACATCTCTGTAGTAGAGAAACATTATGCTGTTAATATGGCTATAATCTGAAATACAGATTTAAATAAATGATGAAAATGTTAATCTGTATATACAGTAGAGAGTTTAGTTGTAAAACATTAAGAGTTTGGCAATTTCACATTTCCTTTCAAATTCCAGAATAAACAAATTCAAAGGACAGGCCTTAGTGTAGCTATTCACTGTGAGGCAGAGGATTAAGTCATATGATTCCTATTATTATTAATGGAAATTGATATAGTTAACCTCTGATGAGGTATCATACTGCACTTATGTGCTTCTGAAATTATTTTATCAAGCATGGCAGGGAAGTACTATACCTAGTTGGGGAGGAACACATTCTAAAATGCCCTTCTGTGAAAATAAAAATACGTGGAGAATGATTTTCCTTCAGTTGAAATCTTTCAATTATTTAGGGAAAAGTAGTACAAAACCTGATCATTTCAGCTTAAAATGTTTTTGAGGGGAGGAGTTTTCAAGACTTGATTTTTTCCCAAAGAAAATACCATTTTCTAGCCAGTTGTAAAATGGACACAGTATTGGATCCAAAACCTAATCCATTTTGAACTAGAATTTGAGGCTGAACCAGGTTCCGGAATGTTAAAATTTTTCAATCGTGTCTTCTGGCATTTTGTCCTAAAGTGGCAGAAATCTTGCAAGATCAACAGTAATTTAATGTGGTTAAAATAATAGTCTGTTTAATGTGTCTTTTCTATGTCTTTTTTTTTCTTTCCCTATATACTGTTTTTTAAACCCTGTAGTCTGCAAAATCTGTACAAAATTTTTTTTATTTATTATATAGGTATAATTATACTGGCATTTTAAAAGTGATAAAATAGCAATCTAAACTGTGGTGTAGACACTCATATTCTAGCATGCCAGTGGCTTTGATTTAACTTAAACTCCTCCTCATGTAGTAGGCAAGGATTTTGAGGCTGATATCTTTTATTGGACTAATTGCATGGTTGGGATAGATTTAGACAAGCCTTTGGGTAATATAGTACCTTTCCTTAGGTATCTAGGAGAGAAGGCAAGAGACAGAGTTGTAGAGAGCTCCTTCAGTGCCCAGGGAAGGGATGGGGTCACAGCTTTACTTGCCCTGGCTCTTTGCACTCTGGAGGCAGCTTCTACTGCTGCAGCTGCTGCTGTAGCAGCATGGGTTGGGCTGCAGCAGCCCAGCAGCATGAGGTGTCCCCCTTGTGCCCGTAGCAGGGACAAGCTTTCATGCCCAGTACAAGCACCAGCTTGCCGCCTGTCTATGGGTCCACCACCTGCTTCACTCACCTGCCATGCCTTTATGTAATAATAATTTCAGAAGCACGTAAGTGCAGTATGATACCTCATCAGAGGTTAACTATATCAATTTCCAGTAATAATAATAGGAATCGTATGACTTGATCCTCTGCCTCACAGTGAATAGCTACACTAAAGCCTATCCTTTGTAATTGATGTAATAATTAGGCAGGAGGCTGCCCATTGGGGGGCTATCTGCAGGTCCATTCCATCCCTACACCGTGGCTCAAGCCTCACAGATGGCATCTTAGGCAGCTAACTCAACCATCCTCTTTGCGCATTAGCTGTGGCCCCTTCCCTGGGAACCTTAGCTTCCCTTTAAGCCCTGGCCCCATCTCAGGCCAGTTGGGACCCTGAGCTTATTTGCTCTATATGGGTATTCCTTGCTGTGAAGCACCGGAGGATACTCACCCGAGGTGTTCCTGTGGCCACGGGCATAGGTCTGGCCAGAATAACACCTCCAAGCTACTGTGGGAGCTCCCAGTCTGCCTCATTTTACCACCTCATCAGTGAGGCGGATTGGCGGGAATCCGTGGCCGGGTCAATAGCTGGGGCCAAGCAGGGAACCAAGGAAGAACAGAGAAGTGAAGGCAGAAGACGGTGGGCAGGTAGGATGATTGTGATACCCAGCCTGAGACTGAAGTCCCTGGGAATGGGGCAAGAGACTGACCGGGTCTCAGAGGCTCTGAAGAGCTCTCACTAAAGAAAAGAGAAAGGAGAGAAAGAGAGAGGAATGGACTCTCTCTTTCAGTTTGCTCTGTTTTGTTTGTGTGTGCTGATTAACCACTGTGGGTAGCCAATTAAACTGGGCACAGCAGCGACCAGAGGAAAAAAGAAAAGAAAAAAGAAAACCCCATTTGCTGGTGGCACCGCAAGTCAAGTGCCTGGGAGAAGACAGGTAAAGCCAAGGGAAGGGATAGGGAGAGAGAAGAAATGGACGCTCTCCCTCAGCTTATTTTTTTTGCATGTGCTGATTAGCTGCCACGGGCAGCCAATTAAGCCGGGTGCGGCAGCAATCAAAAGAAAAAAAACCTCCGTTTGCTGGTGATGCCAAGTGTCAAATGCCTTGGAGATGACAGGCAAAGCAAAGGGGGTTGTCCTGGTCCCAACAACCGGGAAGGGGACTCAGCATGCCCAATAAATCTTCCTTTCTTTTTTTTTTGGTCTTTCTGTTGCTCTCTCTGTTTTTCGCTGATGTGGAGCTCAGGGGTGTGAAACAGTGGTGAGTCATGGTTGGGGCAGGGAAGTCATCACCCCTTTTCTTTTACAACCTCAAAACATTGAAGTCGTGACAGGCAGGAATAGAGAGAGAGAGTGAGCGCCCCAACCAGACTGACAGGGTCACGATGCACGGGAGCAGACTGGTGAATGTCAACCAGACGCAAAGGCATGTGTCCATATCCGGTAACTACCTGACACTTGCGGTGGGCCCCTGGCCCTTTTGATCCCTATCTGGGTCCTGGCCCCCGCATTGACCAGTCGGGTCCCTCAGGTTAGGTCTAAGCCTCCTGCCTGCACTCAGGGATTGGGGTCCCCCATTCCCAGCTCAGATGCTTCACAAAACATGCCTAGCTCTGCAGGATCACTCACCCCACCAGGCTCAGGTGCTTCAAGAAGCTTACCTGGCCTTCCCTGGATTCAATGATTCAAATTATCCACCCAAAGGTGAGGACTGAGGTTAAGGCACCCCTACCCAGCTTTCACCAGGATGGTAACTGGCCTGGCATTTCCTGGGGACTCCCGCACCACTGGGAGCCCCATCAGACCACCCACTCCTAGCAGGGTGCAGTTTTAGGTCATGCCCAGGACCAGAGCCTCCTACCTACAAAATGTTCCCATGCAGCAACTCAACCAGACAATGTTTTTCATGTCACTCCCAGCAGCAAACTACTCTTGTTTATATAGGCAGCCAGAGCTCTGACATGGCTGCTCTAATGAAACACCTGCTGAGTGTTTGAGCTAGCCCTTAAAGTGGCAGACAACACTGGTGCCCTGCCACAGTGCCCTGTTTACTTCACAAGATATGCTGATTGGTGCAGGGTGGCACGTCCTGTGGCAAGGATTCCCTTGGGAGAGTGCCATTTTATGAGCCTGCCTGGCTCCAGTGGGTGGGCAGCATGGGGTTACACCCATTGTGGCACACATTCTGGTACCCAATCATAGTTGACACCTGGGGCTGGTGCTCCCTTCCTCCCACCCAGTGCAGACAGATTCCCCTGCAATGTAAGATTAACTGGAGGAATCCCTTATATTTGACTAATGGTGTCCACACAGAACAACTGTACAGTTATATCTCTCCTAATCCAAGTTCTGACAAGCGGAAGCTTCCTTGTTTCCTCCCTCCTGCGAATGCAATCCCCTTATCTGGGCAAATCCAGATTATGTATGGTTTCACATAAGGGTAGCAAGAGCCTTGTATGCATTCGTTTTTCCTCTTAGCCGTCTATAACTAGTGTACAGTCTCAGCAGTATTACAAAGGTAAATAATTTAATAGAAGAACTTGGTATTAATAAATTTGTCACATAGTTTCATCCTAATTATAGGTTTGGTAAATTGCTATTGACTGTTGTGATATTCACTTAGAAATTATTATTATTACTATAATGGGGTAATTATACCACTCCCTAGGTTATGTAATTTAGATATAGATTACAACATGATAATTAGTGATCTACCTAAATTGGGTCAGAAGTTCGTGGTGCAACAGTGCCTTTAATTTAGCTCTTTTTGCCATTCACCCCAGCACAGAGTGGCCAAGAGGCAGTTAACACTGCTGCTTTTGCCTCAGCATTGGGAGCATGAATGAAGGCATGGTAAAAAGAGCAAAATTAAATGTGCTGCTGTGCCATCAACTTCCACCACAATTTGGGTATATCCCTAGCTATAGTTTTATAGACACAGAAGAATGGTCCTTTGTAGAAAAGCCCTAGAAACTTTGTCTATGTCTGTACCACTTCCCCAGTGCTCCCTGGAGTATGCCAGAGCTGGAAATGAGGCAGTGAAGTTGCTTTGGGAGCCTGAGGCATAGTTAGGCAGTTTTGAAGCATGTTAGGGAGTGGTAGCAGTTGCTATTTTTGTGCCCCTTGTTCTTTTGGTTGGTACCTAGGGTTGGTGCCCATCTTGCTCTTGCCCCTGCCCTTAGTTACACAATCGCTTCAAGTACCCTTCTGTTGCTGCTCCCTATTGCTGGAGACTGATATCTCGAAAGTGTTGGCATAGGTGCCCATAGAGCAGCTGCACTTCCTCCTTTCTGGATTTTGTGTGCAGAGCAGGAGCAGATAGATGAGGTGTGCTTGAACCATGCCCTTGGAGTCCTGGGAAAGTAGTATAAACATACCGTTTGTGCATGTGTGAATGAGTGAATCTTTCCATCACTGATGAGGCCCCAAAATTTTTACTGTATAAAGTGCAGTTATATTTTTGCAAAATAATAGAAGTTAGTTTTTCTTTTTGCTTGTTTTGGGCTAATACCCAGAGCTACTCTTTTTCCTGATGGACATTTTCTTCCCATAGTCTCAAATCATCCTTTCTTCTTGTGACTGGGTGACCCAATCAGGTACCCTTTTTCCCAGTCTGGTCTTGGTCCTCCACCTCACTCACTTGCCACACTTCGTTGGTAAAGAAATAAACAGAATGGGAGAGGTCAACAATCATACGGTATGGGACTGGAATGTATGTGTCCTGGCTTTAGCCATAAGGCTCTGCCTCCTCTACACTCTGTCCACACTACACCTGTTGGAGTTGGTAACGATGATTTACTTTGTCATTGAACTTTTTCCTCGAGCAAGCATGCAACATGCCCCAGCTCATTCACTGTAGAAATTTGGTTATCCTAACATGGATATTCCCTCTCAGAGAAGTGAAGGGTTCTGTCTAAGTCTATTACTTATGTCCTGGAAGGAATCTCAATTATCCTTAGCCAATACAGCTCCCTCCCAGTTCCCAGAGGGTGGTGGGGCATAAGATGACTCTCTTCTCTCTCTCACAGGCTCTCCTCAGTAAAGAAGTCTCCTCTTTGTTTACCCACACCTTCTTTACAGATCCAAAAAGGGACTGGGTCTGGCTCAACTTGTCTCCTTTCTCTACAAGTCCCAGCTCAGACACACTTCTGTCTTCTTTCTAATAAAGTGACCCCTCATGGCCCAGCCACTGTTAGCCAGCTCTTGTGAAAACTCACTCACTTTTCATTCTCTGACTTCAGGTGCTCCTCCATGGTATGGGCTTTCTGGGTCCTCAGTTCCCCTCTGTGTCTCTGCACAGGTCTCACAAGAGCCCTATGCTGTTCTGGCTCCTTCTGCCCCTCCCCCTCCCCAGAGGATCTGTGCCCTGGCCAGGTTTCTACCTGGCCTTCCAGGCATTCGGCCAATCAATGTTGGCTCCCAGGATGATCCCCCCCGTATGCCAGTGCACCCATCCACTTTCCCAGCCGTATCCCCACTGTGCAGCTGTTGACTTGTAAGGTGCTGGATAACTCAGCTTTTACTGTATATATAAATAAGAGCTTATAGTCCACTGTAACCCCCAGGTGTTTCTCTGCACTACTGCATCCTGCCAAGTCATTCCCCCATCTGTATTTGTGAATGCAATTATTCTGTACCAAGTGCAGGACTTTGCACTTGTTCTTAATGAATTTCATCTGATCAATTCTGATCCAGTTTATCTAAGTCATTCTGGATGGTACCCTCTAGAGTGTCCACAGTTGCACCCAATTTGGTGTTGTCTGCAAATTTACTAACTGTGCCCTCAGCCCCGTTGTCTGAATCACTAATAAAATGTTGAACAATACTGGACCCAGGACAGACCCTTGGGGAACCCCACTCAATATCTCTTCCCAATTAGACTAAGCCATTGATGTCTACTTATTGTACACAATAATCCAACCAGTTTTGTATTCACCTTACAGTTCTTTATAGTTTAATCTTCTACATAAAGTCACACTTTTGATTTGTGTTGCAGGGGGAGGGGTATGTCCTAAAAAATATTTGTAAACTCACAAAAGATCAGATTTTGATCTGGTGCATTATTTGTAAGTGTGGATAATATCTGAGGTTCATTTAGTTATTCTGCATTTATGCCAGTGTAAATGTGCTTAAAACATGGCTGTTAAGCATGGAAATGCAGTGATTTTTTTCAGTGTCTCACATGAGCATGCATATTTATAAGAGTGCTCATTGTATCCAGCTTTGAATGTATACAAGGAAATTTGATTCTGCCAACTTTTTTACATTGAGCTTTATTTTAAGAGCACTTACACTGAAGTGAATATGAATGCTTGAAAAATGAGATACTATTCAGCATGAAAGTGGCACAGTCTAGTCTTTAGAATTGTTTTGAGCTGATTGTTTTTTAAACTCTTTGTATAGATTAATCTAATACAATCAGTGGAAGGAAACATAAAAGAATATAACTCTTCTATTTATGCTTGTAAAGATTTTCTTCACATCACTTTATGTCACTGTATTGTCATATTGTATTTAATTAATTTGATATATTCTGATAACTTAAGGTGTGTTTGAAGAAAAGATCTCTGTGAATCTTATTATGAAAGATTTTTCTGAATTTGCATAGCTTTTGTCAAGAGTTCAGCAGGTCCATTAGGGTTGCAGGTTACCTTTAAAGCATATTGAATCTGTAGAATGTAATGCTGTCATAAAGTTAGAACAGTTTTATAGTAGTTAAGGCTTAATGTTATCTCAGACATGCACAACTATGTCTTGTCACTAGAGGGCCTGGTGAGCAGGGACATGGCCAGGAGCTGGGGATCTATCCTTCACCTGGGCGGGAGAGGAAAGTGGGGATGGACAGTGGCATGCAGCTCAGGGGAGGAGAAATCACCATGGAACTGTAGCCTCTCTCACTCTGCAGCCAGCA
Source organism: Gavialis gangeticus (assembly GCF_001723915.1). Taxonomy (NCBI): domain Eukaryota; kingdom Metazoa; phylum Chordata; order Crocodylia; family Gavialidae; genus Gavialis; species Gavialis gangeticus. The sequence goes on along the minus strand of NW_017729029.1, from coordinate 69,924,652 downwards.
AGAGCCAACTAGTGCCATGGGTGGGAAGGGAAAAATCTTGAAAAAAAACCTGATTGAAATGAATGGGAAAGGGGGAGAAATAAAGAGGCATAAAGAGAAGGGAGTGAAAAAAAATGTAAAAAAATAGGACCAACATTTTGCACATTTCACTGAACTGAGATTTGATCAGGGGAGAGGGGGAAAGGGTGGATTAGCACTTTCCCTCAGGCAGAGCTGAGACCCAGTAGGTTTGTTACATGCATACCACAATGGGGCAGTGCTAAGACCCAGGGGGCCTGCTGTACGCTACATCAGAGTACAGCTGAGACCAGTGGGTTTGCTGTATGCGTGCTACACTGGAGCGGAGGTGAGATGAAGTCCGAGAATGGTTTCTATTCTCTGGCTTATTGTCTTCACAGAAGTAAGGAGTAGGACCGTTGTTGCCGTTCACACAGGGGTGCTAAAGCAAACATCAAATTGGTGATCTGTATGTGGGTGCTCAGAGTGGTCAGGGTGTACTGTGGTCACACCCTTTTGGGCAGGAGGGGGTGTTGGCTTTGGGCCAGCACAACCCCCATGAACAGTAGTGTTCAGGAGGGTTGAAAATTTGCCCATAGAGACAAGAAGTGGGAAGGGCTGTGAATGGGATTCTGGAAGGATGTTAGATTGTTTTATCACCCCAGAACCTACTAACAATATCCTAGAATGACTTCGGTAAAACAGATAAAAAATAATCCTCACCTGAAGTGGCACAACTTTGAAGCATTTAGAGCAGTGGTTCTCAACCTTTTTCCTTCTGGGACCTATTTGCAAAGATCCATGGCCTGTCCTAAGCCACACCCCCCTGGTCCTGCGGTACCCAACCTCCAGTCCCTGGCTTCCCTGGGCCATGGTAATGTCCCCTCCACAGTGCTGCCGGAGGGGCCCCCATCTGCCCCCATCCTACTTGGGCCAGAGCATAGTGGCTGTGGCGTCTCCAGCTCATGTGGGTGATAGCAAAGTGAGTCCAACCCCGGCATGGGCTGGAGGTAGGAGGAGGAGAGGCCTGTGGCACCCCCTCTGCCCTGAGCTGGGGCTTCTGTGCTATGCCAGGCAGCCTGGTCATGGCCTGTCCCCACCCCCTGAGCAGTGTCTCCTGGCTGCCCTGCTCCTGTAAACATGGGCACCAGCCCCAGGGCCGCCAGCCCAGTCATGCAACTCTCCCCAGTGGAAGGGGCAGGCACCATCCTGCTGCTCCTCTGCCCTGCTGCAGCTTGCGACCCTTTGAAATATTCTTGCTACCCACTCTTGGGCTGTGACCCACAGGTTGAGAAATGCTGATTTAGAGGGTACTGAGCATGGGTTTACACCCTTTAATGGGTGAATGCTCCCATTTTAAGTGCCTTTATGATGTTTTAAAGGTAAACAGTAACACCACATTTAGTTAGGTACTTTTTGACCTCTGCTAGGAAATTAACACCTCAAGAAAATATCTCATCATTTAATAGGAGGAAGAGCAATATGGGATTATAATTTTATAATCTATAACACCCACATAGTAAAAAGAAAGAGTTATGTTGTTGCTCATGTTTAATTTTTCATTAAAATATCTCAAATAAGTTTAGAGTAAACCTCTAATGCAAAAAAACATAATGCTAAAGGGCTGAAGTGTGTTGGCAGTAAGAGCTTGATGTGCTATCACTGGGCATGGAGAATGCTATGCAGTTATGCAGATAGACTAGTGACGGATTCCCATACACAGGGGAGTCACCCCATTCTGCACTCCACTTAGCTTGAAAAAGGATACTATGCTATCTGAAAGCTTGCTAGAAACATCAATCCACCTCCAAGTTGGTCTAATAAAAGATATCAACTTGAACCAAAAGACTCTGTTTATCATGCTGTTATGCATGCATTTAGCCATGTGCATGATTAGGCCCTAAAGTAAAATCTTTCAAAAAGCAGCATTTCAAGAGTGCTGAAGCTTAACTCTCCTGCCTTAGTACATCACTAATTGTAGTGAAATGGAGTAAAAGCTGGTTTGGTCAGAATGTTTTCTGTACACAATAAATTAACTCTGCAATATGGTTTCTGATTCACTAGAGTTTCAGATGAGTGAGCATCAGACTTTAAACTCACAGAAGTTTAAAGGATGATTTTCCAGCTGTGTTTAAGCCTGGTTTCCTTTGTGTGTGCACTGATTTGAACCTTTCAGATTTGGGGCATATTGAGCAGTCTTTAGAACTGAAGGCCTTGTCCTACCTGTTTTGTGGCTAGACACGTTGAGCAGCAATTGCATGTACTCCTGTATCTCTGTCCTGATTTTTCTCAGATGACAGGCAAATTCTTTTTTCTAGGGATATTCAATACATGGCCTTTCCACTGAAATGAATGTTTTATTACAGTGATAGGACTAATGGAGCAGTACTATATTGCAGGAAAAAATCAAGCAAAAGGGCTGAGCAGTCAATTTTCAGTCTTAAGTGAAGACATTTCAGAGTATTAATTAAAGACACAAACAGTTTTTACATCTATAACCATAATAAAGAAGCTTTAGGTGTGTGAGAACTAAATAATTTAACACAGATGTTAAATTAAAGAGCCCGGGCCAAAAGAAATAAAAAAAAATCATAGAAGTAAAGTTGGTTGGAAGCACAATAAAAAGATTAATGAGAGATGATAGCTATAGCCACCTAATGGTATGATTAAATGTCAACTCTGTTTCATTAATTTTGATTTCTTCAAGTAGAGGTAGTCAGTCATTTCTTAGCCTGTCACACATAACGCACTGTCTGATTTGTGCTCTTTACATTCAATTGATCTGTCTTTTGCAATATTTGTTCTTGTTTGTATACAAGGCAGATGCCAGTCAAAGCAAACAAGTGTTCTCCAGAAGAATGCTATCCTGATGGACCAACTGGATATGAGCAAAAACACTGAGTGATTTCCAGTGTAAAAAGAAAATGTAGGTCATACTATAATAAAGTCTGCTGGAAGGAAATTTAGTTTTTGTCCAGTACCTGTAATGAAAACATAATTTTGGTTATCAGTCTTGAAAAGGCTATCTCACAAACAAATAGTTAATCATGAGCAAGCAATTGGCATGAGGAGCATACTTATATAGACCATGGGCTAGATCTCCAGCTTGATTCAAACAGAGATATATAAATTTATTCAAAAAGAAAATCTGGCCCACATTTTTAACCTAAAACTGATAAAAGAAATTGAAATGGCAGATTTTAATATTTTGGCTGCCTCCAGTTTTGTGAACACATTAACTGCATTTGCAGAAGTTAGTTGCCTGACGTCTCTCACACTGTCCTTACCCATTGTATGGGAGACAGCTAGAAGTTGCTATTCATACTTGTAGTCAGTTGTCTTTGATGGCTGGAGGCTGCATGTAGTTCTTTAATAACTGTCCTGGAGTTTTTGTTGATAAATTTTGTATTTCTAACTTATCAAGATTGCAAGATGTCTATTTTACAATTGTAATGATCGTAACTGAGAGAGAGCTATACATTTGAATTACAGTAGACATAACAAACATAAAACATAAGAAAATATCTTAAGTCTTACTATCCAAACAAACTGATTTGGGATTTTGTTTTTGTTTTTTTGGGGGGGGGGATATTTTTAGGCCCTTGCCTGCTACAGTTTTATTCCAGATTTGTGCTGATATAACTCCACTGATTGCAAGAGTTATAGCAAAAGTAAAACTGTAGTGTTGTAGTGGCAGGGTTGTCAACTGTCCATAAGTTTATGGACACTTTGTAAATAACCAGGCTAAAAATGCTGAAGCACAGGCACAGTATAGCAGCACCACTTGATGTCCAAAAGGGAGCATAGCACCCTACAGGGAGCTCTTCTCAGGCCCTTGTGGTCCACAGGACTCTCCATAGCTCCTTCCCCAACCCCCAACCATGTGTTGGTACTAGTGCTGGTGCTGTCTTCCATCTGCCTATAACACTGGTGGGTAGGAGATAGGCAGACAGTGGCCCTTCTTTTGGAGGTCTTGCCAGGATGAGGGGAGTGGAGCTTATAGTTTCATAGTATCATAGTTTCTAGGGTCGGAAAGGACCTGAGAAGATCATCTAGTCCAACCCCCTGCCATGGCAGGAAGAGCACTGGGGTCAAACAACCCCAGTAATGTGGTCATCCAACCTCCTCTTAAAAACCCCCAGGGTGGGAGCCTGCACCACCTCACTTGGAAGCTGGTTCCAGACCCTAGCCGCCCTGACC
>NW_017729029.1:69914865-69920218 GCF_001723915.1 Gavialis gangeticus | reverse complement strand
GTGCTTTCATGGGTACCAGGGGGTGAGTAGGGGACCCCTGGGGTAGGGGCAGCAGGGTGTAAAAGCAGTCAAGTAGGGTTGCCAACCCAAGAATTATTATTATTTTACAGATAACCTGCAAATTTTTTACTGACAAAAGTTTTTACTTTGGTTTGAACCCGGCCCTTGCTCAGGGTCTGGTAGAAGGGTTCAATTTATGTTATGTAGAGCATATATCAGTAAAAATATGGCAGTAAAAAAAGGTTGGTTGTCAGTAAAAAGTTTTCAGATTGTCAGTAAAAAATTATCTTGGATTGGCAAACCTGAGCAGTCGGTGAATTAGGATCATCGTATTTTTAAAAGGACACAATATATTAAATCGTACTTACTGTCATGATTTTCACTGTAGATTCCAAATGCAGTGAAAAGAGCAAAAACCAACATAGCAAATAGAATCATTGTCATTTCTAGTTCAGTAAACGGTGAGCCCATAAGATAGACCTTCCCAAGATCTGTTGAAAATGGAAAAGGAAAATATGTTGTAGCATTTTGTAACACCTACATCTTCCCTTAAAAATCGTAAGTAATTAGAGAATGGTACCTAAGATACTACACTTATTTTCTATTCTAAATGTAGGATAAGATCATAACATCCTAATATTACTGTGCATACCAATGAGGTATGTCTCCTGTTATGCACAAAGTCAGACTAGATCATCATCATAATTCATTCCAGTATTAAAATAATAATTTTTAATTCACACTCTTAAAAGAAACAAAATAAGCAGCTAACTATAGTAAACCAACTAATAATATTGGTAATCCAGCAGAAATTTATGAGACTAACTTAATAAACAAATTTCACCCAAAATGTAGTCTTCAAGTTCTAACAAAACCATGACTGATGGCAAACCAAAAGGAATACCTTAAAAAGACCATATTATTGGCACAAGAACCCTAATGTGAAGGAAGGGTAGGAAGGGCAATAAGGGACCAGCATACCTAACCAGTGAAGTCTCTAATGAATTGAAATCCAGAAAGGAATCTTACAAAAAATGGAAACTTGGCCATATTATTAGGGATGTGTATAAGAATATATCATGGGCATGCAGGAAGAAAATCAAGAAGATCAAGGCATGTATCAAAATGCAGCTAGACAGGAGTATAAAAAAACAATAAAAAACATTGAAGAAGTATATTACAAGCAAGATGAAGATGAAGGGGCGTGTAAGTCCCTTATTGAATGGAGAGAGCAAAATAATAATGGATGATGCAGAAAACATTGAGTTATTTAATGACTTTTTACTTCAGTCTTAAACAAGGTCAGCTGTTAGATGGTGAATATAGTTGGCAACAAGGATAGGGAAAGAGCTACTCACCCTAGTGTAGGTAAGAACAGGTTAGAGATTACACGAAGAAGCTGTATGTTGTGAAGTCCACAAGACTGGATGATTCTTCCTAGAGTACTCAAGAAATTGACAAAGTACTTGGAGAGCTGCTAGCTATTCTCTTTGAGAACTTGTGGAGGTTTGCTGAGGTCCAAGACAATAGGAAAAGCACAAATATAGTGCCTTTCTTTCTGAAGGAGGACAAAGAGGTCTTGCATCTGTATGATGCTATAATGGGTCTTATACCAAGCAAGGAGACTAAGACATTGTTGTCCTAAACTAAAGGCAAGTTTATTGAACCCTAACAGATACAATTCTAATTAAAATTGAAGTAGCAGTTTAAAATTGTTAGGTTTGTAGCTAGTCAAAGCAGATGCTCACCACCCTGAAATATTTCAAATGCAACTTCACAGGTTGATCAGGCTGTGAAGTCTTATCCAGGGCTCCTGGCTTCCACATCTGATGTCAAGACAGGATCTTGGATCAGTGACAGGATCTCTTCAGGCATTCTTCAGGAATGTTCTGAAGGGTACACTCTCTCATCTCTGTTTATATACCATATAGCTTGCATTTCTTAATATATAAAATTAACTTAAGCCTTCCTTCTAATGCATATATTAAACATCTTGTTTCTGTTTGCCAGATACGGTTATCTGTAACTGGAATTTCCTATTCTGAGGTAATCTTTTCATTCTTAGATTGGGGTAGGTTTTGCTTTAACTGTTCTTCTGTTGCCCAGGTTATATTTTTTTCAATTTTGTTAACCAACTTCCTGATTCATTTTAAGCTAGGGGCAATATTTTTCCATCTTGTCCTTTCCTTGGGTACAGGTTTTGACCACAGTTCAAGCTAAGGATGCAGTTTGAGCTGATCACAATTGTCAAACCCAGGCCTGAAGGCCTCTGGGTCTCAACAATTCCCTGCTTGGATAACTCCTCAAGGGAGGGGTTATCACATCAATGTACCTTGTCTTCATGGTGTGTACACACCTTTGTTCCTCCAATATAACACCTTTGTTCCTCCAATATAAAGACTCATAGTGGTATGTCTAGTAGAAGTTAACAAAACCTCTGTGAAACTGATAAACTTGGTGATATGTCCAGTCAGTTAAAACAACAACAAAGATGACAATAGCAGTTTGGATGCCAGTTATCATCACAGTGGAGTGAAGCATTAGATTTAGAACTCCTTGGGCAGTAGGGCTCCATCCCAGCAAAACTTCCCAATGAATGTATCTCACCTCCCTTTTGACTTTTTCCATTACCTGCAAAACTTTTTATTATTATGTTTAATCTGTACCATGTGCTGCCATTCTGGGCAATGAGGCTCCCCCCAACAAACCCCGACCAGCAGGGGAATGAGGCCTAGAAATTGCTGAGGGTCAGCTTACTATGCTGCCAGCACTCTAAGCCCAAGATGTGGAGGCACATTTGGTATCTCCCCACCATTTTAAGAGTATGCTGTCCCTGTATGTGGAGAAGCATGCACTGGACAATAAGATTAAAAGGTCCCTGGGCCCCAGCATGGCCCGGTGAGTGGTGCGAGACTAGCGGCAGTGCAGGCTGCAATGAGCCTTCCTGCAGACCTGGCAGGACCTGACAAGGATGCTGAGGACTGCCGGAGAGCCAGATCAGGGAAGATTCAGCAGGGTCTCTGCCCCCAAAGACAGGGAGCAGAGCGGAGGGCAAAAGTTCAACTGGTGGGACCCGCCCCACCATTGAGCCTGGGGAGTGGGCACCAGACGTGTAACTTCTACCTCCACCAAGCAGCACTGGAAAGTAACAAAAACAAAACAAATGTTATATGTATGTATATGTATATATATGTCTGTGTGTGTGTGTGTGTGTGTGTGTGTGTGTGTGTTCATCACCCTTCCTATAAAGAAACATAAAACAAAGAGCTCCCTGCTTTTATGGGGAAGTTATTGATAGCCTTCAATTAAAGATAGCTCTTTAATAATTTTATTTTTTATTATAAAATGATAGTATGGATAGCTTAAAGTTAGGGTAGCAGTGGCCCTTAATGGATGAGCATTGGTGAGACCTGGTAATTTTTCAATCACTTGTACCCACTGGGCAACCGGAGTTCAACCATGCTGGCTTAAAATGATTCCCAGATCTCTTACCTCCTGCTGTAGTAATTGAGCTTTTAGTTTGTTAACTTTACATCCTTTATCTTGAATAATTTATAATATTGCACAGATAACTTCATGCATGGGTCCATGAATTAGGAATCATCAACATATCACTGAGGTTTGGTATTGATCAGTGTGCCAGGGGTGCAGGTTTGGGAAGAGGGGGAGCCTCATCCAGAGGCAAAACCCCAACCAAGGAGAAGAAGGAAAATATAGACCTACCTGTTCCAGGGGCCAGGAGGAGTGAGGAAGCTCGGGGCAGGAAACTGCCCGCACGGTTCATAAGCCACACCTATATACAGCTGGGGCCAGGTGACATCATGGGGAGACGTCACCCGGCAAAGACTAAAGGAAGCCACAAAAGCTCAGGAAGCCTGCTAAGGGCCAGGGAACAGGCAAGAACTCACCGGTCAGGAGGGGACCAGCCGCAGCAGGTGGCTGACGGCTGAGACAGCACCGGAATCGGCACCGGTGCTAGCAGCCACGGCGGGAGCAGTGACTGCAGCCATGACTGCAGCAGTCGTGGAACTGCCACTGGTACCAGCACTGGCACCGGCACCAGCAGCTGCGGCGGGAGCAGCGATGGCAGCTGCAACTGCAGCTGCAGCGGATCTGGCACCGGCACCAGCAGCCACGGCAGGAGCAGCAACAGCAGCAGTGACTGTAGCAGCTGCAAAGGCAGCAGGGAGCCCCGACCCTGGGAAGCCCAACGGGGACTGAGGTTGCCGGCGGAGAGTTCGACAGAGGAAGTGGCAGCAGCGTCCTGAGCAGTGGGAGCAGCAGGAGATCCCCGAGTCGAGGATCGGCGAGGATTGGAGATGCTGGCAAGGAAGCCAGCAGAAAAGCTGGCGGTGGTGACCGCAGCGACAGCGGCAGGAGCAGCAGGGAGCCCCAAGACAGAGAAGCCCGGCGAGACCCAAAGGAGCCAACAAAGGAGCCCATAGTAGCCCCAGGGCAGAAGGGGGGCCAAGCCTATCTGTAGGCATTGGGTACGTAAGCCTGAGTGGAAGCAAGACCCAGAGAGGGGAAGAGAGGGGTCACAGCTGGGGCTAAGGCACAGATCCCGACCCTTGGGGTGCCCTAGACTTAGGGCACCAAGGGTGCTAAGGGGTACAGAGCGCGGTGGGTGCTCTATTTCCTCTTGGGTCTTTCCATCTTTTTCTTTGGTTCTTTCAGTCACTTTTCTTTCTTGGGCTACACCTCACCAGTAGACACGGTGGAGGGTTTGTACAGTCGGGGTCATGATGGGTGTTTTAGGGAAGTGGGACGAAGCTCTCAGTGTTAGGCGAGGGTGGCCCGGACCAGGTCCAAAGACCGAAGATCTCCAGGCCCACCCACTGGAGTCCAACCAGAGGTCCAGGGTGACCATTGTCGTGAGGCGACATGGAGGCCCGAGAAGACATCTGAGGGGCTGACTGTGAACAAAATCAAGAGGCCTGCCTCACAAGGGTGGCACGTGGCCGGGGTGTAGGGGAGGTTGGAGCCCCGTGAGCACACGCCAAGTTGCGTGATGACCCTGGAGGCAACTCAAAAGAGGACCCCCTCCACTGAAGGGTCATTCAAAGCCATGGCAGGCAAGTTAGGGGGTCTCCCGGAAGACAACCAAAGTATCCTCTGGGGTCTGCATGTGGGACTGAGGCAGACAAGATCGATTGCCGGGTGAAGGCGGTGCGGGAATGGACCATAGATTTCATAGATTTCATAGACATTAGGGCTGGAAGGGACCTCGGAAGATCATCGAGTCCAGCCCCCCACCCAAAGGGCAGGAAGTCAGCTGGGGTCATAGGATCCCAGCAAGATAAGCATCCAATTTGCTCTTGAAGGTGTTCAATGTAGGTGCTTGAACCACCTC
>NW_017729029.1:69908888-69909865 GCF_001723915.1 Gavialis gangeticus | reverse complement strand
CCCCACTGGTCACAGGACACCATGATGAGTGACTGCTATCAATTACAACCCTCTGGGTCTGACCATGGAGCCAATTTCCCAGCCAGTGGATCATGGTGGACCCAAGGCCACAATTGGTCAGTTTCGCCAAGAGGTGATCATGGGATACCAGATTGAAGGCTTTTTTGAAGTCAAGATATATGACATCAATCTCTTCTCCTGTGTCTAGGTGATAGGTCACCTGGTCGTAGAAGGGAGAGTGGAGGCAGGTACAATCAGATAACTGTTCCCACATTTCAGCCTATTTTTAGCTCACACCTTTGGGTGGTGGCTGGCTCACATCCCTTGTTCAGTCCCCATGCAACTTCAAAACCTGATTTATTTTAAAGGCTGCACACTGGCGCCCCTGAGGAATTACATGTAAATTAATTTTTTCTGCTTCTTTGTAAAAATAAATTTCTTGTTTTGGTAAAGAGTTTTGATCTCCTTTTCACTGAATCCTTTAAGGGACTTTCCTATATATGCCTTCCAGAATTGGAAGCGGGGGGACTCATTACTTATTATAGGAAAGGAAGCTCTTGTGTTTACTAACTTGCTCAGGTGTCTCTTCCTTTCATATTGTAACAAGCATTTTACTTAGTTAATGGAAACCCATGGATGTATTCCTTTTGTTGAATGTTCCATGGGAAATACATTTTTAATCTGCAAAAAAAAATTAAGAAACTGCCAAGGCAGATACCTTGCTAAACATCTGGTTATTATTATTCAGGTTTTGCCCCCTTTTCAAGCCTTTGATTGTGATGTGTGGACCCATTTTAATTTGATTTCCTTTCCCTTTGACTATATTTTAATTTGATATATAGTAGGAGTAGGCTTATTTACAATTCTGGCAGGTCTAGCCTTGATGGAGCACAACGCATAGGTTTTTTATCTATGCGTTGTGTAAGCTTGGTACATGACCAGGTCACCAACTTTTTATTTGAGCGTTTTTTCATGTG
>NW_017729029.1:69901789-69903888 GCF_001723915.1 Gavialis gangeticus | reverse complement strand
GATATATAGTAGGAGTAGGCTTATTTACAATTCTGGCAGGTCTAGCCTTGATGGAGCACAACGCATAGGTTTTTTATCTATGCGTTGTGTAAGCTTGGTACATGACCAGGTCACCAACTTTTTATTTGAGCGTTTTTTCATGTGGCCGAATATGCCTGTCTATCTGATTACATTTTACCTTTAAAGCTTGGGCATCTGCATTTTTTTCTGCCAGTCATGGCTTAGTGGGGAGTAATTTCACGGGCAGCTATTTTTTACAAAGCCCTAACAATCAAAGGCTATTTTACATTTCAATCTCTGACTTGTTGGCTTACTACTTTTCTTAGAGCTAATTGTTAAAGTGTGGTTTGCCCCTTTCACCTGTCCTGAGCTCTGGAGATTCTTGATTTTAGATACCTGAGAAGCCTTTTTTAATTAAACTGAATTATCTTATCAGCTTTCTGTAAGCTAATCAAATTTATTTGTGCAAACCATATTTATTCAAGTTGCTGTTATTGTTTTCATTACTTACAATTAAAAATCAGGCACCCATATCAATTAATATTATTTGCCTTGGTGCCACCCCACTTTGTGTCAAATTTTAACCTACACAGAAACAGTTTAGCTATTATACTTAATGGGTGTCAGTGACAACAAGGATTAAACTGGGGGTGCCAGACAAGTTTGCTCTTTCCATGGGGGAGCCAAGGTTTTGCCTTGATTCCCCCCCGGTTACTCTTTATAGCCTTCTTCCCAATTGTATAGCTATCTTTAGCTCCCTGCATAATTTCAGACAGCCTACACCCTACAATTCAGACAGCCTACATCTGCAGTTGCCTGATAACCTGCATCTATAGTTGTGCCTGGGGAAAGACCTTGTCTAAAAGCTAAACAGATGATTTCCAGCCACAGTCATCTGACAAGCTACACCCACAGCCATGTCTTAAAAACATGTGCCTTAGATCTCCCAAAATGAAACAATCTGACCTGCATCCCTTTGCAGACCAAAAATGACTGTGATGTGTTGCTGGACCTACATCCACAGTCCAGACAATATGAGAGAATCTACATCCACAGTCCACACCTGTTATCTGGTGCCAGCATTCTCCACCAATTTGTTGCCTTCCTGTGACTCTATAATGGGTCTTATACCAGGCAAGGAGACTAAGACACGGTTGTCCTAAATTAAAGTCAAGTTTATTGAACCCTAACAGATATAATTCTATTTAAAACTGAAGTAGCAGTAGAAGTTAAAAAATATTAAGTTAGTAGCTAGTCAAAGCAGATGCTGTCCACCTCAAAATGTCTCAAATGCAACTTCACAGGTTGATTGGTCCATGAAGTCCTTAGAAAGGCTTTCAATAAAGTCTTCCAAGACATTCTCATTAGTGAGTAAGGAAATACATTCTAGAGTAAACTGTAAGGTGGATAGATAATAAATAGGCTAGACATCATATTCAAAGGCTAGTCATCAAAGACTCAGATTTGGAAGAAGTACCAAATAATGTCCCCTAGGGGCCTGTCCTGGGTCCAGTAATAAAGATGTTATGCATCTTTATTATTGGAACTAGGTGTTAAACATCTTTATTACTGGACCCAGGACAGAGACTATGTTGAAAGCCTTTCTAAAGTCAAGGCATATCACATCCACTGCTTTTCCCACATCCATAAAGCCTGTCACCTTGTTACAAAAGGATATCAGGTTGGTTGAGCATACCTTGATTTTGACAAATCCATGTTGGCTGTTCCTGACCATGTTGTTATCCTCTAGGACTAGGTTGTTAGATATAGGTTCCTTGAAGACATGTATCATAATATTTTAAGGTATCAAGGTTAATTCCCGAGACTCTCCTTGTCCTCCTTTAGAAGGAAAGGCACTATATTTGTGCTTTTCCTATTGTCTTGGACCTCAGCCAACCTCCACAAATTCTCAAAGAGAATAGCTAGCAGCTCTCCAAGTACTTTGTCAATTTCTTGAGTACTCTAGGAAGAATCATCCAGTCTTGTGGACTTCACAACATACAGCTTCTTCGTGTAATCTCTAACCTGTTCTTACCTACACTAGGGTGAGTAGCTCTTTCCCTATCCTTGTTGCCAACTATATTCACCATCTAACAGCT
>NW_017729029.1:69896720-69898701 GCF_001723915.1 Gavialis gangeticus | reverse complement strand
CAGCTCTCCAAGTACTTTGTCAATTTCTTGAGTACTCTAGGAAAAATCATCCAGTCTTGTGGACTTCACAATATACAGCTTCTCTGTGTAATTTCTAACCTGTTCTTACCTACAGTAGGGCTCTTTTCCTATCCTTGTTGCCAACTATATTCACCATCTAACAGCTGACCTTGTTTAAGACTGAAGTAAAGAGTCATTAAATAACTCAACGTTCTCTGCATCATCCATTATTATTTTGCTCTCTCCATTCAGTAAGGGCCCTACACATCCCTTCATCTTCATCTTGCTTGTAATATCCTTGTTCAATGTTTTTTATTGTTTTTTTTTATACTTCCGTCTAGCTTCATCTCAATACATGCCTTGATCTTCCTGATTTTCTTCCTGCATGCCCATGATATACTCTTATACACATCCCTAATGATATGGCCAAGTTTCCAGTTTTTGTGCAGGACTTGTTAAACTTCTTTGTTCATGATATGAAGATTGGCTGTCCAACTGGCAATCCATTGGCCATATCTAGCCTGTGAGGGGTTAACATATGGCCTGCAGGCTTCTGCCAAGCCATCACTTGTACCCATTTCTCCTGCAGCTGCTCTAATCTGGTCTCTGGGGCATAGAAGAAGGCTGTGGAGCTTTCTCATTGCATAGCAGAAGGGGGACTTGCATTGCGCACCAAAGGGCAGTAGGGAAATTTGCTGGCCATGAGGAAGGGGTCCAAGAAGCCCATGTGGCATTTAGCCCATGCAGCTTGAGGCTTAGGGTCTGAAACTGACTGTGTAGTCCCCTGCTGCTCAGAAGTTAGATAGCCCTGATTTGGAGGATGGGACTCAGTGCACCATTAGCAAAACTGCAAATCGCAGAAAACTGGGTTAAGTTGCAGATGCTTTGGAGGCTGGGATTAACATTTTAAATGACCTTGATAAACTGGAAGAAGGTCCAAAATTAATCAGAGGAAATTCAATAAGAGCAATTGCCAAGTCCTGCACTTAGGATAGAATAATTACATGCACAAAAACAAACTGGTGGCTGTGCTTCAGTGCTGTAGAAAAGGACCTGCGGGTTATAGTGGACAATAAACTGAATATGAACCAACAGTATGCTCTTGCAAAAAAACCAACAGCATATGGAGTTGTATTTACAGAAGTGTCACCTTCGCGTCAAGGGAAGTATTCTTTTACTCTTTTTAGCACTGGTGAGTAAGGCCTGTGAGAGAAACTTGGGGCCTGGCACATCTTGGTAGTTGAGTTCCCCCTACTTCCCATTCTGGAAACAAAAAATAAAACAGAGAATATGATTTTGATGGCCCTGTACCCTCACACTTTCCTTCTCATAGACCCTATTTGTGAGGCCTCACAAACAGGTACTGTATTTCAGGATAGCATAGCCAAACTGGAAAGAATCCAGATGAAGGTAACCAAAATCATTACAAGTCTAAGAAACATGACTTACAGGGAGAGGCTAGAAGAACTGGTATTATGTAATCTGAAGAAAAGAAAACTGAGTGGGGGGAGGTGGGATTTGCTAACCGTCTTCAAATACCTGAAGGGTGGTTATAAAGAAAATGGTAATAGACTATTCTTGTAGCTGCAGTGGGCAAGACAAGAAGTGATTAGAAACCTTTGGCCTGCAGGCTGGATCCAGCCAATGGAGCCACTGGATCTGGTTCATGGAGTGTGGGATGTCAATGTTGTTAAGCAGCTGGGATGCTTTGCCCGTGCTGCACTGTGGCGGGGTGGTGGGGAGAAACAGTAGCAGCCAAGTCCTAACATTGATCCAAGTTAGGTTATTCTAGCCTGCCTCTAGAAAACATTGCTGGCCTCTGCTGTAGGCAATTACATCTCTAGACCACTGTGCCAGGAAAGCCATAGAGGGCACATCCCCATGAGCATACACTTGCAGGGGAGTGCTTTCCTCACAGGACAAATAGCAGAGGCACATAGATTTATAGATTCATAGATGTTAGGGTCAGAAGGGACCTCAA
>NW_017729029.1:69895642-69896709 GCF_001723915.1 Gavialis gangeticus | reverse complement strand
TTTCTCTGGTTAGCCAAGGAAGCCTCTTGGCCCCTTTCCCTTTTTTCCCCTGCATCGGGATCGTTTCCTTCTTTGCCCGAAGAATCGCTTCCTTAAGGCATAGCCACCCTTCTTGGGCTCCCATCTCACCAAATCTCTTACCCTGCAGTGCATCATTGACTAAACGCCTGAGCTCACTGAAGTCAGCCTTCCTAAAGTCTAGCACTTCCATCCTACTAGTTACTTTTCCCACTCTACGCCGTATGGTGAATTCTATTATTTGGTGGTCACTGTCCCCCAGGTGACCACTGATCTGTAGCTCCCCTACCATGTCATCCCCCATTGCCAGTACCAGGTCCAATAAGACATTCCCCCTAGTGGGACCATGTACCTCCTGTGTCAGGTGGAGGTCCTGCACACAGGATAGGAACCTGCGTGAATGGTGGGAATTTGCTGTCTGCGTCTCCCACTAGATGTCAGGGTAGTTTAGGTCCCCCATGACTACTGCCTCTCTAGTCTTTATGGTCTCTGAGAGCTACCTCAGGAGTTCCAAATCTAGTTCTTCCCCTTGGTGTGGGGGTCCGTAGCAGACCCCTACCACCAAATCCCTTTCCCTTTGACCTCCATGTATCCTAACACACAATCCTTCTACTTTCTCTTCCTCCAATTCCATTTTGATAAGGGTCAATGTATAACGCTCCTTGACATACAGTGCAGCATATTTGTGCTGCTGTTAGCGGTCCCCTGGTATGCCCTTGCAAATTGCTGGGCTGGCTCCAGCAGCCTTACCTGGATTCTTGGGGGTCTCATGGTGCAGCAGTGGGGCTGAGCTGGTCACTGAGACCCTGGCAGGCAGCCAGAGTATGGTTCTGGCCAGCCTGGTTCCCTTTCTGGTACTGCAGGTTCCCTTTCTGGTAGCTGCTGCATGTGCCATGCCACTTTTCTTAGTGGTATTTTTTGTTTTTTGGGGTTTTTTTTACATTACGACCTCCCAGTGTCAAAAAACTCACCACACTGTAAATTAGCAGCACAGCAGACATGTGAATGTGCACCACGTGGAGTTTGTGGTGCTGCAAATTGCACGTGTG
>NW_017729029.1:69885116-69890642 GCF_001723915.1 Gavialis gangeticus | reverse complement strand
GTGGTATTTTTTGTTTTTTGGGGTTTTTTTTACATTACGACCTCCCAGTGTCAAAAAACTCACCACACTGTAAATTAGCAGCACAGCAGACATGTGAATGTGCACCACGTGGAGTTTGTGGTGCTGCAAATTGCACATGTGCACTTGTAGAGGCACACCCAGAAAATTTTGGCCTAGATCCTGTTCCAGATTTAAGGAACTCAGATTTAAATGCTGCTTATCTCCAATTTATGGGCCAGCTCTCAGGATGATGGTCACATGAAAGACCTGCATTCTAGACTTGCCACAACAGAGGTATTTTAAATTCACATCCTTCATTACCCAGAAGAATGCCTGAACTACTAGACAAGGCTGAGGGTATATTTCATGCTTCCTGTTGGAACTGAGCCACTAGGCAGCCAGAAATATGAGATTCATGGGGTTACCATTTAGCCAGTCTCCAAAGAGGAAAACGTTTCTAATCTGTCTTGTAAAGGTTAAAGCAAACATCTTATTACACAGTATGCCAAGTGGGATAACTCTGCTGCTGGTGAATGTGGGGTGTCTGCTGTTACCATAGAAGCATAAAAAGGACTGGTTGAGAATAGTAGTGGCTACTGCTTCAGCAACTAGTAGTTTATTGACAACAGCTGATTTTGCAATGGAAGCAATGCTGCTTAAAGCCTTCTGTAACAGATGGAAGATAAAACGCTACCTTTGACTGTGGTGGCTACCTTGGATTTAGACAACTTTTCTAGAACAAAATCATTTTGTCACAGACTCTGAGCAGTGGTTACACAGCCTTATAAACCTGAAGTTCTAGCTTCTTCCATAGCTGTTGAGTAATGGCTGATGTTAAAGGATGGAGTATTTTTGATTAGTGAAACTTAGGGAATATTTCTGATCTTGTTCACCAGCATGGGAGCAGGCAATTATCTGTTGGAGAAGCCTGCATAAAGTGGCCTATATTTTGCTGTTGTTGTAGCAGATGGGCTCGTTCACTCTTGTTAAACCTAAGGTTGGAAAAGAAATGGAGCACAATAAAGAGATATTCAAACTTGGCTAAAAAATTGGGGTGTAGTGTGTTTTCTGAATTCAGGAAAGTGTTAAGTTTGGAAGAATGCACTCTCCTGAGGATAATTGAATGGAATTAATCCCATTGCCTGTATGACATACTATAGCAACTTAGATTTTTGGTTTACTCTATTTATAAGGTTGCCTTTTATTACATCCCATCATCTCCTCATTTCAGTGCTATTTCACTAAAAAGTGGTATGTGATAACACACATTATGGAAAGGGTGCTTCTTCCACTGAAGCTTCTTCAACTGGTTTTAATAAGAAAAACAAAGAACATATACATGAATCATAGTAACTTGTACTGGTAGAGTTTGGATGAAAAGTTCTTAAACTTTAGTTTAATCTATTTCCTCTAATAATGGTCTTTTTTCTATAATGCGTCATTACATATATGTGAAGGAGGGTGTTCTCTTTAGGGATCCACTTTACTCTCATCTGTATAATTTCTAGGTGGAGCGCCCATGACATCCAGTGGCAGTATGGATTAATCACAGGTATGTCATTCTCTAGGGCAGGGGGGGCAGCCTTTTGGCAGGTATGCTATAAATGAGCCCTGCACCCTCCCCAAGTGCTGGTCCAATCCTTTTCCTTAACCTGATCTGCTGCTCAACTTTCTGCCTTTTTCCTTGTGATCCCTGCCCAGTTTGCTCCTCTGCCTTCTGCCCTATTTGCCACTGTTGCCTTTCCCTTCCCCAGTCTGCTGCATGCCACTTACAGAGGCTGCCTGTAACACTTGTATTGCACATACCACATGGTGGCCATCCCTGCTCTAGAGAGATCTTCAAGAATGCACACACTTTTCTTTACATTTGATCACCAATATAGTGGTATCTTCTGAGAACTGAGGTGCCAAATCTAAATCTCCAAGTGTGCCTGTGTGTGTCTGAGTAAAAGCAAAAGTATCTTGTTGCTCTGTAGCACCTCCAGATGGATGCAGACTCCAGTGGAAACAGTAATAAGTCTGCAGCCAGGATAGTTGTCATATAACAAATCTGTGAATGCAACAGAAATAGTGTTCTGGAATACAGATTAAAAAAGCTATAGAGTGCTTAAAGACAGCTGTTGTGTGTGTTGGGAGACTTATTCTTGTAAAGTATCTATTTGAGACATCTAAATTAGGGGTGCACCAATAGAGGTTTTTTGGGCCAATACTGATGGCCGATTTTTAACGAGCCATATTGGCTGATACCAATCTAATTGCCGATATGCAGCTGGGCAGCTTGGAGAGCAGCATCCATCTGGTAAGTCTGTTGTGAAGGAAGGGAGAAGGAAAGGGGTATGGGGTGGGGGGACAGATAAAGGCCCCTGTGGTGAAAGAGAGAGTGGGACTGGGGCAGAAGCAGGGGCAGGTGCTGCACAGCCAGGGTGAAGCATGGGATGGAGCCTCAAGCAGCTCACTCAGAGAGTGCAGAAGGTGGGGGGGGGAGTGGCTACCACTGCTATGTGCACCCCTGGCAAGGCATGGGGGGCTTGTCCCCCTGGGCCTATGCACGGGGTGAGGGCGGGCTGCCACTGCAGGCTGGGGCCGGGGGCGGCACCCAGTTCTTCCTGGCAGGGAGCTGGGCCGGGTTGCACTTGGGGTGGCAGTGGTGGTGCTGGGAAGGAGGCTACCAGGGGGGCTGCAGCCACCCCAAATTTTGCCATAGCTGTCACTCCTAGCACCACTGCAGCCTGCCTTGAGCACAGCCTGGCCCAGTCCTCCCGCTGGGAAGAGCTTGGCAGTGCCCCCAGCCCCACTCTTTCTCTCACCACTGGGGCCTCAATCTGCACCCCACCACTCCCAAACCCCTTCCCTTACTACAGACTTACCAGTCAGACCTGGCTTCTCTCAACACTGCCAGGTTGCACTCCTGGCCCCCTATGTGCTGCACTGCAGCTGTGCACATGCATGGGGTATTTATTGGCAACATTATCGGCCACATCAGCCAAAAAAGCCAATTGACACTAATGTCAATTTTCCTTATATCAGTGCCGATCTGGTATGTGACTGATGTATCAGTGCACCTCTAATCTAAACATAAAAGGGCTGTAACCTATTCAGGATTTGTCTCTGTCACATACACTGCTAAGCACATTGTCCACGCTTAATACCTAGGCATTAATAATAATGTGGACAAAATCAGTCCAATGTTCAAAACAAGTTACTATGAGTGTCTTATCACACCTGCCAAAAGTTGGGAACATACAGAAATCCAAGTTAAAGCTAAGAACTGCTCCTTATACTCAAACCAAAGTGAAAGCACAAATCTGGTATGTCAAATCCACATAGTTCCACTTTTTACCTGGGTATCAGTTCTGATGTTTCAAATGCCCTTTTAAAGACATTTTGACATTGTGTGTACCACAAAGGTCAATTCATTCAGACTATTTTGGACAATATGGAGGAATCCAAATATGAGGATTCCTCATCTTGCCTTGCTTTATAGATAGGAGCATGCAACTTAAGTGGAATATGTTTCCACTGAAGCTTCTTCAACTGGTTTTAATAAGGAAGGCAAAGAACATGCACATGAATCATAGTAACTGGTACTGGTAGACTTTGCATGAAAGGTTCCTGATGTCAGCCTCTAAACAGCTGATTCTAGTAAATGACTTAACTGTATAAACATTTGACTGTTAATGGCAAAGTTCAAACAAGATCTGTATTCTGATCAAATTGGTTACCTGTACTAATGACTATTAGTTATCCTTTGAAAGACCAATTCCACACAGTGAGCCCAGCTTATTGACTAAGATCAGGAGTCAGCAGTGTTTTTCAGTGGGTGGTTGGAATAACTCAGCTTGGGTCTGAGCTCCCTCTCCACGGAAACCCCCCACTGCTGAACGCTGCTGAAGGCATGGCTGGATGGGGCACAACCCCCATGCTGAGACATGTGGAGACCGGGGAACAGCCAGCTCAGAACTACCTGCTGCTTCACACTATGGTCCAGCCAGCTGCTCTGTGGCTTCTTGAGGTGTAGCGTGCCTCAGTTTGGGTGCTCTGCAGCACACTGAGATGCGGGAGCAGGCAGCCATTCCCTTTCTAGGTGCTTTGCCTGCTTTTATCGTCAGAGTTGTTGTCTTTTTTCTACGGGGAAATCCTGGTAGCAAATTAGCAGCATGGCACATGGCACCACAAACCACACATGCCTGCATGTGTGGATGCAGCCAGAGAGTGCAAATGTGAGAGAAGCAATAGTAAGCTGAACTATGTGGAGGGCAGGATTGCTGCGTGAAGGCTCTTCCCAGTGACTGGGACAGGACAACGAGGTTTTGTTTATTTGCTTCATTTCAAGACTCTGTTGTGGAGCAGCCTGGAAAAGACTGATTAATGCTAGGGCTGGCTGAGCAGTTGCTCAGGGATTGAAGGCTTACCTGAAGAAACCCAAAGGGGTGGCAACCTGCTTACAGTTACCAATCCTTGATTTGTTCTGGTTGCTGCTATTCTTCTGGACCTCAGCAGATAATTTCGCATCAACTTCTTATAACTAACTTCTTTATCATATACACTCTACAGCATTAGCTCATACTTGCACTAGAAATACCACTATAGCAGTTACGAATCATTCCTACTGATAGCTACTGACCATCTTAGAAACAGAAATTTAAAAATGGAAGACATACCCCATTCACATGATTCTCCACAAGAGGAAAAAAAATCTTACTAGACAAATTCTTAAGATGGTTAACTAACCCAAAGGTCAAATAAAATTTAACTAAGTTGTTATTTCCTTAACAAAAGTCACAGAATGTTATGGGAATTTGGTTTGTTATTTAGCATGACTAAAAAACCTTTATCTTAATAAGCACACAAAACATAATAAAAGGCATAAAAAGCAACAGAAATTGTACATGATTATATATAAGTAATGTAAACAGTAGGTTAAGCCTAATGAGACAGTTAATGGTGTCTGTAGAGATATGATTTTTTTTTCATAGCTTTGTCAGAAATTTCAGGTCTCAAATCTATTATGTTAGTGGCATTTTTAATTAAACTGTAGCTTTTCTACCTGTAATTATAAGAAGAACTTAATCAGTCAAACAAAGGTCACTGTCACGTGGGATAACAAGACCAAATTCTATATTTCTATCAGGCTTCATTAATTGAATCCCAGCTAATTCTTTACCACAGCAAAATGAGAATTTACTACTACTAACAGAATTTAAAATAAAATAAAATAACTTATTCTAGTATTGGAAATCATAGGTTCTGTATTAAGAGTACTGGAATACTGGTGGTTAGTTGTGTTAGTTTGAAGTCAGACAGAAGGTAGGGCATGATAACACCTACATTTTTTACGCAGAGACCTAGCATTTGACAAAGTAGATTGTTGCCCAAAGTAGCTCATTGTGTTCTGAACCTTTTAATCTCTAAGGGCATCTATACACATGCTCCAGGATGGAGGTTGGGGGCGGGAGGGCACTTTAATTAGAGTGGCTCTGAGAGTTGCTCTAATTAAAGCTCCCACAGTGTCACGTATATTCAGCA
>NW_017729029.1:69875702-69880116 GCF_001723915.1 Gavialis gangeticus | reverse complement strand
ACCTTTTAATCTCTAAGGGCATCTATACACATGCTCCAGGATGGAGGTTGGGGGCGGGAGGGCACTTTAATTAGAGTGGCTCTGAGAGTTGCTCTAATTAAAGCTCCCACAGTGTCACATATATTCAGCATCCCATCCATCAAAATGGCAGCAGGGGCACTTTAGTTAAAGCTCGGTGGATGAGCTTTAGTTAAAGCATCCCTGCCACCATTTTGAAATGTGAGGGACGCTGAATACACATGATGCGGAGGCTGCTGGAGCATGTTAATTATCATGCTCCAGCAGACTCTTAGCAGACTCAATTACTCAAGTCTTCTCTGATGTGTGCTAATTACCATGTGTTGGAGCAGAGGTCCATCACGTGTACAGGTGCCCTAAGGTTCTACCCTGCCTTACTTTATGCCCTCTAGTTGCCCAAAAGGAGGAGAGCATACATACTTTTTCTGGATATGAAAATGGTTAATACCAAATAATCATTCTAAATGACATCTGAAATGCTTCAAATGAAAAATAGGAAGGAAAACATTGTTAAAAGTTGTGTAACCAAAGCTATCCCTGATGCTCCATTTTCTAAGAGTTTTCTTAGACGTGATTTCACAAACATGTTCAAATGCCTATAACTAGATGTGGACAAAGTATTTTCAAGAGAACAGGGTTCCATTTTAAACTAGCATGCTTCAAGGGAGCACAAAGTGCCAGATCCTACTCTACCTAATGGCCTCCTAAACAGACTGTCTAAATAGACTTAGGTGCCTAAGTATGACTATTCCACCCTGCTCACATTCCTGAAAAACTTTTAACACAACTCCTTTTGTAATGTGCTATTATTTAGGCCCTAGATCCGTGGTTCTCAACCTTTGTGGAGTCAGAGCACCCTGCCACAAGTTTTTAGAATGTGACAGTATCCCCAATCGAGTATCACAGTTGTGTTCAACTTACCTCAGTGGTTCTCCACCAGATGCCACTGTAATCAGATAAAATTGCCCTGTGTGTTTAATGCACAGCCAGAGCAATCAAGCCTGCATGGCATCTCCTAGAAAGAGGTGTATGAGACATGTGGAATTGTCTCATGCATCTCTGTTTCTGGGAGGAGTGTGTGTGTGTGATGGGGAGATGGTGGGTGGCTGGACGGGGCAGGGCTGCAGCCCAAGCCAGCTCTTCTTCCTGCTTTAGGGTTATCAAAAAACCCTAATGCATGAGGAGCGTGTGTGTGCTGCAGTCCTATGCAGAAGGCCATTTACCTGGCTGTGCTAGTGGTGCCAGTTCACACCATACCTAGGAGGGTCTTAGATCACCTTGATTGAGCATCGCTGCCCTGGGTCTTAGTCACAAAAGACAACAAGGAACAGAAAGGCTTACTTTATCCATTAATATTTTTTCAGGGAGCCAAGCACAGTGGAATAGGTTTGTGCATTTAGTTGCTTAATAGATAGAGTAGGGCTAGGCATGGAGGTTTTCATCATTTTTGTTTGGGGAAAAAATTGAAAATTTACAGAACCTTCATTCCTTGGACAATTTCAACCTTTTATTCTGATTTGGGAAAACAAATTTTGACCTGCCTAAATTTTCCATTGATCAGAAATTTCATTTTGTGATGAGTTCTAACAGAAAGACTAGTTAGCCAGAAACAAGACACAGGATTTGAACTTAGCTTTGGGATAAATGGCAACTTAAATATTGTAATCAGGTACTGGGACTCAATGTTAATCATTTTTAGAATCTACTAAAATAAAAGCATTTCTCTTGATTATAATTCATCTAGAGATACTTCCTATTTTCCTGGTCTTTTTTAAGGAATAATGGATGGCCTGAAATGTAGATCTGTCAACTGTGTGTATTATGGTAAAGGCTAAGACTGGAATAAAAAGAAGAGTCTCTTTTTCCATGTGATTTCTTTGTAAAATCTGCCCTTAATCCTTCAGAGGCAAGCATAATTGCCTCATTCATTTTTCAGACCCTGCCTCTTTACCCCCCTGCTTTGAACTGGGGATAATCATCCCTGCCACTGGCCTGGATGTATTACCTCTCTTGTTCTTTCTCTCTCTTTAATCTTTATTATACAAAATACAAGAAAGACTAAATTGTTTGGGTGTGGGAAAGTTAAATGTTTGTGTACCTAGCTCAGCTAGCTGGGGAACATATGCATCCTGTTGGATACATACTGAATGAGTCAGTGATCTGCAGGAGCAATTATTACTTTTTCTGCTACATCTCATTAACTGGATTATCTGAACACCTATTCTATTTTTAGTTTTTAAAACTGCATCTTCATTTATCTGCACAAAAGAGGGGAAGAAAAGATCTGAAGATTTCTAAAATGAAAATACTAAAACATTTCTACCTTGTTTTTTTGCTTCTTCTCACCTGTAATAGAGGTATCTTTTTGTAATAACCAACCATAAGCCCTTCTCAAAAGCAAGTTATTTACACAGTAGAATGACATTTTCTTACACAATAGCTAGATGTAATCCCAAGTAACTCCCAATTAACATGGGGCAGAGACATTTTTAGCAACTTTATATTCCCCACTAGGAAAGCACCATCTGGCACGTTTTTCTAAAAGTGTGAGCCTAGCATTCTGAATGTAGGTTCACAAAAAACTCTTCTAATAATGGAGAGAATTTGATTGTCAGTCACCATGAAAAAAGGACTCAAGTGGTTTATCTGAGTTTCCCCAATTGAAAGAATATCTGTCAATCAGCACTATTCGATACTGTTAGTATTGTAACAGAACAGCCCTGGTGGACAGCATTAGGCAACATTTCAGTGAAAGAATCTGGCACTTGACTTTATCATCCTTCACCACGAGGGCTACATTTTAAAACAGACAAAATATACTTGTGTTGCAATGATAATTGAAAAATTCATATTTGCATAGTGTCACTGTTTCTTCAACACTTAACCACATCAGAGGCTCAAAGGATTTGGGAACCCAAAAGAGCCATCTGCTAACCAACACAAATGTTAAGGAGCTCAGCATCAGGTGGGCAAGGTTTGTTATAGGCATTTGAGTCTCAAAAAGGGAGCGTCTGTTTTCAATATCACTTTGGAAAACTGGAACAACAACAACAGCTTTCAACATGTACATTATAAGCAATGCATGGTAAAAATGCAACATGCCAAATGAGGCCTCCCACAAACAAAAGTAATGATGTTTTCTCTGAAATGCCCATATTTGGGGCGATTAATTCTTCTCAGATGTTTCGGATCTTCTTTCTCAGAAAATCTTTTCACACTAAAGCTTTTAGTAATTAGTCCAGAGGGTGATTATTTGCACTAATTTGGCTGAGATTGATTTGCAAACATTGGAAGTCCTAGTAGAATCACTCAAAAGAAATCTGGATGCCTCAGTTACCAAAGTATTTGTTACAGTGGTTGTACAAAACCCTGGAGCAGTTCCACAGTAAGTACAAACTACAGAAAGAAGTCCCTCACAAACCACTGCAAGATGCAGGAGGTGGTGTGGAAAAGGGATATTGTGTTACCTATGGGCCTACCCTAGCTGCCAGGCCATGTGGGAGAGCATCTTCCATAAGGACATGCAGAGAAACACAAAAACATGAATTGGCAAGTAGCCTCCCAAGAGCTCCCACCTTGAGCGCAGCAGCACAGAGAGGGGAAGAGAAGCCAACCATACTGCCCCAGGGAAACCTGCCGGAGGAAGGCAGAAACAACTGACCACATCCTGTGGTACTGTTCATATGCCAAAGTGGTGTGGAGAAAAGTTTTCAAGATGGTGATAGGGGTCACAATCCTGACAAGAGAAGTCGTGCTGTTTGGGCACCTGTGCTAGCAACAGGGGACCCTGATGGCCCACTTTGATGAATTCATCTCCTGCTTCAGAAGCACCCAATGGAAGACCAGGAACCTGTACAGGAACACAAACCTCTCAATAGAGGCCTGTGTCAAAATGGAGCTAAGCAAGATGCAAGGGTACTACAAGAAAGTGGTGGAAGATGTTGGGGAGGAGATGGTAGGAATCATATGGAAAAGGATGGACTGGCAAAGACTGTTCAGGAGTGGGACCCCTGCAGAAAACAACGAAGATGAGGATGATGACAGCAGTGAAGCCAACAAGACAGCAGATTACAATGACAGCAATGACTGAAAAGACTGGGAAATAGGTGGGGATGGCAGAGGAGGGATAGGGGCAAAGCTGCATCATGGTGACTGGCAAGGGTGATGGTGATATACATGCCGCGGGACCAAGGGTGATGGTGATGGATATGTGGGAGCGTGGGTATGTGGTGTAGATATTGTGATGGGAATGTCTATGGTATAATTGCAATAATGTGCTTTGGACTATCAAGTGAGCCATAGTGGCCATGGGACAGGTTGGGAAAGGAATCATGGTGTGTGTGTGTGTGTGTGTGTGTGTGTGTGTGTGTGTGTGTGTGTGTGTGTGTGTGTGTGT
>NW_017729029.1:69870036-69875522 GCF_001723915.1 Gavialis gangeticus | reverse complement strand
TGTGTGTGTGTGTGTGTGTGTGTGTGTGTGTGTGTGTTATTTATTTATTTATTGCAACCCCCCCCAGCTGTTACTTTGAGATAGCTGTTTGTTTTATGCGATGTACAAGGGCAGTGCCTGTAATCCAAATCTGAGTTTTGACTTTACTTATCCACCTACTGTCCAAAGCAGCATACACATCCCAGCTTTGTAAAACTGCATTCTTGCTGCTCCTTTTTTGGAAAATTGCTAAAATGAAGGAGAGGCAGTACACCTGGGTTTCTATGACCACTTAAATAGCAGTTCCTTGTCATCAGAACTTAGGTCACTAGAAATTAAACTGTCAGATAAAAGTCCAGGATTCTGCTGAACCAACTTGAATTTTTCTTCAGGAACGTTACCCCAAATCTGAGGCATCACCTCTCATGCATATTGCTTCTGTGTGATGATCAGAATAAAGCTATGCCTGCCTCTATTCTTTTAATGAGCTGTATGAGGTTAGGCTGTGCAGTGAATCAACAGTATTTTGTGGAGGATTTAGAGATTTTTTGTTCTAGTACAAGAGCAAAAGAAGAACATTTCAATATTTTCCAAAAGAAAATTCAGAAAACCATGTCCTAAACATATTATGATATTGTATTGTATAACACAAAACAAAATAAACAGATAATTTTCCATGGGAAATTTTCCATTTCTAAAAATTCATTATTTCATATAATTCATTAGCAAAAATGAATGGATGCTAATACAATATTAGGCAAGCATAGCAGTTTCAAAGTTGTAATTAATGTTTTTCAGGTGATTATCCCTAGGAAGTGTGTGAGAGAGCATATATATGTTTTACTGATTTATGAACAGGAGGGTGAATACTTTCACATAATAATCGAAACCAAAAATCAAGTAATGAATTCACCTAATTGGCTGTGCAGGTCAAATCAAAGCCAAAGTTAAAATTCTTATTTCATCTCAGACTGCAAGCGAAACCAAAACTAAAACCAAAACTGTGATTAATTTTTGTTTCACTTTCAGTTCAGCAAACACAGAGTAGTGTCTCATTTCTTTTCTTGAGTTGGGGAAGTTAGAAGTGTTTGCATAAGATCTGTTAGTTTTTTAGTGCTTTTGGCTTCAAGTAGTCATAATAATGCCTAATCAGAAAAAAACTAGCATGTGGCATTATTATAGTGAAGTTTAAGCCACTGAAGGAAGGAAAAAAGTCAGTAGATGTAAATATTGCAGGCAGGAGTATGCTAACAATGCAATAAGAATGATGAAACATTGAATAACATGTAGAAACTGTCCTGAAAGAGCATAAGCCATATACAGAAAGCTAATACAACGAAGTGGTGGAACAACATCATCTGAGAAAAATCTACTTCAGGAATCCTATGTAAGTAAACAAATTAATTTATTAAACAACATACCTATATTGTTTTAAAACATTATAATTTTAAAACTTGTTAATGCAACTCTGGACTATTATTGATTTATTTAAAATATTTGTATCCTGCTTTTCTGCTTGTACTAAGCATCCAAAACAGCTTAGGCTTAACAACATTTTTTTTAAAGTTACATAATAGATAAATAGTTAACTATATCAACTCAGAAGAGCAAGCTGAGTCCTCTGGCTGATGTCAGAGGCCAGACTATACTTCCCTTTGGCTCTGCAGTCCCAGGGCAACTGAGCAGCAAGTTGAGTAGCAAAGTATTCTTTCTGCAGGGAGGGGGGAAGCAAGATCCCTGCCACTTCTCCTTCTCCTTCTGATGGATGAGGCCATAATTTTTTTCCTAATCAAATATTTCAGTTCAAATACTTGTGGCTACTGGGACATAAAATTAACATGGGGGTACTTTTTAGTTTTATTTACTAAATGTAAGACAAATAAACGTGCTAAATCAGATCATGCTCTATTTAGGGCATTGGAAAATTTTCTGGAAAACCCACATCTCTGGTGAGTCGTGAGTGCAAGTGCTTCAAGGCAGGGGACATGCTGCATGTCACACAGTCAGACCCTTGATGCCTGCAGAATATTTCAGTTTCCTTGCTACACTTTGGAATAATCTGTAACAAACCAGAATGAGGGTGTATAGAGGCAGTGCTCTAGAATCAGACCAGAACACAAATGCTGACACAGGATCACAACTTTATACCATCTACACTCCCTTGCTCTGAGTAGGGAGTAGGTTACCTTCTTTTTTTGCCCCATTGTGCACAGTGTCTGTTCTCTTTCTCTGTCCTGTACTTTACTGCGGGGCATGGCCAGGGTTCTTCTTGGGCCTTGCCAACTTTGTTTCAGTGGTGAATACCAGTTGAGCAACCTTGATTATCTTCCGTACAGCCAGTCACAGTGTCACAGGGTGGAACAGGGGAATTAGGGAGACCTTGCTCCTTTGTAAAGATCAGTATGTTCTGTAACAAGCTGTTTTTCTTAAAATTGTATTAAATAACTCAAGTGTTTCATCTGAATTGCTTTCTGTGCAACTACAGCATTTAGAAACATGCTCCTATAGAAGCTATCCCAGCTTGAAAACACTTTCATGTGAATTTGCTTGCTAACAATGAGGCACTGAACTTAAGAGTTTCTATAATCCTGTACAACCCTCTGTAGACTACCTAAACTGTTTATAGCATGAAGTCTGATCATCTTAAATCCCATCCAATATACCTATCAGTAGGAAAAAAGTGCAACACTGAAGTTAGACTTACCACTGGAATGCCATCAAGCAATGTGACAAACAGCACAGCACCTGGGTTGAGAGATGGTCAGCTTGCTTCTTCTGTGTTTGTTCTGTAGAAAATAGTTGAACTCATGAAATTCAATACTAGATGTCATATGATCCGTTTCTCACATCAGGCTTTATCCAGGGTTTCACTCTTCTAGCCACAGAATGCACGCATTGTTTAATTAACCTGGGCAGCATTGCAAGCAAATACAGTCTGTATGTTTTCCAAAGTAATAATAAAAATATGTTTATCTTTTTAAGGAAACAAACTGCCTGAAATATTTTCAATCTCTCTTTCAGGGGCATGTTGGTACAGCATTGTATTTTACTTTATTTGTCATGCTGGTGGATAGAGTTTCTCACAGAGACTAAGGTGAACTCTTGAATGTTAGTGAACAGGTGTAATGTGTATTCTAACAATCTGAAGTCAGGGAGAGTCAGAAATCCTACTAAATTATTTATCAGGTACTATTTAATTTGCATATGTCTTCTTTCTGTGCTGTAAATGGAGAAAGGGTTTGAAAATTGATTTGCATTTAATCCATCTAATTTCTACAAGGGTGTCCACATATTGGTGAAAGTTTGATTTTCTAGATAAGCAAGTGAAACTATTTTGTCATACTAATGTTTGAGCCTAATATGTGATAGATTACATAGCCTAGAAGATGGAAGATAGATAGCAAAGTACAGACATTCCATAACCCTGAGGCAAAATTGCTCAAATCTACGTGGGTTTCTGTAAGTGGCATAGGTTAGACCAGGATTGAACATAACAGAAGTTCACTTTCATTGGGGCAGGCAGGCATGCTGCCTCCTCTGGCCAAGTCAGCAGGTAGGGGATGATTCCGTATGCTCCCCATGTGCCCCTTGGCCTCCTAGGGCTGCCAAGGAGAGCTGAGCGGCCCCACGGCAGCTGCTGCAGTCTCCCAGTTTGGGGCTGCACAAGTCTGAGACCACAGCAACTACAATCTTTCAGCCTGGGGGTTTTACACTGCCCAAGGCTGGGAAATCCAGCAGCTGTCATCTCCCAGCCCAGCACAGCCCTGAGGCTGGGAGACCTGGCAGCTGCCATCTCCTAGCCCAAAGGTTTCACACAGGCCCAAGGCTAGGAGACTGTAACAGTTTCCATCTCCTACCCCTGAGGCTGGGAGACTGTGGTAGCTGTGATCTCCCAGCCTGGTACAGCTACCATCTCCCAGTCCTCGGATCTCCAGAGAACGGCCCAGTTGTATTTCAGGAATCATGCTAGGCACCTGCTGCTGAGCACCTGTTGTTTCCTGGACCTCTGAGAGGCCTGATCCTTCCTTTTGCTGAATTCCATGCCCCTTCCTTCCTGCCTAGGGACATTGTGTAAAGACAGAAAATTCCTGATACACACACGCTCCCTTTGTCTGCCCCAATGCCCCTTCCTGCTTGTGGCTGACAGCTCAGAGCAGCCAAGCTCAACTGAGTTCTAGCGAGTCTCCATGCAAGGGGGTAGGGGGCTTGGTGGGGGAGGTGCAAAGCATTTTGGGATGATGGGGGACTGTGAGGTAACTTGAGTTGGGAAGGGAACTGGAACAGAAGTTTAGTAGACTGGTTTAACCTAAATCAGTTAAATCTGATACTACATTCATCCAGGTCCATCTGAAATCATGTTTGGACATTTGAAACTGGTCTATGTGCACTGAACTTATGTTCTGTTACAGGTTTAAACTGGTTTCTGATCACTTATACCAGTTTATGTATAATTACTGTCCCTAACCCTAATGTTCAACATTTAATAGCATAGGCGATGCATAGGGAGGGCACGGGGGGCACTGGTAGTGGCACTGGTAGTGGCACTGAGAGTGCTGGTGCCTCTCCTGAGTGAGCACTCTGGCTAGCACGGGGGCATGGAGAGCAGTAGTGCTCCCCCTGAAATTGGCTCTGCTGGCAGTGTGTTGACGCACTTGGTGACTGGCTGCTGGGCTCCCCCCTAGTCACCAGCTGGTGCCCCCCGCCCCCCAGCCCCAGAGTCAGGAGGCACCAGTTGTCCATGTTTCACAGGTAACTTTTTAAAGTGAAACATCACTTTAGCAGATATGGTCTAGAATATTTAAACTACATTTAAAACATCTGTGGATTATATCCAATATGCATATATCCATTATCCTTATGGGGTGCAAGAGGCTAAAAGGTCACAACAGTGTAACCTTTGAAGAGTGCTTCACAGTTCTCTGCATTATTCAGAATAACTATTTGCATTTCTTTTTAGTTTCTTAACATTTAGTAGTATAGATGGAGTTTATGCTGGCACTTATAGTTCAGGTCATCTGACATTTCCCAGTCTAAAACACGTTTAGTTATTTTAAATTATGTTAAAATATAACATTTGGCCTCAGACTTCCATGCTAAGAATTGGTCTCAGGCTGATTGCCCTCATCCCTCACAAAGTTTCAACAAAAAGATTCAGCCATTCAAGAATAATATTAAGGGAAAATACATTGCTTTATCCTGTCTAGCACCCTATTTGTGTACTAAAAATTAAAATGTTTAAGAGTTTTATCAAGAAACTCTATCACCTTCATACTTTGGAGAAGAGTTCTGAAATTTGAAGGAGGTATCAGCCTTTTTGTCTTTCCATGAAAATTAATCCACATTTGGAAATTAGAAATGAAGTTGAAATTAGCCCTCTGCAACAAACAAAAGAGATGGAGATGGTTAAAATAAGGAAATGAAGGCTTCAGTTAAGCAAAGTACAGTATTCCCTATTCAGGAAAGCAACTTTTAACAAAACACCATTTAAGCTTAAATCCTATTTCATA
>NW_017729029.1:69860843-69870025 GCF_001723915.1 Gavialis gangeticus | reverse complement strand
CCTCATCTTCCCCTTCCCCCAACGAGCCTAGTTTAAAGTATTGAAGTCAAATCAACAAAAGAATGTTTAAAATCAAGGAAAAATCCTGCCAGGAGCAGGGGGCTGGACTAGATGACCTCCTAAGACCCCTTCCAGTCCTGTTATTCTATAAATTTTAAAATGCAATCCAGATTGGAATGGGCTTAAACATATGTGTAAGTGCTTGCATCTAACTTCCCTTAGAATGAATGGGAGCTAAGGACATAACTGTGAGCCTGGGATCTAAGTTGTTGTCTTAAACTAGAAGGTACTGCTACCTGAAGTTCTGTTGTCACTGAACTCCCATCAGCCATCAGTGTGTACACATTACTAAACTTGTAGTGGCTTTGTCCATCTTCACAGCAAGTTGTCTGGGCAAGCCTTCCAGTGGCCTTGCAGCACCTTCCAAGTAATTGTGGGATGGAGGTGAGAGGCATTATGGATACCCAGGCCTCCCCCAGGAAATTGTGTCTAAGTGGTACCTTTATGACCATTAAGCATTTCTCTCTACCCACTTTGGTTTATGTCTGTGCCTGCCATTTTTTAAGTGTTTGCAGTCTGTCATAGTTACTTTCCCTGCTCCTCATGACATGCTTTCCCTAATGTGATTGAGTCATTCTTCATCATGGATCATGCAATGCTTTTATGTCTGTTACCACCTCAATGATAGGAATGAGCAACAGCAGTACTGGGAGGCTATGGAAGAAGACTGAGCAGAGTACATACAACAAACACTGCAGTGAATAACTAGGAAGTGTTAGTTTATGGAAATAGTTACAAACCAGTTGGGCATCTGGGTGCAGGAACTAGCACAGCCGATGGGACTGAATTGTCCTGCAATTATGCATTCACAAGACTAGATTTCTATATCTGCATGCAGTGATTTGACACAAGGACAAGAGCAGTTTTGCATATTGATCATCAGGTAGTGATTACTCTGAAGCTACTAACTCCACACTGTTATCAATTAGCTGGTAAAGAGTTTAGTGTCAGAAAATCTAGGGTTGGGATGGCCTTCATTAAGGTGTGCAAAGACATCAGACATGTCTTTTTGCTGATACTTACGACACTGTGCAACACCAATGATATAATACAACTGTTTGAGGTAACGGGGTCCCTAACTATGGTAGTGTTATAGATGAAACTCATGATTTTTCTGGTCATGTCCCCTACTAGCCTTCATATACATCAGTAAAAGGTCCTTACTCATGGTGATGCAGACACTGGTGGTTGATAGAGACTTCTTTAAGGACATCAAGTGTTTGCTGGTTGAGAAAGGTGCATAACATGCACATTGTAATGTGAATGTAATGCATGGAAAAGCAGGAGGAACTGGGGAGGGGCAGTCTGTAGAACTGTGCTGACTGTTCATTTGGACTACATCTCCCAGAAACACCCAAGACTGGGAAGGGGGGGCAAGGGAAAAAGGAGGAGGAAACTTGAGGCTGAAGTAAGGGTGAGAGCTGTGTGCACATGGGACCTGGTCCCCTATACAGAGGAGTCCACAGAGGAGCTGGAGATCTTACTACCAAGGTCAGCCAGGACTGCGGACTGAAGAAGCTGGACTCAGGCTTGGGGGCATCTGCAGGCTGCTGTTTGAGTGCTCTAGGATCTAAAGACTTATTTGGGGACACCTCCAGAGATGTGGGGGAGGGAGGGCGGGGAGAAATTAAGGTACTGAGTGTACAGTACCAGTGTTGATATTTCTTTACATTTATGTGTTACCTTCCTTTTGCCCATTGGCTTGTGACCCCAATCCATATGATTTTCTCTGTAAAAGTGTGATCTACCCCTTGCTTCTCATGTCTGTTTATGGGGCTAAAGGGTTGGCACAAATTTGTGGCGAAGTGGGATTATGAAGGGAGGCTATCACACAAATGAGGCAAATGGGGATTGGTGGTCACAGGCCATATAACACAGGGCAAACTGTTGCATTATGCATATAGATTTTGTTTGTTGTATGTCAGGGGTTTTCAACCTTTTTTAATAAGTGTACCTCCGGCAGCCGGATGCAGACTGGGGTGGGAGGTGTGCAGCCATGGTGGTGCACTCCTTAGAGGGGTGCCACAGCCCTTGCCTCCCCACCCCAGTCCTACTCCTGGGAGGCAGCGGTGTGGGGTGGTGGGTGGCAGCACTCCATCCCTGCCTGCCTGCATAACATGCACATTGTGCCCCCTAGGGTCTTCCCAAGTACCCCCGGTTGATAGCACCTGTTGTATGGGCATTTGATCAGGGAGGAGAAGTCAGGAGCACACTCCCCAGCCCTAGAGTCACCAGCCTTGCAAATGGTCATGGAGACATTGAGAGAGATCTGAGCTGAACTGGATCAGCTAAAAAAGAGTATGAAAACCCAGTCCCAGAGCAGACATTGAAGAGGAGATCCTTCTAAACCATAGCAGCTGGGGTGTCATCAGGAGAATGCTTATGAATGCTGACATTATGGCAACCATGATCACTTCCTGAGGAAATACCCAGAGAGAAGGTGGCATTCAGGGTAGTGAAAATGAGGTGGGCAATGGAGAGGAACCCACCCAATGCTAGCAGACACAGAGACACACAGAATTTTCAATATGGGCAAATGCAAAGTCCTGCACTTAAGGTGGGACAACCCCATGCACCAGTACAGAGTGGGGACTAACTGGCTAAGCAGCAGTTCTGCAGAAAAGGATCTGAGGGTTCCAGTGGACAACGAGCTGAAGATGTGCTAACAGTGTGCTGTCGTTGCGAAAATAGATAACGACTCCTTGGGCTGCATTAGTAGCAGAACTGAGAGCAAATTGAGGGAAATGATTATTCCCCTCTGTTCAGGAGTAAGCCCCGCATATGTGGTTAAATATATATCAGTGTTGTCTTACATTTACATAGTGTCTTCATGTCAGAAAACCCACAGAGCCTTTTCAACAAAACTTCACTTTTAAAGAACTATGTACAGAGTAACGTGATGATACATAACCTGCAGAGCTGAAAAGGATTAAACTCTGCATGGTCATGCCAATGTAATTGTGTTCACAGCTTGTAATTTGCAATCAATTCTGCTATCAGTACCCAAATAAAGAAATGATTGTTTTCTCTTCTGGACACACTATAACAGTGCAGAGTAGGAGGCTGTCATGCAATCCTTCTGTGAAATAGTGGGGAATCCCCTCACATTCCCACTGAATTAAATGAGCATCCCTGGGTGAGTTGCTGCTCATGCTGTGGATAGTGGTATGGTCTCTTGGACAGCGTTGTCTATCTCTGCAAGTCTGTGACTTTCATAAGTTTCTTAAAAACTGTGGTGTATTTGAAAGCTTATGATGTAATTAAATATGTTTATAGGAGATGAAAGCACTCTCCAAGTGCAATGCAAAACCTGCAGATAGATTTTATGGTGGCTTTTATTGAAGAAAAAGGATTTAAAAAATCTCAGGAAAAGTAAAAGTAAAGTGTGCGAAAATTAATGAGAATCTTTAAAGAGTTAGCTTACAGTATAAACTCTCTACTGTTCAGTCACTTAGCCAAACAATCTGACCCTCTTAGATAGACAAGACCATATTGGAAAAGGGCCAATGTGGTTCCCATTTTTAAGAAGGGGAGAAGGGATGAGCCAGGTAACTTCTGGCCAGTCAGTCTTACCTCTATCCCTGGGAAAATCCTGGAAAAAAATCATCAAAGAGCTCATTTGTGAAGGTCCAGCAGGGGAAATGATGCTGAAAGAAAACCAGCATGGGTTCATCACAGGTAGATCATGCCTGACAAATCTTATAGCCTTTTATGACTAGGTCACACTGCCTTGACACAGGAGCTGAGACTGATGTCATCTACCTGGACTTTAAGAAGGCCTTCGACACAGTTTTGCACCCTATTCTCATAGGGAAGCTAGCAGGCTGTGGAGTGGCAGTCTACACAGTCAGGTGGGTGGCCAACTGGCTTAGGAACAGCACCCAGAGAGTGGTGGTGGACAGGTTGTTCTCGGTCTAGAAGGAAGTAGGCAGTGGGGTCCCGCAGGGTTCGGTCCTTGGACTGGTGCTATTTAATTTCTTCATCAGTGATTTGGACGAGGGTGTGGAGAGCACCCTCTCCAAGTTCACAGGTGATACCAAGTTCTGGGGCAAAATTAACACACTGGAGGGCAGGGAGTAGATACAGGCCTACCTGGACAGGTTGGACCAATGGGCAGAACAAAATAGGATGCAATTCAACAAAGATAAATGCAAGGTACTCCATCTAGGGAGGAGGAATCCCCAGCACACCTATAGGTTGGGGGATGACCTTCTCAGAAGCTCAGCAGCTGAGAGGGATCTTGGAGTCATAGTTGACTCCAAGAAGAACATGAGCTGGCAGTGTAATGAGGCCATCAAAAGGCCAATCACACCTTGTCGTGCATTAGCAGATGCATGACCAACAGATCAAGGGAGGTGACACTCCCCCTCTATGCGGCATTGGTCAGGCTGCAGTTGGAGTACTGTGTCCAGTTTTGGGTGCCATACTTTAAGGGATGCGGAGAGGGTTTGGAGGAGAGCCACTCTCATGATTAACGGCCTCCGTGAAAGACCCTACAAGGGGAGGTTGAGGGATCTGGATCTCTTCAGCCTTCACAAGAGAATTCTGAGGGGAGACCTTGTAGCCGCCTATAAGTTTATCAAGGGAGGACAACAGGGAATTGGAGATGTGCTATTTACCAGAGCAACCCTAGGAATAGCTAGGAATAATGGGTGCAAACTATTGGAGAGTAGATTCAGGTTAGACATTAGGAAGAAATTTTTTTCAGTAAGGGTGGCCAGAATCTGGAATGGGCTTCTAAGAAAGGTGGTACTATATCACCTAACTTGGAGGTCTTCAAGAGGAGGCTTGATAGACACCTGGTTGGGGTCATCTGACCTTGGTCCTCTTTCCTGCCAGGGGCAGGGGATCAGACATGATGATTCTTTGTGTGGTCCCTTCCAACTCTACAATCTATGAATCTATGAATCTATATTATAAATCTCATGAAAATTTTTCTTTGCATTATAGAATTTCCATTTCTGGTTCTAAACAAACCAGAAAATGAAGAGGTTGATATGGAAAATCACTCACCTTTTATTTGGTGGGAAACTTCTAAAGGGTAAATACATGACAATTAGGTATTTTTAATAAATGGTAACCAGTTATTGTAGATCAGAGACACCAACCGGCCAACAAGTTTCTTATAATCAACCACAGCCACACTGATGTATGTTATAGATGGCTATAATAGCTACTCATGTTTGTAACTTGTTTCTGATGCATACTAATAATGTATTATTTATTTATTAACTATTCATCAATGTAATGTCTATATAATGTGCGACTGGAAGTAGTTATCAAGTAGTTTTAAATTGTTTATCAAAACTTTGCTTCACTCTGGAAATAACATATAGTAATAATACTCAGCAAGTAAGGATTAGTGCTGGTAAGGAAATGTTAGTGTTTTTAAGAATTGTGAGGAAAATTTTTTTTTGTGGTTTTACAGGGCAAAAATGACCTTTATCCTTACCTTTCTCACAGTCTCTCTATTGGCATCCTTTCCAGATGACCTGTACTACCCTAAGTGAAAGCCAGTGATTCATTCCAGCTTTAGGCTAGATTCGTCAGCTTGAACTGACCCTGCCCAATATTGCATTTGGAGGACACTCAATAGTCTCAATAGTGACTGCCTCTCTGAATATCTGAACTCCCTATTTAGGGTGCAGACAGTGGTGCAGCTTTCTGTTGTAACTCAGACCGTTTTGCTGGAATTGTTCTGTGTAACAACAATCCCCCATACCAAACAGATATTCACTACTGATTCTAACTGGTGGCAATGGCCTCTGCTCCCTGCCAGGCTGTGCTGTTTTCAGAATGGGATGGGGGAAAGGGAGCAGAGGAAGCTTGTTCTAGGGGTTCCTCAGCCAGTGCTGGAGAGTGGGGTGGATTGGAGCCGCCCCACCCTCCAACCCCTACAACCAGCTCCCTCGGCTCCACTTTCCCTTTCCCATTCTGAAAGCAGCAACAGGGTGGCAGGCAGTGTAGAGGCAAGTAACAGAAGACACTATATTTTCAGACATCTTCATCTGAACCCTCAGGAGGGTTCAGATTTTCGCCTGATTGGCTGTTTTTTAAGTGATCTGCAGCTGAGCACTTGTGTTTGGTCACGGCTATAGTCTGCTTTTTGAGGCCAGATCAGGCAAAAATTGTCACTTCTGCACCCTTAGTTTAACGCTCATTTCACATGCAATCTTTTATTCTTTCTTTGTTCAAGAGGTCACGCCTTAAGATTTTCTGAGATTTTGAGCAGGTCTCTTAAACTGGATGAAATTGTTTTATGTATTGTTTTATGTAAGGTGCACTTGAACAGCATGCAATTGAATTAATCATTGCTAGGCCCCTGGACAGCTCCAGGGCCCACCAGACAAGTTGGAGTTTTTTCTGCCCTATGATTCCAGCTGAATTTAACCCTGAGAGTTCAATGAAGCCATCTGCTCCACAAAGCTCAGCGATGCTCACAACCTGTAAATATACTAGAGGTATCACCCATCTTTTTTCATTCCTGTTTGTGGTGTGAGATATATGGTTATTTTTAAAATTCAAAATACAATTTTTTTTTTAATCCAAGCCTAATAAGATTGTTTAGAAATATCTGTTTTTGTAAGGTGATGGGGATCCAATTCGACCTAGATTATATAGACTTGCACTAGAAATTTGTACCTATATTTTGAAAAATTATCACAATAATTCCCTTAGAACACCTGCAGAGAAGAGATTCACAATTATAACCACTTACGCATAGATAAAGTGCCAGTATTATGAGAATATGTCAGTGCTGCAACTTTTCCACTTTTGACAGAGGAAGTCAGAAGTTGCACTTACAGTACATTACATAATAGAATTGTAGTTTGTATTATACATTTTTATCATATAGTGTTGCATCCTTCTGTGGAACCTCCAGTGTAAGAATGATTTTCACTTGCCTTTGTCTAAGACTATGTTCTCCAAGGCAAATCTTCCTCTGCTGTGACATCTATTTGACAACATAATATCAGAGCACAACTTCATGTTATCCTTGAACATTACAAACAGACAATCATAGCCATTATCCTATTGTAGGCTACCTGTTGGGAGGAATATGGATAGCTACTGTTGGAAGTGTTGTGAACTGTGCTTCAAGCATATAATTCAGTTTAAAGGAGCCTTTTGCAATGCTGCAATTTTCAGTTTTACAGCTGCAAAAGATTTAACTTGAAGAAACTAAAAGATATTGTATTGGATCCACCCATGGAGGGACAGTAAAATACCGTAGCTGTGAATACTTTAAATTTTCTGAAATCAGTTATCTACTTGTTACTGGGCACATCTGCATGAGATGCTAACTGTGCAGTAGCCAAATAATACTGTGCAGGAGCACGTCACAGCACCAACAGTGCTAATACGCTACTGCATGGTATTATTAGCCTACCTCACAGTAGCACTTGCAAATCCATTTTAGTGATGCTACTGTACAGTAACTCCAGTTCCTGCACATTTATTTAGTACTTGATTATACAAGTACTAAATGAATATGCAGTAGCCACTGTGTAGTAGTGTCTCAGGTAGTGTCACATGTACCCACTGTAGCTTTCCCAACTAATTATTGCCATAATTTTATGTTTTTCTTCAGCAAGTGCTCCTTTTCCTATAGGAAGCTGGTGATAAAATCTTATTTTAACCATATTATTACTGTGACTGTGAAAGGGACAGATTTGTCAGCTTCATACTAATATTCTGTTCATATGAAATATTTGTTGCTCTTACTGTCTTACCCATTGTTAGAATTTGAAATGTAATGAATGTTAGAGTAAGAATGTACTGTATATAGATTGTTTGAATCCTAATTGAAGCCTCAGGATAATTTTTTTCTTGTTTTGTGCCAGATGATTTCCACAGTGTAGGAGCACCCACTAGCACTTAGGTGGTGAAGCATCTGTTGAAGTTTTTCTTACAAAAATCTTCAGAGATTTATGTAGCAATCAAGTATTGCCCCTAGCTCTAACTTAGCATAGGCATCAGAACAAAAATCAGGGTTTCAAATGTCATTCTAAACATTGATTTAATTTATACCCACATTCACATTTGGGACTAGGTATCTTGATGATCTTCCCAGCATGATAATGTTGAATTCAAAAGGTATTTTTTGTTGCCTGTAATTTTTCCAAGTTTTTGGATGAAGGTTGGTTGGTTTGGCCTCAGTTTGGAAGCTTGTTTTATTCATTCTTTTTTTAAGTAAAAGCTACAAATATTCAGTCATTTTCCAGGGTGAATAGAGTGGGAACAATAACCCTTTTCCCATTAGTAACAACCCCCCCCCCAAGATATTTTAAGCAGTTTTGGCACATCAGTGCTAAATAGTATTGTAATTAACATTTGGTAATGGCTAGCAAATGATATTTAGAGGTTTGCTTTTAGGAATTGGCTTGTAGGTAAAGTAGATATTGCATTAGAATAACAGTCTAGGGAAGCAGCAAGGGTTAATTGGTTTCTAAAAGCCTGTTTGTAACAGTTTCCTTCAAGATCCACTGTGTCAGAAGCTAGCAAGCATACACATCCTGGGAAATTAAAACCATTGAAACAGCTGTCCATAACATGAAATAAGATGGACACAGCTTACACTGACCAGCTGTAGAGCCCTTGGGATTTCCGGTTTTGGTGGACAGACCAAATTAAGACACCAGTAAATGACCAAATTAAGATGTGAACATGTGATGGGTCTGGGAAACAAAGGAATATGCTGACAGAACAGAATGTAGACAGTATGATGACCACAGGGAAGCCAATCAATGATGGCTGGTAATGAAGAGTCATCAGAGGGGAAACATAATACAAAAGGAGGGATATCAGAGCAGCAAATGGTCCCCAAGGGGGAAACCTGAGGCCACTATGGACAGAGCCTGTCACCACCAGCCTGGCTTATCCACCCCACTGGGGGGGGGTGGGTCTCAGCCCTCAACCTCCAGGCTGCTGACATCTGACATTCAAGAAAGAACCACCAGGTAAATCTTGCATACTAGCCAGATGTACCTTCCGTCTGTGAACCCTAGGACTGGTAGATGTAGAATCGGGGTGAGGGGGCGATTATTTTGTTTGCCTTGCCTGCATTATTCTTATCTGCTATCACTGTCTATCAATAAAATTTACCTATTATTGAATAGAGA
>NW_017729029.1:69855436-69855843 GCF_001723915.1 Gavialis gangeticus | reverse complement strand
AGGGGTCTGCAAGGTGGATCAAGGGCCAGGCAGGATCCACAGGGGTCTGGGAGGGATTGGGCGGGGATCAGGAGGGTTTACAGGGTCCACTGAGAGGATGGGAGGCTCGCTCTCCTCCATTCCTTGGAAGCAGGAGTTATTTTAGCTTCCTGATCCCTCTACTACCAGACAAAATATCCCCGTCCCCCCATTCTGCCTGCCCATCCCTCCACACTGGCTTTCTTGCTTTGCTTCTGGCACTGATGAATACTGGTAAAAACAGCACTGAGAGGGATTTGTGTGATGCGGGGTTTGGCAGGCTTGGTGGCTGGGCTGGGTGGTCCCCAGGAAGGGGTTTTCTATCCAGGGGTGTAGGGATGGAGTTGGGGAACTAAAAATAGGCTGGTGCCAGGAAACGTGTAGTGAAG
>NW_017729029.1:69854573-69855070 GCF_001723915.1 Gavialis gangeticus | reverse complement strand
AATCGGGGTGAGGGGGCGATTATTTTGTTTGCCTTGCCTGCATTATTCTTATCTGCTATCACTGTCTATCAATAAAATTTACCTATTATTGAATAGAGAAGTTGTGGTCAGTCTGAGGGTTTGGGTCCACCCAGATTAAGGTATCTGGGTCCTAAATCTAGTGCCAACATTTGGTAGGCAGATAATAGTTTCATAGTTGATAGGGTCAGAAGGGACCTGAGGAGATCATCAAGTCTGAACCCCTGCCATGGCAGGAAAGAATGGTGGGGTCAAACGACCCTGGCAAGGTGTCTGTGTGAAGTACTGTCTCCTGATATCTAGCCACACAATTGCTCCTCAAGGCTAGACAGAGGGTTCATACAAATATTTGGGGAGGTTGTGGGGGGGTTAGATTGAGTTAAAAATGCCACCCAGTCTAAGGTAAGTCAGAATGAGGGGTTATGGGAGGGCTGGGGGGGCTTGGGATGGGGGGCTGGCAGGGTCCATGATGGGGTCGG
>NW_017729029.1:69840329-69849573 GCF_001723915.1 Gavialis gangeticus | reverse complement strand
TGGAAGCAGGAGTTATTTTAGCTTCCTGATCCCTCTACTACCAGACAAAATATCCCCGTCCCCCCATTCTGCCTGCCCATCCCTCCACACTGGCTTTCTTGCTTTGCTTCTGGCACTGATGAATACTGGTAAAAACAGCACTGAGAGGGATTTGTGTGATGCGGGGTTTGGCAGGCTTGGTGGCTGGGCTGGGTGGTCCCCAGGAAGGGGTTTTCTATCCAGGGGTGTAGGGATGGAGTTGGGGAACTAAAAATAGGCT
The DNA here is from genome assembly GCF_001723915.1 of Gavialis gangeticus. Classification (NCBI taxonomy): domain Eukaryota; kingdom Metazoa; phylum Chordata; order Crocodylia; family Gavialidae; genus Gavialis; species Gavialis gangeticus. The sequence continues at coordinate 69,849,314 of NW_017729029.1, read as the reverse complement.
GGTGCCAGGAAACGTGTAGTGAAGTTGAGCCCTGGGGCCAGCAGCTGGGCTTTTCCAGCCCTGGGGCTGTTCTGGTAACTGTACAGAGGTTCAGGACAGTTAGATCAATCTGAAAATGGCTGCCTGATCTAAGTAAGACTATCCTCAGAGGCAGGGTTAACTTAGATAGGGTTGGCCATTTTTAGACCAATTTAACTGCCCTGAACTTCTGTACAGTTTGCTTTTAGATCTGTCTAACTAGCAAAAGGTCCACAGCTGGGCAAACTAAGTTAAATCAGGGAGTCATTTTTAACTTGATCTTACCTCCCCAAATGTCTGTACTAGCCTAAAATTATAGGGCTATCAAAAGGAAATATATGACCTAAGTAACAGACAAGAAAACTTGGGCAGCCCATTTTTTGGATTCACTTTTCACAATTGGATCCTACTCACTGATACAAGACAAACATGTTATTTTAAACTTCTCTATGTGTATTTTTAATACCTTTGGTAGTGCCACCATCTGGGTACTCAGATTAGGCATGTTTTCTCATGTGGCCTAGATTAAAGAATGTAAAGCAAAGTTTTCTACCCAGCATTATTATAGAGCAGGGATTGGCAACCTATGGGCCAGATCCGGCCTGTTCACAGACATAGGACTTTGCTGGCATATGGTGGTAGGGGGGTTTGATGGCAGGAACTTTCCCCATGTACTGTGGAGCTCTGTTAGTGACTTACTGTATGGCCATGGGCAGTCCTTAAGTTTTCCTAATTTGGTTTACCAACTTAAAAACTAATAGATTAATATTCTTCTGGTGTATCTTATAGGCTTGTTGTAAAATGTAATCAGTCTTATGACTGCTGATGATTTCCATCCATTGTACTGACTGAAGAAGTAAAAGACTGGGTTAAAATTACTGTCATAGAAATCTGCAGTAACACAGCGCATGCTGGAAAAGAGACAATAAGGAGCCTTCCCCTCAGATTTTTATTATTTATTACTTATTTTCAAAAAAAAAAGTGCATCGAAGTCATGATGATTTGTGGAGGCTGAATGACTGATTGGATAGCAACATTTGTATAATGAATTTAACAGAGAAATATGTATAGAGAACTTTCTTGTTTTAAAGATGAAGAAGTATAACATCTTTCTTAAGTATTTGCCATCTGTATTCAGTAAGTATTTCTATGGAATTGGCTTTAACATTATACCAAATGAGTTGTCATGAATTTTGCATTATTGTGATTTTTCCTGAGGATCTTCACATACCTTTCCTTCTAAGGAGACAAAATTATTTACATATTTATGTTGTATATCAAAACAAGATAAACACACTGCTATGCCATCACTCATTTATGGTATAGTCTTCAAAGGCAAACAGAGAGTGGTATAAGTGCAGTAGTTTGCATACTGATGCAAATATGCAAGCAACTATTGAATAAGTAAGTTCTTAGAGAAAGTTTTAGAAGCTGGGGATTTGAAACTATTTGACCAACTAGGAGCCAATAACTCAGCTGGTTGAATACTTGGAACTATTTCTGTTGTTGTTATTGTTTTTTGTATTGAATTGATACACCTTTGCTTGTGAAAAGCTTTATACCTATGTGTTGACCAGCTCATATTTTAAGTATGAAGCAAGCCCTCTAGGCAGTCCAGATGGAAGAACCACTTCACTACTTTTCACCCGAGCTGATTTTTTTTTTTGTCTTTTGCATGGACCTTTCAGATCAGAAAGCTAAATCAAATTTAGGAAAAAAACCATGATTTTCAAGGGGAAGTTAAATAATAGATTGATTGTGGCTCTGCTCTTCCACCCAGGCACATTTTGATCATGAACGAATATTAAGCAGAAATGAATTTTAGTGAATCAATTAGTACTGTTTGTTACCATTGCCTAAGATGTCCTATTACAGGAACTTGTTTTCAGTTGGTTTTTACTTTGCCAAATTTAAACTGTTTGGTCAGAAGTTTTCCATTCTAATTATTTGCTTCTGGGTGTGCGTGCACATGCACGTGTCTGTCTGTCTATCCATAAATTCAACAAAACTGGTTCAGACATATGTGGGAGCCAGGCTAAAAATATTCTGGTGATCTGTTCTGAGAAAATTAAATGCCTTCTTGTTTTGAAATTTGGCATTTAGGTGGCTATTGTGTTGGGATGTACCTTTTGACATCCCTGTGGAAATCTGCCTGAAGTTGACCAAGTTATGACTTTGAAAAATTACTGTTCACACAGGCTGAACAAATACTTTCTAGTTACATATCTAAAATTGTCGGGAGATTCTGTTTACACATGGCATGATCTTACCTAGGCTTGAGAAGGACATCCCCGCTATTGCCACATTTGGATATCAGAACTGAGAACATTCTTTTAGGTGTTCTCACTGCCTCTCTTCAGTTGTCCAGTCCTTGAGAAGAGGAAAGCTTGGACTGAATAAAGAGAAGAAAGGACTGAATGCAAAAGAAGAAACTAGAGAGGCGGAGAGGAGTATAATGGGACAAAGAGCCTAGGCTGGGAAACCATAGCAGCTGGCAGTGAAGAAGATAAATCAAGTTGGATGTATGAAACTGGATGGACAAAGAGACTGAGATTTGGGATTGTCAGCCAATCTAGAGAGACTTTGAATCACTGGGCTAGAAAAGTGGGAACTGGTAGAGCAAGGAGGGACAGACAGTGGGGCAGAAGAGAAGATGCCATATGAGAATTTGTTTGGCTAGAGAAGGCAGAGACTAGTTAAAGAATTGTGAGGAATAGACTATAGGGGAGAGGATAATGAGTAGTGCCTGAAAGAGGAAGTATCAGGCTGGAGGGAGGTTTCTATTGGAGTTTTTAAGAATCAGTTTTGGGGCTGGTATTGTTTAATATGTTGTTGATTATATATATATAAATGATGGTGGCACAAAAAGTTGGAATACACTGATGAAATATTCTGATGACTCAGGAGGCATTGTTAATACAGGGAAGGACTCAGATATACACAGAACATGGATGAGCTTTGAGGCCCAGAGTTATAAAAATGAGTTGCAGATCATGCAGCTGGGGGCTAATAGTAAGAATTTCTGCTATTAGTTTAGAGGTCATTACCTGGAAACCACAGCACACATTGTGGTGTATTAGTTGATTACCAGATGACTATGTCATATTGCTTTCCAAAAGGTGAATGCAATCCTAAAATGTATTGAGTGAGATATTTTTCATGTTGTAATTCATCTCTACGTAGTTATTAACCAAAGCAGACGACATGCAATGGTCCACTGTTTTAATTGCAATCCATAATATTACAGTATGGAGCACTGTAGTTAAAATAACCATGTGCACAACCTTTAGTGTAACATCAGCTACTAAAAAAGTAAGCAAAAGGTGCAGCAGGATGGCACCTTAAAGACTAACTAGTTCAGACAGTCATGAGCTTTCATAGTCAATAGCCTACTTTGATACTCTGAATGGACTGAAGAAATGAAGGGTTTTAAATAAAAAGGAAAGGGACAGGGGTAGGGGACATTGCTGAGGGAGTCAAAAAGTGGGTTGAAAAGGTCAGTAGGGATAAACGAGGCAGTTACCTTGAGGGACTTTGAAATTAACGGCTAATTTGGGTAATGGGATAAGAATAGATAGTCTTTGTTAAGACCATAATTAACACAATCCAACCCATGGTTGATTTCTTGTTCTGCAACTTCTCTTTCAAGTTGGTTTTTACAGTTTTGTTGTTTAAAGACAGCTACTCTGAGGTCAGTGATGGGACCTCCAGGGAGCTGGAAGTGTTCTGTTACAGGCTTTCATGTGTTTATGGAATTGATGTCAAATCACTGTCCACTCATTGTTTTATGTAGGGATTGCCCCATCTGGCCAATGTAGATAGGGGGCCATTGTAAGCATGTGATGGCTTATATGATATTGGTAAAGGAAGAGGTGAATGAACTTTGTTGTTTGGTTCAGTGAAAATGTGGTCTGTGTTTATGAGGGGGTACAGCATGCATCTGGGTCTGCAGCAAGGTTTTGTGGCATGGTGAGGATTGGAGTTAGGTAGTTTGTTGCTGGGGAGACGTAATTTCAAGTTAGGCTGCTTGTAAACCAGGATAAGCTTGTCTTTCTAGGCTGCTTTGAGATTGTCATCATTTTCCGTGAGTGTTTGTGTGGTCAGTAATGATGTATCCAAGTTATTTGAGATTAAGTATTATAGGTGATAACCAGAGGGATTTAGTTGCACTTGTCATGGGGTTGGTATTGTAGCAGGTCAGAGCAGGGCCTGAGTCTGGCTGTATTAATTTGAATGGCTGTAGGTGGAATTTGCATTGTAAATGTAGAAAATCCTGTCTCAGATCCTTAAAGTGTGCATCCCAGTCAGTGGGCTCAAACCAGATATGGTTATAATGTCGAGCTTGCTGTAGATGGCAGGTGTAATGGTGTTCTTAGGAAGAAAGCTGTTGGTGTGTAGGTAGTTGTAGCAGTTGACTGGTTTCTGATGCAATGTGTTGATGATGTGACAATTGAAAATCCAGTGATATTCAAGAAATGAATTTGCTGGGTGGAGTACTCAAGAGTCAGTTTGAGTGTTTGGTAGAAGTTGATGCTTGGTGACAGTTTTGTGGAAGCTTTTAAAGTCCTGATGGAATGTCTCTATATATTCCTGCCTTCCCATATGTCTACATGATGATGTCATTGATATACCTCAGGTTTCCATGGAACTGAGAGGGCAGCTGCAGAGGAAGCAGACTCTGAGATCTCTCAAAAAATATATTGGCATATTAAGGAGGCCATGAGTGTGCCCACTGCAGTACAGTTCATTTGTAGGTATAGTGAGACTCCAAATATGAAAGATTTGCACATGAGGACAAAGGGTAGGAGATCTGAAAGCCACTAGTACTTTCATTTACTTATAAATGAACAACTTCATTTTGATGAGTGACACAAAACCCACGTGTCATGGTTTGTATCATACTTGTTGTGACTCATATGAAGATACCCTAGTAGCATAAAAATACACACAGTAGAAGACACACTGATTGGGCAAATTGCTTTATGAATATCCTTAAATCCATCCCTATCCAGAAAACCTCCTAGTATGTGCTTAAAATCTAATGAGGCCAATGAAACTTAAGTGCATAATAATTAAGCACATGTGTAATCATGATATGATATGATATATGATTAATGGCTAGAAAATTATATTTAGAGGTTTGCTTCTGGGAATTGGCTTGTAGTTAAAGCAGATATGCATTAGAATAATGGTCCAGGGCAATGACAAGGGTTAATTGGTTTCTAAAAGACTGTGACAAAGTTTCCTTCAAGGCCTATTGTGTCTGAAGCCAGAAGACAAACAGGCTGGGAAATTAAAGATATGTTCCATAGTGTTCCTTAAAAACATGAACAGGGTACCCCGAGAGATAAGGGAACTTGCTGCATTCTCTAGATCACAGCTGCAGAGTCCTTGGGCTTTCCAGTTTTGGTGGATAGACCAAATTAAGACACTGGTAAATGACCAGATTAAGATGTGTGCATGTGATGGGTTATGGTCCCTGGTAGAGGAACCGTGGATAGAGTGCACACCACCAGCATGGCTCACCCACCCCACTGTGTGGGGCAGGGGTCTTGGCCCTCACTCTCCAGGTGGCTGACATCTGACATTCAGGAAAGAGCCACAGGGTAAAGCTTGCATCCTGGCCGATATACCTTCCCTCTGTGAACCCTAGGACTGGTTGATATAGAATTGGGGTGGTTATTTTGTTTTTGTTTTTGCCTTGCCTGCATTATTCTTATCTGCTATCATTATGTATTAAAAAAAATTGCCTATTATTGAATGGAGAAATTATGGTTGGTCTGAGGGTTCAGGACTGCCCAGGACAAGGTAGCTGGGTCATAAATCCGGTGCCAACAATATGATGGTTTAATCATGTGCTCTGGTACTGGAGATCTGTTCCACTGTGGATTTGCATGCTTTCATTTGGTGAACATGGTAAAAAGGTTAAGGGCTGGTGTGTTACTGTAGCCCATTCTGGATCTCAAGAGACAGTTGTGTGAGGAATTAGATAGTTTTGTGACAGTTGGAGTTGAAAAAGAAAGCTTCTCCCTCTTTCCTTTTTAATGGTTTTGATATTCAAACTAATTCTTTCCTCTGCACGTTTGCTATCTGCTAGCCACGTTTGGTAATATCTCTTTCTTATTTCACAACCCTGCAGATTTTTTTTAGCATTGGCTAAAAACCTTGGAGTGACATATGGTAATATTAGCTCAGATTAATGAATTAATATTAAAATGAGTTAATAAAATAACTGACAGTGAAGAATTGAAGACATTCTCAGGAAGCTCAAGAAGGCTAAATTTGGTTTTATGAATCTGAGTAAGAGATGTATATTTAACCAATGAAACAATATCTTTTCACTATTTTTTGCCTTGCTTGTTGTGTTTTTTTAAAAGCTTAATATATAATCTAACAACTTAATGCACATTCCAGTAAAGCTATATTTGTTTTTGCTTTGATCTTAAAAGGAATAATATTGTGCTAGGCCCCAAGCATATTAGTCAAACTTGTAGTTTCTCCTTTACTAGAGAAAAATGTGTGGTTTTATGTGGTGATGCACCACCTCATCTGCACCCTGTTTTTCAAAATCCCAGGTCTGCCCATGGAAGTTGTGCGTGCATGCAGTATGAGCATACTTCACAAAAGCACTCCTAGGTGCAGCAGAGTGGTTGTACACATGTTCCTAGAGAGACCTCAGAGTCTCAATCTATAATGGTTAAATTGCTCATGCTTTAACAAGTTTTAGTCACCTCTAATATATTCTCTTTCAACTGAAGCTTCTGAAAGAATAGGAAATTAGTGAACATTGTAAAAATACTTGAATTTGCTCATTAGGCCAACTATGCCCTATTGAAGAACAACTTAAAGGTCATATATTTCTGGTGCTCTACATTTTCACAATGAATGAGAAAATCAAATATAGTTTAGATAATGGAAACACATTGTGGATATATTTTAGCGTCCAAATTGACTATTTCAAGTGATTGTTCAGCATAAAAATGTGAATTACCACAAATTCTATCAATAATACATTACAAATTAAACAGAGTCCACTGAGGCAAATTTTCATTGAAAGAAAAAGAAACATATTAGTTATTGAAGACTGAATAAACTTGTGGTTTGATTTTTAACTGAATAAATAGTTTCAACAGTCCAATTAATTCTACCAAACAGGTTGTCTGCTGTTTAATATCAATATATCCTTATTGTATTTAGTGACAGAACAAGTGTGTGTTAATGTAGAGGGTTGCCCTTTCTTTACTTCATGAGTCTAATATTTCAAAGTAGCCTCAAAAGTTGAAGTTTTAAATGTACAAGTCATGAGTATGAAGCTTTGCAAATGTACATTCAGGACATCTAAAATTCTGAAAAGGACTTTTGGATAGACAATGGGAGTGTCTACATGAGACACTAACTATGCAGTAGCTTAATAATACAGTGCAGTAGTGTGTCACAGCACAAACCGTGCTAATACACTACTGCACAATAGTATCACTAAAAGAAGCGCACTGGTGCTACTGCGCAGTAACGCTGGTTACTAAACTTAATGTGTAGTAACTACAGCATGTTAATGAATGAGTAGATGCACCCAGTTACAAGTATTTGCCACAGCATCAGGTAGTGTTGTCACAGCAACTGGAGAAGCCTCACTAGTATCATGGAATCAGGCTCAATCCTGCTCTTTCTTCTTACAAGCATATTCTAGTCTTATAAGCATAGGCAGAGGGAGAAAATATGATTGGGGGGGCTGAGTGCACATGCATATGTGCACATGTGCTCCCCCCCCAGCACATAAATCTGTGGGAAAAAGGGGCGGAGGGAGGGGAAAGGACCATGGGAGGGGACAGATCAAGGCCCCAGCAGGAGGGAGGGAGGGGGGCACAGGCAGGGGCTGGGGTTAGTGGGGTTCTGGCCAGGCTGGGTGGTGGGACAAGCAGAAGCCTGTGGGGAATGTGCCCTCCTGATGTGTATGGGGTGTAAGAGTTTGCTGCTGCATGCTGCACTTTGAGCCCCACTGCCCTGCTGTTCTGAGAGCTCCATGATGCCAGGTGCATCCCATTGCCAGGCAGGCTGAGGGCACAGTGCAGCTGCAACAGGGATCAAAGTGCAGTGTGCAGTGGTACCCACCTCTGTCCTGTGCACAGATTGGGGGGCATGTGCCCGCAGGCCTCTGCTTGTTCCATCACCTGGCCTAGCCCAGCAGGCGCCCAACTCACCCCATCCCCTGCTCCTGCCTGTGCTCCACTCCTTCCCTCATCACTGGGACCTTAATTTGACCATCCCCCACCAGCAGTGAGAGAGTGAGTGGGGCTGAGGCAGATTTAGCCCTGCACAGCCACAGCAAGGCATGTCTGAGGGGTGCCTGGCATGGGGAAGAGGTGGTGGCTCCCACCATTGCACACACCCCAGGAGGGCATGGGGGACGTGTGCCCCGAATCTGTGCATGGGGTGAGGGTGGGCTGCTGCTGTGGGATGGGGCTGGGGAGGCACTGGTCTCTTCCCAGCAATGGGGACAAGGGAAATCCCTGCTTAGCAGGGAGTGGTGAGGGGATCAGCGGGGAGCCTGTAGTCTCTGCTGGAGCTCCAACCAGGAGCAATGGGGAGGGGCCAGCTCTGCTGTAGAGCAGAGAACCCTGCCAAGCCCAGAAAGCATGCCAGGATGATGGGGGAGTCTGATTTAACTTAAACGAGGAAGGAGTCTAGGACAGGCATATAAACTGGTTTGAACCATTTTCAAACCGGGTTATCTGCACTGAACATCTGATCCGTTACAGTTTTAAACCAGTTTCTGATCACTTAAACTGGTTTGTGTGTAATGTCTGTCCCTACCCTTACCGAATAATGTGTGCAACAATTATTTACAAAGTTACTGAACGAACATACATACCAGTTCACACTCAGAATTTTGCTGTGTTCTTTAAAAAATATACCTAGCTACCTATCAGATAATTCTAAAAGTGAATTTCAGACTTTTTTCCTCCTCAC
>NW_017729029.1:69832365-69835329 GCF_001723915.1 Gavialis gangeticus | reverse complement strand
AGTGGCAGCACTGGGAGGAGAGGCTTGTGGGGGCTTCGGCAAATTTTGGGGTGGCTGCAACCCCCACGATAGGCACCTTTTCAGCGTCATTGCTGCCCACTCTGAGCATAGCCTGGCTCAGCCCTCTGCTAGGAAGAGCCCGGTGTCACCTCAGTCCCAGCCTGCAGCAGCAGCCTGCCCCACCCCACCCCTTGCAGATCCAGGGGTACACGTCCCCATGCCTCCTGGGGTTTGCGTAACAGCAGGAGCCGCACCCCCAGACAAGCTGCTTGAGGCTCCATCCCCTGCTCCGCCCTGGCTGTGCTATGCCTGCCCCATCCCCATCCATACTCCCTCCCTCACTGCTGTGTGCGTGCCCCTCCCCACCCCTGCTGCCACTAGAAGCCCCCTGCCAGGTTGCCTTGTGGCCCTACCACAGCCCTGTGTTTGGCGGGGGGGAGGGGCCAGGCTTATTAGCCCCATTAGCCTCCCCTTCTGCCACCTATGCTTATAAGACTTAAAATGTCTAAGACTTGATAGAACTTTACAGAGAATTGTGAGTTTCATTGTGGTTTCTGCTTTGGATTGTACCTTTATATCCCCCATTCCATAACCTATTTCACACAATGGATGACCTGTTGGGCCTTTTATATGGTATAACCAGAGGTGTAATTAGCAGGTTAGGAAAAAAGGAAAGGAATAAAAAAGTGACATGGGACTGAAACAAAGGCTTCTAAAGAATACAATTGTAATATAAAAAACAAAACAATTTTAAGCTGGTATAAACAACATAGTTCTTTTTTTTTCCCAGCCAAAATAGCTCTATTCACCCATATAGCACTTGGCACAGTCTAACCAGCCAGAAAGTGGTAACAGACACAGAACATCAGAGATACAATATGGCTTTGAGAATTACAGGGCTGCTATAAACTCACTAGGGGATTATTTTGCAAGGACATGTGGCCCTGCAATACTGTTTATTCATACATCATGCTCTCTGGAAGAACTTTATGAGGTGCAAGTTTTGTTTTTCTGAAGATGCCAGGAATTCAATTCTATTTTTGACTTTGCTTTAAGAAAACAAATGCAAGCCCCTTAAGAAGTGAACGATACAGCAGTGGAGGTGATTATATTTCTGTATGTCGGTAGGAACGCAAGAGCGGCTTGATGGAAAAGCACAGGAGAGATAAAGCACACTATTGTGAATATAGGGCCCCCCCCTCCCTGCTGCACACACTTTGTCTCTCAAGCATTTGCACCATTTTGGAAATACCATGCTGTACTGGGCAAGAAAAATGGAGTCTTTTCACTCCTGTTTTGTTTTCATATCTTTCCTTTCTATTTTTGAACTCCATCTCTTTTCCTTCTCCCATTCTTATGTCCTCTCTTTTTCTCATTCCTCCCCCCTTTGCTTGTCCCTTTTCCAGCACTTCACTAGTCATCTTCCTTTCCCTTTCTCACTTCATTATATATCTCTCATGCCTTTTATATCCACGTATCTTTTTGTTAATCTCTTTCCCATTCACCCTTCTCATCCTGTTTCCTTTTCACAGTGCTTACCCAGATCTGCCTGTTTCTTTTTCCACTTTCCCTCCAGTTTTTCTTTTCACCTTCCCTTCGTTATTTGTGTCTCTCCATTTGCTCCCATTTTCTTTTGTTTTCCTGTTTGCCTGTCCAGTATCCTCCTATTGTTTCTTTATTTCCTGTCCTATTTTTAATCTATCCTCTCTCTCTCTTTCCCTAGCTTTCCTTTATTTTTTTCTTTCCATGGTCTGTGCACTTCTTTACTATACTTGCTCTATGATCCTGTCTACCATTCTCCACACTGCTCAGCTCTCCTTCCCCTTCAGATCTTTTAATTCTGCAGTAGAAAATGTCGTTGAAATATGGGGCAGTTTTTATCAGCATGCTGATGTTGCAGACCTGATGTAGCCATCTGAATAATCATTTCTATTTCAGTGTGTGCAGATTTTTGACTGCTAATTCCTTTGAAGTGTGAAAACCATTGTTCTGGTAAAATACCTAGAATAATGCAGCAGGGAAAAATCTAACTCTAATGGAATTTTAACTCGTTGAATCAAAATTATAATGTTGGGACGATATGTAAATAATGGGTTATTTATACCACCTGTCACTCTACCTTATCTAGGAAATAATTCTGTGGTTCTTACATACAACTGTGCCTGGCATCTATTTTGATTGGTGATCACTGTAAAACATTGTCAGTGTCTAGAACTGTACATTCTCATGTCATTTCACATTTTAATGGAGTGTAAAGTGTTGAGAACAAAGGCTCACACCTGATGCAAATCTTGGACTTGATTAGCATCAATTCTTAAAGCATGTTGCTCAAGAGAGGAAGTTCACAGCCTTGTTTCAGAGAGTCCATAATCACATTCACAAGGAATCTGTAATTGAAGATGAAAAGAAAAAAATATCTTTAATGTTTCAGAACTGATTATGCCAGCATCTAATTGGTTACAGGCATTCTTTGTGTGCAATAAAACTGAACAGCTATAGAATTTTAAGCAAGGATATAGCAGGTTTGCTAAATACTTGCTATAAAAAAAGTTTTTTTGTTTATTTCCCACTGAAAAAAGTTTCTAAACCATCTGATTCATTCTTAAAAGTGTTTTCCCCTTTTCCCTTTAGTAGTTAAAAGTTTTGAGAGAATAAAACTTGCTATAATTTTTAAACATGTGCTTCTATCGTTTTATTACCTGCTCTTTGACTCTTGTTTCCTAGGTCATTAATTGGAAGCTGTGTTTTCAAGTCCTTTTTGTCTATATTAAGTGGAAGAGAACTTGTTTCTTCCAGACACACCGGGGAAAATTACAATCTGAGTTTTCAGTGTTCACTGATACTGTTTTTCATGGGGTTATGCCTTCAAATCTGCCTGTGCCAAGAGCAAAGTTCACATTTGTTCCAGATTTCCATGTATGCCAGATTTCCATGTATGCTATGGAGGCCACACTAGATCAGTTA
>NW_017729029.1:69819075-69827365 GCF_001723915.1 Gavialis gangeticus | reverse complement strand
TCCAGACACACCAGGGAAAATTACAATCTGAGTTTTCAGTGTTCACTGATACTGTTTTTCATGGGGTTATGCCTTCAAATCTGCCTGTGCCAAGAGCAAAGTTCACATTTGTTCCAGATTTCCATGTATGCCAGATTTCCATGTATGCTATGGAGGCCACACTAGATCAGTTAATTGTCAGAACAATCCATAGTGATGACGTGGGATTGTAGGAGCTCCACATTCATCTTGTGATATGAAGTACAGAGATTTTCTGGATAAAGAGAATGGGACCTTTAGCGAGTTACAGCTTGATCATCCTAAGGCACCCTCTCACAGATCCTGTTTTCCATCTTCCTCCAGATATATTGCAACTAAAGTATTAGCATCTACAGAAAATCTTTAAGGATGATGGCATTCAAGAAGGACAGCAATTTCAAGCCATTAATATCACATCTTAAAATAATAAAGATATATTTGAAGATGGATTTTACAGGCTGGCAGATCAAATTTTTAATATCACCTCCCTGTTGAACTTATAGGAACTTATTGCTGAGTGATTCATTCCTGTGTCTGACAAAAGTCCTAAGATGGGAGCAGAGCCAGTCCAGTCCCAGGAGAGTATAAAAGAAGACTCCCTGACTGACCATGGACAGAAAACAAGGTGGTTTGCAAGCAGTTTCCTGGGAGTCGGAGGATTAAAAGGAAGAGGAACCAGTCATGAGGCACTAGGCACCAGGATCAGGTGATCCTGCTTCTGGAAGGTTTGGGAGCAAGAGACCCACTGCTACTGCCAGTTCTTCCTTTGTAAACCTGTGAGGTGTCTGTCCATGCAGGACCATTCATTGTTGAGGCTTCCATCCAGGTCCTGATTTGGTGCTGTGGGGACTGTAGCTTGCAAGTCCTTTCCAATGACAGCCAGGTATGGGAGTGCCTGTGATGTGAATGGTATCCGCTGCTGGTGTCCCTCAGGAAACAGGTAGAGAACAGGTGGCAAGGCTCTAAAGCATCCTTAGCCATGAGATGTTCATTGATTCAACACTGGAGGAAGGACTGCCAAAGATAGCCCTGGAGAAGGAAGAGGATATGGACTCCCAGGAAGGTGGAAGCTAGAAGCTTGTGCTGTTTGGCAACAAGCAGAAGTCTGCAGCAATTTGCAGGAAGAACAGTTATGGAGCCCCAGCAGCAGAGGAGAAGGAGCACATTCCATCAGCAGAAGAGGACAGGCCAAGCCTGCCCAAGGTTGGGAGGATCGAGACCACTGCCACCAAGAGGAAGCAATGGTGGGGTGGTGGTTGAGGAATCCCTTCTCTGGGAGACAGAGGCATCCATCTGCTAGCCTGATCTGTTGTCTCAGGAGGTCTGCTGCTTGCCTAGAGCCTGGAGCCAAGATGTCATGGAAGGATTACTGAGACTCATCCAGCCCTCTGACTACTACCTCATGCTACTCATCCATGCATGCACCAAAGATACTGCCACAGAGGGAAGACTGAACAGATCAAAAGTGGCTACATGGTTCTGTGTGCAAGCATAAAGGGGACAGGGGCTCAGATGGTGTTCCCTTGATCCTTCTGGTCAAAAGGGAAGGGCCCAGGAAGGAGCAGGCTCATCCTGAAGATCAACGCATGGCTGTACAGATGGTGTCACCAGCTTCTTGTTGTTCCAAGAAGAAAGATTGCTAGGACGAGACAGGATCTATCTGATGAACAGAGGGAAGTGCATCTTTGCAGATAGGCTTGCTAACATAGTGTGAAGAGCTTTAAACTAGGTTTCTCAGAGGGGTGGAGACCAAAGCCTTGAGATAAACAGGGAAGCAGGTGACCTGGTGGAAGCACAAGCAGGAGGGGGCAGTAGGGGAGGCCTTCTCATTCTTCCTGAGAAAGTAGAGCAATCAGTTAGTTACCTCAGATTGTAGCATGAACTAAACTAATGTAACTGATGTTAACATAGAGTGTAATAATAGTGAAATATAACCATGTTAGTCTTCTCCTGTAAGCAACTTGAAAACTCCATTTTGTATCCTTCTGCTTGACATAAGTGAATAAACTCTGCATAGCCTTTATGTACAAGTGTGTGTAAAAGGGTGAATGGTAAAAGAATGGCATAGAGACAGAAGAAGATTTAACTGTTTATGTAAGCAACAAGGCACCAAATGTAAGTTACCAGTTAGTAAACTAATTAACGAATGGCTGAAGAATCCCTTTGAAGCTTAAGGGCACAAAGGAGATAACAGAAGAAGAAATTCTGCCAGACGGGCAACAAGAACACTCCAAGGCTAAGATAAGCTGAAGACAAAAGAAGAACAACTGCAAAAACAGAATCTGGGTATGGAAAAACCCCAAAGCACTGAAAGAAAGGATGGCAATCCCTGTAAAGGAACACTTCGAAAATGCCAAGCTGAGTGAGTCTCTTTCTCTACTGCTGTTTCATCGGAGCACAGATGCATCTGTTCACCCTGCTCCAGCTGTTATCTTTAAATCTGCTATCTTCAGATTATCACCATCTACTCAATAAGCCTGGGTTGGCCACCCTGGGCTGATATTGAGCAACTATTGCTGGTAACTATATCTGGTGTATGTGTGGATGAAATGGTTGTTTTGTGTATGTGTGTGCCTGTGTGTAATGATGTATATGATGATTTGTGTGTGTTTATATGAATGGTGTGCCCGGACCTCTATGTCTAACTTATGTAATCAATAAACGCGGCACCTTGCCTTATCCTCCTTTATAAAGTCTCGCTCGTGATTTGAGCAATTGGCAATTTGTGTAACAAGATTCTGTACACAGATACACAGAGCCTGGGAAAAAGGCAGGAAGAATTGCAAGCCCTCACACAGTCTCAGAACAAATATGACTGGAATAACAGAGACTTGGTGGAATAGCCTGCATGACTGACTGGAGTACTGTCATTGATGGGTTTAAACTGTTCAGGAAGGACAGGCAGGGGAGAAAAGGAGGACTTCCTCTTTATATAAAAGAGCCATATGATTGCTCAGAGGTAGAATATGAAACTGGAGATAGGCTTGTTGAAAGCCTCTGGGTTTGGATTGAAGGGGAAAGCAACAAGGGTGATGTTCTGATGGGTGTCTGCTATAGACCACCAGACAAGGACGATGAGGTGGATGAAGCTTTCTTCAAACAGCTAGTGGACATTTACCAATCACATGTCCTAGTTTGCATGGGGGACTTCAATTATTGCAATCCAGGATGTTTTTGACGAGTGTTGGGGACAACTTCCTGGTGCAAGTGAAAGGCCAACTAGGGAATGTGCTGCTCTTGATCTGCTGCTCCCAAACAGGGAAGAATTGGTGGGGAACATAGAGGTGGATGGCAACTTGGGCAGCAGCAACCATCAGATGGTTGAATTCAGGATCCCAATGAAAGGAAGGATGGAGAGCAGCAGAGCAAGGACCATAGACTTCAGAAAAGCATACTTTGACTCACTTGGGGAACTGATGGGCAGGATGCCCTGAGAGGTCAGTCTGAGGGGGAAAGAAGACCAGGAAAACTGGTTGTACTTTGAAGAAACCTTACAGAGAGTGCAGGAATGAACCACTTGATGCACAGGAAGACTAACAAGTATGGCAGAAGCCTAGCTTGGCTTAGCAGGGAACTCTTCAATGAGCTAAAACACAACAAGGAAGCTTACAGGAAATGGCAACTTGGACAGACAACTAGGGAGGAGTATAAGAATATTTGTTTGGGCATGCCGGAATGAAATCAGGAAGGCCAAAGCACAATTAGAGTTGCATTTAGCAAGGAATGTGAAAGGTAACAAGGGTTTCTAGATGTATGTCAGCAACAAGAAGATCAGTGAAAGTAGAGGTCCATGGCTGAATGGGGAAAGAAATCTTGTGACAAATTATGTGGAAGAGGCTGAAGTACTCAATGCCTTTTTCACTTGAGTCTTCACAGGCAAGGTCCCAGACTGCTGCATCCAGTTTGGGGAGGAGGTGAGCAGCTGGCCATAGTTAGAGCAGGTTTGGGACTATTTAGAAAAGCTGGATGTATATGAGTGCATAGGGCTGGATGTGATGCACCTTAAAGTGTTGAGGGTGTTGGCTGATGTGATTTGAGAGTTGCTGGCACTATCTTTGAAAGCTTGTGGTGATCAGGAGAGGTCCTGGATGACCAAAAAGGGTGAATATAGTGCCCATCTTTAAAAAAGGGAAGAAGAAGGATCCAGGGAACTACAGATTGGTTAACCTCACCTCAGTTTCTGAAAAAATCATAAAGGAGGTCCTCAAGGAATCCATTTCTAAGCACTTGGAAGAGGAACAGAAGGTGATTAGGAACAGTACGCGTGACCAACCTGATTGCCATCTATGATGAGATGACTGGTTCTGTGGAGGTGGGGAGAGCAGTGGTTGTGATATTCCTTGACTTTAGCAATGCATTTGATATGGTCTCCCACAACATTCTCTCAAGCAAGCTAAGGAAGTCTGGGTTGGATGAATGGATTGTAATTTGGATGGATAGAACACTGGTCAGATTGTCAGGCTCAAAGGATAGTAGTAAATGGCTCAATGTCTAGCTAGCAGCTGGTATCAGTTGGAGTGTCCCAGGGGTTTGTCCTGGGGACAGTTTTGTTCAGTGTCTTCATCAGTGATTTGAAAGGATGGAGTTGCACCCACAGCAGATTTGCAGATGACACCAAGCTGAGTGGGGGAGTGGATATGAAGGACAGGAAGGCTGGGATTCAGAAAGACCTAGGCAAATTGGAGGACTGAGCCAAAAGATATCTCATGAAGTTTGATAAGAACAAGTGCAAAGTCCTGCACTTAGGAGAGAATAATCCCATGCACCGGTACAAACCAGCAACTTGTTGATTTGGCTAAGCAGCCTCTGTGCAGAAAAGGACCTGGGGTTATAGTGTATAATAAGCTGAAGATGAGCCAACAGTGCACCCTTGTTGTGAAGAATGCTAATGGCATAGTGGGGTGCATTAATAGGAGCATTACTAGCAGATCAAGGGAAGTGATTCTTCCCCTCTATTCAGCATTGGTAAGGGCACATCTGGAGTACTGTGTCTTGTTTTTGGGCCCCCCACTACAGAAAGGGTGTGGACAAATTGCCTGGCAAAACTGGCTAGAAAACATAACTTATGAGGAGAGGTTGAGATAGCTAGGATTATTTAGTTTGGAGAAAAGAAGACTGAGGGGGACTTAATAACAGCCTTCAACTACCTGAAGCGTGGTTCCAAAGAGGATAGAACTAGACTGTTCTTAATGATGGCAGATAACAAAAGAAGGAGCAATGGTCTCAAGTTATAGCAAGGGAAGTTTAGGTTAGATGTTAGGAAAAACATTCTCACTAGGAGGGTTGTAAAGCACTGGAAGAGGCTACCCAAGGAGGTTGTAGAACTCCTTTTAGTTTTTTCTGACCCAGTTAGACAAAGCTTTTACTGGGATGATCTAGCTAGGGATGGTCCTGCTTTGAGCAGAGGGTTAGACCTCCTGAGGTCCTTCCAAACCTATGATTCAATGATTTTATAAGTCTATATCTATTACCATACTGGATTAGACCCATGAATCATTTAGTCAGGCAGCCTTTCTCCAGTGGGCAGAAGATGTAGGGAAATATTGGGGCCAGGGCGGGAAATCTATACAACCCCAGTATGGAGAAATTTGCCTACCAAGACTGTACTTCTTATGATGTACCAAGGAAACTGAGCAAGAGTAGAGATTGTGGTACATCATGGGAGAGACAATACAACCAAAGTCTCTCCCAGAGAGGACAGTGGGAGCATGAGTCATACAAATTACTAATTCCATGAGATGCTGGGATTTCTGATTAGAAAAAATATTGGTTTTTGGCCAAAATTTTTTTGCCTCAAATAATTTTGATTTCATTTTTTTGTGTATTTTACATATATTTATATTTTATAAATGCTGAAACTACATACACTAACTAACTAAAATGTTATATGTTATAAAAAAATTGGGAGAATCCACCAACATGGGAGCTATCCAAATGTGCATGGGAGCCTATGGAGGAGAACTTGTGGCTTTTTCAAGAACCCAGGTCAAATTATCTGGGAAAATGAATGTCCTAACCACTCAGCTATTGGGGATTAAAACATGGTAGGGCCCTTTTTCCCTTGTGCTTTTTCCAGGAGTTATGCTAAGGTATGCTCATACATAACCATGTAGTTGCCTGGCCAGTACATGGCTTACTGGAGTGCCTAGCAGGCTGTGCACACACTTATATATCCACACTGCTCGAAAAATGGAATATTAACATGTGAGTAAGTGTAAAAAATAACACTTTACTAGAAAAGCACCATTTAGACACACAATGGGAAAAAGAATTCTACCCACAATGGCTGTATTCCCATGGAACACTTTGGTTACATAGAGTCAGCATCTTCTGATGGGAAAAATTGACCTTTTAAAAAACAATTCTACTTCAAAATTTCAGTACTAATCATGTTTGCTTGCCACAGTTTGTTTTTGATCATATTCAGATCACTGAACTTTTGTCAGGTAATGAAATTCCAGTCCTTCCTCTAGTCTTCAGCACCTTGGAGAGTTCACACGTATTCCGCTTCCTTTCAGTTCCAATCCAGCAAAGCTCTGTAAGTATTTTAGCCAATAAATGGCCCTGCAGTCACATGTGGGACTGCTTGTGTGCATCCTTCCTGAGTTTGTACAGAATGAGTTTTGCATAAATAGGCTTGAATCAGTTGAATATGTGTTAAAATGTTTTCTAGAACTCTTGCTAATGTAACAGTACTTAACTGACATGAAAACGGTTAAACTTTATTTCTTTGTCTCTACTGTGAATTTGTTCTGGCTTGGAGGACATTTCCCCCTTCACTTCTGTAAAACACCCTGCTGTAAAACCCAGATGTTCAGGCTTTACTGAAGCTTTCCATAGGAATAAAGATTTAGGCATATATGAGTTTCAATTTGAGTTCAGTAAAAGCAATTTCTTTTGCGCGTATGTGGGTGTTTGTAGGTAGCAGTATGTATATGTATATTCTGTAATTATCAATTGAATTAAATGACCATGAAGAAAATCAGAATTGAAACTGGCGTTTATTAATATATTTTATCTATGGTAGTCATACCCAGTGAATGTTTTCTTGCATAAACATTATTATGTGCTATTTCTTGCTTTCTTGTGCATTTTATACAGGAATTGTGCTGTTGAGCTTTCCTATGGACTCCTGTAGAGCAAGGTCATGATCTCAATCTGTTCTGGATATCATTAAAGTCTCAGTACCTCTTGGGCATGTTTTTCCCCTTTCTAATCTCTGCTGAAATACTGTTCTTTTGGTATTTTTAAAGTGTCCTTTCCTATACCAGATAATATGGGGCTTTAAAGGTGATTGTGTGGATTTAATGGCTTTCTCCAACCCTTCAGCCTTATTTGCAGTAGGACTAGCAACACTGTTTTCTATTTTTACTTTTGAATTTATTTCCTGTTTATAGGTATCTTGATAGTTGTCAAAATGTCTGTGTCATGTTCTTCATGTACTTTTCAAATCCCCAGCTATCCTGAGCTATCCTGAGCACACCACTATAGATGGCTTATTTTTAGTGTAATGGAAGGGCAGGGTTGTTTTTAAGATATATCAGAGAAAAGCTTCAATATTTCTGTGATGCAGTTGTTGAAAACCAAGGAGTCTTCAAATAATTATTTCATACATACAGAATGAACTGCCTCTACTTGTTTCCATAATGAATCATTACATTGCTATGCAGATTTTTCCCATCCCCCCCTAAAGATCCAATACAATTTTGCATTAATACATATTTGACAAAGTAGCTGAAAGAAAAAAAGTCACATATTTAAATAATAAGCCTATGGTTCTCTGTCTTACTGTACCATTTGTTATGAATCCCATTAAGAATTTCTATGTGTGCATTTTGGTTTCTGTATTTTATGCTAAATATTTTCTAAGCAAGTAGGGAAAAAATCCCTGGGACGATGAAGATGCCTCTAGCTCCAAAAGGAAAATTTTGCTCCCTTAGAGAAATGAAAGTCTGGGAGACTCATTCTTTCCAAAATTTGACCCAAAGAACCTTTCTGAAATTATGAAATAACTAAAGGCAGTACTAGCTTTATAGAACATCCCTCTGGCTTCTTAAAAACTACTAGGTAGCAGGTCATAAATTAAAGAAAGCATAGATTTTCAATCATCATCCCATTTTTATGTCTTGCAGAATAACTCTATCTGTTGAATCTGGTTGCTAACTGACAAGATTTATTACGGTGAAAAGCACTGCTTTTTTATTGAAAGAGCAGCATAGCACACTTAGACCATATATATATATATATATATATATATATATATATATAGAAA
>NW_017729029.1:69818675-69818969 GCF_001723915.1 Gavialis gangeticus | reverse complement strand
AGAGAGAGAGAGAATCTCTAGTAGTTCATATTTGTGCAAGAGAAAATACAGAATATTTTTTTTCCTGACACGAGCGATACATTTTTTGAAGTTCTTAAGAATAATGAACTGGAAAATGCATTTTCTCCCACAAGGTTCTAATATTTTTTCAGCACTGTCTTTAGGATCCTATGAATGATAAGAATTTTTTGCAGGTAGTGAACATTTCTCGTACCACTGTCTGTCTGACTGCTAATAGGAAACTAGACCATGATGAAGTTTCATAGTTTCATAGTTTCATAGTTTCTAGGGTCG
>NW_017729029.1:69814295-69817680 GCF_001723915.1 Gavialis gangeticus | reverse complement strand
TGACCTGGCTGACTGCTCTTCCCAGCAGATGTCCGGGAAGTTCAGGTCCCCCATGACTACCACATCCTTAGCCTTCACTACCTCTGTGAGCTGACCACCAGGCACCAGGGAGACTGTCCCTTGCTTGCCATAAACAATGCTCAGTCTTTAGGCAAGTGTAAATTGTTCCTTCTGATCGTATCTTACTTTGAGGCAGTAATTCAGAATGAAGGTGGTCATCCTTGTATACTTTCCCACTGCTTTTGAGGTATTGCTACATTGTCCTGTTAAGGAGTTATGCCTTGTAAATGCAGATGGAAGAACAGCTGGCCTTCCCTTGTCTGTGCTTAATGTACAAGAATCTAAGCCATGTTACAATAGTATTAACATCAGAGATGGCTAGGAAATCAGGACAAGAATTCTTAATATTTCCACTTTTTTTTCCTTCTTTCCATCAATATTCCAGGTTTTTTTCTCCTGAAAGTTTCGTACCTACTAGAGAGTTCTGGGCAGTAACCAGGGGAAAAAAATCAATGAAATGTTTTACAGAACATTCACTCTCACTCCATTTTAATGCAACTATAAGTTCTCTTCTTTAGGAGTTCATTCTTGCTTGGAGATTGAGATTGGAGAGGATAAAGAAAACCAAATGTAGGTATAAAAAATCTTATCTGATGGTACAGATCAGAAGACAAATTATATCAAGATAAAAAATAGCAATGCTTTACCACTAATCAGCTGTTCTCCAGTAAATGTTTTATATGTTTACTCTTACACTGCAATAAGTGGAAACTAAACTGGGCAACTTATACCTGACTAAAATAAGGCTAAATCATTGCAATTTACCTTTCTTTTGCCATGGGCTAAGAACAAACATTCAAAACACTTGTAGAACAGCTGATGTGTGTTTAGTCCAAAGGAATCCCTCCCTTCAACCTGGTATAATTTGTTAATCTGTCACTACCCTGAGGCATTTAACAAATGCTGAAAAAAGAATTCTAATTAGCTCTGTCGAACACATTGTTTTCAAGCTACTAATTTAGAATACTGTAGCATGTATTTCATAAAGAAATATTTTTGTCCTCTGCATGCGAATTTTTTTTTGTTTTGTAGCCTTTCTATTTCTCTTATTTTAATGTTTGCTTACTCTTCTTATAATATATGTTGTGTCATAACAAGCACAATTGTATTGAAAACAGTCAAACAGAGAAAAACAAAAAGGTCTTTAAGGAGTGATTTCTTTGTTGTAAGACAAATTTTCTTCCTGTATTTTCTCCTTGTACCTCAGTTATGAAAAATAAGAACATTCAACAAAAAGAACAAAAAGGATGCATGGGACAGCTGTCTCTAGTATAGTGCCTGAACACTTTAGCCCCAGTGATATATTGCTATAATAGATCGTCAAAATGCAGTTTCATTGATGTAATGTGCTGCTTACCAAATATTATAGTCTTAGGAAACGATCTTTGGTTGTTTTCAGCTGAGTGAGTTTTTGGGAGAGAATGTGAGCAGCTGGACCATGGACATTTGTAAAATTTTTGGACTTTACTGTAAAATATTTCTGCTTCTAAACTTTTTTCCATAGGAAAGCATCACAATGTAGGTTAAAGACACAGCCCAAGCGTACCCATATAAAATTTAGATGACCGCACATAGTCACTTTTGCAGTATTGTTTTATTATACCCAATATGATCAGCCAACCAGGGTTGCCAACTATTTGTAAATGTACAGACACTCCATAAAAACACTCCAGAAATGCCTGGCCATAAAAATGTATAAAAACATTTTCCTTTCTGTAAAAACATGGAACCATGTGAGCTTGAAGCTCCAGTTGAGGGAAAAAAATAGGAGCACCATTGAAAGACATAGAGCACAGAAGTGCCACCTATTGCCTGAGCAGGAGCACAGCACTCTGCATGCACAGAGCTCTTGTGAGGGTTTTGCAGCTCTGCCAGAGACCCCTGAACCCTCTCAAGCAATGTGCTGCTGCTGGGTCTCTATGCCTGTCCCCTGCCTCTAGCAGCTGCTCACATCAAAGGTACAGGAAGGGTGGCAATGCGGCCAGGACAGAGCTGTGGCCTAGGAGAGGAAGAGGCAGTAGGTGGGGCTCGATGCTGGGAGAAGGAGAGTTGGGGGTCAGGCCCGGTGGAAGCATGGTCCTGGGTGCAGCTCTAGGTGTCAGGGTATGTGGTAAGTAGGGAATCCCTGTGGAAGGGGTAGCAGGCTGTAAAATTATTGCTGCACTCTCAAAGGGCTGCTAACCCAAGAATTTTTTTTTACTGACACTAAGAACACACGTCAGTTAAAAAAAAAAAGTTCCTCTGCCAGTAAGAAATTTGCAGCTTGTCAGGAAAAAAAATTCCTGAGTTGGCAACCTTGCCTCCAACATATGTCATGGTGAAATGAAAGACAGAGGAAGAACTCTGTCCAGTACTTGCTTGCAGTTTGTTGGTGTCAGAGTTTGTATTGAAAAGGAATGTTCATGGCCTTTTGACCACAACAAAGTTACATTTTAAAATATCCTGGTTTCTCATACTGTATTTGTGTGTAATCCAAATTGGATATGAAATGAATATGGTTTCAAGCAATATAGTATCAAAACATATATTACTGTGGGCAAAATTTTGGCAAGAGTAAAATCAGGCACTTAAGCTGCAGTTTGGTTTCTGTGGGGTGGATACTATAGCACCATTCCAAATTGTCTGAGATGTTATTGACATTTTCTCTAGTTTTAAATCATGAAGCAGGAGATGGGGGAAATTATTTGTTATAATTTGAAAACTAGTCCTTTCTTGATTGCTGCTTCTTTACTTCTCTCATATTTTAGCCTGAGGTTTCCTGTCATGCACCTGCTTCTTGCAGTGATCTGTTCTGCACATTGAACCATAGAGGGCCAAGATCAAGCCAGCAAGCTCCACATGTCCCCATTCACAACCTCCCTCATTACTTGCGCAAAATGATTGCTCATTAATTTCCACATCTCTTAGGCTTGTTTGTATGTTTACACTATGAAAATGACTATCAGAGTGTTTGCAAGAGACAAGGATTTTTGTGGGTGAGGTCCATGGCTGGGATAAATTTAGATAAGCTTCAAGCTTTCAAATGCAAGGCATTCTTCATTAGGTCTGAGGAAAGAAGCAAGCACAGCGATAATTAAAATTAGCGGGTAAGGCTATGAAATTGGAGGGGGGAGAAATTCCCAAAGGTAGCAGGCAAACAATTAGCAGAAGAAAAGAAGCTTGATTGATTAAGACCTATCAAAAAGGAGGAAGATTATCATCACCTGTAGTGTGAAGGAAGAATTTCAGGAATCAGACAGATTATAGTATGCCATAAAGTCAATATCAGTGTTCAGTCCTTGGTTCTTAGTGTCCAGGCAGATTATGAATTTTTAAATTCTATCTG
>NW_017729029.1:69802599-69809295 GCF_001723915.1 Gavialis gangeticus | reverse complement strand
AGATTGTCATCACCTGTAGTGTGAAGGAAGAATTTCAGGAATCAGACAGATTATAGTATGCCATAAAGTCAATATCAGTGTTCAGTCCTTGGTTCTTAGTGTCCAGGCAGATTATGAATTTTTAAATTCTATCTGTATCTTAGGGCATTTTTACATGTGGTCCTGACGCAGTGCCGGGCACTTTTAATTAGCAAGCTATGCTAATTAAAAGTGCCTGGCACTGTGTCAGGAACACATGTATCAGTAGTGCGGCACACCTCCGCTGAGAAAATGGTGGTGCTGTGCTTTGAACTAAAGCACATCAAACGTATTTTAATTCAAAGTGTACCACTGCTCTTTTATCAGCACGGAAATGCGCTGCACCACTGATACACATGACGTGCGAGGCTGCTTGAATGCATCATTTTACATGCTCCAGCAGACTTGATTAATCGAATAGGCTCTTTGCATGTGTGTAAGTGCCCTTAATTACCAAACTTGTCCTATGAAATTTAGCTACCCCATAAAAGACATACTTTTTGATGGAACATTACTATTAGGAGGCTGCTTCAGTCTAGGAAGGGAAAATAAAATGGAAAATATTTAAAACTTGAAAAGATTTTTGATGATAGAATATGTGCAGACAATAAAATTTGAGTTACTAGAACTCTGAGGCTACAGGTGTTGTTAATTTTACTTTTTACAATATTTACATACAAGCTCATTCTTCTTACTTTCAGGAGATATCACATTTAAAGTTCAAATTTTGGATCAATGAATACTGTCACTTGTTTTTCTTAGTGGATTTTTTTTTGATCGTCAAATTCCTCCATTTTTCCCTGTCTCTTTTCTTGAAATATTAAACCTTGGTACTTTTGAGGATGTGTTGATACAGCGCAACCCCATTGTGTTGAATGATTACATCATGGCATCAACTTCTGTGAAAAAAATGACCCAGGTTTAGCTTGTAGCAGCTTTTGTTGTTGTAGAGCAAGGTTCAAAAACCCAGTAGAAAAAGGTCTTCCCATATGTGGAGGATATACTAATGGGAAAAAGTGGCTTAAACTTTCTCTGTCAGGTATCAGTAAAACCCCTGATTGAATGTTACTGGTCAGGGATGGACATAACCAAGGTGATCAGCTAAGTATTGCCAGCAGGGCACTTGAGTATGTGTCTACCTTTCAGCATGTAAGTGCCTTCAAAAACAACTTGTCTACTTAAAATTAGGCATAGGTTTAGATAATCTGCTGAATTAGGGCCAGAGAGTCAGGACCATTATTTAATGCCCTTTCTCTGACAGAAGCTCTAGGAAGGCAGGAAACAGAAATGTCATTTGTTTTTTCTCAGAGAAGTGGTAGAAGGGGGTGGGCAGGGGTGGCAGTTATTTATAGGATATGATCATTCAAAGGCCCTGAGCCAATTCTGTATTCTGTATTCTGTATAGTTAGAGACCGACTTAATTTGTGATTTCATGGAAATTGGGAAATTGGGCGATGTCTGCAAACTCCACAAAAAACCTCACAAAACATACTAAAAATAAGATGCTGACTCCCCAGTGGGAGCCAGCAGTCCTCATAGCCACTAAGGCCTGGCCACACAGCCCACCAGGAGGTAAGGGGGGGCACTGCCAGCATGAAGGAGAACAACCAAGATGGCAGCTGCCCCCCCCAACCCTCTCTGCTGATTGGCTGAGATGACTGCCTGTCATGTGGCCCCACCCTTCTCTGCCAATCAATGTTGAGGGGCAGGGATGCATGATAGATATCCCTCTCAACCAATCAGCAGCAAGGGGCATGGCCAGAGGGCCCTCTTGGCTTATCAGAGGCATGGGGAGGCCCAGTGAGATAAATCTGTGAAAATGGCAGCTGTCCCTCCCTATCTGCCCATGAAATAGGCCACCTACATCCAGGTCCCTAACTATTGTATGCAGAAACTGGTATGCCTCAGCCTAGCCCTGCTAAGTTGCTGGAATAAGGAAGATTTTTATTCTTTTTTATATTAAGAGCACATTACTCAAAGAGACATCATGAATCTGGACTGTTTGTATTTACATATGGAATTATATATGACTTATTGTTCTATCTGTCTTTTAGCTCAAGCTGTGGTATTTTATGCCTAAAACTTGTCTCACATCTCTCCCAAGTGTACAGTTGATCCACTAAAAGATAACACCAAAAAACTCTTTGCCTCTCATATAATTCCTAGAAGTGCTTGTCTTTCAAAATATTACAGAGAGGTTTATCCATACCACTATTCAAGATAGCAATATCTTTGTTTCTATTTCTTCTCTCGTACAGTGTTACGTATACTATAAATGGTTAAACAGTATCTTAATATGAAAGAAATAGGACTTCTCCTGCTTTAGCCAAGCAGCACAACTTGTACTGAATACACTAGCAACACTAGCAACAGCATTAAAATATTAATAATATTTCAGTTGTGTTAGTATATAATTGCAGCTGTACTTGAGTCTCAGGAGTTCTGCAACAATACATAAATCAGAGTTTCACATCAACTGAAATTCTTGATGCTAGCAATGAATTATGTTAACAAGCTGCAGTCCTTGTACTGATGGAGGAAATGGGACATACACTGAGTTTCATATTTTCATGTGCGCTGAGGGGAAAAACCAAAACCACTATAACTTAAGAACCTTAGATGCCTAAGTAGCTCAGCATTAAATAAGAAAAACCTAAAAATCCTTAATAAGAAAATACCAAAACAAAACCAAGTACTGTATACTTTAGTATTTTGGTTAAATCTTATTACAAAAATATTTAGTGGAACTAGCTGGCTGGTGACATTGTTTAGAAGAAGAGAAAATTCTGGCTTCTGTAACAGCATGTGAGATCTGTGAAATCCTTGTATTTTATTAGCATATAGACTCATAGGGAAAAGGACAGCCAGCTTCATTATCCTCTTTCCCTTCTATATCTTTTCCTGGACAGGTGTTGGAAAAGCACTGATCTGACTATGGTTGCTTGTACATGTGACAAAACTGGCATTTAAAGTGGCTTAATTGCCCTTTTGCACCACTTTAATGGCGTTGCTATTTACACATTCAGCGCCGTATTCCACT
Organism: Gavialis gangeticus; assembly: GCF_001723915.1. Classification (NCBI taxonomy): domain Eukaryota; kingdom Metazoa; phylum Chordata; order Crocodylia; family Gavialidae; genus Gavialis; species Gavialis gangeticus. The sequence goes on along the minus strand of NW_017729029.1, from coordinate 69,806,237 downwards.
TTAATTTTGAGATGATGTACACGTTCGTCAGCATATTTCGCTTTAAATGACTTCGTTAGGTAGCAAGGTAAAATCCATCCAGGGTATTTTAGTTTGCTGCATAACAAAGTACAACAATGCACAGGGCACTGGAAGCCCAGATGTGCTTAGGGAAGCTTGAGCCTGGCAGACTTCCAGCGCCCCATGCACTATCTCCTTGCTGAATTTCATTTAACTTTGGACCTTTTTTCCAGTTTATCAAGGTCATTCTGAATGCTAATCCTGTTCTCCAAAAGCTGGGTGGAGTTGCAGACACTTGTGTTATCTCTGAATTTGCTAACTGTACACTCAGTCCCATTCCTTCAAATCTTTAATGAAGATAAACAGTACTGCAGTAGGGCAGAGCGCTGAGGAAATCTACTTGATACCCCTTCCTATTTAGATATCAAGCCACTGATGACTACTCTTTGAGTATGATGATCTACCTAGTTAGGTATCACATCTTACAGTACTTCATCTAGACTGTATCTCTTTAGCTTACTAATGAAAATGCCTTGGGACACAGTGTCAAAAGCTTTACTAAAGTTGACATATATTGCATACACTGTTTCCCCACCACCACCACAAAGCCTGTCACCTTTTGTAAAAGGATATTAGGTTGGTCAGGCATGACTTGCTTTTGACAAATCTGTATTGGCTGTTTCTGATAACCTGGGTATCTCCCAGGTGCTTAGACATAGATTCCTTGAAGACATGCTTCATAATCTTCTGGTCATACTGACTTTTCTGTAGTTCTCCAGATCCTACGCCTTCCCTTTCATTAAGATAGGCACTATATCTGCAATTTTCTAGTCATTTAGTACCTCACCCAGTCTCTGAGTTGTCAAAAGATTATTTATTAGATCTGGAATTATCGCAGCAAATTTCCTGAGCATTCTAGGATGAGTCTCATCCATCCTGCTGCCTTGAAAAAATCCAGTTCATACAAGTATTCTCTAATCTAGGGGATGGCAAATAATGGAGTCAACCTATGGTTGGCAAAGTGATCTGTGGAGCCAGAGGGATTCTGCAGCAATTCAATGATGGGGGGGGGGGCTTTTCCAGGGGGAACTTCATGCATGTAGCAACCAGATGGGGTGAAGTAGTGGTAACAGTACTTAAGGAGGGAGTGGTGCCCCCTGGCAGCAGCGGTGTGGGCTAGGTTGAAAGCAGCCTGCACCCAAATCTAAGCTCCATTAATGCCACCATCCACTCCCAAAAACCAACCCCTGCTGTAACCTGCTCCTCCCCTACTGTAGGCTGTTTATCCCCTTTCCTATCCAAGCTTCATTGGAAAGTAATAACATTCTTCAGGACATATGTACTCATTACTTAGTATATGTATTCTTGAGGTAATAAATAATGCAATATGTGCTCTTGGGCATGGAGAGGTAGAAGACATAAAGGCTATTTCAATAACCTTTTTGCCTCCAAAGTCCTGAAGTATTTAATCATACATAGAACATGGTTACTTTAGCTGGATTTTACAAAGGAACTTAAGGGAATTAGACACACACCTCCCATTTACATTCACACTGATTTTGCATCTTGTCTTCCTTGAAAATCTCAGAGTTAATTTGTGTACTGAAACTATACAAAAAGTCTTTTGTAAAAAGCTTTAAAAACTTGAACCTTTTTTTCCCTTATGTTTGTTTCATGCATCTAGGATTGCCGGTGAAACCTGTGGAATTTGAACTCATTCCTAAAGAATGTTAAGGGAATTTCCGTGACACTCACCAGTGCTCTAAGTTGGTTTCCACTGAAGTCAAAGGGATCCTGAAGAGAGAAATGAGCAAAAAGAGTGAAAATGCTGCCTTATGAAATCCACATTCCATTTATGTCAGTAAATCTTTCCCCATTGACTTCAGTGGGGTCAGTTTTGAAGTAAAAATGCTACTTTCTTATAAGCAAGAAAAAAGCTATGGTAAGCATGAGTGTGAAAAGAAAATATAAGGAGAGCAAATTACAAGACAATAGGAGGGCCATTTTAAGGTTTAAAGCAGGCCCTATACTCTAGTTAACTGAATTTTTCAAACCATCCTGATGATTAGCAATAGCTGCCAGAGGTGTACGAAATGGGCCCCATTCAATTCGTATTCAGCCTGAATCGGGAACAGTGATTCGATTAATTGATTCAGATCACTGTCCCTGATTCAATTAGGCCAAATCCAAATCTGAAGATTTGATGCTGATTTGGCGAATCAGAGATTCTGACATGGACACAGCTTTAAATGTTTTTTCTACATACCTCAAGGTACCAGCATGCCTCATGAATGCTGCGATGCTGGGGCACATGGAGCATCCCATGGGCGGGGGCAGGGGTGGGGGGAGGGGGAGCCTCCACATGCTCAGCAGTGAACCTGGAAGTGGACTAGGAGTACTTCCACTGGATAGTCTGTTATAGTCTTGTCTGTATTCTTTACACCAGTTTAGCTTTTATAGATAAGCATTTGTAAATATAGTAGATAAGCTTTAGTTTATCTACAGAAAATTATACTCTCTGTTCTTATCCTGTACCTGAAAGTAAAGAGTTCTTCATCAGAGAGGCTGATGTTATTTTTTTCCATTAGCCAAACATTTTTTACAGCTGGCTTCTTACAATAATCCCAATTCTGAAATGACATACCTCATCCACATTCATTAAGGATCCAAGTAAAAAAAAAGTCCTATTTTTCCACATCATGAACTCCCTGGGTGTGTCTCCCTGTGCACTTTAATTTGCAGTAGCCTATTTTACTGTAAATTAAAGTGCACATAAAAAAACGTACAATTAAGTGGATACACAGTAAAATAGCCTACAGTAAATCCAAATGTCATGCCACTGGATTCAGACAGGCCTGGATGAGAGAGGGAGGGTGACTCTGCACAACTTTCCCTCATTTAAATCCAACTCACATGCAAGTCATGACATGGCTATATCCTTCATAGACATACTCAAGTCCTTTGGCAATGGGCGAGCAGCAAAGTAGCAGGTGTGGATAAACTGGGAGCTGTAGCTGCAGACCTGTACACAGGAGACCTGCACATAGGGTCACTTTGCACTGGACCAAAGCAGCAGTGGAACTTAGCAGCCTACTGGGCGACTGAGCAGCCCTATTTAGGATCACACTGCTCACCTCCATAGTGTGAGGAAAGGGCTAGAAAAAGTGCCTTAAACATTGTCTGCTTCACCTTAACTCTGGTCATCATACCACAGCTATTGGGATCCCACTGTAGCATTTGAAAACCAAACAAAAAACAAAGATGACACCACTCACCATCGGTGCTTGGAATGTGCACCTGCTAAAGGACTATACAACAGCAAATGGACCAGAGAGAAGAACAGCTCAAGTTGGTAGAGATCTGGCCAGATTCAAAATTCAGATAATGGTCCCAAATGAAACTCTTCTAGCTGAAGAAGAGCAACTAAGTGAAAAAGGAGCCAGCTACACCTTCTTTTGGAGTGGCCATAGTAAAGAAGAGTGATGTGAAGCTGGTGTTGGGTTTGCTATCAAAATATAGCTAGTCAGCAAGCTTAGAAATCTTCCAAAGGGAGTGAATGACAGACTCATGCTAATGAGACTCCCACTGTCTGGGCAAAGATGTACAACTATCATCAGTGCCTATGTACCCACTATGAC
>NW_017729029.1:69793381-69797599 GCF_001723915.1 Gavialis gangeticus | reverse complement strand
AGACTCCCACTATCTGGGCAAAGATGTACAACTATCATCAGTGCCTATGTACCCACTATGACCAACCCAGATGTGATTAAGGACAAATTTTATGAAGAGTCTGGAGCCTCTTATCACAGAAGTGCCAAAGGCAGACAAGCTTATCATCCTTGGTGGCTTTAATGCTAGAGTTAGCACACATTAGTAGGCATGGCCAGGCATCATTGACAAAAATGGCCTTGGGAAATGCAATAGCAATGGGCTCTTCCTGCTGAGGAAATGTGCTGAACATGACCTTCCCATCACCAACGCAGTTTTCTGTCTGCTGAACCACAACAAGACGTCTTGGATGTACCTGTGCTCCAAGAATTGGAATCTCATTGATTACATCATCAAGAGAAGAGACAGACCGGATGTCAGAGTCACAAAGGACAGGAGAAGTACAGAATGCTGGACTTACTGCAGGCTTATAGTCTCCATGCTGAATATCTAGATACATCCTAGTAGATGACCACAAGGCAAAAAAGAACCAAAAAAACAAATGTCTCCAAATTGAAACAAGAAAATGTGAAACAAGTATTTGTTGAAGAACTGTGCAGTCAACTAGTAATAATTGATGTAAACTCCAATAACAGTGAGGAAATTTGGGCATCTTTCAGAGACTCTGTGTACTCAGCTGTACCCAGTACTCTTGGTCCTACCACATGTAAACATCAAGATTGGCTTGATGAAAAGGATACTGACATAGGGAGACTACTGAATGAGAAACTTTGGTTCCATAAGGCCTGGTTGAAAGCCAGCAGTTCAATATCTAAGAAGGACATCTTCAATAACATCAAGAGGATCATCCAGTGCAAACTCAGAGAGATGCAAAACTCATGGCTGAGCAGCAAGGCAGACAAGTTTATGTCCTACATAGACAGGAAGAATATAAAGAACTTCTATGATGCTCTAAGGAGAATCTATGAACCACAGTCATTAGGAACATCTCCAATACTGAGTGCTGATGGTACCACCCTGGTCATTAAGAAAGGAAAGATACTGCAGAGTTGGGAAGAACACTTCAACAACATCCTCAATCAAAAATCATCTATTAGTGAGGAGGCAATTGATCAACTGCCCCAGGTAGATTTTAACATCTTGCTGATTCTCCAGTGCTGACTGAGACTGTGAAAGTAATTAACCTGTTGTCATATGGTAAAGCACCTGGAGCAAATACTATATCAGCAGAGGTCTACAAGGCTGGAGGCTCACACATTGCTTTGAAACTGACTGAACTCTTCCACTTAATGTTGACTCAAGGAACTATGCCATTTGTCCACTTGTACAAGCAGAAAGGCAATAGGCAATCCTGTGACAACCATCGGGGTATCTCCCTGTTATCAGTAGCTGGTAAAATCCTCACAATTTTGTTGAATCACCTTATGCAACACATTGAACAAAGGCTCTTGCCTGAGAGTCAGTGTGCTTTTAGGAAAGTACACAGGACCATAGACATGGTGTTTGCAGCTTATTAACTTAAGGAGAAATGCCAAACACAGGACTTTAACCTGTACATGACTTTTATTGACTTGATAAAGGCATTTGATACAGTCAGACAGGAGGGCCTTTGGAAGATCATGTCCAAATTTGGTTGCCCAGAGAAATTCATCCCAATGGTTTGGCAACTCCATGATGGTATACTCAGTTGTGTCATGGATGACAGTAAGTTATCTGAACTGTTCCCAGTCAACAATGGAGTCAAGCAGGGCTGTTTGTTGGCCCTAACCCTCTTCAGTATGATGTTTTCTGCCATGCTTACAGATGCCTTTCTTGACTGTGACACTGGGATTGACATCAGTTACCAGAATGATGGCAAACTCTTTCATTTGAGGAGATTACTGGTGAAGAGAAAAAGACAGAAACTGACTGTTCATGATCTAGAAAACACCCATGCCAGAAAAAAGCAGAGTGGCTCATGTGGCAATAGCATGTGCCGCCTGAAACCAGAAACTGGCTGGCTAGATTTGCACTCCAGATGCTGGCTGGGCTCCCTGCTGCTGGATCATCAATGCTGGAGACCTGGGAGGACCCCAGGTAAGGCTCCAGCCCCACCTTCCTCATCTGAGGCAATTTGCTGTGTGCCAGACTGCATGTGCACAGGCGTTCTTTGTGGACAAGTAGCAGTGGCAGCTGCTATTTGACCACAGGGAAATGCATGTGCATGCTCATCTGGATGCACCAAGTGTTTGCATTAACTGTGAGAATAGGTGATTTTGGGACTCCCTTCTCTAATTCCTTCTGATGGTCCCTATGTTCATCTACTAGGGCTGTGCAAAGCTTCAGTCGCTGATTTGATTCTGTGGAGATTTGGCCCAATTCAGCAGCCAAATCTCCAAATCTGAAACTAATCAGGAGACCCTTTAATCTCTCCAGATCGAATTGGAACCCTCTGAACTGATTCAGAGAGATTCAGAAAGATTCAATGATTTGGACATAGACACAGCTTTAAATGTTTTTTCTACATACCTCAAGGTACCAGGTGGCTTATGAACACTGAGATGGTGGGACAGCTGAGCATCTCACAGGAGTGTGGGGGGATCCCTAGCACTCTTGGTAGCGGACCCAGAAGTGGACCAGAAGCACTTCTGGTCCACTTCTGGGTCTGCTGAGGAGCATGCGGGGGATCGTCCCTCTGCCCCCCAGTTTCGTGACTGGTGCCTCTTGGGTCTGGGGGGGCACCTGGGGTCCCCCTGTGGCTGGTCGCTGAACCAGGAGAGCATGGGCGGAGGGGGGGCTGTGTGCTTGGCAGTGGACCCAGGCAGAAGTACTTCTGGTCCACTTCCGGGTCTGCCGCAGAGCATGTGCCCCCCCCACACACACACACTTCTGTGGGATGCTCCATCCACCCCACCATTGCAGCCTTCATGAGCCATGCCTGGTACCTCAAAGTATGTATAAAAAACATTTAAAACTGTGTCTATGGTTGAATGCTGATTCTCCAAATCAGCATCAAATCTTCAGATTCAGATTCGGCTGAATCGAATCGGGACAGTGATCTGAATCAATCAGGATGAATTGAATCACTGACCCTGATTTGGTCCGAATCCAAATCCAAATTGAATATGGCCTGTTTTGCACACCCCTATCAGCTATCTCACAGGTAACATGATAGAGTTGGGTTGGCCCCAGACAGGACTTGAGAGAAAAATGGTCCCTGCTGCCTACCATTGTATTATTTATTACCTCTTTAGTATTTAAAAAATCCCATGCAGTTCATTTAGCTTCTTGTATTTTTTTAAGTCCTCAGGCTGGGTGTTGTGGGCTGTCTATCACCAGATACAGTGAGAGAACATTTCTATTATTACCTTATTTAAACAATTTGTCATTTCCACTCAGTAAACCCATTTTTATAACAGAAAACAGATGTTCTCTTTATCTACTACTTTTAATTGGGTGAAAAGCCAGGTGTAGTTCTCTCTGGAGAGTTATATGATTAATACAGTTAATTTGTTATGTGCCCAAAGCAACAAATATGTCAGAGACCTAGGGGAGATAGGGTGTGTGCTTTTCATTCTTAGAGAAATAAGCTGAGCTTTAAAAAAATCAACATGCAAATTGCATATTTATTATCATTTCCCTACATTTTGTCTTATTGAAAACAATTCCCCCCCTCAGAAAAAAAATTCTGAATGCCTGCATAAGTAATCAGAATGAAGTGCATTTGACATCCTGTGCCTGTCAGGGTGTAGCTTGAATTTAACCTGAAACCAGGTAATTATTTTTAAGGGCAGTATAGTGACCTAGTTCTTGTCTTGTGGTGCAAGGGAGTAAGGGGACTCAAAGTGGACTTTTCCCTCCCTGCTCTGGCAGAAAGAGGAAAGCATAACCTGAGTGTGATTCCAAAGTATGTCTACTAGTCTGTTCCAACACATTGTCTCTTGCTTCGGGCTTATGATGAAGCCATAACTCAACCAGCAGTGACTCTGTGCCTCATTTGTTTCTTTTAGTTTTTAAGAATCATCATTTAAATTTTCTTCTCTGTTTTCTCTGTCTGATTCAACTGTATGCAGTGTAACTACTTGTTACTGCTGTCTTGAAACATTTGTCTTGAAAAATAAACTCCATCCCTATGAGAGCAGTATTCCAAAATGGCTCCAAGCCTGTTCATAAATGGATGTTTCCAAAATTGTGTGCACAAGTTATTGGTTTTGCAGTTTTGGTGTTCTAGTTGGGGGGGGGGGGGGGGGGGGGAGACAA
>NW_017729029.1:69791111-69793222 GCF_001723915.1 Gavialis gangeticus | reverse complement strand
TTTATCTGAGGTTTTATGGGTATAAGCCTAGTCACCAGATGACTTAGCCTTTGACCTGTGTTTGCAAGTGCCATGATTTTATGCACCCAAGGAATTGGGTATATGATACAATGAGCCAAATGAGCAAAAATGCTCATTTTCAAAAGCTAATCCTAAAACAGGTTCAGTATGATGCAGTATTAAGACACTGGGGCTTTATATAGGTACAAGGTTTTGTTTGTATAGATATATTAGTAGGATCAGATCTTTACAGGTGATTTTGACAAAATGGCCCAGCAAATAAACTTTCTAGCATAATTAATTCTCTTAGCACTGGAATGACCTCAACTGAGATGGCTAAGATTTAAACATCCTGAGATAGAGAGAACTATGTGAAACTTGTGACCAGATATGCATCTAACTTATGTAAATTGACTCTAATGTTATGAGAAATAAAGTTAAAATTTCGGACCTCAGCACCTCCAGATGATAGAATATTGGACATTTAGATCTGAATTTCAAAATTAGAGACCACCACTAGTTTTAAAGGCAAATGCACCACAAAAATATCCTTTGTGGTAATTTTTTGCTTCTGGCTCTAAAACAGTAAATACTAAAAAGTGAAAATGAAAAAAAAAAATTAAACAGAATCATATCAGCAATGGAAAAGAGCAACTGGTCCATCACTCTGTTAGTGCTGGGCCAGTGGAAGATGCCCTGCAGTTATTTTTTTTATGAAGGTCAATATAAGTTCTTTTCCTAGTTTGGTTAAGACTGAGGGGAGATTTGATAACAGTCTTCAAATTCATAAGGCACGGTTACAGAGAGGATGGAGATGGGCTTTTCTCTGTGGCTGTAGGGTATAGGATTAGGAGCAATGGACTTAAGCTGCATCAGAGGAAATTTAGGTTGGAAGTAGGAGGAATTATCATCTCCATCCCTGGACATTTTTAAAAGCAGGTTAGATAGACACTTGTCTGGGATGGTTTAATTAAGAATGATCCTGCTTTGAGCAGGGGGCTGAACTGGATGACCTTGTGAGGTCCTTTCTAACCTTGTTTTCCTGGTATCTTAAAATTCCCTATTTTTTCTGATGCCTTTTGCACATCTTCAGCAATGATTAGGTTTTTCCCCAGCAATGCTATTTCTTTTGTCAGATACAGCCAAATTTATATTGCCATTTAGAATGGTTGTGAGATCAAAACCAAAAAGAAGCTCATTTGCTAAAAGTGTGATTTTGAGGAGACTTCTTTACCAAAATGATTTTACGTAACACTTCGCAGAAATTCAGTGATATAATCCCTGTAGCTCCTGAATAGGACTTCTCCAAAAAGTGAGGAATGTTTTCCAGTGTCAGCATAGTTTAGGTTAAGATAGATCAGAAGTGTCTGTATTCCAGAATGGTGTTATCTTTTTCTTAAATAATGTGCTTGCTGTTCTTTCTTGTATTTTATTTATGTTAGGGCAAAGGCTAGTAGCAATGCTACTAACATGTGTGAGAGATTGTATGAAATATTTTACTAATTATTTAGAATGAATGCACTGCATTATATGTGTATGGTGTTTAATGCATTATTTAGAGATATATATATTCTATTAATTATTTACTTTTTTTGCTCATTAAATGGACACTTGATGAACGCTATCTGTCAGCCTTCTGCACCATGTACCCTGTCCCATGCTTTAATTTTTCTTTTTTGATATTTTTTCGGTAATAAATACATATTTCTGAAGCTGTCATTTACAAGCAAAACATGAATTTGTGAGTAGGACATTTTACTATGAATATCCTAGTCTTGTTGCCTATGATATACAAGTTTTGAATAGCTTGATACCTGTATTAGAATTTATGCTGAAGCTAAGTCTCAGTAGTCTAGGAAACAAGTCTGTTCTTACTAGAATATTAAAATAAATGAAAACCGGTAGCCACCCATAGAGCTTATTTAAAAGACTCTAGACATACAGAAGTCTCAACATTTTCAGTTCCCATTAACATTCCCAAGTCTTATTCCTGAGGAAGACCGTGAGTAACAACTCACCAATCTGGTAATTCACTTTCAGCATATCCTGTTATAGTCTCCCTTTTAGTTTAACGCCTTATCCACCTTACAGCCATAGCAGTATTCCTTATC
>NW_017729029.1:69784649-69786111 GCF_001723915.1 Gavialis gangeticus | reverse complement strand
TCCACCTTATAGCCATAGCAGTATTCCTTATCCTTTCCAGTTTGGCTAATAATTTCTCATGAAGCACAGTATCACATGCTTTACCTAAATCTAGATAAATTAAGTCAATTGTATTGTCCCTTTTAAAGTCAGGTATCTTGTCATCTTGTCGTAGGAGGGTATTAGATTAGTCTGACACAATCTTCATTGGATAAATACAGGTTTTGTTTTGTCTGATTTTTTGTTTATTTCTGTATCCTAAGGGTTTTTATATTTTCATTAATTTCTGTTCTAAGATTTGCATAATATTGGAGTAAAGCTAGTTGGCTTTGCTGAAAACAGCTTTAATGCCCTTTGTCACGCTTTTTCCCTTTTTAAAAATAAGCACTACAGAATTTGCTGTTTTTCAATTATAGGGCTTTATTCCAGGTTCATTAAAAATCCATGCTAAAGGAGTGGCTTCCTATTCTGTGTACTAATTTTCCAGTAAACTAAGAAGGAGATTATCTGGACTCCTGATCTGATGACAGTAAGCAATCTAAGCTTTGCTTCCGTTTCAGGTGTGGCCATTGCCATAACCACGTCCTCACTCCCTTCTGAAACCCTATCATTGTCATCTTTTACATTGCCATCCCCTTTAAAGGCTAAGGCAATTATTCAGTGTTTGGTTTATAACTATGCTGTCTTTGATCTCCAACTGATCTCCAACATATAGATGCCCTATGTTTTCCCTCCTAGTTCTCTATCTATATGCCTGAAGATGCTTTTGCTATTTATTTTAATTTTCTCTTTTTGAATTTGACTAAACTGTTAATTTCTACAACATCTTGGGTCAGTAAGTTCCACACTTGAATTACATGCTGTGTGAAAAAAAAACTCTTTTTGTTTTACACTTACAACCTCCTAGTTTCATTTTATGACTCCCTAGTTCTTATATTGAGACAGTAAATAATAACTCCCTGTTTACTTTCTTTTCACCATTTAATATTTTGTAAGCCCTTATCATGTCCCCCCTCAAGCGTTTCTTTTCTAAACTGAATAAGCCTAGCTTTTCGGGTGGAGGGCCGCTTATTGAGTTTTGGCAAACCATCGAGGGCTGCATGACAGGCAGCCAGGGGCAGATAAATATTAATTTTCTAGGGGCCCTGCGGGCCAGATAAAATGGCCTGGTGGGCCACATCCGGCCCATGGGCTGCATTTTGCCCACCCCTGCCCTAGAACCTTCGTCTTCCATTTCCTGACTGACTGATTATTCAGATACTGGAACTAAAAAGTAGAAGGGTCCCCTCTTTTATTTTTCTGGGATTTGCAGCCAGGCAGGTACATGCATGTACACAGTTGCATATATGTCTGGCTAGTCTGTAGTTTACTGTGCATGTACAATAGATATGTGGATGCTTATGCCTCTACACTGCGCAGGTAACTGAATCACAAACTGTGCAGAAGTGTCCAAAATGACACACAGGTGTCTGAGTAAGTACTT
>NW_017729029.1:69768797-69784639 GCF_001723915.1 Gavialis gangeticus | reverse complement strand
ATGACACACAGGTGTCTGAGTAAGTACTTTTTTAGGCATGTAAAAATTAATAGAGTTCTGCCTATAATGTCTAGTTTTGTGTCTTGTATCAAAAATTTTGGTTCAGGCTTTCAGTTGTTTTCATCTAACCTTATCGAAGTTCCCCGTTGGAATATATATGAGTGAAATACGCATCTTAATTCCACTTCCAGCAGTGCTGATGCTTTATATTCCTCTTCTACTCCTTAATGTACCTTTCTCTCTCTTTTGGTCTCTTGTTTGAAGAAGTATGCCATTTGTGGTTTGCTTGCTACAGTACAAAAAATAATAATAAACATCCTTTCCAAAATGCCAGATCCTTTTGAAAAACCATGGAAATAAACCCAGCCAATCTAATGTCCGTTATCATAAATCAGAGGATAGAAGATATGGGGGAGGGGAAGTATCTCCAAATTTATTTTTCACTTGTAATTCTCCTGACAATTTTTTTAGATAGTGAATACTACAGCTAAAACTTGTGAATATCACTACTTTTTTTAAGGGTGGGAAGGTGAAGAGTCTTATATACTGCAAAGTAAAAGAAAAAGCTGTGAAACTCAACAGAAAAGAGGTGATCTGGCATGTCAAGTTGCATTAGTTTCATTTGTCATATTTTGTCATGTCACAATGAGCTATAACATGATGTGACTAAAGCAATCCAATATGGCACCTTCACTTCACCTCTCAACATGACACATTAAGTGAACAGTATGAAATCTGACTGGTTTTCTGAAAAGTGAGAGGCCTTTTTTTAAAACTATGTATAATCCAAAGCCCTTTAAAATGGGTTAACTGTTACTTTAAGAAAGAAAACAAGTCTGTCCCAGCCTTTGTGTTTTGAGCAAAAGTAGTACTGCAAAAATAAGAAAATAACAGGTTTTCAATCCAGGTTTAGTTACCATGGACCTTCTGTCATCCGAATTTTTGTTAAACCATTATGCATGTTTTTGTTTGAACATTTTGTTCTGGCAGGAAAAAAGAAACACTACACCAAATAAATGGTTCCTTTAATTCTGTGCGCAAAATGTTAAATGGATTTAACATTTATGTTTCTGTAGAGCAATATGCGGTGGGTTTCACTGGTTTTCATGCAATCAGTTTCACAGAAATACAGATTGCAGCTTGTGCTGCTTCTGCTGAATCAGCACTTCTCTGCTGACAGGGTTTCAAAGGTGAGACCCAGCACAGTTTCTAAACGTAAACCGTAAATGTACGGAACAAAATAATGTTTCACATACTTAATAGAAATTTCAAGGAAGCCAAAGTTGAGGTTCCCACAGCAACGTTAAATCTTCTGTCTTTTGTAGGGTATTGAAGCCGAATACTGGGCAACAGTAAAGCTTATATACCGTGTGATTTGTATGAACAGGTTGTGGTGCTGAGGAATGAAATCATGATTTCCAGCTTGCTCAGGTTTATGTGATATAGAGAAGATTAATGATTTCACACCCGCTCTTACATAGTAATCTGTTCAGTGTGTAGATGGTAGTTGCAGAATAACTAGGTCTAACTCAACACTTACTCAATGTGCCAGTGTTTTTCCCCTCCATGCTTTATCCCAGAGAGGCACTTCAGTATGGAAAGGCTATAGAGACACCATGTGCTTAACTTGCACAGGCAATGGAAGCAGAAGTTCATTGTATATGAGAGTTTGCATGCTTACATAGGGAACCAGGGGTTGCCAGAGTAGTTTAGGTGCTAGAAACAGAACAGTTGTATTAGACAGAACAAGGTATATTAGCTGAGAAGTACCATGCTAGTGTGGATGTACTGCTTCTGCTATCTGAATTAACTCATTTAGAACTAGCTCATGTGTACATGGCATTGCATTGTTCTGGGAAGATGCACCCTAAATATTTTAGATCCAGCATAGCAGCTTTTATTCCAGGATCATCCATCTTGACTTTCCTGTCACTTCAGGAGTAACTTCAATGAGATGCAATGAATTAAATGTTTGCAAGCAGTGCATTCAGTATGTATACTCAGAAAGTGTTGTAATCCAGTCTGTTACATATCCATATCAAAGCTTCTCCTCTGAGGATACAAATAAGCGTTTGCAGGACCTGGCTCAGGTTAAGCAGCTTAGTTTAGACTGGGAGGAGGTGTAAGCATCTGGGAGCAAATAAGTTGGGGGGCAAGGACTGGGGGACCTGGGAAGGGTGACATGTCCAGGGAGGGTTGGTGGGTCCTTGGGAGTGGGGGCTGCCAAGTTGGGGGGGAGGAGGGGCAGCATTTAAATAATCAGAGGTATAAAAATAGTGTGGTCAGGCTTTGGGGGTGTGGAGGGGGTGTAAAACCAGCATAGCCCCAGAGCTGTGGAATGTGAGAAGTGTTTTAGGAAGTAGATGCAATGAAGTAGTAAGGCCGAAGCAACTAAGGCAACTTGTTGCTTTTGCTTTCCTTTCAATGGCAGATGTAATAGCTGAACCAGAAATGCTGCCTCGTGCTATTAAGTCTATTAAGTCTGTTATACAGTGTTAAGTCTTAAGTGTTTCACATGATATTTAAGAAATAGAGAAATGGCCCTGGAGAATGGTGGAGAACTTCCTTCCACTATTATTGTAAATTAGGGCCAGATTAATTTAAAAAGTACCCACAATCGGGGTCAGGGTTTTAAGAACTCTGTACCCATTAAAGCATAAGAATTCATAGTCTGAATTTCAAGAGTGCATATTGAGCATGGAGTGCTTTGCAAAAGCTGGCCCTGAGGGCCAGATGGTTCTTGGCCAGACCATGGGTATGAAGAGTGAATGGATGCTAGTAGCTTTCCTACCCTCTGTCACAGATCCACAAGCAGAAACACTCTAGAGAATTGTCAGGCTCCCAGGAGGCAGGCTGCGTTGGGAGGCTGGATGGAATGCCAAAGAGGGGGCTCCCTGTCAGGAAGGGGGAATGGAGGTCCCCAGTTAAATGAGATAGCTGTGTCTGAAGGGAGTTTGACCCCAAGAGATTTTTCATGGGCATTTTAATGAGGGCTAAGTATTAGGGGTGTGCAAAGTGGGCACTATTCAATTTGGATTCGGCTCAAATCAGGGACAGTGATTTGATTAGTTGATTCGGATCACTGTCCCTGATTCAATTTAGCTGAATCCGAATCTGAAGATTCGATGCTGATTTGGACATAGACACAGCTTTAAATGTTTTTTCTACATACCTCAAGGTACCAGCACGGCTTGTGATTGCTTCGATGCTGGGGCGAATGGAGCATCCCACAGGAGTGCAAGGGGGCCCTCCACGTGCCTGGCGGTGAAACCAGAAGTGGACAAGAAGCACTTCTGGTCCACTTCTGCATCTGCTGGGGAGCACACTGGGGGGACCACCATGCCTCCCTGTCTTGGTGATCAGCCATGGGGGGACCCAGGGTGCACCCCCAGACCCAAGAGGCACCAGTTGCTGAGCCAGAGGGGCACGGGGGGGACCCCCAGCGCGCTCCCTGGCGGACCCATAAGTGGACTGGAAGTGCTTCTGGTCCACTTCTGGGTCTGCTGCTGAACACACTGGGGAGCCCCCTTTACTTCTGTAGGACACTCCATGCACCCTAGCATCACAGCATTCATGAGCCCCTGCTACCCTGAGATATGTAGAAAAAACATTTAAAGCTATGTCTATGTCTGAATCTCCTAATCTTTCTGAATCTCTCTGAATTGATTCAGAGGGATCCAATTTGATTTGGAGAGATTAAAGGGCCCTCTGATTCAATCTGGATTCAGAGATTCGGCCACCAGATCAGGGCGAATCTCCTCTGAATCGAATCAGGGACCGAAGCTTTGTACAGTCCTACTAAGTAGTAGTCTGAACCTAGCATAAGGTTATTGTCAGTTTTGTTTTTACCATATTCTGTTGTCAAAGCAGTTGATTACTTCTTTTTTTATACCATTTGTTCTTCCTTGTAATAGACCCTTTTGTTTTTCTATTCAAAGTGCCTGTGCTAAATTCTGATTTCTGGGCAAACTAATAACCTGGGCATACCCATTCAGCAGAGTGGGGGAGACCAATAAACTTACACAAATCTGAAGTGTTCTCTGGGACTCCAACACACTAGTCACAACCTCCGTTTGCATTATGAGCAAAGATCAGATGCTACATAGCACAGGAAATACTTCCTCTGAGCATTCCTGGGGCCAGTATTGCCCCAAAGAGACAAGATCTGCAGAGAAAGTTCTGTCAATTGTAGGGGGGAAAGGCAGTGTGATGAAGCAGGGCTACATCACGCTCATTCTGTCTCTGTTCCAGGGAGCAGGAAAATGGCTTTGTCTGTATCTTTGGCACTCTCAGGCTCTAAATAACATGTTCCATTTATGCAACACAACATGGAAGTAGAGCATATTACACACCACTGTTGTTAGAAGGTTTCACAAAGGTTCGTGTACTTCCCTGTAGAATTACCTTGAAATGGAGACTGTAGGAGGAATGATATGTAGCGTGCCACTATAATCCTAATAAAAACATTTTGAATATAAGGATTTTATAGCATTTTAACTCTCCATAAATTTTGTATTGAGGGAGTTTATTATTGGACCTTGTGACTGGGTGTTTATCAGGTGTGGAGGACACTATATCATGCATTGTGTGGGCTCTGCAGATGTGGAGGAAACATTTATTTTTTCATATTTATTATATTTCCACCAATCTCAAGCAAGTTTGTGACTGTCTTAGAACACCCACTACCCCTCTGCCAAAACAGAGCTGATACAAAATATGATTACGCACTTGTCACTCAGTGCTTCTTCAAGGAATATAAGAGCTTAGTGCATCTGTAAAAGACTTTAATAAATCAGAAGGCTGGCCATTATTATTGTGCCTTGAATGATTAAGCTGATGGGGGCATTTATAAATATAAAGTGACTAAAGAGTCTGCCTGTATGTTTCTTATTCAGTGGGACATGCATTCATTTTTCAAAATGAGAACACTTAAGAATAAATGTATGCTTTATTGAGTTTAGCAGCCCTTTTTATTTTTCATATCCATGTGTGTGAAGTGACAGGTTCACATTAAAATATTAAGTGAAATGGGGCCTCTGGTATTTGTTTTACGTAGAATTGAATTCACAAGTTTGTTACAGAGCTGCTAAAATCTTTCCCCTAGTCCCTACAGTGACTTAAACACCTGAGGCTGGGTTGTTCTCCTGGGCCCACATCTACACTACAATTGTGAATTAATAAAACTTGCACCAACGTAAAGCTACAACAGTAGAGTGCATGCACATTTGGCTGCTTTTGCTAGTTTGCCAATACTTTGTATCCTTACTATAGGAGGGCATGTTGACAAAACATGCAGTGCACGGTTTACAGGTATCCCATTGCTCCTGAGGTGCCACCCAACATACTGCTTTTCAAAATATTCTCGTAGTGTATTATAGGTTACCACTACTGTGCTCCAGGGATTATGCGAGCTGTGGGTTAAGCTTACACAATTACCATTCTTCAATTCCATAATTTTAATGCTATATTTAATAATTTTCATGGTTGTTCATATCACTACCTGATCACTCTTCCATCTTGCCCTTGGACACATCTGTTATACAAATCAATGGAGTTCTCATATTCATGTTAGAGACAGGGAGTACAAGTCTAAATTTTCAGAAGTTCTGTGATTATAAATGCCATTACCATACTGGATAGTTGTGTGATGTAGAGGAAACAAATCATGAGGCGGAATAGATGGTGTAAATATTGTATAAGACAATAAGGAACTGCATGTGTTTTCTCAACAGCTCTGCACGTGGCGGAGTAGCACTTCTGGCTAGTAGCATAGGCGTGGGTGAAAGGGGCATTCACCCCAGGTGCTAAGTTAAGACAGCTGCTGGAATTGTGCTCCCCTCCACCCCCTACCCCCTGCAGAGTCCACAAACCCATTCTGGGAAAGAAAAAAGATAGACATTTTTAGATTTATACTATTAGGAGAAAGGAAAAAAATAAGTATCAAAATTCCCTAGCATCTTCTCAGAAAAATCCTTTTGAAAATGTGCAGAAGGTCAGACTTGCAGATTGCTCAGCAGTTCCTGGCCTGGTGAGGAGCACGAGGAAGATGTTAAAAGCCTTTCATGTTAAAAGGCTGAGGGGAAGCTTTGGGTTTCCTGATGCGGTGGACTTAGCAAAACAGCCCGGCATGCTGGGCTCAGAGAATCCACATTGTGATTGGTGGAGCCCATCCACCAATCGAGGGAAAGGCAGGGAGGGGCTTGCCCCGGCCCTGCTCAGGGTGAAGCCGAAAAAAGCCCCAGACCTGGTTTGAAACCCTGCTCTGCCAGGTCCAACAGCACCCCGGGGGCAGAGCCTCTGAGGTGAATAAAAGGAGTGGCATGCTCAGCAGAGCGGAGCTAGGAAGAGCTGCCCAGTGAGGGCAGTTCCTGTTGCCCCTGAAGAGCTCCAGAAGACTGTTGACAGCAGTGGGGAGCAGAGGTCGGCTCTGGCTCCAGTGCACGGTGTGCAGATCAGTGCACAGGGATTCATTGCAGGCGGCGCTGCATGGAGCCAGACCCTGGGAGCCGCGAAAGGCAGCTTGTGTTGCAGGGTGTGTTGCAGGCGCCACTGCATGGAGCTTGACCCTGGGAGCCATGAAAGGCAGCTTGGGTTTGCAACCCCTGGCAAGTGGTCAGGGCCTTGGTGCACAGGGGAACCTGACCTGGGAGCTGATAGCAGTGGCTCAGGTCTCTAACCCCTGGCACAGGGTCAGGGTGCAGGGCCAGTTTTGCTGCATGAAGCGTCCCAGACTGAACCGAGACCTGGCATTGCACGAGGTGGCCCAGGCCTCCAACCCCAGTGAGAAGGCAGTAGCCTCCAGGAGCACGTGACTGCTCAGGACCACTATCAGACAGGTGGCTGGGGTGGAGCCAGAGCTGCGAGAGGTTTGGCAGCAAGGAGCAGTTTGGCTGGAAGTGTGCTGGCCCCAGAGTTGTGTTTTATTGGGGCAAGGGTTTCCCGCAGGGGAGGAAACCCCTTGGAAGGAGTGGTGGGGAACTGTGAAACGGCCCTGAAGGATAAGGGTCCAGGCCATGCCCCAGAGGGTGGGAAGGTATTGGGGGCCCACCCTTTTCCCCTTTTTCAGGAGCTGGGCCCAGGTTCTTTTCCCCTAGAAGAGATTCTAGTAATCTAGTGATATTGATACAGTGAATGAGGGTATGCGCCTTATATTTTGTATCCAGCACCTCATATTTTGTCATTAATAACCTTTTGTTGTTTATTTGTTATATATGTGGATGTGTATATGTACATATCTTGTTGAAACCCCCCTGCTGACACCTCCCTCTAAGTGCCAGTATTTATCTGGGTGTGCCTATGTGTGTTTGCTGATTACCTGAACTCACCTGTATTTACCTCTTCCAGATTCCTTACTTACCTGTGTGGGTTCAAGGCCCTTCACAGCAATCCCCCAAAAGTCAATTATAGATGTATAGCAATTTACATATAGATGTATAGCAATTTACATGTGTATAAATCGTGTGTTGAATATACGTGTGTGTGTATATAGAGAGAGAGTTATTAGTTTTATTCCTTTCCTCCTGTATGTTGTACATACATTAATAAATTTGTACATAGTTAAATTCCATAACTGGCTTAGCTGGTTCTAAAGGGACAGAAGGGAACCATGAGTGGTCTGCAGTTTCGCCTACAGCACACCTCTGTCAGCTAACAATCCCCCTTCAATCAGAGGAGGGAGTTCTTATCTGAGTACACCCGGGCTACACTGACATTGGGGTGCAGGGTTGGTATACGAAATATTGCTAAATGTATTACAGGATGTGGTGATCATGGCTGATCCATCACTGCAGAGAGTGACAAAATCCCAGAGAAAGCAGCTGCTTGAGGAGCTTTTGAGGCTGCCCTGATTGGGATGCTGCCAGACTGTTTCACAGTGATGTCAGTGGAGCTCAAAGCAGAGTGGTGTAAGAAGGACTCTTATGAAGAGAGAGGAAAAAAGACCATGCCTTCTACAAAAGTTCAGAAAAGGATCATCTGGAAAATATTGTTAAGACAGAAGAGACATTTGCATACAAATCAACCAAAGAACAAGACATGTCACAGTGGCCTAAGCTGCTACCCAAAGAAGAGCAAACCTCACTGGGACTACAGCACTGCTTCTGTCTCTGTCTCTATCCTCTACCTATAACTAGTCACATGAGACAAGCCTGCAGGTGTATGAGAAGGGTGGGCTACCAAGACAAACCATATTTCCAGAACACATTGAGCATTTTAAAGGAAGTCTCTATGACCTCTAGATAGAAGAGTTCAAAATTATGATCAGAGTGGTTCCTGTAATGGGGCCAGGGTATTGTTGGATGACCATTTTTTACCAGCACAATACTGCCACATCCAAACTGGTATTTGGCTGGAAGAAGAATGGTGAAAGCTGATGTACATTAATTGTGAGTGATTTTATTTTGGCAACAGGCAATCTAGCTTTTGTGTACAAGGGTCAGTTTTAGGTGCATATGCATGCAAATGCTATCCAACAAAGTGCAATTTTTGCTGTCTGATTTCTGGAGTGTGGATCACTTCTAGCCAAGTTATCTTATGAAAGAAACATCAAAATACTGTGAATTTGGATCTGTAGAGCTTTTCTTGGATTTCTTCTATGAAGGCAGGGTTCTTTCCCCGTCCTATGGAATTGTTCCATTCTCTAACATCATAGATGACTTGAGCTATGTGATCTCCAAAAACAAGTAAGTGAATCCATGTCTCTTCAGTGGTTCCAGTTCATTTTGTTTGCTGTTTATATAGCTCCTGCATAGTTGGTGATGGCAGGAGGTTACACAGGCCATTGCTTTCAAGGATCTCTCTAAAAGGAGATTCAAGCTGTGGAAGGCAAAAGGAAATAGGTTCATGTGAAAAGATAACCATGAACTTAATTGCAAGAATCCCAAGAAACAGGAAACCAAGAAAGCATCTATCAGGGCGACATATTCTTCCAGATGAAAGAGAATCCTCATGCAGACAGCCCCAAAACAGCTTAGATATATCCCAGGCTGAATACCTAAGAAGGGTTGCATATTCCATCCGAAAAAAAAGAGTCAGTTCAGTGAAACATCCTTTCACAGTGATTTTGGTGTGTCACCTGCCTTCTCTTACATCAGCATGTAAATCTGTTTCAATTTATTTCATACTTACCATAGAACTACCTGCTGCTTCAGACTTGACATTAGCCCTCCTGAGGCTCACAGAGCATCCTTCTAAATCTCTTTCAGAATGCTTCCTGAACTAAAACACTCTGAATGTGGTCTTCATGGTGGCTATCATTTCAACAAGAAGTGTGAGTAAACTTCAGGTGTTCGTTCACACAACTGAATCGCCTAATGTAGTATTCCACAGGAAAACATGAGATGCTGAAATATCCCCAGGGTTCTCTCAGACTGACAGCTAAACCAGGTTACCAGCTTAGACATCTTCTTCCCAAACCATGCCGGACACTTTGTGAAAGAAGTTATTGCAGCTACATCTAGCATTCAAGCCAGTCTGTCATACATTGACAGAAGACTATTCAGGCAGTTTTCTCTGTCTTTCTGACTGCAACTGGGCATTCAAATTGTCTCATCTCTGAGAATTTTTAAATGGATCCAATAATCCATCTCTTTTTCATGCAAGTTGTGTATCTCACACATATCATCCACTACAGTTCAAAGGACTTGTTCCATTTGTACCAGACAAGGGCCTCTATCAGAGAACTGCCAGGTTGTGATATTTGTCAAACATGACCTCTCAGACTTCACTGCTATGGCAGATACCAATTTCAGGTGAGGAGTACTGAGATCACTGATTGATGAAACTGGAACTCCTGATTTCCTGCACCTTGAGGTTGCCCCAACTTCCAAGTCATTTGAAGTGGGATCCACACCAATGCATACTTGAAGAAAAAAAGAATGGCTAATAACTAGTTCTTTCCAATCTTGTAATCAGTGTTGATCCCATGATCCAGCCATCATTTCTGTTCTCAGAGACCTCAACTAAAACAGGAATTAGTTAGGAATTAAGCTAAAGTAAGGTTATGGTTACGGCCACTCTGCCCTTTATGCTCTTGCACAGGAAGATGATGAGGCACAAGGGGGTTGGGGGCTATAAACAGCCTGATCAGGGTTGGAGGGGGAGGAGTAGGAAGAGCACAGCCTGGGGCTTGTAGCAAGCAGTTTTGGAGTTATGCTCTCAACATGTACAGGCATTCAACAGATCAGGTTAACCCACTCCCAGTCTAAGTTAGTTCACCTCAATGTTAGTTCATGTGAACTTACATTAGGCCTACCATTTTTTAGAAGATTTAAACTCCCCTGCATAAAAGGTCATTTAGATTAACCTAATCTTAGTTAGGTTGATCTAGATCAGGGGTTGGGAAAGTTTTTAGGCAAAGTGCCAAACAAACCCCCTAACCTAGACTTCAGAGATGTTGGCATACCAGGGCAGATGATGGGCGAGCCTCAAGGGCCCAATCCTTGTTATGGCAGCACAGCCCTAGCCCCTTCCCAACTGAAGTGTGTGTACAGCTGCTACTGGCAATGAACCTGGCCAGGGCTTTGAGCCCCTGCCTGCAGCAAGCAGCCCAGGCCCTGGACAGTCCATTGCCACCTGTCATAGAGACTGGGCGGCTCACAGTAGGCAGCTGCAAGCCTGCAAGCAGCTGCACCAGGGTCTGGAGCCCTGGCCCAGCTTGTTGACAGCAGTGGCTGCACACACAACTCAGGGTGCATGGTGGGGAAGGGGCCGGGGGCACAGCAGCCAGCCTCAACTGACCTGGAGCTTCCATCCACCCTGCCCTTGTCCCCTGCAGCCTGATGCTCCATAGCACCCCTTCACTGACCTGGGCACACCTCCCAGGCTGCACACTCAGGGAGGACAAGCCCCAAGGCATGGAGATGGCACCACCCACAGCCAGCCCAAGTGGGTTGTCAAGGGTGGCCAGTCCTTCCGCCAGGGCCATGGCTGGCAGGAGGCAGCACCACAACAACCCTTACTTCCTCTGGTGAGGATTTTAGGATGCACTGCTCTCACCCCACCCAGCTCACCTGTGCTGCAGCCCTACCGGCCCTAGTGTGATGACACGTGGCACATCCAGCTCCATCAGCCATATGTCTGAGGCAATGCAGCAGAATAAACCACACTCCTCATAGGTGCCCAGCATCTCCAGCTCCATGCTGCCCACCCATCTGCACACATGCTGCTGCTCACCCCCTTCCTGGATGTGCATCCTAAGTCATACATGCAACTGCCACTGCCATGGAGCCCAGCCAGGACTCTGGAGTCCAGTGCAGCTGTTTGCTGTCTTCCAGCTACCTGCCACATCTGGCCTAGACTCTGGGAAGATGCTGTCTTCTACGAAGCCTGGGCTGCTTGCGGCAGGGCTTGCAGCCTCCTGGGCACCTACTGCAAGCAGCCCAGGCTCTGTGGCCAGCAGCAGCTGCCCAGAGCCTGGGCTGGCTGTGGCATGCTGGGAAAAATGGTCTCATGTGCCATGCTCTGGCACATGTGCCAGGGCTTGCCAACTCCTGATCTAGATGTAATGTCTATATATACTTTACCCTAAGTGATTTAGGAGTGCAGTTAGATGAAAGAAAATGTGTCTTGTTCTTTGAAGCCTCTGAAGTGATTTGGAATACATCACTTGCACTTGGATTTTCATCTGTTTTAAAATGAGATTTTAGTAGCTGAAAAACAGCACTAAGTAATCAGCCAGACCACAACAGTCTACTGGCAAGTGCAAGTACTCTGTGGACCATAGCTGAAAATCTTTAATGTTGGAGATTTCTTTGATGTTTATCATATTTACAAAGAAATTACCATTAGAACATTAGGCAAATTCTTGTTCTATGTAATCGTTTTATCACCATTATATTACAGAAACAAAGCACTGGAACGAAGTTTGATTTTTCATGGAATTGTTCATTTCAGTAGTATCTTATATGAACTAGAAAACAGAAATTTCTCAGACTCTGTAGGCATATCATTCAATTTCTTTTAATAATTTTTTCCCTGTAATTCCCTGAATTTTTTTGTATTCAGGGGATAACTAAGGAGCCCTTCTGTAGTTCATTTAACACCCATAGATACTAATAAAAATTGCAGTCTGCTGAACAGTGTCCACACTTATTGCAAAGATAGTGAGGTAAACCCTCGAGTGAGGATGCATTTATTAGACATTCGTCATATTTTTTACTCTCTTAGGGTCAAAGGATCATTACATATTCAGAACTTAATTATCTTTATCATTCAAAAGCAATCAACATTTAACAAAAACATTTAATCACTTCATTGCTTGAAGAAGCAAATGGAATATGTAGGTTTATACCTAATCTTCCTGGAATTTTGCTTGCAATTATGTCTTGTTATGAACAGGGAATAGCCACTGTTTGAACTCTCTGGGTCCTTTTTTATCAATATTTTCCTTGTCATTTTCAGTATGTTTCTACTATATTCAGGGAACAATAGAAACTAATTTAACAGCTGAAAATTCTCATTAGTGGTAGAAAAAGTAGAGACTTTTCGAAGAACTTCCTTCTTAAATCTAATGTGAACGCTTGAAAGATTTTTTGGTTTGTAGTCTCTTTTCCTGGCTCAACCAGCCCTCTGCAAAGCCTTCATTTTATTTTAGTGGAAGTTTTTCCTACAGATTTGTATGTTAAGATCATGTATTCTAGTAGTGCCTGTGCAGAGTCACTGCTTTTCCTTTATAATGATATGAATATGGTAGCAGAGACCGATGGCGACTATCCATGTTTGGTAGCAAGTTTGGGGACTTCAGGGAGCAGTCTTACAGTTGGAGCTAAGCTGCAGTGGACACAAAATTCTGTTTGCTGTTGCTGTTGTAGCTGATCTATGCAACATTTAAAAAAAAGTCATTTAGTCATTAAATGCAAGCTTTCCAAACATGGATAAGAAGAATACACTGACCTCCTCTGTATATGGATAATCACATTGATTTTAAAATCCTATCCCGCCTCATTTTTGCAAAAGCACAATATAGTTATACCTTCTTGTGTAACTGGCATCTGTTAAAAAATCCCAGCCATCCAAAACTAAATGGGCAACTAGACCTAATGTATACATATATATATTGTACATATAAAATAGGAAGGAGTTGCACTGGAAAGATCTCTGATTCTAAACAAAGATTCTAGTGTATAAAGTATACTCTTTAATAGGGGTGTGCAAAGCGGGCAGTATTCAATTCGGATTTGGCCCGATTCAGGGACAGTGATTCAATTTGCTGATTCAGATTACTGTCCTGATTCAATCTGGTTGAATCTGAAGATTTGATTCTGATTCGGAGACTCAATGATTTGGCCATAGACACAGCTTTATATGTTTTTTCTACATACCTTAAGGTACCAGGCATGGCTTGTGAACACTGAAATGGTGGGGCAGATGGAAAGTCCCACTTCTGGTCCACTTTTGGGTCCACTGCTGAGCTCACAGGAGACCCCCAACCACGGCCCCCCCAGCTCAGCGATCGGCTCTGGGGAGACCCCGGGTGTCCCCACAGACCAGTTGCCAAGCCAGTGGCAGGGAAGGGTCCTGTGCTCTCCACGGAGGACCTGGAAGTGGACCAGAACTATTTCTAGTCCACTTCTGGGTCTACTGCCAAGTGCACGGGGGACACCCCTGCGCCACCATCTCAGCACTCACAAGCCACGCCTGGTACCTCGAGGTATGTAGAAAAAACGTATAAAGCTGTGTCTATGGCCAAAATCTCTCCAAATTGATTTGGAGGCTTCTGATTTGATTCAGAGAGATTAAAGGGTTTCCTGATTTGATTCGGATTCAGAAATTTGGCTGCCAAATTAGGCTGAATGTCTGCTGAATGAAATCGGTGACCACAGCTTTGCACAGCTCTACTCTTTAATACACTGAGCTAAAGCAATACCTGTTTTTTGAATATCTGAAAGTGGAAGGTCCTCTTACCTTTTCAGGTAAAGAATAGTAGAAAATGACAAAAAATGACAAAAAAAATTGATAGTAGCTGTAAGAAACCCCAGTCACAGAAACTGTGCGCTAAGTTTTTCATAGATTCATAGATTGTAAGGATGGAAGGGACCTTGGAAGATCATCGGGTCCAGCCCCCTGCAGGAAAAATAACTGGGGGTCAGGTGACCCCAGCGAGATGACTATCTAGTCTCCTGTTGATTTCCAGGGTAGGTGATTACACCACCTCTGGAGGGAGCTTATTCCACAGTCTAGACACCCTGACTGTGAAGAAGTTTTTCCTAATGTTGAGCCTGAATCGATCTTCCAGGAGTTTGTGGCCATTACTCCTGGTTTTCCCCTTGGGTACCCTGGTGAACAGTTGCTCACTGAACCCTTGATGTACTCCCTTATTTAAACACAAGAAAAACAAAATACAAGAAAAAGAGTCCTTATCCCAAAGATTTGCAGTCAATGCCCCCATTATGCAATTAGATCTGAACTGTCAGACAAACTGTCAAGAAGTCTTTGTGCAGATGAAACGGTCTGCCTCATATGTCCAGTTGCAGGGAATGGAATTCAAGAATGTAAAGTCATAATGAGGTAGAAGTCAAATCCATCCTTCATGTGGCAGGCCAGAGAGTCAGGACACCTTTCCCCCAAGATAAGCATCAGTTTGCTGACTGCTACAACAACCCAAAGGGCATGTCCACACGAGCACACATGTGCCTTTTGCCCCACCTCAAACCCCTTTGAGGTGGGGCAAGAGGCACGTGCTGGAATAAAAAAACGTTCTCCGCGCTGCAAACTTGCAGCATGGGGAGGAAATTAGACCTTTAGCTATCCCCCTGAGCTCCCTGAGGCCTGCTGTAGCTGGCCCCTCCCCCCACCAGCGCCGCTAGGCCCCTGACCCCTGCCCTGTCTGGCCCCATTCCTGCCCCCTCACTCCATACTTAAAGAAACAAAAAACCCTGGTGCTTACCCGCAATTGAAGCTGCAGCTGCTGTCCAGCTGCCTGGGGCCCCACCCACACAATGCGGGGCAGGCTGACAGCTCCAGCAGCCCCAGCCTGAGCCCTCCTGTCCCTGTACTGTCCTGTGCTGCCTGGGGGGCTCTGCCAGGAGGCTCCGGAGCCCCCCCCACCCCTGCTTCTCAGGTAAGCTGAGGCTTTTTATTTTCATTTTTTTTCTGTTCTTTTTCTGAGGGTTTTTTAAGTGATGGTGCCTGGAGTTGTGGGGCTAGTCTTGGAGGCCTGGGGGAGTGAGGGGGTGGGGCTGGCTGGGGCAGCCATTGGGAGGCTGCAGCAGCTAGTGGGGGATGGGGCCAGGTGAGGCAGCAATTGGGGGGCTGGGGTGGTGCATGTGGGCCTTGCAGGGGGGGTGGTAGCCCCCTCTGGGGGCCATTTGGCTCCCATTGGGGGGCCATACCCCTTGTGTGGGAGATGAACCCCCTGTTGGGGGGGCGAACCCTTTGTGTGGGGGACGAACCCCCTGTCAGGGGGTGTAGCCCTTGTGTGGGGGCTGAACCCTCTGTTGGGGGGGCTGAACCTCTTGTGTGGGGGCTGAACCCCTTGTGTAGGGACTTAACCCTGTGTTGGGGGCCATAGCCCTTGTGTGGGGGACCAATCCCTTGTGTGGGAGCCATTGCCCTGTGGGAGGGCAGCAAAATATGTATTCATGAATTCATGAAACCTGTATTTAGAGTTCACTTTATTATTATGATAAGAGACTTGCTTTAACACTGTAGATATATCAATAAAACATTGTCTAACTGATTGCTGTCTTGTCTCTCTCTCTTTATAGTGGTCTTTTTTTTACTTGTGGAGGAACATGGATTTGGGGGTATTTTAGAGAGTGATTTTGGGATATTTTTTTAACAGGGATTTTTCAGTTTTCCAATAGGGAACACCAGAATTCCTGCTAGAGAAGCCAGTGGCAGGA
>NW_017729029.1:69758320-69768656 GCF_001723915.1 Gavialis gangeticus | reverse complement strand
GTACCAATTGGCTGGGCCCCAGAAGCTCCTGAGAGCTAGTAGCCCTGAGCTACTTGCCAGGGTGGCTTTTTATACTGCTGGGGCCAGGACAGGGCAGCTTTTTATACTGCTGGGGACAGCACAGGTGCTGGCCCTGGACTCTAGCTACCCCTGGCTGAAGATCTGGGAGGAGCCAGGCAGGGTTATTTTGCCCCTAGTGGCACAATTTGCTCCACAGCAAAGTGCATGTCTGAGCACGTGCACTGAGGCAAAAAGCCCTGGTTCAAATTTGCACCACTTCTACTTGAGCTTCTGCAAGCGCACATGCTTGCATGTATGGACATGCCCAAAGACTGTAATAGCTGTTGATGCCTAGTTAGAAATAATTATACATTCATTACATTGAAACTTTTCATGGCTTTCTTCATTCTAAATTGGTCTGTATTCATATAAATCATGTCTTTATACTATTGAAAAAAGTTTAATTTTTTTCTAATTCAGTTTTTCTTTTTTGCTCACTTATGAAGTGGATATTAAATGCAGTAACATATTGGGGAAATGTGGGTGAATCTAATTTTTTACATTAAGTTAAATCTCAGTAGGTTGGAGCTTTTGTCACTCCATTTTGATAAAAGATACTTATGTACATCTTCCTTGATTTTTCTATCATAGTGAAGAACTTAGATCTGGAATTTGCCAGCCAGACCCTTCTCCTCCTTCACTCAGACTGCGTCAAGGACTTTATTTACCACTGTGATTGAAAGCACATGCCTTTCTGCCTTAGGACTTCTATGCATAATTTTGACAAGTTGCTCTTTATCAAAGAAATTGTGTCAATCTTTAAGAACTGAATCGTTCTTACTTGGTTGCAGGGTTGGAATATCAAACTGTACAGAGAAAAAGAAAAGCAACATGAAAGCAGAATTTCAAGAGAACATATAACCAAAGCAGCAAAGAGGTGTGTGTGTTTTTTCCATATCTTTACTAGCTGTGCTATGTGCTAGTTTTGCCTGCTTTTCTTTTAATTGTAAGTTTTTTAGTTTTTATTGGACACCACCTCTTACTCGCATCTCACATCTCTTACAGTCATTGCCTTTGATCCTTGCTGCCACCAAAGCAAAAGAGTAATTGTTGTATTTTGGGGCTGTGCCTTAGACAGCGCACTTGTTGAGTAGGGTTTCTCACCTCAGCCCCTTAATAATACCAGTATTCATGATATGCACTGCCTACCTGTTGGCTTCTCAGAGTTGACGTATTGCTTTTTAAACTGTATAAGTCTGAGGATATGTCTACAGATCACAGGCCATGCTGTTGCTTTGCTGAGACAGTCTGCGCCACCCCTGCCCCCATCCTCCCACTGGCTCCTTGAGTGATAGCTACCAAACTGAGAGTACTGTGGCCAGTAAACATTAAATGACATGACACTTTTACTGGTATAAGTGATCCAAACCTGGTCTATACCCATACCAGAACAGAAGTTCAGTACAGATAGACTGGTTTAAAAATGGTGGAACCCAGTTTAAGATTTGCCTCTCCCCTAAAGGGTGAATGTGTGTTCTGATCCTTACTAATCTAAACTATGCCATTTACAGAAAACTGTATAATTTAGATTGATTCCACCTTAGGCTTTTTGAATGTCTGTACCTAGCCAGTTTCTACTTCTCAGTAGAGTTTATTGCTCAACACTGCACTATCATGTATCTCAGAAGAGCTCTATCTTGCACTGTATGGCCATACCCTGCATAGGCAGAGACCTGCCCTACCTCTCTCTTCCTCTGTGATACATCCAGAGGTGTGATCAGCAGCACTATTTATTCAGAATCCCCTTGATTTATGAGAGAGAGAAATAAAAGCAGGGCATTCTGTGGCCACAGATAAAAAAAAACTATGTAAATTTTATTTGGGAAAACTCTCCAAGTACGTGCTGAATTTCATTGACTTCAATTAAACACATACATTATTGCTTTCTGAAATAACAGTGCTTTCTTGAATCAGAGGTTTGAGGATCAGAAACATTCTGAATATATTCTGCAAGCTATAGGGTAGATATATCTGAGCTATCTGTAAATTACTTGACTTGAGACCAGAAGCTTTCTGACTTCTCAGGTTAGATGTCATCAAGATAAATTACCTCACATAATGCTGAATGTTGTCAGGGCTCGACTGCTTCTCAAAACCAAGCTATCTTGTTTACAGAAGTCTGCCTGACTTCAGACTAACACAGCTATCTCTTCTTGCTTATAGTAGGTCTGATATAACTACACAACACTGAAATCTTCAGTGTAAACTTGCCATAAATAGCTCTTTTAACTTCTACAATGTGCTGCAAAACACAATTAATGAGATGGGCATTTGGGTAAGGCTGAGGTAGGTATGGAATAGTGTTATTTGAAGAAGTGGGAATCTTTGCTTTTGTTGTTTTTTTATTTTGTTGAATAGGTATTTTATGATGGATGGGAACTAACATGGCAGTGATATTGTTTTTATTTTCATTGTTATAAATTGTTTTTAAGGACTGCCAGGCTACCTAGAGCTTGGAGCAGACGTCTTTAAAAAGGTTAAATCAAAACAAATAAATAAAATTGAAATCCGTCTAATGCAGGACAGAGAGCTGTACAATAGTAACAAGTTTTATTTCTTGATTTAGTGCTATACATCCAAAGAGTATATTTTCCCTTTGTCCCTCTGTGCATGAATCAATATCATAATACAGCTCTTGAAATGAAAGATATTAACAACAACTTTAAAACAAAGTGAGCAAGTCAAGCGATAGAGAGGAGCAATTGTTCTGTCCATTGCCAACTCAACCACAGTGGATGAAAAATGGAAAGAAAAGTAAAATACTACTAGAAAGAAATATCACTGAAAAGTTAAGCCAGTATATCATTCCAAAACATAACATGTCCTTTTAAATTAGTTCCCTTTCTGTCAATACCTCCCCTCCCAACCCAAGATTTAAGCTTTTTTAGCAATACATTTTAACTACACTATAATCAGCTGCAAATCATTTTGACTGTTTGCTTTCTATACAAGTTTTCCCTAAAGGCAGTAGTAAGGGAGGTGGGAGAAAGAAGACAGCAGTTCTACTAAATATTTTTTCTATCCTTCTGATGTTCTTTATTTTTAAAGTGTCATCAAAATATCCAATTTACATTACACTTTTTAATATTTTCAATGATCTTTCTCAAAGTTGTATTGGGCTTATTTGTTTCCTGCACTCCCTCTTTCCTTAGCGCATTGCAAACTCTCAATATATTAACATTGATCTTGTTAAATTTCATTTCATAGTTATACAAATCAAAACAGCACCGTTAAAATCATGTTGCAGATATGGAGATAAGTGTAAAATCTAACATTGTTTATTCATGTTTGTTTAAAAGCATTCACTCCTTTTTTCTAGTTAGTTTTTCTTCCCTCAGTTATGGATGCCAAAGTCAACTCAAAGTAAATTTTAAGAGCCAATGTCTACTCCCTTGTTTTATTCTGGGAGCTCTATAGTATTAAGGAAATTCTGAAACATTTTTTAAAGTTGTCTAAGCTCATTTTATTATAGTCTCATTGATATGGTCGATAATGATCTGCATTTCCATCTCCAGTCTGCTGAACATTTCTCTTCAGTGCTATATGTTATTGTTTGTGTCTTCAAAGGAATTCAGGATTAATCACAAGTAAATTCCAGCTGTTCTTTCTGCTGATATGAAATGAAGGTTTCAGTATTTGGTGGGAAATCCCCTGATATTATGTTCTGCCCTTTTCAGTGGGAGGCATGAGGGGATGGAGGGAATTTCTTTCCACAAAGAAGCAAATCTCCTCTGGCAGCTGCCAGAACAGCTGCAAAGACCACACAGCAAGGCAAGGTGTTCTTATGAGCCAGCATCACTGACTCTGGTTCTGGGTTGTCTGGTCACTCTGCAGAGAAAAGGAAAAGCACTTGGGCTGTCCTTCCTCTTTTAATATTCATAGCTTGTGCCAGCTCTGCTGTAGGCAGATGGTAAGTCTCCCATTATTTCTATCTCAAGACTGGCAAGTAAACAACAGGACCAAGATGTACACTCTGGTATTGTGAAATATTTTTAACTTACTATTTGTCACTGAAAACTATATCAAGCTACCAAATACTGTATATCATTTTTGTTGCGGTCCCAGACTGATGCCTGACTGCCATAATATTCTTTTGCTCTCTCCTTCTTTTATTATATAGGCAATAGGCGAGGCAAAGAGAGGGTATCTACCTGTTACACAGTTAGCTAAGAGAGTTGCCTCATCTTTGTACTTGACCAGTGAATCAGGTTCCTCTCTTCGTAGAAGGTTCTGAGGTTATAAAAGAGGAATACAGGAATGGCCCATAGTGCCATCTGAATTGCCCAAGTACAGCAGGTTCAGATCATATACAATGTCAACATGTGCACATTTTAGAAACCTCCTACTTACTCATAGACAAAACAGCAGGGAGAGTGGAAGAGAGAGCAGCATGTACATTAGCCAAATCCCAGTGAATGTGTCCATCACAATAAACTGAGTTCTTTGAATGCTGGTTTGTGTCAAAGAGGGAGATACAGAGTTTGGATTTGATCCCAGCCATCTGCATGGTCAAGCTTGACCCTGAACTCTCTCAGGATATGATAGTTTACAGTGTAATGTGATACATTTCCAGGGCAATTGTGAATAGACCTTGTGCTGCAAGATATGCAAGGTGCTGGAAGACAGAGATTAAGAGGAGGGCATAAGTGAAGGGAAATCTTCTGACTAAGAGTTCCTGTAGTTTGGGCCTATGTTATGTTCCAGAAGTGCTCAATTCACATTTGGGGCAGAAGAAATTAAACAGATGCTGTATTTCAATGCATAACAATATTTGAGAATAGTACAACTGCTCTGAATTATTATCAGTAAATAAGTAATTAACAAAATAATGATATAGAACCACAATACAGCTTGACATAAATGTTAAGTGACATGGTATGGACATAATTTCATTGTATATTTACACAGCACTGCTCTAAAATCCATAGACATTAAGTAGGATAAAGGGAAAAAAATGACTCAAATTGTTACAGTCCTGCCCAAACATCAACTCATGAAAAATTTCCTGGAATATGGATTTCTTTCATGGTAACATATGCAGGGGCTTAATACTGAATTTGAAATCAGTCAGTAGTATACTGTAAATAAAAGAAAATGCAAGCAAGATATAATGCTTGCAAGCAAGACACAATCTATGATTTGTGACATAACAATAAATTTAGCTTAAGAGGAAAAAATGCAGACTTCCCTTGTAAAAGAAACCAGATGTTGAAGGCAAACCTTCTTTTTGTCAGCATGTTTGTATGTGGAATAAGTTGCATGTAGTAGCTCTTATTTCAGTATAGAAAGTTGTTACCCACAAATTTGCTAAGCAAGCACTCAGTCCCATCATCCAAACCATTAATGAATATAAGGAGCAGTACTGGACCCAGGACAGACCTCTGGGGAACCCCTTTTAATACCTCCCCCCAACTGGACCTTGGGCCATTGATGGCAACACGTTGAGCATGCTTATCTAACCAGTTGTATATTCACCTTACAGTACTTTTGCCTATTTTGTATTACCTTAGCTTGTTAATGAGAATTGTGTGGGATCCAGTGGCAAAAGGCAAATTATATCATACTGACTGCTCTCCTCCTATCCACTGAGTGTGTCACCTTATCAAAGAAAGATATCGGGTTGCCCAGGCATGACTCGCTCTTGGTGAATCTATGCTGGCTGTTCCTGATGACTGTTTTTCCCTCTAGGTGCTTCACAATAGATTCCTTAAGGAGCCAATCCATGAACTTTCCAGGTATCAAGGTCCGGTTTACTGGTCTGTAATTCCCCAGACCCTCCTTCCTTTTCTTAAAGATGGGAACTGTATTTGCTTTTTTTTCTAACCTCCACAAATTCTGAAAGAGGATAGCCAATGGCTGTGAAATTATTTCTGCCATTCCTTCAGTACCCTAGAGTGCATCTTATTTACCTCTGCCAATTTGAAAGCATCTAGTTTCTCTAAGTAATCCCCAACCTGTTCTTCTACTACTCTAGGCTGTTTATCTCCTTCCCTATCTCTGTTGCCAACTGCACTTATTATCTGATAGCTGTGCCTGTTTGTGAAGACCAAAGTATTCCACATACTTGTAGAATCTCTTTATTATTTTTATGGCCCTTGCCAGTTGCATCTTAAACCATAACTTGGCCTTCCTATTTTTTCCCTGCATGCTCCTGCAATAATTATTTATTCTTCCCTAGTACTATGAAAAAATTTCCATGTTTGTAGGCTTCCTTTTGAGTTTTAATTCATTGAAAACCTTCCTGTCTAGCAAGACTGT
The DNA here is from genome assembly GCF_001723915.1 of Gavialis gangeticus. Classification (NCBI taxonomy): domain Eukaryota; kingdom Metazoa; phylum Chordata; order Crocodylia; family Gavialidae; genus Gavialis; species Gavialis gangeticus. The sequence goes on along the minus strand of NW_017729029.1, from coordinate 69,762,338 downwards.
TGCAATTCCCATTCCTCCATGACATCAGGATAGCTTGCTCCTGCACCCTTAAGGGGGCCTCCTTAAAGTGCAGCCAGTTCTTCTTTCCCCCTCATACTTGCTTCCCAGACTGGTGCCCACCAGTTCCCTGAATTTGCTGAAGTTGGCTTTTCTGAAGTTCCTTGTTTTTATCTGCTGTTCTCTTTCCTTCTTCCCCTGAGAATCTTGAACTCTTATCATTTTGTGGTTCCTGTAATCAAAGTTGCCTTCAACCTTCATATTTTCAACCAGCTTCTTACTGCTTGTGAGCATTAAGACAAGAGCCTCCCCACTAGTTGGCCTCTCTATCATCTCTATCAAAAAGTTATCCTCAACATACTCCAAGAATTTGCTGGATTTTTTGAGCACTTCTATGTATTTTCCAGCAGACGTCCTGATAATTAAAATCCCTCATGAAAATCAGGTCCTGTGATCTGGAAGCTTCCATCAATTGCTTAAAGAGTCTCCATTCATCTCATCCTCCTTGTTTGCATGCCTGTAGCAGACAGCCACCATGATGTCCTCCTGCTTGCTTTCCTCTATGAGCTTTAACCAGAGGTGTTAAACAGGCCTACCTTCTACTTCATAGTGCACTTCAGAATACATGCACACTGCCTTTATATAGAGAGCTACACCTCCTCTTTTCCCCTTCTATCCTTCCTGAACAAGCTATAAACATCCATAACCATATTCATGTGAACTATCCCACCACTTCTCTGTGATACCAATTATATCATCATTCTGTGGTTGTACTAGGACCTCCAGTTCTTTCTGTTTGTTCCCCATGGTTCTTTCATTTGTATATAAACAGTTCTGGTATATAACTTAGTGTCCTAATTTCTCCCTGAGAACATTGCTATGGCTTCTGCTATTTTCCTCTTACTAAGTTTTTATCCAGGTCCTCTGGTTCTTTACCTCTCAGCTTGTTTGTCTATTCTTTACCTCTCTACCTTGTTTAAAGCCTTCCTTGCAAGATCAGCAAGCCCATATGAAAAGACACTCTTCTTCATCAGGTGAGCCCCATCTCTTCCCAGTGGTCCATGTTCCTGGAACACCACCCCATTGTTGAAGGATGCATTGTCTCCTAGCTGGTCCTTTATCCTTGTCTGGAAGGACTGATGAGAACACCACCTGGGCCCCATCCCCTTCACTGATGAATCTAGAGCCATGTAGTCATTTTTGATCTGTTCAAGGTCACCCCTGGCACTATCATTAGTGTTCATATGGATGAGCATGGGATAGTAGTCAGAGGAGATCTTTCCATTATGTCTTAGATGAGGGTTCAAAGTAGGCAGTAGACCTCCAGGGCCAACAGGGCAGGCCAGGAAATGAATGCTTCCATGCCTTGCATGAGGGAGTCATAAATAACAACCATCCATAAAGATTTATAATACTTTTATTTTAATATTTAACACTTACAGTACTTTTATTTATGAAAGAAAGACCAAAACATAACATAGGGTTCTAGGAGTCTCTGGGTTTTAGTTTGTTTGTTTTGGTTTTGTTACTTTTGTTTCATGAGTTCAGACTTTTGCCTGAGTTATGGGAAATGTAGGTTCAGTTCTACTTCCTGTATCCCCTTATGCTTGTCCCTGCAGCTTGGGTTTGTTTCTGCATCAATGAGGCTAATGCAAGTGTTGATGTTGACTTCAGTGGGTAGACTAAGCCCTTAATTTTTAGTGCCAAAGTTTTACAGCTATAGTTTCCAGCTGTAAAATGTGGATATGGATACTAGTTTATGACATGGGTATCTATGAGGTAGGCATATACTACCAGCATTGGTAGTAAAGCTTTTAAAAGTGTTTCAGTGATTTAGGCTTCTAAGTTTTGTTTGAAAGTTAATGAGAGTTAGGTGCTTTCGATAACTTTACTCAAGGTCCCTAAGGTACCTAATGAGATAGATTATAATTACACATTAAAAACCCCCACAACATTCACTAATGATTAGCAGTTTTTTCTTCCCTAGGGCAGACGCTCTACGTAACTAAGGATTAATTTTATGTTTTATGTGCTGAAATAGAATAGTATAAATAAATAAAAAAAACCAACCATTTGTGTGTCAGGTGGTCAAATTTCTAAAGCACTTTGGCATGCAATGTGTCTTATTCCTGATGAAATGTCAAATCCATGCTCCTAACTACATTTATATAAATATGCCACATAAACATCAGGGATTATGTGTCTAGCATTCTGAAAAGTGGGATGGGGTCTTTAAAACAGGAAAAAATCACGTTTTGATTTTATATTCTTTTGAAAAATAAAAGCTCTTGTGACCCTAAGCCCTTTAACAAGATGATTTATTAGTTGAGTTTGGAGTTGTAGCAAGAAATAGCATTAGTAGAGCTAGTTGAGAGAGGTTATTTTCCCTGGGAAAAAATGTAACAAAAACATGTTTTTAAATTATTGTCTTCATACCAAAAGCATGAAACATTTTTTGTTTGGGGTTTAGTAGTTGTATGCCAATGTATATTTTTATCGTGTTTTTATGGAAATTATTCTTTTGCAAAAATTACCATTTTGTCAAAAAGATCCTTTTTGTGAAAATGTTTTGGTGAAAAAGAATTGGATGGGCTCTGGACGCTGTGTTAAGGAGTGCACTGAAGGTGATTGTAATCCGTGTTTAATTTGTATTCAAACCCAAACTATTCCATGTGTCTCAAAAGTGCACAAAATTAAATTCTAATAATACTTCCTGTATCACAGTTTCTTAATGCTCTATTATCCAAACAGACCAAACAGATGAAATGCCACACTAATTTCTGAAGGCTTTAGAGTATCAAGCATAAGTTGAAGTGATCACAGGTTTACTAATAGACATAACCCAGATCTCAACTTTCCCATACTTCAGGTGTTTTCAGTTACAAGTTCCTTCCTTCCTTCAGCAAAATCTCCTGAAGCCCTGTGTTATATTTTGGCCATCCTTTCATAAACAAAAGTATTGTGAGATATTTCATTTTTAGCATAGATTGCACATGAAAAAAGATCCCAGTTACCTTATTTACATGTCTTTCATGCTTGACTTAAATCACATGTTCTACTGGTCAATAAATTAGGTAAAAACAGGGGTGGAATTTTTAGAAACTGTGCAAAAGACTTGGAAATGCAAGTCCTGTTGACTAAACCATTGGGTCCCAAATCACATGTATTCAAATCATACCTTTTCTTTTTATTCTCCTACATCTGCAAATCTGATTCTGTTTGAAATACTGCCTATGATTATATTGGGTTTCAATTATGTTAAACTTTAATCAAGGGCTTGAAGGGATGAGTAGAAAAAAGATTTTAAGCTCCAGTGACCTTACATAGCTTTGTCTACTTTGGTACTCCTATGAATGCTATGACTGGTGGAGGTATATTAGTAGTGAGAACCACAGAGAATTTTAAGGACCAAAGACTAATGTAGACACAGCCTTGGTGTTAGAGTATCATATAGGCAGAATGGTTTTCCAGAGGACAGGAGGGGAGACATAGAAGATCATTAACTTTTAACATAGATGATGCTGTAGTGTGGACAGGGCCTAAAAGACTGTGGTCTCATATTTGTATAGCTTATGTAAAACAATATATATGTTGTAACAGAGTGCCTTATATTTCCAACCATCTGCTTAAACATCAATTAAATAAAGTGCAGGTATTTTCATAGTTTGCTGCTTCTTTCTGTGCTGGAATGTTATTACTTATTAAATTAAGAATTTTAGTAATGGATTTAGTACTGCAGATTAGTAATAAGTGATAGCAAAAGTCATTGTCCTCTTTAACTTCCTGGCCTTGTTATGAGGTAGTCACTCTTGCTGTTTTCTCTAGTTGGCATTGCTCATTGGAGCAAGAACTCTGCTCTTAGAAATAATTCACTAGGGGTAATTTCCAGTTACAAAAATAAGAGTTTGGATGATCTAAAGTGCATACTAAAATGAAGTGAGGGAAACATATAAAAGTCACCATTGGAAAACTGCTGAAAAATAAACCTACCGAACCAGTGTTAATGTGATGCTCAAAAGCA
>NW_017729029.1:69751352-69753320 GCF_001723915.1 Gavialis gangeticus | reverse complement strand
AAAATAAGAGTCTGGATGATCTAAAGTGCATACTAAAATGAAGTGAGGGAAACATATAAAAGTCACCATTGGAAAACTGCTGAAAAATAAACCTACCGAACCAGTGTTAATGTGATGCTCAAAAGCAGTTTTGCTGAAATCTGTCTGCAGTGATTACTTTCCCATGGGTCAGTGCCCCTGTGTTTTTATGATATATAACACTAGATATTTTCTGATTACTGTTTAGTAAAAAGATATAGTTCACAGCAGGGGTATAAGCAAAGATACAATTATAGTGAGGTTAATTTGATCAGATTAAGTAAACCAATTCAGGCTCTACAGTCATTTTAACTGGTTTATCTAAATGTACAGCACTGAGTTGTTGTAAATAATGCAGTTTATAATCGAAGATACTATAATGTGTCTAACATTCATACACCAAAATTACTATGAATTACCATAAAACAGATCTATATTAAAGTTGCGCACACAGGCACTACATGGCGTGGGCACAAGTCCAAAAATTTGGAGAATACTCTATAGGGAATTCATAGAATTTTCCATTCCAGGTGCATCTACACATGCATTAAAAGACTTTTTCTAATGCACATTAAATTTAGTACATCTGATTGAAGTAATAAAGAAATGTGCATTAGGCTGACTTAGTGCATAGTAATTAATACACATGGTTTTAAAATGATGCTTAATGCACAGTAGGCTATTTTACTGCGTATTCATTTAATTGCACATTTTTTATGTGACACTTTAATTTGCAGTAAAATAGACTACTGTGAATTCAAGTGCACAGGTAGACACACCCAGAGAGTTCATGATGTGGACAAATAGGACTTTTTTTTTTACTTGGATCCTTAATGAATGTGGATGAGGTATGACATTTCAGGATTGGGATTATTGTAAGAAGCCAACTGTAAGAAATTTTTGGCTAATGGAAAAAATAGCATCACCCTCTCCAATGAAGAACCCTTTACTTTCAGGTATAGGATAAGAACAAAGAGTATAATTTTCTGTAGATGAACTAAAGCTTATCTACTATATTTACAAAATCTTATCTATAATAGCTAAACTGGTGTAAAGAATACAGACAAGACTATAACCTTGTGCACTCATGAATTATTTATTTACAAGGAAGGAAAAACACCTCTTTGGAACAAGAGGTCTTTCATACCTTTGCAGCTTTTAATGAACTTCTTGATTTGAACAAAGTATAAATAATGTAACAATGTTTATAAACTGCTGAGGTAGTTTGCCTATTCTTAGTAACAGCTCAGCTTTTGGGATTAAGGGGCAAATTATGCACAGATATCACATCTTGTGGTGATGTGATATTTTAAACATACCTTGTGTGAGAAAAAGCACACCAAATTCTCATGGAATTCCCATCTCATGATTATTCCCAGAATTATGGACAATTATATTCTAAAATGTTAGAATAATGAGTTAACTTTCTAACCTAAATTGATTCCAAAGTAATCCCAAACAAAAGGATGAACATGAAAAAAAAGACAGTAAAATGATAGGGCAGAATATACAATATGTGCAAAAAGGTACAAAAAATAAAACTTTAGTCTTTTTGTTATTTGCGCAAAGATCTAGGGGCTCTGTGCCCAATTGTCCCACAGAGATCCAAAAATGAGCTGAGTCCACCAAGATAGCAAAAACACATGGAAGACTCAAAACTGAAAATCTAAAGCAAATGTCAGAGAATAAAATGTAGTAATCCAGAGAACATAGTTCAGTTGTTAAAAATAAAAGGATTATAGCACCAAAGTTTCATAGTTTCATAGGTTCTAGGGTCGGAAGGGACCTGAGCAGATCATCTAGTCCAACCCCCTGCCATGGCAGGAACGAGTATTGGGGTCAAACGACCCCAGCAAGATGTTCATCTAAACTCATCCTAAAACCCTCCAGGGTAGGAGCCTGCACCACTTCTCTTGGAAGTTGGTTCCAGATCCTAGCCGCCCTGACCAT
>NW_017729029.1:69748908-69750439 GCF_001723915.1 Gavialis gangeticus | reverse complement strand
CGGGGTGAGAGACAGTGTCGAAAGCCTTCCAGAAGTCCAGGAAGACTATGTCCACTGCTACCCTTGCATCTAATGATCTGGTGATCTGATCGTAAAAGGCCACCAGGTTAGTCTGACAGGACCTGCCACTGATGAACCCGTGTTGGTTGCCCCTAAGCATGAAATCCCCTGGTGTCCCCTCATGGATGTGTGCCAGAATAATTTTCTCAAACAGCTTGCCTAGGATCGAGGTAAGACTAACTGGCCTATAGTTTCCCGGGTCCTCCTTTTTCCCTTTTTTGAAGTTATCATGACACGCATAATAAAATCTTAAGAGATTCAACTCAGCTCTTCAAGCTACCAAGTAGTAGTACATATGGCCACATCCACATGAGTTTGGATACCTTGTCCTCACGGAATGCCTGTGTTATGCACCCTCTGGCATGCAGCAGGTTAGCCCAGGTGGGGTAGGGATGGCTGGGCCCAGCACTGGCCTGGCCACAGAAGCCTTACTTGGGGTCCTGGGAGTCTCCTGGGGCTGCAGCAGTGCCAGTCCTACCACTTGGAGCCTGGCTGGCAGTTGGAGCATGACTCTAGATGTGTAGCCTCCAGTTTTAGGCAATGTGCTCTGCCCCCATATGCGCTGCTCCGCTTTTTTTTTGCATGGGTTTTTTTGACCCCAGGATTTCCTGGGGTCAAACCCCCCGCACGCTACTATCTTGCAGCATGGAGAACAGCTGAATGAGTGGTGTGTGGTGCCGCAGACATGTCTATGGTGCCTCATACTGCTTGGCTGCACTTGTCTGGACCTGGCCTATGAGTTTGTCAGAGGAGACCTCAACTGGTGGACACTGACAACACCATAGCCCAAAATACCCTTTCTGCAAATATCCTGGGTTTATATACAACCTGCAGATGAGCAGTGGTGGCTGTGCGCTTTCGTCTCTTGAATTTTATCTTGAAATTCAAATACACATTTTTTTCATTTGGCTCTTTTATACAACCATCCCTTAAAAAAGACATTGTTAGAACAGGATTAGTATTTTTGGCATAGGATCCCATTGACATAGATTAACAATTTTCAGTCATTGATCTAGTCATGAATTTTTACTTGCCAGGTTGCTCTTAGTTAGCATTTGGCAGACAAGGATGGTGGGTTAAGCCATTAAACCTTCCTCTATCCATTTGGGTTGGAAAGAAAACCATGCCAATACTTTGATACCAGTGATCTTGTAGTTTAGCAGTTATGGGATGGCAGCTTTCTTACAGGATGTTCCAGGAGTACATGAATGAGCTATTTTGAATTACTGTCTTGGCCAGGAGTTCAGAGGATACTTTACTATGTTAGAACTTGCAGATGTGCACTAGGTGGCAGTAACAAAGCCTGCCAGATAGTTCAAACCTCTTCAGTGTGTAAAGATGTAGTATTATCATTTTTGCCAAAATGATTAGAAAGTAGGCACCACTGGCACCATTGCCAATAATGTCTGACACACATTCTTTTTTATTTGGATTAACTCATTGTTAGTCGCTGACATCTGCATTGCATTTC
>NW_017729029.1:69739271-69743908 GCF_001723915.1 Gavialis gangeticus | reverse complement strand
CCTGCCAGATAGTTCAAACCTCTTCAGTGTGTAAAGATGTAGTATTATCATTTTTGCCAAAATGATTAGAAAGTAGGCACCACTGGCACCATTGCCAATAATGTCTGACACACATTCTTTTTTATTTGGATTAACTCATTGTTAGTCGCTGACATCTGCATTGCATTTCTGACATTTTTATGTGTGCGCATAATTGATTTCTAGCCTGGTTTAAAAGTTTCTAGCCATCCAATAACAATCTAATAATTTTAGTGAGCAGCAAAACTTAGAAATTATTTTATGATAAATATTTCTTTGTTTAAGATAAGGGAAAATGTTTGGACAAATAAAAGGGGAAAACTAGTGAAGATCTGTAAGAAACACTAAGAAAATGCTACTTCCAAAGTTTGGCTTTATCATGGAAACCATCCAGACAAGTGGGGGCCAACCTCTTTGCCAGACATGACACAAATTAGCCCTGTACCATCCCCATGGTGCGCTCCAATCCTTTTCTCTTAAATCATTCTGCTTCCTGACTTTTGTTCCCAGCCAAGCTGCTCCTCTGCTTTCTGCTTCCTGCCCTATGCTCCTTGCCTAATCTGATGCTTTGCTTTCTTCTCCTTGTCCTGTCTGCCACTGTGCTACCTGTCCCCTCCCAATTCTGCTGTGTGCATATTCAAGAGCTTTGCAGGATTTTTGAGCCCCTGGTAGGGGACCAGGGAGAATGTAGGGAAGACATGCTTGTGCAAACAAGGCAGGAGCTCTCCAGAGCTTTTGAGGGAATGCAAGGAGAAAGAGATCCAGTCAACAGAGACCAGATGCTAAAGATACCTATTCTCTGAATTAGAGGCCATGACTAGTCCCTCGAAACAGATGGCATGCACACAGTATCCCTACCCAGATGTGTTCTGTTAAGCAACATGCATTTTAAAGCTTTATGCTTTGGATCAGTATAAACTTAAGAATTCTTTTTTGGGCTGTAGTGAAGCTTTTTCAGTGGGTTCATTGGACATCTCTGTCCTTCCTCACTGGAATGGCCAGGGAACTACTTGGATGGGCAAAAAGAAATCCTTCATAGCTCAGCTAAAGTGAGCACAGTGGCAACAATGATCTTTAGAGCTGTGAAATCCAGATACGAAGCTCCCCAAGGTTCCAGGTTAGGGAAGTTTGTGCTTTTAGACTGGGATGCATTTCTTTTTGTAACTTAACTATCCTGCTAGGTTCAAAGCTAATTCAATTTTTTAAAAATACTAAACCAAATGAATCATTTACATAAGCTAATGAATTGCCAGATTTAATTTGTACACATTGGAATATGTGTTTTATAAGCATTTTTCCTTAAATCCTCAGTTAAATCAATCTTGTCAGGGTTGATTAAGCAGTGAGCAGGGATGGACTGAACATCATCAGAGATAGAGAACTTCCCCTAATTGGAATTATCACTGAATCTCCTTTTAATTTACTGGCAGAATTTTAACAAAAATGCCTTTGTGTGTCCTCTCTAGCTCATAACTTAAATGTATCTCCAATGTTTCCAATAAGGAATAAAAGCTACCGACTCATTTAAAAAAAAACCCAAACCTTTTGATATAAATATATTTTTTCCAGTAGTGAGTGAATCTGTCAGGCAAGTCAGAGATAGCAATATTCTCTAGCTTGCACACCACTGACAGAATTGCCTCCCCCCACCACAAAAGAAAAGAAAACGAAACCCTTTGATAATTTCTAAATGAAATGGGATTCAGAGACGGCTAGACAAAATGGTGTTAGCTTGTTAATGTCAGTACTTTAAACCTAGATAAAACATAGATTAAAACTAAACTACCACAGTAACCTAGCACTATTATTTTTTTCTGTTAAATTTTTTGTGTGTGGGTAAAATAGAGGGAGAAAGAGAGAGCGAGAAATGGGTCCATAATAATCCAACCCAAAGGCTTAAAAGCTGAAATGAAAATAAATAAATCCAGCAATCCTTTTAGGATCAGATAGAAAAAACAATTCATAAAACTTGAATTTGCTTTTCAGCAAAACATAGACTGATTTGCAGGACAAGATGGGTGTTTTAAAAGTATTTAGAACTCAAGTAATTATTGAGCCACCTATGAACTAGTGTAAAAGCAAAACTGTATGGTTCATTGGAAGATCTTTTCTTAGATTAAGTTAAATTACATTCTAGTACAAAGTGGCTCAGAAAGCTTGCATTAAACAGGGAGGAAAGTATGATAATAAGGGTGTTCTGGGGAGGCTTGTAAGAAAGTCATCTTTCTTCTCTGTGCTGCTGCCCCACATTTTGTGGAAGCAATAGATAATTTTTAATCTCAATCTCTTTTTCAGGTTCATATCAGATACATTTCTAGATTAAGGGATTAGAGAGTCCAGTGTAGCACAGCTCTCCGATGTGTAAATAGGGAACAAGCAGCCATTGCAGGATTGGGTAGCAGAATTTATATTTTATCACATAGTTGTTTGGTGCAGATGAATCTATGAACTGGAACAGAAATGATTATAGTGATTTGATCTATTTGCACATATTTGCGTCATCACAGTTCAGTTAGTCATTGCTGTACAGGAAGACTAACTTCCAAAATATGTTTTGCTTCACTATGTAGAGATGGCACTTGTTTTTCTTCCTTTAGATGAGATATCCAGGATTGTCACCAGAGTACAGTATCCTGATTGCATCAAATTACAAGTTTGTTTGTCTTGAATAACTTGCTCTGATAAAATGGTAAGAGTAACGTGCCCTTAGAAAGAAGTAGATCTCTCTTTGAGTCATGCATGCATGCACAAGTGAATGCTCAGGAGATTTTCTTGGAGGTACTGATGGTACACCATCTGAAGTTAGTTACTAAATAGAAGTGCCAATAAACAATGTCATTTTAAACATATTTTAGATTAATTTTAAGTGATACAAAGATTACAAAATAAATCTAATCTATTAATCAATGCCAAAAGCTAAAGAAACTCAATTTGAACCATTCCATCCTGGAACTTAGTTAACATGGATGAATTATTCAGCTCATTAATTCAGAAGATAGTGAGTTTAGGGAGGATTGCATTGCAATTTGAGAGCAATTTGAGTGGGAGGAAGATGATTTGGTGGAATCTGTATCAGCAGCCCTGAATACTTTTCCATTCACATGCTTCAGCTGAATCATGGACTGACAGCTGAGTAAGCAATCATTATTGTATAGATTAGTGTTAATCTGTAGAGATGCCATGAAAGTAAAACAGGTAAAGCCAGGTTATGATACTGATCAAGATTTGCTATGCGGGGCTGTTTTTTTGGAAAGAAGAAATAGTGGAAGCTTGCTGAGCAGTGATTGTATGATGTTTGAAGCCATGTTGATGGCATAGAAGAAAGCAAAGACATGCAAACTGAGCACAGTGTGGTTATGCATCATTTGTTGACAGGGCAAAGAATTTCCGTTTCATTCCACTTTGTAGACTATGAAATGCGTGAGTTGATGATTTTAATTGCCGTACTGAAATGACCCTATCTCAACTCATACACTTAAGACCAGCTATTTGGATTGGGATTGAATTTAAACAATTGGACCAGAGACTGTGCCATTGACTGAACATTGTTACCTACATTTTTGGGCTCCGTTTCTGTCTCTTGCCATACTGAGGAATCCATTTTGATGATTCTCCCGTGGAGATGTATAGAGATTAATGGGACCAGAAAGGTTCTCCATGAGGGAGAATCTCATTCTCCTGACAGAACCCTGCCTTGCTTGTTTGATAAGCCTTTGTAAAACTCTGTAATAAGACAGAAATCTTCTACTTCTGATATGAAGCCCCTAACAGGCTTTTCTTCCTTCATTTGCAAAGGAAAACCCTGATTTTTCAGGTAATTTGTGACACAAAAAGCAAAAAAGGAACGTAGGTAAAGCAGAATTGTCATGCCAGGTTCACTGGTTGCAGTAAAAAGGTTTTTCAAACTCCAGGACTGTTTTTGAGCAGGAGACAAAGGAAGGATTCTTTTTAGATTGGAATAATTTACAAAACCTCAGACTATAAATGTGTTTGATATTGTTGATATTTTGACTTACAACTGTCTCACCTTTGTAGCGGAGACCATCACAATACCACTGTTTTTGCAGAAGAAAAGGACCTATCCGAATATATAATGGCAGAACAAGGACTTAGGGGGCCAATTTCCTTGTCTTCTCTGCTGGATTCTCTACCAGTGATACTGACTGAAATAAAGGATGTATTTGTGATAATTTTGATCTAAAACCTTCCCATGAATCCAAGTTCTTCCTGAAGCAAATTAGGGTGTACTAGGTCCTTTGCCTATAGAGGTTGTCTGTACCTCAGTTGTTGGGCTGCCTGTTGCTTTGAAAAAAGCATTGGTATGGACTTTATTCAAGAAGCCATTGATTAATTATTAACCATTATACCATCTTACTTTCTTGGATAAAATTATGGAGAAGATTCTGAGACAACCTGCACAGTATCTAGCTGCCCCTGAACTGCTTTATATTTTTCAGTCTATGTGTATAAGCCAAAGATCATATTGGTTATGTTGATCCACCCTCTTGATGGTGGGTGTAGATCAAGAGTCCATTCTGACTCAGATGATCTATCAGCTGCCTTTAAAACTATTTACCAAGAGGTGTTTCATAGTTTCATAGTTGGTAGGGTCGGAAGGG
>NW_017729029.1:69736031-69736308 GCF_001723915.1 Gavialis gangeticus | reverse complement strand
ACCACACCAGAGCACCACGAGTGCTTGTAAAGCTGTGCCAGGGATCCCACAATGACCTCAGCTAAATCCTTCAGTACTGTAGGGTGGAGATCATCCGGGCCAGCAGATTTGAATACATCCAGTCCCTCCAGAAGTTCCCTAACTAGTTCCTCACTAACCCTTGGCCTAGGTGCACCTCCCCTGGAGTCTAAGGGGGGCCCAGAGAGGGAGTGGCTGTTCCAGCCCCTGCTCAGGAAAATGGAGGCAAAGAAGTCGTTAAATAGGTTAGCTTTGTCAT
>NW_017729029.1:69734164-69735165 GCF_001723915.1 Gavialis gangeticus | reverse complement strand
TCTCTTGGAAGTTGGTTCCAGATCCTGGCTGCCCTAACCGTGAAGTAGCACCTCCTGATATCTAGCCTAAACCTACCCTCTGCCAACTTGTGACCGTTATTCCTGGTCACTCCTTGCAGTGCTCGGGGGAATTGTTGTTGAATTGGCTTTGAGCACTGGCTGTCAGGATCAATTGGGCCACAGGCAGTCACTCAGCAAATTACCATAAGCATGCCAGGGTCACACCAGGTATCAGTTGCAGTCTGGATGTTTAGGCCAAGGGGTTGAGGAAGTATCATTGTCAGGACATGAGGTAGATCAGAGCTGGGAGGTCTGAACAGAGATGGGGCAAGGGCTGTGGTGAGGCTGGGATCATGCAGGAACAAATAGGAACAAGGCTGGAGCAAGGCAGAGGTCCAAGGATTGTACACACAAGCACTGTTTCTGGGACAAGTCCTACAGGAAGTAGGGGTTTTATAGCCCTCCTGTCATACAGGCTCTCTTGTCTGCCTTCTAGCAGTAACCAAAGGCACAGACCAGGACTGACTGGCTGGTGCCCCAAGGGACAACATCCCCCTCCCTAACACACACTATCCCCACCTTACTTCTGGCATGCTGTCAGACAGCAGGCCCAGAGAGGTTCTTGAAAATTTTCCCTCCAGCAGCCCTTGTGGCACCTGCTGTTGGATTGAGTGTAGATCAGGTGAAGAGTCTTCACTCTTCATCTCTCTAGCCCTTCAGGTGCAGTCTGTGTGTGTGGGGGGGGGGGTGTATGGGGATCCAAGAAAGAGATTAGGTATGGGTCAAGGGGCTCTGGTCCCTATGGGGGAAGCGGTGTCCATTCAGGGGAGTCTGGAGTCTCTAGTCCCTCCAGGGGTTGGGTGGTGAACAGGTGGGATCAGCAGGTCTCTGAGGGCAGGCCATTGGCAGGTCTGGGATTATTGGCAGGAAGTTAGCAGGTCTGGAGCAGGAATGGTGGGTCCATATGGGGGGTTGTCTGTCTTGGGAGGAGGTTGGGAACC
>NW_017729029.1:69723097-69729164 GCF_001723915.1 Gavialis gangeticus | reverse complement strand
GTTGGGTGGGCAATGTCTGGACCTCCTCACCCCCCCCCACCCCAAACCTCCAACATAGACACTGCCTGGCTTGCCCCAACAGGGACTGCACCTCCTAGTCCCCTTCCACCACAAACCCTACCTGAGAGCCCATCCATGTCCATGTGGGGGGGTGGGTCTGGAGTCTTTGGTCTCCATGGGGGTTGGCATTGTCCATGCATGGGGGGCAGGTCAGAAGTCCTTAGTCCCAGTGGGGAGGGATTCCTGCTGTTTGGCTAGGAAGGGAGTGGGATCTGGCAGATCTGGGTCCTGCTTGATTGGACTTAGATCCACCAGGCTCCACACCTTCTGGTACCTGAACGGTCTCAATCCCACATTTGCTAGGACTGGAGATCCCTGAGCCCCACACCCCTTGCACAGACAGAGCCCAGGATTACAGATAGGCTTCAAGAGTTGGGCTGAGGAAGGATCTGTGAGATCTGGGAATGGAGGGAATAGAGGCAGGCTGGGATGGCTGAGCTGTTAGTCCAGACAGGAGGTGGAGAGAGAATCAGGGATCCCTGGTCCTAGGAGTGGCAGGATCCCCATAGTTTGTGTATGGAAGGGGGCAGGATCTGGCCTATACTGGTCCAATTAAGAGGGACCAGATCTGTCAGATCCTGCCTGCTCCTGTATACAAGCTGCAAGGATCCTGCCCCCACCAGGCCTGGAGATCCCTGACCCCTTGCCCCCCTACCTGGACACAGTCCTGGCTGGCAGGTAGGGTTGGGCAGAGAATCTAAGGAGTCTAGGAACACAGGCCAGGAGGCAGGCCAGGCCATGTTATGATGGGGGTGGTCGGGGGAATGGCCTCTGGGACAGCGGTGAGGGTGAGCCCATCACTGTCCATGCTGGGGGAGAGGTCAGGGGCTCAGGGACAGTGGGAGCAGAGTCCATTTGGGGCTCTGGTGCTGCAGTGGGGAGTGGGGGAGGTGACAACCCCAGTTGGGGGGAGGCTTTCCTTGTGTGCAGATGGAGCTTCCTCTTGCCATTGGAGAAACCCATCTCTTCAGCCCTCAGAGGAAGGAGTTTGTTCTTACTTGGGCTGCAGCAACAGAGAGCAGCCTGAGTTACAGAGTATTTTTCTGGAGGGACAGGCAAGGCAAAAGTGGAGCATGCTGGGATGCCAAAAGGCATCCCTGTGGGTTCAGATGATTGGAGTTGCATGCAAGTATTTATTCAAGTGCTTGAACCCCAATAACTTAGGACTTAAACCGAGTCTGAAGCATTGGAAGTTTCCCGTTAGCCATTTTTTTAACAATTTGAAGCTCTGTGAAGTCTTGTTCATAGAGCATTTCAACTGATTTCACCAGTTACACCAGTTGAAATGTAAAACTTATACATATACCCCTAGGAAAATATCAGTAGGTAGTTGTTGGTAATTGTTCCTCTTGCCAAAAAGATTGCAATTGTAAGGTGCTACAGGATATATTTCTGTCATTCCTGTTCAACATGTCAATGGAACAATTGGATGGGTTAGCAAACCAGCATGGGGTGTAGTACATCGACGACACGCAACTCTCAGTGTCTGACTTCAATGATGTATTTCAGTGAAGCAAACTCATCAGAGGTAAAACTGAGTTTTTGTTAGGAGGTGTGGGGAATTAGAAGGATAAGATGGCAGAGTAATATCAGTCCCTTTGATTAAAGGCATGTATTCAGAACTTCACAGCCACCTTTAGATTCTCAGCTTCAGTTCTGACAATAGTTTTACAACAGTAATGCAGTCAGCTCTACTATCAGCATCTGGCCAGGAGGTTGTGACCTTTGTGGATGACAACCTTGCTATTGCTATCCATTCTTAGGTTACCAAGATTAGATAGTTGAAATGTGTTCTATTTAGGGCTATATCTTGATCCTGAAGCTGGTGCTAAATTCAGTAACGTTCTTACTGAACAAAGTCTTGCTGGGAGGTCAGGACACTGGTGCTCAGAGACCTGTGCAGGCTGTCCACACATCTTTATGCAAAGTTTAAGATGTTAATTATGAACTATAAATACTCAATGACCTTGTGCTTACCTATCTGTGAGATCATCTCTTTTTCCCATGCCATACTGCCAGAGCTGGAAGAGTCTATCAATTTGGAGCCATGTCATTATAAAAGAGGGGGCCACTGGCAGGGTGTTCTGTGTGGTCTCTGGAACTTTTCTCCCCATCTGAATAGCTCAAATTTGATGACCCTTTAGGCATGCTGCAGAAGATATCTGTTTGTTAGGGACTTGTTCTTGGTACAAGTTTTGGGAAGGAGGGGAAAGGAGCTTTGTTGTAACTCCTTGACTGGCTGAATTCCTACCTAATTTAATAATTTTGGCAGGATTATGTTATAATATTAATTGTATCAGTCCAGAATTTGTAGAAGAGTCCTTTTTTTCTATTTAAATCAAAATGAATGAATAAAAGCAGAATCATTAACGGACAAGATAACAGATGCAGTTTGGCAAAAAAAGTGCAGTGTTTTAAATGTGATGATAAAATACTGTTTGGGATTCTTTTACAACAGAAAATTGAGAGGATGCTAGTGGTGGGATTCAAGATGTAAGTGACAGCATCAGTGCAGTGGGCAACACACAGATGATTTTTCATGGTGACATTGAAGATAGATTATTGATGATATCATCAACATCTTTGTGGAGAGCGTTTAATACTGTTCTCTAAGCCTTAGACACTGTTTTATATGTGTCTTACAAAACCAAGAGTATAGCATTAAAAGACCTTTATCAAGCTAATTCAAAGAGATATTGAGAATCCAGTAGGAACCCACTACCTAGGTAAACAATAACAATTTAAAATGTAGGTCTAATTACTTGACAATGTGCTTGTAATTAATTCATGCTTTGGTAAATTCTTTTCTCATGGTCTTCTTTGTTACAATATGTGTCTTATCAGAAATATTTCTTGTTCTCTTGTAGTTAAAGTAGAATCACTCATTTTTTTAAAATAAACACTGCTTAGCTAAAAGTAAAAGAAGGCACACAATTGCATACTTGGATATATATCTCTACTATGCATGTTTTTCTCTGGTTGAAACATTTTAAGATGATTCACTGCTATTGTTTTATGTGAAGATATTGAGTAAATCTGTCAGAGAGATATCTTTCCCCATGTACTCTGTAAGCTATTGGTGTTTTTGTTTATTAAAGTTGTACTGAAGATATAGTCATGGGAGAGAGCATAGGAGAAAACCTTGTACCTGCCCCTGGCCTTTTATGTTCTAGGAGACAAAAAACCACCAGTCCAGTGAGATATATATGAAATACATAAATGGAATCTAGATTTCAAGCCTTTCAAAAGTTAGGGGTACTCTCTGTACTAATCTGTGGTTTTAGTGTAATATCAAGAAGCCACTATCATAAAACTAGAGACCTGTCATACCACTTTGACTGAAACATTGATTCAGCTTAGCAAACATTTCAAAGTTTGGAGCTTTGGGATCTAGCATATGGGTTCAAGTTCATATTTAATTATAATTAATGATTGGCAAACTAATTCAGGTAAAAAGCTTCCAGAATTTCAGAATGTGAAATAGTGATAATGGAGAATATGGAGATCTTTTATGTATGTAATGTTCTTTAACTGCTGCTCTAGAGAGAAGTAATTCAAGCAAGTATGGAAAACATTCAGTAATGGTATCCTGCACATACTGAGGGACTGATTTCTTGATTGAACAGAATGCACCCTGGCAGTTATTTTTTAGATGCCCAACTTCTTCTAAAGTTTGTCATTATAACTGGATTTACAGTTGGAGGATATTCAAACTGCTAAAGAATTAATCATGAAATATACACAAAGCTCTGAGGAAGGGAGGCAGGAGGCAGGGCAATGCCTTTTTCTTACTTTTTTGGGTGATTTGCTCCTCAGAAAGATCAAAGATCAAGTAGTACCTTCTCATAAGGTACTGAATCGTGACCAGTGTTTGTTCTGGCTACACAAAA
Source organism: Gavialis gangeticus (assembly GCF_001723915.1). Lineage (NCBI taxonomy): Eukaryota > Metazoa > Chordata > Crocodylia > Gavialidae > Gavialis > Gavialis gangeticus. The sequence continues at coordinate 69,725,214 of NW_017729029.1, read as the reverse complement.
TACTATTTGCCTCCATGCAAGAGCAGATCCAATCTAATTCAGTATGCAGATATGACAATATCAAATTCCTGTTGTTGCAAATTGGTAACAGAATGAGTCTAATTGCTAAGTGATGGAGCAGTTATTACAGACTTTTTCAGGTGGTCTGGATGGCTGGAGAAAAAATAAATTGAGGCAACTGCAAAATTTCACATTTGGCCCTGTAACAAAGACCATTGGAAAAAAAAGAATAGTTGCTGGGCACACACAGGGAAGGTAGGGTTTGATAAAAGAGAAATTCCCAGAGAAGTTGAAGAAGTTATGGGTCATTTTGAAGGGAAGCAAACAGGACCTAGGATGAGTCCCAAAAGCTCTTTGGGAAAGCAAATTGGAACTGTTTTTTCCACCCCCAGCTCCTCCCCCCAGTCCTTGTAATTCATCTAATTTGGGTGTAGTGAAAGGGTACAGGAGATTAAATAGGTAGACAGGTTGTTTGTGGGTTTTTTGTTTCATTTTCTCCAACATTTTTTTTCTATTTGCATTTTTAAAAAGGCTGTTGGTCAGACATCACTGTCTATATGCTCTTAAATGGAAAAATTGCAGATATCCAGTGGCACTTGTGTGGTAATGTGGCTGGCACAGAATGGGTGTTGTGCCCAGAAACCAGTCCAAATGCAAGAAAATTATGAAAGGTCAAGACAATAGGAGTCCAAAACCTAATAAATGAGGGAATGCACTCAAAAGATTAGAAAGGGGACATTATATTATAGCAAGTGTTACATATAATAGTCTTTCATAAGTAAAGGGAGAGAGAATAAGTTTAATATTTTCTACTTCACCTAAAAAGTAGTTAATTAAAAATTCTAAATTTTCTTCTTGACATGTGTGGGGGGAAATAATGACAAGGGGGAAGATATATGAGGAGAGAGTGCGGATGACAGAGGTCCTAATATTTTCCCAGACAGTTGTCAAAGATGGAAAACAAAACCTGGCACTTTCAAATTATTCAGCTGAAATTTGAGCTGCATGTATTTATTAATATGGTAAATCAACACTCTTGAATCTCTGCATGATTAAACAAAATACTACTAACATAATTAGTCAGTGTGATATAGGAGAATCCCTCATACTCAGAAGAGTTTCAGCTACCAAAATGTGGCTCTTGAAACTGTTGTAAATGCATAGCTATAATTTTCGTGATGATTGATAAACTGTTCTGCGTACGAGCAGCAGGGATCTGATTCATTTGGTTCTCAGAAGTGTAAACCTTTGAATATGAGAAACATTACAACCACATTCAGCATCTAGAAAACTTTAAACAATGGATAAAATGTTTTTATTCGATTAAGCAGGCTTAACTAAAAATATGCTAATTACCAAATACATGCTGTGTAAAAAAGGGTAAAATGACTTTTTACGCAGAAAGAGATAACGCAAGTTATAGCTGCAGTCGAGCACCTGCAGAGTGCTTAGTGAATGTAACAGCTGGTGATCTAGCATACATTTCTTTTCTTCAAGTCTTTAATCCTTTCTTCCTCATCACCGACTATGGTATAATATAGTTTTGCTACAACAATTTATTCTTAGGTCTCCAGATTCAGTTTCGGCTTTAGGAGAAAATTTATAAAAAGAAGGCAACTACTCAGTTTAACATGTCTCTCCTGGGACAATTGATCTCCTTTTCTAGGATAAAACTTGTAAGTATTTTGCCAGATCCTTTAATATACCAAGTCTCTCCCTCTCTTTGCAACATACCACTAGACACTATTAACAGTGTGATACTGTCAAGTAACTAGATAATATGATAAAGTGCATCTACTGAAAGACTAAATCTTATGAGGTTATCCTAGACAGTAAAACTATGACCTATATAAAAGTATTCCTATATAAACTGGACCTACATGCTGGGGTTAAGGTTTCTTACAAACGTAACAGTAACCTCAGCAATGTTAAAGCAGAATAAATTCTGAAACATAGGGATTATGTGACAGTCAGATGTATTATGTTATCACAGAATCAATATAACAGCATATAAGGTCATTTCAGTTTCACAGTAGTTAGGGGTCAGAAGGGACCTAAGTAGGTCATCTAGTCTGACCCCCCGCCACTGGCCAGAGCACATGCTGGGATCACATGAC
>NW_017729029.1:69706022-69718097 GCF_001723915.1 Gavialis gangeticus | reverse complement strand
CATCAGCAAACTTGGACAACATGTTTTCCACCCCCTCGTCCAAGTCACTGATGAAGATGTTGAACAGTGTAGGCCCTAGGACCAAGCCCTGGGGGACCCCACTATTCACATCCCTCCAGGTTGAGTACAACCCGTCCACCACCACTCTCTGGGTGAGCCCCATCAGCCAATTTCTGACCCATCCAACTGTGTAGGCATCAATGTCACAGTCGCTTGATTTATTAATGAGAATGGGGTGAGAGACAGTGTCAAAGGCTTTCTTAAAGTCCAGAAAGACTACATCCATGGCGACACCATCATCCAGGGATTTAGTTACCTGGTCATAAAAGGCCATCAGGTTGGTCTGGCAGGACCTGCCTTTGATGAACCCATGTTGATTTCCCCTGGGCATGATCTCAAAGGTCATTGCTAAAGTTTTGCATAGTGTGAAGCTGCAGGCATATAGCTTTTAGGTATCTTGAGGGGGGAGTGAAAGCTTTGTAGGGTGCTGAAGTGTATTATGTATGCATATTAAAATGAAAAGATAGGCATGAATATTTTCTCTTACTTTTTATTCCTATGTTTCTAAGGTTTTGTGTGGATTAGATGTGTCCTGACATACCTTTGTGGGTCCCTATTTATTTGCTGATATTTATTTGCTGTTGAGGATACCAATAAGTACATGTATAAAAATATCCAGACATATTACAAGATAGAAAAAAATAAGGCAAAGACAATTTTGAACCCCAAATTAGCATTTTTACTATTTTCAGGAGCTATACTTGGGAAAATTAAGAAAAATTAAGTAGGGAAAACATATAAATTAGAGCTCTGTGATTAAAAAAATACTTTACTAATGTTTTAAAACAAATCTCTTAGAACAAGAGAGGTGGATTCTGGGGAATAACCTCTAAATAAGGCTTACTATGAAATTCTTTGTGTCACCTCGTAAGAGCATGGTCTGTCCCCTTAAGAAGGGGCAGCCAACACTGTTAAGGGCATTCAGCTGTGGGCTTCCTAGTAACGAAGAGTGACCCACTGGGAGTTTATAAAACCCAAAGGAGAGGGCTGAGAATTAAGATTGTGAAGGGACAGTTTGAGAAGAAGCAGCAAACATGAATGGCACGGCTCAGAGCAATCCCAGCCGGTCATGAGATGCTACAGAGCTTTGTGAGTGGGGCTTAAGGGGTTGGGGGCACAGGGAGTGTTTTTATCAATCCTCCTGGTTTTGGGCTATGGGCTGAGGAGGGAGAGGAGGATCGAGGTAGTCAACCAAAGACTGTGGCACTGGTGTCATTGTGAAGGCTTCGGCTTCCACGGTCACAGTTCGCTCTTTGGTGAGAGAGGCAGTGTTCTTCTGGGAAGAGATGGCCTCCACCTCACTGTACTGGGGAGGAGGCTCTTCTCAGCCAGACTGGCTGACCTGCTCAACCGGGCTTTAGACTAAGCCTGCTGGGGTATAGGGGGACTACCGCCACTGCTAGCCCACTGGGCAACCCTTGCAAATCCAGCAGACTAAGGCCCTTAAGGAAACCCACCCCTGCCCCAGCCCTGGAATGATCTGTAGGGAAGGCAAGGGCCCCCAGTGGGATACTTATGTGCCTGTACACCAGTGCCAGGAGCTTGGGGAATAAACAGGAGGAACTGGTCCTCCTGCTAAACAAAAATGACTACAATCTCATAGGGATAATGGAGTCCTGGTGGGACTCCACCTATGACTGGGCCACAGGTATAGATGGCTATACCTTGTACAGGAGAGATCGTGTGGACAAAAGGGGCAGAGATGTAGCTGTCTATGTCAAGGAAAGCTAGGTGTCCCTGCAAGCCAACACTGGTACCCAGGGTGGATGACTGGAGACTGTCTGGGTTAAAATCTGTGGTGAACATGGCACAGGGGACACAACAGTGGGAGTCTACTGCAGACTTCCTAGCCAGGATCAGGGAACTGGCTGAGGCTGCACACTCCTGGTGCATGGTTGTTATGGGAGACTTCAACTATCCAGACATCTCATGAGAAGAGCACTCGGCCAAATCTGAATGGTCGCAAAGCTTCCTTATGTGTATGGATGAGCTCTATCTGACCCAAGAAGTCTATGGATCAACGAGAGGCAAAGCACTGCTCAACTTGGTACTGGCAATGGGGGATGACTTAATCGGTGACCTAATGATCAAAGGGAAGCTGGGAGACAGTGACCATGAACTGATCATCTTCATCACTTGCCATAAAGCTTGCAAGTCAGTCAGCAATACAGAAGTTCTTGACTTGAGGAAAGTTGATTTTGACAAGCTCAGGACGCTTGTTGGAGATGTCCTAAGGGACCACAACCCAAAGGGGAGGGGAGTTCAAGATGAGTAGTTGCTCCTCAAGGCAGTGATCCTGGAGGCACAAACAATGTCTATCCCATCTTAGAGGAAAGGCAGCAAAAGGACACAGAAGCCCCCTTGGCTCTACAGGGAACTAGTGGACCTCCGGCATCTAAAAATAAATACCTATAAGGGATGGAAGACTGGATCTACCTCAAAGGAGGAGTATTCTGCACTGGTCTGGACCTGTAGGGAGTGGACCAGGAAAGCCAAGACAGTGACTGAACTCCAACTGACTACATGGATCAAAGACAATAAAAAGTCCTTTTTTAGATATGTGGGGAGCCGGAGGAAAAGCAAAGGTAACATTGGACCCCTGCTAAACCATATGGGACAACTGAGAACTGATGCTCAGGAAAAAGCCAACCTGCTTAATGGGTATTTTGCATCAGGTTTTCACCAGCCCCAAGGGATGGCCCTGCTCAATACACCATGGGACTCCCAGGGCAAGGGACAGTTGTTACCCTTCATCAATGTAGTCCATGTGAAGGAACACCTTGAGAAGCTGGACACCTTCAAGTCAACTGGCCCAGACAGTTTATACTCCAGGGTACTTAAGAAGCTGGCAAGCATCATAGCTCAGCCACTGGCACGGATCTTCGATAACTCATGGTGCTCAGGCGAAGTGCCCAAAGATTGGAAGAAGGCCAATGTGGTGCCTATCTTCAAGTAAGGGAGGAAAGTAGATCTGGGGAACTACAGGCCCATCAGCCTAACCTCTATCCCAGGGAAGATCAAAAAATGATCAAAGAGACCATTCTTGACAAACTGGCTGATGTCAATATTCTGAGGGATAGCCAGCACAGGTTTGTTGCAGGTAGGTCTTGCCTGACCAATCTCATCTCCTTCTACGACCAGGTAACATATCACCTGGACAGGGGAGAAGAAATTGACATCATATATCTTGATTTCAGAAGAGGCTTTGATCTGGTATCCCATCATCATCTCATAGAAAAACTGGCCAACTGCAGCCTCAGCTACATCACAGTCTGCTGGTGGGGAATTGGCTCCAAGGTTGGATCCAGAGGGTGGTAGTCGATGGAAGTAAATCATCGTGGTGCACCGTAACCAGTGGGGTCCCCCAAGGTTTCATCCTTGGGCCTATACTCTTTAACATCTTCATTAATGATGTGGACATTGGTGTCAGAAGTGGACTGGCCAAGTTTGCCAATGACACCAAACTTTGGGGTAAAGCATCTGCACCCAAGGCAGGATAGTGATCCAGGCTGACCTTGACAGCCTCAGAAAATGGGTGGATGAAAACCTGATGGTGTTCAACACCGAAATATGCAAGGTACTCTACCTTGGGAAGAAAAACCTGCAGCATGCTTATAGGCCTGGCAGTGCTATGCTTGTTAGCACCACAGCCAAAAGGGACTTGGGGGTCATGATAGATCACAAAATGAACATGGGTCACCAATGTGATGTTACAACTGGTAAAGCAAGCAAAACTCTGCCTTGCATCCATAGATGCTTCTCAAGTAAATTTCAGGATGTCATCCTCACACTGTACTTGTCCTGGGTGAGGCCACAGCTGGAGTACTGCATTCAATTCTGGGCTCCACAGTTTTAAAAGGTTGTGGTGAAGCTTGAGAGAGTCCAGAGCAGAGCCATATGCATGATCAGAGGGCAGGAAAACAGGCCTTATGATGAGAGGCTGAGAGCTCCAGCTGGGACTCTTCAGCTTGGAAAAACTCAGGCTCCGGGGGGACCTGGTGACTACCTATAAGTATATAAGGGGTGTACATCAGGATCTGAAGGAACGCCTGTTCACTAGAGTGCCCCAAGTGCTGACAAGGTAAGACGGTCACAAACTCCTCCTAGACCGTTTCAGGCTGGACAAAAGGAAGAACTTCTTTACTGTCCAAGCCCCGGAACAGATTGCAGCCAGAGGTGGTGCAATCACCTACTCTGGACTCCTTTAAGAGACATTTGGATCCTTATCTTGTTGGGATCCTTTGACCCCAGCTGACTTCCTGCCCCTGGGGCAGAGGGCTGAACTTGATGATCTTCTGAGGTCCCTTCCAGCCCTAATGTCTATGAAATCTATTAAATCTGTGAAGCAGTGACTGCAACTGCTTGCTACAAGAGGAGGCCAGGCTGCTGTCCTAGGAACCAGAGCCAGAGGGTCCCTCCTTGAGTGCTAGGGACAGAGAAGAAAGGTATTTTTTTGTTTGCTTATGTTTGTTAACTAAGGACTATTTTGTTTAACAGGACAAGCTGAAATGCTTGTAAGGGAGAACAGCTGCCCGTCAGAGCTGGCAGGCCAAGAAATCCATGTATGCACCTGCATCACATTAAGAATTTTCCATTATGGCACAAATGAGACAGATTATATAGAGATTTTTATTTACTAAAACCTCTTAGATCCATACACCTGTCACACCATTACAGCATGTGCTGGTTTTCTTAGGAAAACTCATATGCTATACATGAAGTATCTTAAAAAAAAGAAACCCAAACCATATATTGCCAGCTCAGCTTTTCAGCCCCATTCAAAGATGGATTTACTAGATTTTTTGGGGAACATGGTGGATGATTACTTCTTAGAGGAACACTACAGAGATTAACATAAAAAGGTAAAAAAAAAAAAAGCCACAGCAGTAGAAAGGTTGTCTGTCTCCAGTAGCTCAGTAACAGACTTCCATATTTAGTAAAATGTGTATACCTCACAGTCCAATGTCCTGATCTGCAATGAAATGGGAAATTATTTTGCATATAATGACAATCTTTGCCAATATTTATGGAAGATGGATGTCTCACTTAAAAATTCTATTGAATATACCACTAAGAACAACATTACCTGGCCCTCAGCATGCTGTTGCTTCTACTATATGGACTAGTAAGATTGAACATCTTGGACTACATGGACTAGTAAGATTAAACACCTCATCTACAAATTGAACAGTGAGATTTATGATACAGCCATATGAGTCAGCAAGCAGGAAATATACTAGGTACTGGTGTTTCAACAATGAAGACCTTATATAAGAGAAATGTACTACATTTCTGTGATATATTTATTTTAATTTAGTGCTGTAATGCAGGACAGCATGTGAAAACGAGATGTGCAAAAGCTTCCTAAAAATCTAGAATAGCAAGAAAATCTAGAATGTATCAATTTCATAGGAACCATGCTGTTTCCCACCTCTGATGTTCTTCATGATGATCATGAGTAGTTCGCTTAAGGTCCCCGAGTTCAGAAGAAGGCCTGAGTAATCTGGATTTCTAAATTATTGTTTAATGGCTGACCAGATCTGTATATGTTGTAATAGCCAATGAACAAGCATCAGGCACTCTTCCAGAAGCTATACTCATGCTTCATTAGTTTTCAGGTCATCTTCAGCTACACAGACTATGCTTGTTTATTCTCCATGGATAAATGAAGGAACTCTTAGATTTTTAAGCATTGGCATTCCATACCAACAACATATGCTGTTTCTTAGTTGAAAAGCAACATATATGGTTGCCTCTGAAAGTCCAACCAGAATGTATTGTGGCATATAACTTTTAAATATAACTTGCATTTATATAATTTTAAAATGGTTATAAAGCTACCAGATATAAAGACAGATTTTCATCTAGGAAGATCAGTGAATAAAGAGGTAGTCATTCATATGGGAAACTTAGTTATGAAATACTTATGCAACTTCATGAAGAAGCATCCAGATTTGTGTTATAATTGCCTGTTGGCATCATAGTAGGGAGAAAACCAGTGAATCCTCAGCAGGAAGCCACTACACAGAATTTTTGTATTTCAATAGTCCTTTGTTAATGAACAAAAATTGTGTTGAATCTGATGTTCACAACATTATCAAGTGAGTTTTTTCCAACAGAGAAGGAAACCTTCAATACCACTGTGCAAGGAACTGAAGAGGCCTCATTCAAATGCTATGTACAAGTTTTGCACCTGCATTCAAGAAAGATGAATTCAAGCTGGGGTCAGTGTGGAGAAAGTCTGCTGGGATGATGAGGGGAATGGAGGGATATTGCTTATAACTAGTACTATATGACTAACTGATTTAAGTTACAGTAGCTAAATAGAAATATTGATTAAAAGATTTAGTTCACTCTAAATCAGACTGAAAATTGTTCATTTTTTTCAGGCTCAAATTAAAACCAGAAAAAAATGTTTTGGGACGAATGCAGAGTTTACCAAAATGTGATCGTAAGAACTATTTGTCAAAGTATTTTCCGGGAGAGAGAAATATTTTAGGGAAAAAAAAGAATCTCAGACATGCCACTTTTCCCCATGGAGCTGGGTCCAGCTCCTTAACTCTGTGTTGGTGTTGGTATTGACCCACCAGGGAAAAGGTTGAGCACCACTGGGGTAGATCATAGGAAAGGAGAACCACCCTCATAAGAGAAGACTAAAACATCATGTTTTGTTTAATTTAACAAAATGAATGGGTATGGAATATCCTCCCTATAAATACATCAGAGGATAAACACCAAAACATCAAAGGACAGTTTTGCCATAGGAACAAATGGGTACAAATTTTGATTGAATGAATTTAGGTTGCAAATTAGAAATAGGGCTTCTAACCAACAGTGGATATGTCTAATTAAAAGTACTGGGATGAGAGACCTCGGCAGCTTTAAAATGAAATATGATCAGTTTCTGAGATATATTATATGATGTGATTGCCTGTAATAGTAGGGCATCAGCTTGATGATACAGGTGGTGACTTCTAGTCCTATATTCCTATGTATTAGCAACTGAATGAAACCATGAACTCAGTTCATAGGTATATCTGGACAGGGTGGGAATCAGTTATCAATCAGTGAAGGGGAATCCTAATAGCAACACTTCTGAATCTTTTTATATGCTCTGAACAATTTCCAGAAAGCTTTTATTATTTAATTTATTACATATTGCTTAACAAGAACTAAAAGTCACTGCTTTTCTTTTACCATTCTCCATTCATTGATTTTGGTTTCCACAGTTCTCACCTAGACACTATTCAAAGTGAAAAGCTGAGGTTCCTGAATGAAAGGATTAGCCTTGTTTCTTGTTAAATGCAGGCTGTCATGCTCCTTGGTTATAACTGTGTTGATATGTGGGGGAAAGAATTGGACCTGGCACTCAAAACACATGGCATAGTGGCCCATTTACAGCCATCTTTTACACAGGCACCCTGGACAGTGGAAACACATGCAGATGGAAGCTAGGTTTTCCTATGCCCATACCCTGGACTCAGGAACTCCCTCCCTCTCTGGGAAGATAGGTGTTACCTGCTGCCAGCTAATGCTGTTAATTCTGTTATATTTGAACGTGAAAAAAGTAAAATAAAATTCTAATAAAAAGATAATAAGTTCATACCTAAAAATGAATCATATTGTGTTTACAACTGTAAGTGTTGGCATTTCCCAATTGTCAAATACTTGACTTACAAACTAAATGATGTTCTACTAACACAGTTTTTCTTTTTCCTTTATTTTGGGGTTGGTAAGTGGAGGATGTAATTTAATATTTAGGGTCTTGTTTTTACCCCTTGGCTTTTGCTTGTATGTTTTCATATGCATCTCAAACACTAGCAAATGTGGATGCAGAGGGGCTGCAGTAGTGTGGCTGCATCCCAGCCTTTCTGACCATGCAGCTGGAACTGCGATGAGGGACTTTTTAAGTCCCCAAAGAAGGAAAAAACTCCCTCCTCCCTTCCTTTCCATGTTCAGACGCATCCCCTACCCTCCCATCCCCTTCCTTTCCTGCTACTGTCTCCTCTGTCGAGGGGTGAGGTGGCTCCTGTCCTGCTCAAGCTGAGCTGCACGGGGGCTGAGCTTAGCTTGGGAAAGCAACAGCAGTGGCAGGTGGACAAGTTTGCCCCTCCCTGTGTGGGTAGGCAAGTTCCCCGTCCCTGCCTGGTCCTGCCCGGTGTTCTCCACCAGCCTGGAAGCAGGTGTGCGGAGAGAGAGCCCATCTGTCCACTGCCACTGCCACAGTCCTGGACTTAGCCCAGACCTTGCCCAGCCTGGAGGCAATGGCTCTGGAGCTCCCCTTGCTCCTGGGCAGTTGGGACAGCAGTAGCTGCAGGCTAAGGGGTGGAGAGGAGGGGATGTATCTCTTAGCAGGGAGGGGAAGGCAAAGTCAAATTCTTTCCTGCTTTGGGGACTTTAAAAAGTCCGTGACTGCTGCTACTGCAGTGAAGTCTCCCTGCCCTGGTTGATGGTGGTGGTGGTGAGGGAGAAGGAGTCTGGGAGCAGGAGCTGCAACCAACCCTACAATGCCAGTTGTTGGTCCAGCACCCCACTTTGTAAAATCCTGGCTCCACTTCGAGCTCTAGGAGATTCTAACACCTGCACACATGTAATAAAAATCACAAATGTAAAACAAATTTTAGCACCTTTGTCAGTCTGGGATAGGTGTGAATCTCATTCTTGGTAGATGAACTGCCTATATTTGTAATTATTTTTTGTGGGTCAAATCCACAATAGTCCTACTGTCTTGTAACCTTAATCCACAGATAATCTTATATTGTTAGTGCTAGATTTACACAAAAGGAGGGTAGCAGATAGTTACTAAGAGGTTACTGAACATTAAAGACTCAATATTTGTTTTAAGCCAGCCCTAAACAGTTGCATCAACCTCATAAGGCATTGTGCCTCAGAAATATCTTGGAGTGATATTTTCTCCTCTTGTTGCTTCTTTGCCCCAGGGATTTGTAATGTACTTGTAGCTGATCCCAGAAACAAATTGTTACACTCTCGTCCTCCTGTACTGACTCATTTTTCTAGTGAGCAACAGAGAAAAGGTTTCACCCATTCCCCTCTCCCAGTATGTGCATTGGTTTCCTGTTTATATTGCAGTTTTATTCAACATTATTCAGTATAAAAATGGAGGAACTTTCCTTATGTCCTCCTATATTAATGAACCTATTTTGGTTTACATACAGCTACTCATCTTAACCATTTGAAAACTTTATTTGCTGAGCATTACAATTAAGTTTAAGAACAGCATCTCATTAAGAATAGGATGGTATGAACTTCTCAGAGCTGCCTCAGGTTGTCTGCAGATATGGAAATATAGCTGTATCATTTTTGCCTGAACTATATATATGTAACATTTCTTCATAAGTATAAAAATTAAAAACTTTTTTCGGATGATGATGATGATACTAGCCTGTATACATTGCTTTTTATTGGTACAACTCAAGATGAAGATTGGTGATGTGGTTGAATTTATCAAGGGGTTGAATGAATACCACCATTTTCCATCCTGCAATGCTGTTCTTTCACAACACTCTGCCACTCAATTACTATTAAAAATCAATGTGAGAGCAGGAAAATTAATATTTTAAGGCCATTCCCCCCATTGTCCTTTTTTATTTACACAGTGCAAGAAAAATAGAGATAATCTGGTTAGCAATTCAGATAATTCCACGGAAATTAAAAAAATGAGTAAATTGGTTCATAAACTGTATAGCACTTACGACTGAGTTCTACGTTAGAAGTCCATAAGTCTTAATACAGAGTAAAGTACAGCAATTATGCCAACAACAGGTTTAGCATGCTGTTGCCTCTCAGGTTTATTAACCTTCTTATTTTTGTATGTTTAATTACTTAAAGACATTTTCACCTCTATGTAAAGGCTAGGATTTATATTTTTTCTGATGTTTTATAGAATTATAGAACACGATGTGCTGAAACACTGCAATAGGTGGAATTCATGCTTTGACACCTGACTCACCTCATGTTCTGCCAAACAATAAAACATAATAATCACAATGCTTAGAAAAAATATCTGCGTATCTGGGTAGTACACATTTTCTACTGTTAATTGTCCTAAGTATTTTATGATGACATTGAGTGTAACTGGCAACAGTTATTCCCATTTTCCTTAATGTATCAGGCTATGAAACAATATTTTAACAATCTCAGAAATATGTTCTCATCCAGAAATGTAATTACTTTTATCCATAAGATCCTCCATGGATAGGAAGAGGTTTTACATCACCAATTACTGTAATTTGATCTTTGAATCCTCACACTACACAAGAATCTGACAAGAGATCAGAGTGGCCTCATTCTCATGCTTTTTAGTCTCTCGAAGTACCTGGCTATGAACATATTTTTGAGTGCATTGCAATTTATTTCCTTGACTGGCACTATGGTACAAAAAACAAAAGTGGATACATTTCGCAACTCCAGTTAGCATGATGTCAACATGAGGACTTTACCTTCTCTTCTCTTCTCTTCTCTTCTCTTCTCTTCAACCAGGTTTGTCTGCCAGTATGCATTGCAATATCATTGAATAATAGAAAATTAGGGTTGAAAGAGACCTCAACATGTTTTTTCCATGATGTCACTCCTTATCCGTGATTTCCTTCATGCAAGGCTGTGGTTAAACTTGGCTCACAGGAAGGTAGAAGTGGTAAAAGTAAAAAAGGTAAAAATGGAGCCCACACATTAGATACAACCCTGTGTTATATCAAGTCACTCTACTGTGGAATAAAGTCAACTTGGGAAAAAAAACTGGGATGTTTAAATACTGAGAACAATTTCATCAGTATATCTGTTCAATTTTAAGTGCTCTAGTCAATTTCAACTGACAGTCTTAAAGGTCATGCTCATCCTGGGACAGGACTTTTTCTCCAAAAATATTTTATAGACACCTTCTCTTCATATTCAGATGAGACTATCTATATTTTTAACAGTACGTTTACCTTTTTGCCTTTCTATAAAACCATGCTTAGTCCACTACATTTTGGTGTAAATAAAAGACATTGTCTCTGTTCTTCTTTTTAAATGTTTTTGTATGGATTTAAAATGATGGTGATTATGTGTCCTGTATTTAAATAGAGAAATTAGGCCTGAAAATTGCAGTGTGTGATTCATAAGACAGGATAGAGGAATAGTAAAGTGGCATGTGCTAATTTCATGCCTATCATGGGATTTTGTATAAAATTTGTTCCCAGCTCTCAAGTTGCAAGTCATTTGCCTTGGAAAAAAATGGACTGATGCCATAGTAACCAGTGGTAAGTCACAATATATGCATTACAATATTTTGTGGCAGGAGTGAAATTAATTAGGTTTTGTCACCCCTAGCGTTTCAGGAGAGCATTTGGGCTTCAGAGGTGATAGGGAGGAAGCCTTTCTTTTACAGCAAAACATTATTAATTTGATCATACAAAGATGGCACTTTCTCATCCAGAGTATTTAATTCAGATCTTTAGGATAGGGAGAGTTTATTCTTAATTAAATATGGGACAGTTTAAATCCCTTTTCAAAAAAGAGCCATGCTACAGTGATTTTTAGATGAAAAAGGGAGGTTGTTTCTTCTATAATATAGTCTACATGACTATTACCAATTATTGTGCTTTTTATCTATTATCTTTTAAAAAGTTTTCACTAATTAAAAGAAAAGGGTCAGGTTTTCACTATGTGGTCTCTATTTATGCAAATTCGAATGTATATTTGTAATCACCAGGGATCCAGGTCCTCCATTTTCCATAGAAAAAAATGTGGATTTTCCACTTTTAACAAAGAAACAAGCAGATTTTACAGTTCTGCAAGGGGCTGGGGGAAGCAGGAAGACAGCCATCAGGCAGGGAGCACCTTATGCACGTGTGTGCTCTCATATATGCATGGCCGCCAGGAAGCCTGAAGAGCAACTCCCTAAGTCTGGTGGTGGGGGGGAGGGGAGTTTTAGCCATTGTGGTGGGTGCATCAGTTGAGAATGAAGAATGTTGCATTGTGGAGAGTGTTCTTTTGAAGGAGGAGAGAGAAAACTTC
>NW_017729029.1:69677634-69701022 GCF_001723915.1 Gavialis gangeticus | reverse complement strand
TGGCCCCTATAAGAAGGGAGTTGGGCAGGACCAGGGCTGGGGCTGCCGGCCAGCTCGGGTGGTGTGTGGAACTTGGGGCCCAGGCCCATCTGGAGCCGCAGGGCTCCAGCAGGGAGTGGGACGGAACCATGGGCAGCTCATTAGGGGGTGGGGGGAGGCTGGCTCTCCACCATTGTGTGCACTCTTGGGGGGCAAGGAGAGCACATGCACCCCAGATATGTGTGCGGGGTGGGGGTGGGGTGGGCTGTCCACTGCGGGCTTGGGCTTCCTGCTCTGCCTTGGCGTCTCTACAGCCCAGTGGGTGGAACCTGGCAGGGCAGTGCAGGGCTGATCAGGGAAGCTCCTTGCTGCTGCAAGCCCCATACCAGCCTGGCAAAGCGCCACTTGCTCACTCAGCAGCAGTGGGGACAGTGGCATTGAGCTGTGACCCTTGCTGCTGCCAGTCAGGGAGGGGCAGTTCGGCATGGTAGTGTGCAGCTCCCAGCCTCCCCACCTGGCTCCGCTCTACCCTGCCATGCAGGGTCCCACCTGCAGAAGTCCTGGGGGAAGGCAGCAGAGCGTGAACCCCTAAGCCCTTGGCAGGCAGCCCGTGCCCCCGCCCTCCCCAACAGACTCTGCTTCAGCCTTGCCACCCATGGGGGGTGGGGAGGCAGGCTTCATGCTCTGCTCCACTACAGCAGCCACCACCTCCCACCAGTGATAGCTGAGCCTTGGGTGCTGCTGTGGGGGGAAGAGGACTGCAGACCCCTGTCCCTGGCTCCATAGCACTGGCACCTGGGGGCTCCCTCCAGCAGAGCGGGGGCTGTGGCTTGGGAGTGAGGGGCCTGTGCCTTCATCCTAGTGAGATAAGGGGGCAGAGGGAGCTCTGATTTTCCATGATAAAAACCCAAAATCAAATACCAAAATGTGTAGTTACTTAGAAATTATTTTATTATAGTGATTGAGACACTGGTAGGCTTCCAAATTGCTTTAAAATTGTAAATATATCAATAAAATATTGTGTTTAATCAATACCTATATATACAGTAGCATTTCATTTTAATCACAACTTTTGGGAGTTTTAATCAGAGAATCTGTGATTTTTAAACAGAGAAAACCAGGATCCTTGGCAATCACTTAGGTAATCAATTTTATTCACTATCAGTTGTCTGTGCAAATGTTAGCTTTTATTTATACAAAGCAATACAGGCTTTACTTATGTGTATTCTGTCATTTGTGCTTACAAGAAAAGGTGTACTGAAAAAAGCGTTCATAAGCAATTGCAGAAAGAGCGTTATTCACAAAATTTGTCAAGTCTCTTTGAAAAGTCAAGGCCTTAATAAGGTTGATGCAGCACTTGCTATATATACATGCATACCATATACCTGTAGTTTTTTGTCCTTACACACAGTTTGCAGTTCAGCTGTGGACACTCAAGTGTCAAGGGTATGACCCTGATGTGGGGGGGCGGTCAGGATTGAGGAGCCAAAGCTGAAGCCATGAGTCACAATACCAGGTGTCAGTCCAAGGTGTCACACTGGGGATGAAGATGGGTCCATGTTCAAGGCCAGGCCAGGAGTCAAAAGCCATAGAGTTCAGAATACACAATAGGGGCAGCTGGAATGAGGTACCAAGACAGGAGGGTCCAAGGCAAAGGGAAGACAAGAGCATGGTGGAAAGGTCCCATGTAGCAGGGCTACAAACACTGTTGCCAGGACAGGGCCACAAGGCAAGTGGGAGCATTTCTCATCAAGAGCTTGTGGTTTGCATTGGTTCTGATGGGTCACATGGTCCTTCATTGGGAACCTGATAGGAGGAGACAAGCTGCGCTCGGTCCAACACTCATCCAGCTGTTTGGTGGTGCTCAACCCAAGCCTCTGCCCATGAGTCCAGAAGATCCAGGTTTGAGCCCCAGGGGTCCTAACATCAAGCACCTCTGGGTCTATTGAGTGTAGCAGCATTAAAAATGGACCCACCTGAAGGAATAGGAAAGACTGCCCTGCAGAGGGACAGAGTGCGAAGAGACAGAGTTTGTCCCAGTAGGGACACTGTTTGACCTGAGGGAGAAGGAAAATGTTTTGGAGGTAGCCCTCTTGGAAGTGGGAGGAGCGATGTAACCCCAACAGGGTTTGAGTGACAGACATTAGCAAAAGCCTGGGAAGAGCCCTTGCCTGGGATTGGCTGAGAGGCTTGGTTAAAAGAGGGGAGCAGTTTTCCCGGGGGGGGGTGGGAGAGAACAAAGGAGAGAGGGGGTGAGACAGGCTGGAGACCAGGGAAAGGATCTCCCCATGGCTGTCCCTCCAGGAGCCCCTGGCAGCGCCCTGCAGAAGTAGCAGCAAGAGGCTGCATCGAGAGTGCTGCACTATGTCCGTTCTTCCTTTCCCCTCTGAGCCCTGCCGGGGCAGGACAAGAGAGGAGCTGCCTGTGAGGAGACTTTGAGCCTGGGAAGACCCTCCTGCAAGCCCCAGTGCAGCTGGGTAAGCACAGCAGGGGAGGGGATGCAGGGCCAGGGGGAGACTGCTTGAGACTGCCCTGTTTTTTCCCCTGTGAGTGACAAGGCCCTGGGTAGGGGCAGGCTCAGGGTGCCGGAAGGAGCCCTGGGCTAGAGGCTCCAGCCACCAGAAGTCCCTGGGCAGGCAGGGCCTAGGGTGGGGCTGCATTTGCTCCATGCTGAGAGGCTGTGCTGGGCAGGGGAAACTTGCAACCTGCAGCCCAGACACTGCTCCCTGCTGAGCCTGGGAAGGAGTCTGGGCAGGAATCAGCTCTCTTGCAGGGACTGCAGGGGGGGAGCCACTGCCTGCTGCACTGTGACCCCTGGAGCTCATAGGAGGGACGCCAGCACCAGGAAGCACCCACAGATCCTGGGCAGGGGCAATGCACACAGGGTCCTCAGTACACAGTGTACGAGTTATAGACTGTGTAAATAAATTCTTGATGGTTTATTAGTTGGAGTATCAATGTATTTATTTATTGGCTCCTTATTTATCATGGGTAATTTGTATACCTCACCTAGTGTAATGTGTGTCCAAGAAGCACTAACCCTTAAGTCACCATCCAGGTTATGTGGTGCAACATTTGTTCTATTGCATTGGTTATATGTTACCTTGTAAATAATTAAAACCTGTAAATAGTTTTATAATGGTCTACAAGGTTGTTTGATTGTCAGGGGAGGCTTTCTGCTTGGGGACCCTGAAACAGCTACCCAGGGAGGTAGGCTGGGCCACTGGCTACTGTGTACCCCAGGATCCCACTATTCAGGTGAGGGCACGGGTAGTGTTGCACCCAGGGTTACATGAGTATGCCCAATACAGCCATGATCTGGCTCAGCAAGTACACAGTGACTTGTCCTGGGTATACCCATGAGGCTGGGTAAATACTGAAATAGTAACCAAATAAAATAACTATATGACTAGCTGGTGTTAGACATGGGGGGAAAGGATCCTCTAATAATGTTTTAACCAAATAAATTAGTTACTAGGGCACTCACTCAGGAATCAGGAAACCTATATTCTAGGCCTCCCTTAGTCAGAGTAGGAACATGCATTTCAGTCTTCTCAGTGAAGTGCTCCAACAGCAGGCCACAGGATAGGCATTATCATGACCCGTCTGTATGCTCTATGCTTAAAGTAGACTCCTCTTGGGCAGCTGTGAGAAGGAGCTATTTGGGGCAAGGAGAAAGAATAAGTCAGAGGATTTGTGGCTCAGTGAGATGGATGTTGCCCTGGAAGGGTAGGGCCCTGGATTCTATCCTAGATTCTTGTTCCTAATGGAGCAGAAACTTCCCCAACTCTCTCTGTCCACTGTATCCAATGAATATTAAATGTAAGGTGCAGTGGCCTAACTTCAAGAGGATGGCTGGAAAGGTGTCTGGATCTAGAGCTGTGATTCTCAACCTTGTTAGACTCACCAAATTTTGCTATTTTTTAATATGAAAAAGTAATAGAAAAATTTTTCTGTCACAAAGAACTCAGAAAGGCAACAGCAGCTTAGAATGTTTTTAACTATGGATTCCTATTTGAAATCTCTGGGTGCAGCCAGATGTGCAGGCACATACAGTTTGTGGTGCCACAAATCTCTTTGTAGCACCACAAACCTCACATACTGCACATTAAACTAGCTGGCTGGGGTGTAGGGTGCCTCACCACATGGACTGCCTGCCAGCTAGCCCCATGCTGAAGCACCCTGTGCTCTATCCAGCCCTTGCTGCAGCACATGGAGTCTGGCTGGGAGCTGGGAGGGCCTGGGCACGGTCCATAATAAAGGGTACGTGCAGGGGCATGCACTGCCACACAAAGTAGCGGCACAAATCTGTACTATTTGTGCCAGTGCAAGTGCCTGCCCCTGCTTGCCTAGAGGCAGCTTCTGGGTTTATCTTGTGAATCATGTTTGCACACTTAACAGTGCTAATATTGAGTTACACCCTTGCAAGGATCTCAAGGCGCTGCACCCTGGTTGAGAATCACTGATCTAGAGTGTTTCTTCCATCCCTCCTGGAGTAAATGTAGTCTCCATGGTAGTCTCTCTCTTAACTGAGGGATTCTTTTAAATAAATGAAACTCATCAATAAACAACGGGCAGAGCTTGATAATGGTTTTGAAGTTCAATTTGGTTAAAGTTTAGATGTCTTTTTCAATAATCAGAATTCACCGGGCTAAAGTAATATGTCTGAAAATCTTTTGAGGCAAAATTTTTTTAATGGGATTTTTGGCACTTCTGTTTTTTCCTGGAAACACCATGAGAACAGCCTTTGTTGTTGTGTCTTGGCACTTCAATTTTGGTCTTGGCAGGAACCGGGGAGTACAGATGTCCATGAATATTAACATTAATTATAATAACAATAATATCACCATCAATATTAACCATTTTTTTCAAACTAAAATATCTAATTTAGGTTTTGGGTTTGTTTTCCAGTGGAGATTGAGGTTTGTATTTATGCTTTCTAAACAACTTTCTGAGCATCCCTACCAATATATTTCTACAGGATGTGACAAAGAAAGTAGATGTGACGGGGTCTATTTTCCCTGTCTGGATGTCAACTCACAATATATTTACACTACTCAAGTCTACCTTTATACTGGGGTAAAAGTGAAGCAGACAGTATGTATACACTTACTATGCTATAGTAAGTTACTCTACTGTACAGTTAACCTGAAAAAAAAAGGGATAATTATATACTGGGTAAATTTAATTGATGTACCTGTCCAGAATCCACCACTCTAGTCAAGTTCAACTAATCATCCTGGGAAACCTTTTGCTGAAGCTATTATCTGCTCCCCTGCAACCTAGTGATGAGGTACTGTATAGCAGTCCACAATCTGCTACTGCAGGATAAACTAATTTTTGTTCTTCTTTGGATCCTAGTGTAATTTAAATCACTGTACAAAAACAAAAACTAGTGTAAACATGTCATATGTCCTCACCCTCTGTCTTTGGTTATGTACAAAATCTCCCTTATTACTAGTGAAGTTTGGAACTCATCAAAGGAAGGATTTTCTAATAATGACTGTACAAAATGATGCCAGAATTAGATAGTAATGAACAGTGAAAACTTATCATCTTACTCATGAAAGAATTAATTCATCTATCCAATTAGGAATTTCAAGGGTAGCTTTAGCTTGCATGTTAGTTAATGAACATTTATTTAAACATAAATTAGAAGTGGTTAGAGGAAAAGAAGAATATTTCTGTTTTTTATACACTCTCCCCATCCATCCCCTAATATCCACAGGGAGTACTGGGGTATTTAAAAAAAATATTTTAGTGAACTGATTAGAGTTGTCTGTGACACCAAAATTCCCAATATCAGGTATGACATCCTAACCCAAGCTACTTCTCAAAAAGAAAAAATACATGAAACAGATTTGAAAAATCTTTGAAAAATTAGCAGAATGTCAGACCAGAAAATATATATAAGTGGAATACCTAGAAGTACCAATACTTTTTGAAGGAGAATATATCAGTGAAATTAAAGTCAGCCCAAAATCTATGTAACTCATAGATGCAAAATACCACGTAGAGTAAATGCTTAGTTGAACCGGACTTTTTAGATGAATAATAAGAACATGCACAATTACATATTTTGTTCATAAGCTGGCTACAAAGTGAGCAGGTCAGAAAGAAACTCCTCGTATGGGCAGCTTATTGCATAATTGTCCGCTATCCCTTCAAATGAAGCATTTAGTATTGGCCAGTGTCAAAGACCAAACAAAAAAATACAATCTGAATCAATAAAATCAAAATTCACTTTGTTCTGTAATTAAAAAGACAGTACTAACAACCTCTCCAAGTTAGACTTAAATAAATAGGAAGTCAATAGGCTTCAACAGGCAGTGTATAAACAGAGAGACAAAAAAACAACCAATTAGACCTATTTTTCAATGAGCACACAAGCAGACATGTTAAAAAGGAACAAGTATAAAATGTTGTGTATTTGACCTCTGAAAAATCAGGTCCAAGGATTTTTTTCCAACTGAGCACCTAAAAATTGATTTTTTTCATCAGTAATCTTTGTGCCTCAGGTACTCATGTGTAAAACAGGAATAATAATAGTCCTGTCTCACCTTAAGGAGATGTTGCAAAGGTAAATTCATTAATGATTGTAAAGAAAAAATGGCTAGGTACAATGGAGGACTTTGGGTGTGACGATGAATAGTCATGCTGAGTCAAAAGGAAGGAAATATACCATGTGTGGGACAATCCGTAGCAACTCTTTTGTGTGTATATTCTATCCCACAATATGTGGAAGCCAATGTAATTTTGCTGCTATTTCATTCAAGATTAAGCTATTTAGTTCCCTCTTACCACAGGATAGAGCAGACACATGAGACTGTTACCACGCACCAGCTGATGTATGGTAACTTCCCACCACCTTCTTTATATAATGATATAGTTTATTTATCTGCCTGCAACCTTTGGCAACCAAAGTGAATTTATTGTTAGTATTACTCCAGAACTGATCCAAAAAAACTCCTGCTCAGCTGCCACCTAATCTTGGGGACACCTAAAATACTCAGTGCCTGCTTTTTTTACTTGAAATTTTCTTAGCTACCTAGACCTGTGTCCTAGGGTATGTCTAGAATTGCTGCAGTCTGAGTAGTTTAGCACCCAGTTCATGCCTAAATCCATAACTAGGACTCAGATCTAGGCATTTCCTGTATAAATCCCCTGAAAGGCCCAACACTGCATGTATTTTCAGAGTAAACTTTATGTGTGACAACAGGATTGGACACCTACAAAATTGTGTTGCAGAAATTTTCTTTTAAAATGATAGCGGTGGTACTACCTTTGTCTTAATAGTTTCATGGTTAAATGATTTACCCACGAAGTGGGAAATCCTGATTTAATTCCTGCCTTGGCCTGAGGGATTCATGCCCAAATCTCCCACCTTCCAGTATTCTCTAATCATTTAGCTCAGCGGTACTCAACCTTTTGGTCAGATGAGTGGCACAGGGCTGGTCTGTGGGATAGACTAAGACCTGTATGCCAAGACTGGGTCCTCAGGCCTGGTGCTGCCCCTTCCTGCTCCTGCACACTAGAACTGAGCTTGGAGCTAGGCACTACTCATAGTGGCAGATTTACCATGAAATAAACCATGCGGTGGCACGGGACCCCCAACAACAGGAAGCTCCAAAATGCAGGACAAATCTGACAAAAGACTGAACTTAACAAGCGTTGCAAGTCACAAAGTGGTCCAGGCTTTCTGCATTCTGTGAACTTCTTCTGTGAACTGTGCTCTAAATGTGTTTTTTTGAAGTAGTCTAGCAAAGAATTTGCTTCACCATTTTTTCGCTGTCTCAAATGTTCTTTTTCTTATCTGGGACCCAAGAGTGGTGGGGGGGGGGTGGAAGGCAAAAATGAAGCTTCGCACAGGGCCCCACTAACTCTAAATCCACCACTGATTACCTCCGCATGCTGGGATTGGGCCCTGGGGTCCAGCACCATTCCTGCCCAGCCATATACACTGGGATTGGGCACCTGAACCAACATGCAGAGCCTGGGGCTCCCCAGGGGTCATAAAGTTTAGTAGCAGTGCCACAACTCTCCCACTAGCAATTTCCAGACCCTTGGGGAGCCCTGCAGGCCTGATAACATGATTCTGAGGGCTGATATGGCCCAAGGACCAGGGGCTGAGCACTCTTGATCTGGCCAGAGGCCAGTATGAGTGGGCTATTTTCTACTCCTATTGAAGTTGTTCTACTCTGTATAAAATACCAGACTCATGGTATTCACGGAGACAATAAGCAAGAGGGAGCTTTAGTCTCTAGCCTAGTAATTAAGACACTCAGAATGGGAAGCCCTGGGTTCTGGTTCCTACTCCTAGCATAGTTTCTACAATAAACAGTAACTGTATCAAATGCATAGACCTGGGGTGCCTTGAGGTCTTTTCACGGGTGCCAAAGGTGCAGTGCAGTCTTAGGATTGTTAGGTGTGCCAACATGATTCACAAGCTAAACCAGATTCACAAGATAAATAGGAATCCATAGTGTTAAAAACATTCTGCCCTGTTGCAGTTTTTCAAGTTCTTTGCAAGAGAATAATTGCTCTATTTTTGTTCTGTAGTTAAAAAATGAGTGAAAACTGAAAGCTGGTATTTTCCAAGGGATTCCTTGAGTCTGTCAAGAAGTGCCTCAAGCCTAATGAAGGGTGCCTTGAGTCTAAAATGGCTGAGAACCACTGGCATAGACCATTGGTTCTCAACGTTTTTTGTACCAAGACAATAGATGGAGGGAGAAAAATTTTTTTGAGGGAGGCTGAGTGTGTGTGAACATGCGTGTGTGCCCTCCGGCCCCATCAGGTAAGCCTGTGGGGAAAGACCATGAGGCGGGGAGGCCCCAGTACTGAGGGAGGGAGTGGGGCACAGGCAGGAGCAGGGGCTGGGTTCTGGGGCCCCGGCCAGGCCGGATGATGGGACAAGCGGAGGACCAGGGGGCATGTGCAGCCCTGATCTCTGCGCAGGGCAGAGGTGGCTGCCACTACACACTGTGATTTGAGCCCCGCTGGCCTAAGAGCCACACAACACCACGTGTGTCATGCCCCCGGGGGGACAGGGGGCACGGTGCAGCTCAGAAGCTCCAGACGTGGTGTCAGCTGCTCCTGGGGCAGCTGCAGCAGGGAGCAAAGTGCAGCACACAGTGGCAGCCACCTCTGCCCTGCGCACAGATTGGGGGGGCACGTGACCCCTGGGCCTCCACTTGTCCTACTACCTGGCATGGGTGGGGCCCCACTCACCCCAGCCCTTGCTTCTTCCTGTGCCCTGCTCCCTCCCTCACTGCTGGGGACTCGTTCTGCCCCGCCTACAGCGGTGAGGGAGGGAGTGGGGCTGGGGCAGGAGAAGGCCCTGCACAGCTGGGGCAGGGCATGGGATGGAGCCACGAGTGGCTCATCTGGAGGGCATTTGGCGCAGGGAGAGGGGCAGATTCCCACCACTGCATGCACCCCAGGAGGGTATGGGAGGCATGTGCCCCCAGATTTGTGCATGGGTTGAGGGCGGGCTGCCGCTGTGGGCTGGGGCCAGGAGGCTGCACCAGGCTGCGCTTAGGGTGGTCAGTGCTGTCACTGAGAGAGGGGGTTGGGTGGAATACATCAAATTTTGGGGTGGCTGCAGCCTCCCCCCAACCCCCTTCCCAGCACCACCGCCACCCAGCCTGGCCTGGCCCCCCACCATGAAGAGCCTGGTGCAGCCCCAGCCCCTGCCTGCAGCAGCTTGCCCTAGCCCTGCACACAGATCTGGGGGCATACACCCCCCATGACCTCCCAAGGTGCACATAGCAGCAGGAGCCCAGCTTGCCCCCCAGATGAGCCACTCACGGCTCCATCCCGTGCCCCACCCTGGCTGTGCATCACCTTCCCCACCCCAGCCCCACTCCCTCCCTCACTGCTGCGTGCATACCCCTCCACACCCCTACTACAGCCGCCTGGAGCCCACAGCCGGGCTGCCTTGAAGCTCTACCCACTGCCCCATGTTTGTGGGGGCTAAGTCCCACTAGCCCCAGCCTTCTGCCACCTATGACCAGGACCCTTTTATAAACTTCAATGGTCAGTCCTGACCTAGTGTCCCTCACTTCTGATACATATCTCCCAACCTCCAGGCCCCAGCCCCGCAGTGTGTGGGGCAGGTGTGTGGGGTGGGGGAAAGGGGCAAACATCCTGTTGCAGGCTGAAATTCTGACAGCCTGCAAAGGAAAAGCTGTAGTTTCCCATGATTTTCTCTTTTTAAATGGGAATCCATTTTTAAAGTTTGGTTGTGACCCTTTCATATATTTTTGTGAACCACTTTTGGGTCACGACCCATGGATTGAGAAATGCTGGCATAGACCATCCTGCAGTCCGGGGAGGCAAGGACAAGGGAGTAGAAAATCAGAAACCTCCATCCTTGGTAAGTTCATTAACAGCTAAGCTGCAGAATTATTCTTACTTCTGAGTTCTTTGTTTGGCCAAATGAATGTGGAATGCTTTTCTAAACAATGGAACAACTCCAAACGCAAAGATGCAGAATGCTCTCACCAGAGCACCCTGTTGCCAGATGATTAGGGCACTCTCTTCTGAGGTCAGAAATGTTGATTTGAATCCCTTCAGGCTGAAGTGGGAATTTAACAGACATTTCCCACTTCCTGTACTACTGTTCTAAACACAAAGCAATCATGAGTAAGTGGGTGATAATGGTATCACCATTATTGCTACCCTTTAAGAGAAAAGAGTGTTCTTTCAAAAACAGCGTATTGGCACCTACAGTCAGTAAAGGATTTTAGCTGCAGATAGTGTGTACTTCTACAGTTCCAAATGGGATTCATGTAGGCCTTGTTGGGCAGGTCTAGAAGGGTTAAATTAGAAAAGGTCTCTTGTAGAGATGGCATGAGACTGATTGACTGATTAAGGGTAAGGGTAAGCAGCTGCTGGAGTTAGGTAGGAAGGCCTGAAATATAGCTGGGAAGAATAAAGAGGGTCTGGAGTAGTGATAAGCTATGTCTGCCTAGTTTATCAGGACAGGACAGGACAGGACAGGACAGGACGATAAAGCTATGAAAAACATTAAATAGATGGTGTTCTTGGATGTAGGGAGTGAAGATAATTTAGGTACTAGTTATGACCTAATAGTGAGGAGCATGCTTAGCGCATGATTGATATTCCAGTTAGTTAGTAAATGTGTGATTAGGTAATTCACCTATACCACTAAGTGACTGGACTAATGGTGTGTTTATGTATATATAAACATGCATAATTTTAGAAGGCTTTGGACTTGTACATCTTTGTGCTAGTTCCCTCTGTTGACCAGCCTGATCATTTGACTAACAGTAGAAAAAGAAACTAATGTGGTTATACTTCTGTGTCTTTCTACTACATGATTTGCTTGGGACTTGACAACAGTGAGCTAGGGCTCAAACTTCAGGGAAGGTTGGTATTTCAGCTCAATCCTGTTCCCAGCATTTTCTTTTGACTAGCTCGAGGTGATTATATGCTGACTTCATGGATCTTCCTGCTCATTATGCTGGTTATTTTGGTTCCCATTCTGAAGTGCCTGTCCCAGTTGTGTGGGTACCTAACACATGGTTCTGGATTCAGTTCTAGGGATCAGGAACAAAAAAGCTAGGGGGTGTGCAACTTGTATTTTAGGTGTTTAGAGTCTAGATCTATGAAGTATTTAGGCATCTAACTCCAATTCAAGTAATTGAGAGGAAAGTACCTAAATACCTTTGTCAACCTAAGACTTTTTGTGGTAGTACTGTAAGAACACTATAGAAAAATCCATGAGAATTTCAGTAGTTCTGTATTTAATGCAGGGTTGTATGGTGCATACGTGGGACCATACAACTGAAGATGGTTCATTTCTATTCATTGAATAAGCACATAGAGTCCCAGGCTCTGACCAATCATAGGGCTTTCTGCAAAAATAGTATGTGATCTGATAATTAGATGAACACACAAGGGGGATGAGCTGTGTTTTCAAGGGAAATCTTAATTATTTATAAGTTTTCCTAACTTTGTATTTTACTTTGCCACCTTAAAAATAATTTTAAAAATGTTTTTTATATGCACTGTATATTAAAACTAAGCCAGTTGGTGATTGGTGAAAGAGAAAGGGTTAAAGGCTGCAGCTCAGTGGACTAAATCTAAAGAGGTTACAGAAGGGAGAGTTTAATTGGCAAACAGATGCACATAATTAGATTATGGAGTGGAGAATGAAAACTCAGTGGTTGAACAACAGGTGATTATAGTACTTGTAAATGGAATGTACCTGGTCAGACTAAAAGTAATAATCTACTTTTACTACAGCCAGTATAGTAGGTGGTGGAAGAAGAGAGTTGTGACATGTTTGAAGAAAGTGACTGGAAAATCCCTATGAATTGTAAGGAAAACTCTCACTTTTGTAGTTTCTGAATGGTAAATGGCTTTCCTTATGATGCTGAATAGGAAAATAGCATTGCAAACTGCAAGACCCTGCCTTTCTAAATAACAGGAGGCAATGGTAAGTTATTGCTGGCTGAAAGGAAACTATAATGTAATTGCAAGGGAGACTAAGGATTTCTGTGAGGAGGCTTCACATATGACCACTGTATAGAAAACAGTAAAGGTATTTGAACTACCACTTTTGATTCGTGCTAGGATAAGAGCTTTTAAATGTTGAACTAGTAGCTAACAGAGGAGTGTGTTTTCTAGATCTCATGGCCTGCACTCAAGCAGTGGTGAAGGGCTTTGCTCTTCTTTCCTCTTGCTGGGAAGAGGGATGTTGTTAGTTAATTGAACCAGCTCTTATACTGTGCTTTTCATTTATATCGGTAACAATGACGAGCAGAAATAACTGGCAGGAAAATAGAGAAATTTTCTGTTCTAGAAAACAAAAGCCTTTCTGGACTGCATATAGACATTTTTTGCCTAATACTGTGTGTCCTCAGGGCTTGAATTGCATGGTTGTACTACAGAATGACTGGCTTTTATTTTGAAAGTGGCCATGTTTATTTCTAGATTTTTTCAGTGCTCATGATTTTTTTTTTTTTTTTAATTTTACCACCATGAAAATTTAAAAAAGAAAAAAGCCTTTAAAATGTGGCTACAGTGTAAACTAATGTTTGCCTGTATCTCTAGGGACTTTGTAACAATAGCACTAAGGAATGTGAACTGGGCAGTTCACACATCTGGAATGTCAAAGATGACAAATTTTGAAATGATAATCATTTAACTATCTTACTTTTCCCCAAAGTATGCAAAAAAGGAGAGTGGTTTGCAAGCTGCAGAATCTGAGAATGGTACCTAAATGAGACTTGTGAGTGACTTGCATTTGGGAAAGATGCCTATATCTCATCCCCCATCCCCCACAAGAGAGAGCCAGATGGGGAAGCCAAGCTTGGAAGAGTCTGTTATGTACAAGGATCCTGGTTTTCTCTAATAAAGAATTGCAAATGCTCCTATTTTAACCCCCCCCAAAATCTGTAATTAAAATGAAAGTCCCCCTCCCCCACAATCCCCTTGGCCCTCACTCCTAACCTATTGCCCACCCTCCAGTCCTGCTGGTGTCCCTTGGCACCAACCCACAGCCCTTGCTTCACCAGCCCTGCTGAAGGGGCCCTCCAGTTGCCAGGGCTATGGGGCCAGGGACCCAGGTCTACAGCCCCTTGGCCCCAGCAGGAAGCATTGGCCACTGCAAC
The DNA here is from genome assembly GCF_001723915.1 of Gavialis gangeticus. Classification (NCBI taxonomy): domain Eukaryota; kingdom Metazoa; phylum Chordata; order Crocodylia; family Gavialidae; genus Gavialis; species Gavialis gangeticus. The sequence goes on along the minus strand of NW_017729029.1, from coordinate 69,687,403 downwards.
AGAGTGGAGCCTGGCTCTTCCCCCTGCTGCCTGCCTGCTGTGGGCTTGGGCAGGGGGACTGGCTCCCTGCCACTGAGCACGCTCCCCCAGATCTGTGCAGGGGGCAGAGGTGGGTATGAGCTGCCCACTGCAGACTTGGTTTCCTGCCCTCCTAGACGCCTCCCCGGGGGCCTTGGCAGCCTGGCGGGTGTGACCCAGTGCTGCAGGGCAGATCAGGGGCATGCAGGAAAGCTGCTTGCTACTGTGAGCTCTGTGCTGCCTTGGTGATGTGTCTCCTGCATGTGGGGCTGCAGCAAGGGGCACAACTCTGCACTGCTGCCCCCACTGCTGCCATGCACACAGGAGATGCATTACCAGGGCAGCGCAGAGCTCATAGCAGCAAGCAGTTTTCCTGTGTAGCCCCACTCTGCCCTGAAGCGCTGGGTCACACTTGCCAGTTCTGCAGAGGCCCCATAGGAGGGCAGCAGGGTGGGGAGTGTTGGGGAAATTTGATCAGCTACTGTGTAGCACCCATACACGGAAGGGTGTGCTCATACACCAAGGAGCACTGATCTCGTCCCTTTTGCTGGGCTCTTTCCTAGCCGCGGTCAATTAGGCAGAGAATGAGGGAGTGTCGGCAAGATGATTTATTTCTCTGCAGAGGGGGCCACCCAGTGTCACAAAGACAGAGAGTTCCCCCTGAACTGAGTTTACAGCTTGGTATTTATACATTAAGCATTGCATTGCTACATTGTTGCGCGCGCATTCAGGTTTTTTTCCTTGCCGTTACAAAATTACAAAACATGGTACAGAGCAAGCTTGGGCTAGTTGAGACTGGTTTCGCGGTTACACATTACTCTCAGTGAGAAGTACACGTCGCTTACTGTCAGCCAGAGGCGATCTTTTAATTTTAGGGGAAAGAAAAAGATCATCTGCTTTTTCAAGGGTCATCTGCTTTTTATGATTGTATTGCCGTTTTCTCTTACAGGAGCCTTAGCCTGCAGCAGGTAGCTTGCCCTGCTTACACCCTGTGCACAGATCGGGGGGCTGTGGGACACCTTTGCCCCACTGGGAGTGTGTGCAGTGGTGGGGAGCTGGTCTCTTCTTCCCAGTCCCCAGATGAGCTGCCCGTAGCCCCGTCCCTCTCCCCGCTGGGGCCCTGTGGCCATGCATTGAGGCCCTAAGCTCTACATGCTGCCTGACTGGGCAGCAGCCCCAGCCCTACCTAGCTCTTTTCTTCTCTATGGGGACCTCAATCCTCCCCACCACTTATCTGCAAGAGCTGCTGCCCGGTGGCCATGTGCATATACATGCATATGGTGCCCCTGCCTGATTGCCTTCCTCCTGTTCCCTCCCATCCCCTCTGCCGGCCTACAGAGGGCTCATTGCAAAACTGCAAAATCCATGGGTTTCTCTGCTAAAATGAGAAATCTGCATTTTACTCCATTTTTCCATGGGAAACAGAAAACCCAGATCCCTGGTTATATATATTATGTGTTTGTTAGCAAGGCATGAAATAAAGGGAGCCCAATCAACCGATTCTTATACCTTTCCCCAAATCTTTGGAGACGGGTGGAGGACTGTCTGTTTCTGATTGCAGATGAGGGGAAGAGTTATCCCTAGCTGTAATATTGTCTGTGCCTAGTTTTACTAGAGGTTGTCTGTAGATTCCAGTATCTGTGACCATACTGAAACGAAGGAAAGACCGTGAGGAATTAACACATCTATGAGAGTATGCCACCTCTTGGAAAGAAGGGGTGAGGGAAAAGAACCCCTCCCAATGAATTCAACCTCCCCACCCCTCCCAAAATAACCCCCCCCCCAAAAAAAACACACCCCAAAACAACAAACTGTCCAAAGCCCAGGGTGATTCTGGAAGTTTTTAGATGTTGAAAACTTGCACTATGTTCCTTGAGTAGTATCTTGTAAGAGTATATTGAGTGGGAAATCTGTTGAGGAGCTAGAAATTTAATCTTTATGTGTCTTCAACACAGATGTTGAGCTCTGCTTCCTATGACACTTTGCCACTTGGAAATGTCAAAGATTCAGAAGTTTATATATAGATGGAAAGTTATAAGTGCAAACAACCCTGTTTTTAGTGGCTGTTGCTTTTATTATGAAGTGACCTATATCAATAGATACCTAATAAACAATCAAATTTGGTGATGGCACTGCTGAGTGTCACAGTGTATATTCACTCGCAGCAGTAAAAAATTGGGGGGTTCTTTCTGCCAAAGCTGGGACTTCTCAATTAGTACCTGTATTTTACATTGCGTAAAATTGGGGGCCTGAGCAAAGCTGTCTAATTTTGCAACAACTAAACTGGGTGAATTAACGACTAGGTGCAAATCATTGGGCACAACCAGTCATGCAGTAGAAGTCTGCATCCTTCTTGAGAACCTGAAATATAGACTATAATAATTTTGTGGAATACTTTTAATAACAGCTGTTCCATTGAACTCAGTGTAGATACTGTGCAATGGCATAAGGACTCTAGTTAAATGCAGACCATTGTCTTCTGACAACTAGCCTTTAGGTTGCATCCCAATGTTCCATAAATCATGTTTCTGAAATATTTTTGTCACTTGTTGCTTTTAACAGAATATTTTAAAGAAAACTATATATATATTGCGTTATTTTGGGGGCTGGGGAGTTAAACCTAATCTAGTCCCCTTTTGTTTCACCCATGCTGTTTGTGAAGAGATTGGGTCATTTCCTCCCTAGAACCACAGGCAAAGTTATTGAGACGGCTTTTGGTTTGCCTTTAGTTCATTTCCTTGGTTTTAAAAGGCATAACGTAAAAGCACTAGTAAATATAAGCTTTACTTTATTTCCCTTGAGGAAACCTTTCCAGAAGCTAGCAGATTGCATTGTGAGTGACATGAGTGGTATTACTGATTGTATACAAATTTTCATACATCATATATCTCACAATTCCTTATAATTTAGGTGAGAAATGAATCTGCTTTTTGAGATGGTTTTCACTTGGAGAGCCTTTATCAGATCCTGCTGTGTCACCATCCTACAGATGTCCATAGCTAGCCTTTGAGTATTGTGAAGGAGCCTTTCTTCCTTTCAGTTGCTCCTGGCTTGGTAAACAAATTATTTCATCTTCATAAAATCACTTTGCTTTTTTCATAAAAAGCAACAGTATCATAAATGTGATTAAACAGGCTTTCAAAGACCTACAATTTTGTTATAAACTAATAGAATACTGACCAATAAGAGTTGCAGGAATTTCTTCTGCAGTGTTTACGTACTGGTCTCAAATTGCACTTCATTGTAATTGGCATTGACAGCCAGCAATAGTCAATGCCGCCCCTTCTCTGCTACCAAAATATTAGCCTTATAATAGCACATATTCCAAACCAAGATCAAAAGTCAAACATCACTTGATGTAAATCATGACGGTTATGTAGCTCTGATTAAGTATTATTTTGCCTCCATGTGTATATCTTATTGGGAGGATAAGACTCAGAGCCACAGAAAACTTAAGCAGTGGTATAAACCCAACCCTAGGAGTGGAAGTCTGAGGTTCCATATATCTCCCTATATTAAGCATCTATCTGAGACTGGAATTCAGACCATGAAAGTACCCCTGGATTTGGGCACCAAAGCTGTTGCTTTGGGTATAAAAGACTGGTGTGCTCTCTTTTTCTCTGTCTTTTAAAACAGCTGGAAGAGGAAAACGAGGTGACAATTGAGGTACTGGAGGCATTTGTCATCATATAAAACTCAGCTAGGCCACTATGCTTTAAGGTTATAGCATTTCCTTCCCCCCTCCACTCCCACCAAGGGATTAATCCCCACATCATACCAGGTAATTGGCTGGGATGAGAACAGTTTTTATCCCTCCTGTTCAAACTCAGCCACTGTAAGGAAAGGACTGCAACATGGCATCTTAGACACATCCCTCTCCTGAAGCATTTCCCATGAGCTAGTTTAAGCCTGGCTCCCTCCTTCAGCATTCTAGCTGTTGTCAGTTCCATTCCTAAGGGTCTATATTTTCCTGATCATAGGTCCTGAGAGAGAAGAAGGATTGTGACTCTAATTCAGTGGTAAGAACACTCCTTTAAGGGGAACCCTGAGTATTGCCCTTCCAAGGCAGCTTATGCATTTTGTATTAGTCAGTCATTGGGTAATTAACAGAAATAACACCAGAAGCAGGAACCATAATCCATGGCTTTCTATTTCTAGCTGAATACCCTAACCACTAAACTACAGTCAGGCTCTGCACAAAAAAATATAACACACAGTGAAGAATAGGAATTATTGCTTTTCTTTCTGTTTGCTTGGGGTTGCTTGTTCCCTTCTGCAGACTTCTCCAAAACAGTTTTATAACTAACCTCAAATCTCATATCCCACTTCTCTGGTGAGCATGTATATGTGTGCTCAATGAAAGTGGCCATGGCTACTATGCTTTATACTGAACTCGCTGCTGTCATGTGTTCATTCTGTTCAGAACATGCCCACTAGATCATGGGCATGATTAGGCTTCTTGATTAACATAGATAAAAGAGAGCACCTAGTTTTTGAACTCTGACGGCTGTAGGTGCTGCGACATGAGTTGACCTGAGATTACTTTTGTGTGTGTTCAGTAACAGAATTTTAGGCACCCAAGTAATTTTAATGACAAAATGTAGATGCCCGAGTATTTAGGCAGGGATTCTCTGCGTTGCCTTAGTAAGCACACATGTCCAAGTAATTCTGCCTAAGCTAAATAAACGTGTTTATGCTGGAGCTTCTCTGGTTCTTTATAGAATTCTAGCTGTACTGGAGTTCATTCTTGCCTTCCTTAATAATTGGTAATAGTTACATTTGGTATAATTCAATAATGAATTATATCAACCAAAACAGACAATCAATCCCTCCTCCAAGATGACTTAGGGTGATGAACTTTAGAAAGTGACATGGGATTTCTTGATTGATTTTTGTTGTTGTTGGTTTTTTGTTGGTTTTTTTTTTGGTTTTTTTGTTGAGCTACACATACCTTTGAGAAACAGTTGTTGTATTATGAAAATCTGCTTCCTTTATGTTATCCAAGTTGGTCAAGCATGAGCTAGCACTTATTAACTTTTACCTGCAAGAGTCATAAGAGATTAAGTGCAGTTCCTAACTTTGTATGTATGAATTCTCTGGAGAAATGAGTTCAATATTTTAAAATAAGATGGGTGCCTAAATAAGGTCATAAGAGCTTAGCTTTAGTTACCTGCTTTTTGAAAAATCTTATCCTAAGTGCATGAAATCTTCTTATGGTGTGCTGAGGTTAAGGAAGCCTCTCAAGGCATAGATTGGCCCACCTTTTTGTTTAGTATGATGAGGTTTAAGTTGTCAGTGAATAATATTTCCCCTATATTTAGGAATACACCTAAATATATTTAGGTCTCTCTGTTTTTTGGTTAACAATCCACAGTCTACCTTCTCTCCTTGCACCTGCTATGGCTACTTACAGCTTGCAAGGGGAGTGTGAAAGAACCAATCACATTGATGATCATGCTCAAATAAATCAGGACCAAGCAAATGTTATAGAGGCTTCTAAATAGAAAGGTTGGCTGGTTTGTTTTTTGAGGTATTGTTTCTCTTTCACATGATTTTTATTACTGGGGTATTTGCATGAAAGCAAATGCTTTATTTCTAAAGCTTTATCTTTTCCTTCTGCTTATTTCTCACAGAGATTTATAGCTTCTGTAGAATTAAAGAGTAAGCAGCAGGAGAACTCTTCAGAGAAAAATGATCCTGCCTTTATGCAAATAATAAATATGCAAGATGGATACAAAAAGCATTTTCTATTGGGTGGAACATTGGTTTTTAAGGAGCCTGGCTTTTAAATTTCTCATGAAGAATGAGTGGACCTTTTAGATATTAACTTATTCATCTTTGAAACTTGTTCCAAGTATGAAATCAAGCTTGCCTTTCAAAACCACAAGAAAGGCTCATGACATTTTTGCCAAATTGCTTTTGCTGCTTAGTCCAAATACTTGTTTCCATTCTTTTACTGAAAAGTCATTAAAATTACACTTGCAAGTGCTGTGCACCTTGCCTCCCATCTTGCTTTAGGGTTTATTCTAATGGTCTTTCAAGCAGCTTGTGGCAACACTCTCTTTGAAGCGCTCCACAAATGGTGGAAATGCACCAAAAATGACTATGTGGGAAACAGCTGCTATTTAAAAGTGCTTCAAAAATAAGCATTTCCTGATATATGTACTGCTATGTGGAGCACAACAGGGGGAGGTTTAGTTCTTCAGCATCCCACAGTGTTCCATTCTTCCACAAAGGATGGAGGTAGGGAAAGTGGGATAGATTGTCAGTGAGTGTCCTTAATGGGGTAGAGGTGCAGGACACAGAAATTCCCAAGAGATTTGGAAATGCAGAGCACTCACTGACAGAGCAGAGGCAACTGTCACCAAAGCTAGGGACAGAAGTTACACATAAACCAGTTTAAATGATCAGAAACTGGTTTAAACCTGCAACAGAACAGAAGTGCAGTGCACATAAACCAGTTTCAAAGTGGCTGAAACTGGTTTAAGATGAACCTGATTGAATGCAGTATCAGACTTAAACTAGTTTTACCCAAATCAGTTATAAAACTTCTATGCCTGACTCTTTCCTGGTTCAAGTTTAATCAAAGGCCTCCAGCATGTTTTTCAGCCCTGTGCTGTGCTGTCTGCTCCAGAGAGCAGGGCTGGCCTCAACCCTTTGCTCCCTAGCTGGAGCACTGAGGGCTGCTGCTCCCACCCCGGCAAACCCTGGCTGGGGTGTGGGCCCAGGGAGTTAGAGGTTAAAATCACCCCTGACAAAACTTACTGTTGCCTGCAACTGTGGACTACAAATCCCAGAGGCACCTGGATGCAGGAAGTCTGCAGAATCCTGCTACTCTGATTCTGGACTACAAATCCCAGCTACCTCAAGGGCAGCAGAAAGAGTAAGTCCATGCTGTGTTTATAGTTCTTCAGCTTATAGTTTTTCAGAGAAAAAAACTATTCTTGTTCAAGTGTTTATTAATTCAGTGCCACTACCTTTCCCTGCCGTCTACCTCCTACCCAGGCAGAGCACTGGCCATGCCCCCTCTGCTCCAGCAGGGAGAGTAGAAAAGTCTTGGAGGGCTTCTGTCTTTCCTCCTCTTTGGCAATGGTTGGCAGGCATGCTGTAGTGCCTCCTAGTTTCTGGCTTGAGCCACTGCAGGCATGTGGCCGCATTTTCTGAATCAAAAGTGAATGTGTATTTATCAGTACAATCTCTGCAGCTTTGATTCAGTCTTTGCAGACTAGTCTATTCAGCCTTGGGTTTTTTGACTATCTGTACTTAGCTGAGATGCTTTCCTGTGCTTTCTGCCTCTACCCTTACTCTCTTGGAGTACTTCCACCCTCCTGCCAGACCTGGGAGAAAAGTGGGGCCTCCAGTTTCTCAATTCCAGTGGAAGGTGGGGGGCGTACAGGAATCTGGAGGCAGAACGTATAGGACAGTGCTCACTGCCAGTTGGTCCTGCGGCAGAGCAGGGCTTGCAGAATGCTCACTGAGAGTGGTGTTACATACTATGCTTTAAGCTTCTCAAATGTTGATCAGTGTTTGTGTTAGCTCAAGTTTGGAGCAGTTGCACATTTCTGATGAACTGGGGTCATGAGGACTGAAAGATAAGTATTCCCCCCTCCCCTTTCCTCCCAATCTGGACTCTTCTCCTGCTGCTGGGGCTCTCCCCTGCATTCCCCAACCCTCGTGGCTCACCTGTGACCCACATGTCCTCCAGCTTACTTGTGGCTGCTGCCGCTGTCCTGGGCGAACAGGCTGGGAAGGGGAATCTGTCTGCTTGGCTGCTGCTGCTGCTACTTCCACTGCCATTTTCCTGCTTTCTGGCTGCATTGTTTCATGTGAGTGACAGCTGTTTAATAACTATATCCCACCTATTAGTAGCTACTGGCTATGCATGCTCAATTGTTATTGAACTCTAGGGAATGTATCTGTATTTCTGGGAGTAGAACCCAGTTTAAGAAAAAAAATGGTGTCTTTTATTCTCTTTCTGTTGTCTTGCAAATAAAAACAAAGCAGTTAAAAGCCAAATCAAGTCAGCTGCACAAATTATGACAACAATAGCAAGAATTTAACTTGATTTTTGGAACCTTGTCCTGCACTTAACCCACATTTGTAGGTAGGTACAGTGTTGACCCTATATTTGTCTTGTACACCAATTTACCAAATCCATTTAAAAGTGAGCTTTTTCTAATCTCCCTTCCTCGCTCCCTCTACCCATGATATGTATACAGAAAAAGGCTAAAGGGCTAGATCTTCAACTCTTTTTAACTGATGTTGCTTTAACTTAACACTAGCTTTAAGTTAGTGTATTTGGATAAAGTGTTTTGGATATATGAATAAAGTTTCTGGATAAAGGTGTTAGTCATTAGTTCCACATGCTCACATATTGTTTATGCTATATCTCTAAAACAGATTTTTAAACATCTGAGGTCAGAAAACTTTCCAAACTCTTTTGTACCTTCACGTACATTTATTCTGTGGTTGTTAGCAATACAGTTTTGGTGGGATTTTGGGACTCCAGGTAGAGAAGCAAATGACCTTAAGGAGGGAGGCACTGCATTCTGGAAGTCAAGTTTAGTCATCTGCTCCTTTGTAAGAGTTTCAGGTTTGTAGTTTTAAGTAGAAGGTGGGCTGAAGCTTTCTTTTATATATGTGGTTCCTTTGCCCTTAGCAGGGCAAGAATTCACTGGACCAGTGTATGTGAAGGATTCAACCAGGTGCTTATTTGGATTCTCTTGGGTAAGGTTTTTGTTTTTAGAGATTTTTGTTCTGGTAGACTGCAGGATGTTGGACTGTAGCAGCTAACTTAGCTCCTTGATATAGAGCTCTGCCATCACCTGAGTTTCCCCTTAGTGACTTTATTGATTTGGCTCTAGCTCACTCCAGCCAAACTATGGGGTAAGAAGAAAACTTTACCTAATCTATACATACAAAAAACTAGAACTCTTGGTTCCAAAATTATACTTTTTATTAGATCAACTGGGAAATCACAAGAAAAATGTCCTTTTCTGCAAGCTTTTGGGATCAAAGTCCCTTCATCATGCTCTGGGAAAAGTATAGATGGTACAAGATGGTAAAAAGTCTCCATAGATAGGAAATAAACTAACCTATGGTAGATGAGAATTAAAAAAAATTGGTTTGCTATAACACTTGATACATCAATCTTTAGACTTGTCAAAAATGGCAGACTAACAATGCTTGCACTTAGCCTCTGGCCAGTGTAACTTCAGGGAGATTTAAAGTGGGGCTTGAAAAAGGGGAAGGAAACCTTTCTCTGGCTTCCCCCACTTCCCCAAGTAGCATCAATCCAAATTTAAATAGTCCCAAGGAGATGAGTTGGTACAGAAAGTCGGTACTTAGTGTTCAGTTTGTATGGGACGGGTATTAACTTTGGCTGTGTAGGGACATTTCTGGGATCTGATCTACAATCACTTGGCTTATTTTAAGCAGTGTGATTTTTAGATTGGGTGCTGACTGTACAGATGTTTGCCAGTGCTGGGAGCCCAATTTAAGTGAGTTGAGGTGTGGGGAAGGATGGGTGGGATCTTGGGGGCTAGTGGATTTGGGGGGCTAACAGTCCCTGGCAGGGTTGGTAGATTGCGGGGGGTGGGGGGGTGACTTGGCAGGATATGGGGAGCTGGTGGGTCCATGGGGACAGATGGTGGGTGCAGGAGGTTGTGGGTGTGCAGGAGGCGTTGTCAGGGTGGGGAAGGCTGGAAGGGATCAGAGGGCTAAAGATAGCCCTGTTGTGGGGGAGGTGGGC
>NW_017729029.1:69670761-69677401 GCF_001723915.1 Gavialis gangeticus | reverse complement strand
GTTGTGGGGGAGGTGGGCTGGGGCTGGGCCTGTGAATGGTGTGAGCCACTAGGCTTTCCCAGCCCTGGGGCTGTGCTGCAAACCTATACACACATTTCCCAGGACCCACTCTACAATCATATAGCTCCTTTGAAGCAGGGTTAGCAGGTCTGCAGGGGTACTGTCCTTCTGAAACAGTGCTGGTACACTAGTTTGGGTTAGATCAGGCATGGGTTAGTCTGACCTACATAGTTTATCTCCTAGGTGGGCTAAAGTTTGATCAGGCCAGCCATTCTTTTTGCCTGATCTGATGCTCCTGAGCAACCCTAGTCAGGTCAATCTAAGTGTAAAGTACGCATTTGGGTGAATGAAGTTAGTTTGGGCATTTTTTGCCCAATCTAACTTTCAGAACTTGTGTACAGTTTGTCACTTAGGTCAACCTTAACCCTAGTTAAGTCAATCTAAGAGTAATGTCTGTGCGTACCCTTAATTCTCTCTTTGTTTAGTGATACTGGAATATAGTGAGAGGAGGAAAAGCCTTGTAGAGAAGCTACTTTGTTTTGCATGTCAACCAAAGCAGGGAGAATTTGGTGGATTTCTCAAAATGCATTATCTGGAGTGGCTGGGCTTTTTGTTCATCTTGTTCTCCCCTGGTACGTTTGCCATGCCAGACACTTTCCCTGACTTTTGGCTGATGCGTGAATCTAAGCATTATGTGATATATGCTACTACTTGACTATAAGAAGCATTTGCCTTTTGTTTAACCCATTGCTGGCTGCTCCCTGGCTGGGCTCGGGGAAGAGTTGGATCCAGCCAGGTGCTACCTCCAAGCTGGGGCACCCCACCTGGGTGGCCCTAGGCAGTGCAACTACTGTGGAGGGAAGGCCCTGCAGCTCAGGGGCTGCACAGCCCACTGGCAGCTTGCATGGGCAGGCTCCTCTGGAAAAAAAATAAGTGGCGAGAGGGCTTAATCCTTTTTTTATTTTTTGTTTTCCATGGAGCCTGCCTGTCTCTCCTGCACCTGAGCTGTGGGGAGCCCCGGTCCTACCCTCTGCAGTGGTAGTACCCCCCAGGGCTGCCTGGGTGAGTGGGTGTTGCCCTAGCTTAGAGGCAGAACCCAGCCTGATTCAACTATTCCCCAAGCCTGAGCTATAGCAGCATCCAGCCTGCTAGTAGCTCAGCTGGGAGGCCCCAGGGGGTCGCGGGTGCCACTGCCACAGAGCGAAGGACTGGGTCCCCCACAGCTTAGGGGCTGCTTGGCCCTCCAGCTGTGGGAGATGTGGGCAGGCCCCATTGAGGGCGGGGAGGGGGAAAAAGGATCAGGCCCCTCACTACTGCTGTCTGCCTCTCGTGGTGGTGGGGCAAGCTGTCAAAAGGCTGCAACATTACAAATTGCTACATTGCAAACTAAACTACATGAGAATATGGTTTAGTTTACAATGTATCAAAGTCATTGAAATCATAACCCCCCCACACACACGTGTCCAGAGTGATGCCGTTAAGCCACAAGCATGCGCTACTTTCATCACATGTACAAGCACCCCTAGTTGTAGATTTATAACAACACAAGTCCTTACATGTAAGATTACTCTTTCTATTCTGATTCTATAAAGGTTAAAATAACACCTTCAGTACTGGCTCTCCACTGGGTCTCAACGGATGCTCTTCAGGAACCTTCTTTAATTCTACATTGTCATCACAGTAATTTCAGGTAATAAATGTTGCGGCGCGAGGGGGTGGAGGAATGAACAGGTAATATAAGGTCTCAGTTGCATGAAGATTTAGAGCTCCATGCTGCTTCCACAAGCAACTGGGAAGACACTTACCCATTTGGAACATCACATTGGTATCTCCTCCAGCTTAAAACAAATACTGCATTCTCCAGTAACTAAAACATTGCAGTTTACAATATTGTTCCTGTCATAGTCTGGGTTATTATTGTGGTCACCCTCAGCTTTTCCTGGGACTTAATGAGACTAGCAGTCCTTGCTTGTTCCATGGCTCAGTGAACCTTCTCTCCTTTCGAGGTTTCCTTTGGGAATGATATATGTGATTTATTTGTGTGTTGTTTTGTTTAAGGCTGAGAGCTGCACCACTTTCATTTTTACTTAAACTTCCTGATCTGTCTCTCATAGTCTAGTATCAAAATGATGCATCAGCCTTGGGAATTTTAAGTGCAAGCTGTTCCCTTGACACACAGTGGATTTCAATTGTATTGAGGAAAAGTTGTATTCATTCTCAGGAGGAAAAATGTGTGTGAAATAGTTCAATCACAAACCATACTCCCTGTAGCTTTTTAGAATAATAAGGTTTGTTTCAGAAATCTGAAATGGAAAATAAGGTGTGGATATGTAGAGAAGGTGAGTCATCAGAACTGGACTGATGTCTTTTTGAGGGATCTTTATTTGTTTCAGACCATTTGAGTTTTAATGATGGACAGAGTCTTTTTTGGTTTGAGTTGATATCATTTATTAAACCAACTGGGAGGTGCGTTGATGTTTCTAGCAAGCTTTTGGATAACGCATTATCCTTTTTCAAGCTAAATGGAGTGCACAAGGGGGTGACTCCCCTGTGTATAGTGGGGAATCCATCAGTAGTCTATGCAAGTGGATATGGCAGTTCAACTGCTCTGAGTTTTATTGTGAGCCATGCTGATCCTGTTTTGGTTAGGGAAGTATTTAAACCTAATAAATACTTATTCAAGGTGATCATGGGTCACAATCCATATTTGAAGTCTTTGTCCAGGTTACTACAGTGTTTCCAGATGTGTAGAATGCTCCTCCCAGTATTACAAGGTTTTTGATACAATGGTTACGAGGCACTTCTGGCTGGTGAACTACCCATATCCCAAATGTTTAGAATCTCTTTGGGGTAGAAAGCTAATAACAAGCACCAGTCAAAAACAGTAAAATCAAGGAACTTATTTTAGAAAGCGCACTAATACAAGGAGGTTCCTGGTTTGTTTTCAAAAGTAAACAGAGAATTTTGCTTCCTCTCTGGGAGAAATGTACATCTCCAGCAATGCATGTAAATTCAGGCAGAAGTACAAGGCCTTCAAGTGACAACTGTTATTAGGGATGAAAGTCATCAATTTGAAAAAGTTTTCAGAAGTGTTGTCTTCTTTTATTAGCAAATTGCTTTGAGGAATAGAATGGTTTGGAAATGATTGTCTGTAAATATCAGTTGCTAGATTTGATATCAATTCAAATGGTACCTGCAAAAAGTCATATGAAGTTAACAAACCAGTTTCTATACCTAATGATAATATTTAATATCACAAATGGGTAGTGATCCTCTCAGTAAATACAGAAGAAAATTACCTGTGTATATGAATAGCAGCACTTGCTTTGCAACACAAAGAAACCTTAACATTTTAGTGGCCTGAACTAGGAAATACACTTTAACCCACACAATGCCATTAATGGCTCTTCAAGGGCTGTTACTGTATCACTGCTTTATCTCTTTCTAGAGAGCTTTGCCAAGAGCATGTGTCCACCAGTGATTGTTAGGGTGCGTTGATGTGTCACATAGCTCAGGTATTTGCACATGGCACTGCCCTCTGGTGTACCAGAACAGGCTAACTAGCCTGACCCAACCAACACAGTTATGTGACTGCTTTTATTGTAGTTAGATCAGGCATTGCAACATAGCAGTGTATTTTGCTGCATAGACATAACTAATGTTCAAGCTATTAGCACCTTTCCCCATTGTGTTGTTGATGACTTCTGCTCTTTGCCCACCGAATAGTTCACTGTTTCATTTTAGGCTGTCAAGATGGTACGTTCAGAAAGTAAATAAAGGGAAGAAGTAGATTGTGACCAAATGCCATCTTTATTACTTCAGCACCTCTCTTCAGTGCAAATTTCAAAGATGTTCTGGAGCTATCTCCATTCTGGTTGCTGAAAGGGGGAGGGAACTCGTGGTGCTTAATGATCTCCAGCTAGGAGGACAGAAAGGCTTCTAAAGGGTCCAGGACTGAAGTAGCAACTTTGAACTTACTACTGTCCTGTTTAGTTGCACAATGCTGTTGAGCCACTGAGCTGGAAATTTAGAATGATTAAGGTTACCAATTTGGAATTGTTCGTATGACATCTGTTGGTATTATGCAGCATTTAATTAAATCTGTATAATTTAAACTGTGTATTGTGTTAATGGAAACTAAAATATGAGTTCAATCAGTGGTTCCCAACCTTTTTTGCTGCCTAAATTGACGGAAAATTGACAAGAGATGGTACTGAAGACTGGCTCCAGCTTGCAAAGTGGACAAGCTTCTTGGTCAAGAGGTTAAGTATTCCATAAAGCTCTTGATTAAGGACAATCCTATTGTTCCTGTGTGCTAGGTGTCTGGTCTTCAGAGCAATGTGTTAGGAAAGGAGGATATGGAAAGGTGGATCATGCAAACAATTAGTCCCCTTCGGAGGAAGTAATAAGTAAAGAGCATAGGCCTGATTTTACTTGCATTTTTGAATTGTGAGAAATAAATCCAGATTTATGCTTGGCCACTATAACCAAACTTTGGCTCCATAATGGAGTGCTTGTTTTCACTCCATGCATATCTCCAGTGAAGAGCTGACTGGCTAAATGTGAAACAGGAGAAGAGTGGGAGATATATACTGGAAGTCTCTTCACCAGTAATGTCCTTACTGAAAGAAGACTGGAGATCCTAGACACTGAGGTGATGCGTTTTGGAATGCTGAAGTCCTCCGACTCTTCCAGTCAGGTAATGGGTTTAACTCAAAAGTGATTTAATATTAAAGCTATTTTTGTGTGCCTACCTCTCATTAAAGTCACTGCACAAAAATCTTTGCAGAGTTGGACTGGTTGAAAATTCTTTGGTGCTAGAGAAGTCTAAATATATTTGTACAGTGCTCAGAAGTCTAGGACTATGACCCTGAATTGCACCTCTGTTAAGCTTCCAATTGAAATACCAGGCAAGTTTGTAATACTTGCCTGGTATTACAAACCAGGTATTGTAATACTTGCAGGCAAGTTTGAATGCAGCAATACTTCCTTCATTTGAGAAAGCAAAATGCTTTAACTGTTTTGGAGTTCTGTGACCTTAACCAGTCAAGTTGAACGTAGAAACCAAATTCCATTTCTTTGTTCCCCTACCCATGAGCATTGTACTGTCACAGTGTTTCTAGTCATTGCTGCCTTTGGATCCTGCCTTTAATCTAAATCATTCCCTCATTCATACCCTTTGCAAGGCTTCTCACTGCCGTCTCATTAGGGTATTAAGGGAACCTGACAATTTATTGTAATACCTAAAACTGGGAACCTTCGGAAGCCATTAAAATGCAGAATCAAATCTTCCTGGCTGGGCCCCAAGTATTAGACTGAGGACTACATTCTGCAAACTTGCAAGATGTAAAATAGATTTTTCTGTTTAAATCGCACATTCTACTACCTGCGGTGCATAGTACCTGCCACATCATTAATCTCAACTACTCTATGGGAGCTGGACTGTATAAATAGACCACCTGCCAAAGGAAGTGGCCTAGGCAAATGTATCCAATAAGAGATATTGACATGCTATGCCCATTTGTTTATGGGGGAAGAGAGAGAGAGTTCCACTACAGGAACAAATGCATGAAAACAAATAGTCTTCTGGGGAAAAACACAGGCTTACTGCAAATACTCCTAGTCACTATCAAAATCCAGACAGATAATTGAGAACGCAAATTACACTGCGCTTGCTTAGTGCTAGAGAAAATGTTATGACTTGTAATTGAATTTGGCATTCAACAGCAATGCACTAACATGAAGGAAAATGGATTCATGAGATGGGAACTACTTAAATCGCAGTTTTGCACTTTTCTTGGAAATCGTGAAAAATGGCGATCTTCATGATTGCTATGACAAAAGGCATTGGTCACAATTTCCCATGAAATCAATAAAAAAACCAAAAACCCTTCATAAAAATGAAATGCTGGCTCAAGTGGAAGCAGTGTCCTTGCACCTCTCCACCAATCGGTGCCAAGGGGTGGGACCGCATGAAGGGCATCCAGAAATCAAGGTGGCAGCCACCCCCTAATCCCTCCTTCCCCTGAGACCTCTCTGCCTCTTAGTGCTGAGGGGTAGGGCTGCTGCCAAATGACCATAAGATCAGCTCTTTGGGCTATAACCAAGCCGTGAAAATTGCTTTCTCTTGGTGTGAGTTAGGTAGGTCCCTATTAATGAGTGTTAGGAAATCTTTGTCGTAATCCATAGTAGTAGCCTCAAGTCTTCTTAAACAAGGTGTGCCATTGTGTAGATGGAAAAGTATTGCTGCAAATGTGGGGTCCAAATGGTATTTCCATACTTTCTGGTATAATGTCTGTCTTTGGTCTAATCTATGGGATCAACCTGACCAGGTTTTTACTCTGCCTCTGCTGCCAAGTCCTGTCTAGAACTGGTTTTGCAGAAGTGGCTGCTGGGCCTAATGTAGAATGTGGGCATCCATTTCCTTTTAACTTTTTTATTCAGGCAACCATAGAAACAAAACACCAATACTGGAGTAATATACAGGAATTGCATGAGGTTGGAGTTATTACTTATTTATAAAGGAAATAATAGCCAACAATTCTAATAACTTATCATCTATTTAATGTTCAGATATATTAATATGCAAGCAGTCTGGCTAGAGACACTGGTTGTAACTGTCTTCATCTCTGTCTTACAA
>NW_017729029.1:69665520-69665761 GCF_001723915.1 Gavialis gangeticus | reverse complement strand
TTGGAGTTATTACTTATTTATAAAGGAAATAATAGCCAACAATTCTAATAACTTATCATCTATTTAATGTTCAGATATATTAATATGCAAGCAGTCTGGCTAGAGACACTGGTTGTAACTGTCTTCATCTCTGTCTTACAAGAAATAAAGCATATCTAGATTATGGCTGATCTCTTCATATTCGACTTGGGGGGAAGTGCGCAGCGGAGTCCCCCAGGGCTCGGTCCTGGGGTCTGCGCTG
>NW_017729029.1:69663882-69665509 GCF_001723915.1 Gavialis gangeticus | reverse complement strand
CTACAAGGTCCCTTCCGACCCTACTTCTATGATTCTTCTGAACACAAGGAACAAACAGTATTGCATGTATATTCTTTTCTATTATGCATTATCACCCTAAAATTAACTTTATTTACTAAAGCCTTCATTTTCCCCACCCCCATTTTTAATACAGTAATTTTCTTCCTATTTGGATCCCCAGATGATCCTTTTTATTTAAAATGTGGCGATTCACCCTAGTCCTCAAATGGTAAGAAAAATTTAATTCATCCAGGCCTGAGTCATGAACTCCTTCCTGGGAGGTCCCTGACTTCCACCGCAGGGAAGTCAGGGCATTATATTCTGGTTAGTCAGATACTGTTTGTTGAAGTGAGTTGTGCAAAGCTGTATTTCATACCTCTCCCCAGTCTCTTCCCATGTTACACTATTTATATCCCTCCTGCACTCCCTTGCTTTTAGCCTTGGATAATGCCCTTGCTTCTCCATTTTCCTATTTATTTTGATTCTCAACATTGCTTTCCTTTTCCCCCCTTGTGATACCCCCCCTTCCACTTTATTCTTTTCTTTTCCCTCATGCTATTCAGTCCCACTCAAATGCTTTTGAATACCCCTAGTTTTGTGACTTCCCCCAATTTCTTTGTTTTTACTTTGGTATAGTCTTTCTTCTGCCCTTAACAGTTTATCATTCAGTATTATAGCGCTGCTTCTTGCTATCTATGTCAGTCTCAGGCTGAGATTCCAGGGTACTTTCCATTTAAGTGTGGTATCTCAGGAATTTAGATACCTTATTTATTCTCTGTTATAATGTACCACTATTCTTGATGTATGAAGATAAGGTTAAAATTAAAACCCTATCTGTATCACTTGTTTGTGGGAGATGCTGTAATTTCACTTGGTTCCTTCCTTCTTTGTTTCAAGACTTATCACAGGCAACACTTGTATTTTTATATCCTCCCCAAATAGGATCAGAAGTCTCTAAGCTTCTTCAGAATACACTGCTTTTGTTCAAATTGTCACAAACATTACCGTATCTCTTGGTTTTTTTGAGGTAGGAGGAGTGTAGAGAGAGAGAGCTAACAATATGTGCTCTTCTTAGAAGGACTGTTGCCTTTGGCTAGGTATGGATGTTACGCTTATTGTGCAATAAACGTTGTATAGCTGTAACTGGACAAAAGCTCACTACATGTAGACCACTTTAAGAATGGTTGATGCCGATGTGGTGGGCTGGCTGGTAGTGATTTAGCCCCCAGGGGTTTTGATAGGGCAAAAGATGATTGGAGGGCTTGGAATTCCCTTTCCTAGCCAATCAAGCCCAAGAGACTCACCCTCCGTGTCCCCTGATTGGCCCCTTGTGTCACTTGGAGGGGGATAAAAGGGGCAGTGCAGCTGACTCAGGGGAGACCACCGAGGGACCACAAGGAAGGAGTTTCAAAGAGCTGGGCCAGTGGGGCGGTAGCCTGAAGGAGTGGGACTTGCAGGCAGCAAATGGACCCTCAGCAGCGCAGCGTGCAGCCGGCGGGAGAGGCTCCCCTCTAGGCTGCAGGATCCCCTAGGAGAGGCTGTGGCCAGCAGGAGAGGCTCCCCAGCTCCAGCAAGGATCTGATCAGTGACCTGAGAGGTTCCCAGCTCTGCTTCCAGCTCCTCCAAT
>NW_017729029.1:69658394-69658882 GCF_001723915.1 Gavialis gangeticus | reverse complement strand
GGATCTGATCAGTGACCTGAGAGGTTCCCAGCTCTGCTTCCAGCTCCTCCAATCAGAGGCCAGGCAGCTCAACGAGGGGCCAGGGCTCCTGGAAGATCAAGACTCCTAGCAGCTTGGAGCAGCACCAGCACTGGTGACTGTGGTAGAGTTTCTGCCTACCACATGGGAGCTCTGAGTTTAAGTCCTAACTGGGAAGACTTAAGGTGAGTGAAGTGACAGGGAGAAATTATTGTTGCAGTGGAAAGGGGTCATTGTGTTTTCCCTCTCCCCGCTGACCCCTTCCAGGTACCTAGGCCCTATATTCCTTATTATTTTGACATTTTGTATTTTGTGCCTTTTTATGTTTCGCCAACCAGTATTGTTTGTTCTGCTGTTTGTGTTTTATATTTTGTTAACCCTGTCTTTTGTCAGTGATTTTAAGTGTCTAACCTTTGTTGAATCCTGCCCCCCTGGGGCATTGTAGTGTCCACTATACCCTCTGATTTATG
>NW_017729029.1:69651568-69653394 GCF_001723915.1 Gavialis gangeticus | reverse complement strand
TTGTATTTTGTGCCTTTTTATGTTTCGCCAACCAGTATTGTTTGTTCTGCTGTTTGTGTTTTATATTTTGTTAACCCTGTCTTTTGTCAGCTGGATGAATGTGTCTATGATTGTAAGTGTCTAACCTTTATTGAATCCTGTCCCACCCCTCCTCGGGGTGTTTGTAGTGTCCCCTATACCCCCTGGTTTATACTGGTTATGTTCCCAGTACTGTTCTCTCATTAAAAGGTATATGGTTACGTCCCCATTAGTGATCTGGCTCTGCTCTATAGGGGGAGGAGCATCCCTACACCTCCCGCAGTGCTTGTGCATCTGCTCTGATCCCTTCAATTGGAAAGGGGGTACCTCCTTGGAGTACCGCCTGGGTTACACCAATCTAAGACAGATGATGTTGGGTGCATTATCAGACTAAAGCACTTTAGGTGATAGCGTTCTATCGAATATCTGTACCAGGTCCCCTTGTGACTCAAGTTAGGTGTCAGTCCCCCAGCATCCCTCCCTGGGTGGCATGCTAGCCTCAGGCAGTGCTTATGTGCTTTGGGTGAGCACCAGCCCTGCCCTACCCCACCCCCAGGCTGTCACAGACAGGAGAGAGAAAAGGTGTGGCTGGGGAGGCAGTGTAAATGGAGCCCCCCTGCTGCTTGGGACCCCCAGCTTGCTGGCTCGGGTCTTACAAGGAGCTGAGCTGGTCCCATGCAGCAGTGGGGCTTGTTCCCCCACCTTTCCCCTGCCCCCAGATCTTGCCACAGCAAAACCCTGCATGCATGCTAAACTGCAGCTGTCAGGAGGCTGAGGTAGGGGGAAGGGAACAGAGTCCCCCCACTGCATGGACAGTGCTTGCCCCTGCTCCTCCAAGACTCAAGCGAGCAATCTAGGGAGGTCTGTGCAGTGGCGGGGGTGGGGGCGGGCTCTGTTTTGCGCCCCCCTCCCCCCCCCAGCCTAGATTCCTGACAGCTGCAGCTTGGACAGCTGCAACTGTGGGGGAAGGTATGGGGGAAATTGAGCCCCCTTGCTGTGCAGGCCCAGCCAGGCCCCCTTGCTGTGTGGGCCCCCTCCCAAGACTTGCAGGGGAGCCCATGTGGCATGGGGCTCTGTCCCTCCCCCCCCACTTTCTCCCGCAGCTGCTGCTGACAGTGGCCAAATGTCTGTGGAGAGGGATTGCACTGGCCAACCAGGGGTGGCCAGCTGCTTGGCTGGGCTTGCAGTTCTCCAGCAGCCTCCAGGACGGTGTGTGGGAGCATCTGCAGCCTGCTGGCCTTGGCCTGTTCAGGCAGGCTACAAGCTGCCTGTCAAAGGGTGAATATGTGTTCTGTTTGCTCCTGACCCAAACCTAAGTTGCCTTGAGTAAAGCGAAATACTTGGAGCACTTCCACCTCAGGCTTTTTGATGGTCTGTGCCTAGCCTTTGTTTTCAAGTGTAACAAGGAGGGGAATACCTGCTTTAAATGTTCTACTAGATCTCCCATCTCCACACTTCTGGAAATCCTCTTGTCTTATACTGTTGCTTTTTCTCATGATTTTCTACTATCTCAATTTTCTGTGTAGACTTTCTTCTCTCTTCCCATGCCTACTCCCAATAATCTTAATTTTATTTTGTGTATTTATTGCTTATTGCAGCTTTCTCCTTCACCTGTGACCCTACCCCCAATTTCTTTTCTCTGCTTTGATTTTTATCAAACTGTGCTTCAATAGAGGATTTTAGAGCTCTGATTTTTTTAGATTAATTTACAAAAGACCTCATTGATCAAAGCAGCTATTTTCTTTCTCCCTCTCTGCTTTGCCTATGCTGTTTTCCCCCTGCAGTAGCTATCTTTGATTCTGCAGACC
>NW_017729029.1:69634071-69646568 GCF_001723915.1 Gavialis gangeticus | reverse complement strand
GATTTTAGACCTCTGATTTTTTTAGATTAATTTACAAAAGACCTCATTGATCAAAGCAGCTATTTTCTTTCTCCCTCTCTGCTTTGCCTATGCTGTTTTCCCCCTGCAGTAGCTATCTTTGATTCTGCAGACCCTGGGTACTCACAAGCATGACATGTAGATAGCCCTAACCAAGGTTAGGTTGATATAACTAGCTGGGCATGCAGGTGTTCACAGGTCATCTTAAAATGGTGCACCTAAAATCAGGGCCAGATTAACACATAGACAAACTAGAACCCTGAGCTGTGGGGGGCCTTGGTTTTTCCCTCCACAGGAGTGGTGCAAATGGCCTGTCCCCTTCCTTTCCCTTCCTCTCCACTGGCCTCACCACCATGGTGGCTTCTTCCTAGCAGCAGCTCTGAGTCCCGCTCCCCATGGTTGGCAATGCCAGAATGGGGAGGGGGATCTCAATTGGCCTGGGACCCACAAGTTTGTTTGCCTAGGGACCAGTAAAAGGTTAATCCAGCCCTTCCTAAAGTTATTATAATGAACACCTATATATGTTAACAGCCCAACCCAAGGGCTGTCCTGTTTCTACCCACCCCACCCCTGACCAGGCTATTTTTAACCATCTGATTTCCTCCCACCCTTGGACCAGGTACCCCCTCCTTCCCTACCAATCTCCACATTATGGAATTAGACTGGGACAGGTGGGGCTGGTGAAGAATTTAAAGGTAGGAAAGTATGGTTAATAATGCAAAAATATCATTAAAAGGTTGAAGGCTAAGGATGGGTTATAGAGCTTGCAGAGAAGACCACTGTGGGACAGTTCTCATGGAGGGGAGGGGAGTCTGTGACTATAGATGAATTGTGGATAAGACTATGCTTGGTCTCTGAGGAGGAGGTTAGTGAAAGGGAAGAATGGGTTAACATGTTTGAAAGGTTTGGCTAATTTCACATACAAACTAGCAAGAACCATCTGGGAAGCCAGAAACTTCCAAGGGGATATGCATGCTGTCACCTGTCATCTTTGCATCTAAAAATGTTGTTTGTGTATCTGTGAAATCAATGAAGGAATCTGCAAACAATGCATGAGTAGAGAATAGATCCAATTGATGTACCTGCAGCCCCATGGAGTGGGCCTGTTCAAAATGGCTGTAAGTCTAATGAACTGTTTCAGATGTATCATTAAAAGGAATAAAAACTGTTAGCATAGCCCTATGCAGGCATTCTGCACTGAAGTGAACTTTATGCACAGTAACTATTCAAATGCCATTAAAATTACATAGTGTCCTTAACTAATGTGCTTTTCTAATAAATGATAGATAATCAGTTCTGTGCTTCCCATGTGGGCAGCTCCAAGTAGTCTGAGTGATGTGGATAAATATATAACAACTGCTTTAGAATAGTTAATCCTTGTGAAATCTCCTTAACTGGACACCATCGCATGCAGTGTTTGATCCTCACTGCTGCCAGTTTCTTTTCTTGGCTACTCTCCTCCTGGATAAAATAGCATAATTTGGGAAAAATACCTCCATGTAGTCTACCCACTCCCTCCCCCGTAATTCCAAACACAGTTTCATTTCAATAGCTAAATCCGAGGCTTGAAATATTTGCCTTGAATCTAAAATCTTTAAGAAGCTAAGACTGCCTCCATCAGTGCAGTCAAGTTGTCTGCTTGTTGCCTGAAATACTAGGATGCGAGAGAGACTGTTAAGTTGCTGCCCAAGTTTCTATGAACTTTTTTTACAAGTTCTAGGACAATGATTCTTAGCCAGGGTGTCACAGCAGCCTTTTAAGGGTACCAATAAATATTAGAACTGTTTTGCTATGTAAACACCTATACATGATTTACAAGATAAACCCAGAGATTTTAAATAGGAATCCATACTGTCAAAAACATTCTGACCTGTTGTGGTCTTTCTAAGTTCTTTGCAATACAAACGTTGCTTGTAGATAAAACAAAAAACCAACAACAACAACTCCAAAACAAGCAAACAAACAAAAAAACCCCAAGCACTTTAAACTCTACATGCTTCTGCTCCGAGCCCAGCTCATGCCCAGAAGAGGCAGTGCATTAGTTGGACCTGGCTCACCTGAGATCTGTATAGATCAGGTCCTATAGCGAGGCTTTTTTGGCACTTTTATCTAATAGCTGATTGACACTGCAGAACTAGGTTTAACTAATGCACTGCTATTCCGGTAAAGGGTAAAGCACTTTTTTTGTTTGTTTAATGTCTGCAGGAAAGCCAAATTGCTCTGTTAGTGTTCATTTGTTTTTTATTGTTTGTTTGTTTTTCTTTTATTACAGAAATAAAGCAACTGGTGTTTTCTGAGGGATGCCTTGAGTCTAAAAAAGTTGAGAACCACTACCCTAGAACAGTGGAGGCCAACCTTTTAGGCAGGTGTTGCCACAAATTAGCCTTGCACCCTTCCTGAGTGCTACTCTGTTCCTCTTCCTCTGCCCAACCTGCTCCTTTTGCATTTTGCTTCCTGCCATGCTGCTAGGCCAGGGATGGGCAATTATTTCAGGCGGAGGGCTGCTTACTGAGTTTTGGCAAGCCATCAAAGGCTGCGTGATAGACAGCCAGGGGCAGATAAATATTAATTTTCTAAATTTTTGGGGGGACCCCACAGGCCAGATAGAATGGCCTGGTGGGCCGCGTCTGGTCTGCGGGCTGCAATTTGTCCACCCCTGTGCTAGGCTGTTTGCCCCCTCCCTGATCTGCTGTGTGCCACACAACGGCAGTTTATAGCATTCCTTGTCCTAGACTACATGAAAATCCTGGGGCGGAGGGTGAGGGGGGTTATTATTATTATTATTAACTTTTGTGGAGCTCTCTGCAGTTTTCTTTCATTGCTGAAAGAAAGTTTTCTTTTAAATTGGGACAACAACCATTTTAAATATATAAATTGCTTTCTTTGCTAAATTTGGAAATGAGGATGTGTTAGCCAAAGATGCATAATGTTCTTGGGATGGCTGATGTATGGAGCATGTTAGGATACTTAAGGTTTGTCTAAGCATGGTAATTCAGGGAGAGGTTTTTCTAGACTGCATAGATAATTACTTAAAGGATGCCTTGTTCCTGTTCTAGCCTAGTGCTTTTTCCAAAATACATTAACATAAATGGGAACAAGATATCAGTATTACAGAGTAAATATCAGTGCATAGAATTCAGGTGAAAAACTGTTCCTGGACAGCTCTGTCTGGCTAACCTGCTACCTAAATATCGGGAATTTTGATAACACTAGAAGCTTGTTTGATTTGGATTTCTTTTCCAAACTGTTGACGACTCATCACAAATTATTGCTAATGAATAAAAATACAGTATGGCTCATGAACAATACAAAGTCTACTGTGTGTGAGAATTACAGTGACATTAATTCTATCATTGTGAGCATGAATGGAAGATTATCAAGTTAAAATGATAGAACAGTTATTCCTTGAGGCTAATGTTATTAAGAATGACAACAAAGTTTATTTGAAAAGG
Source organism: Gavialis gangeticus (assembly GCF_001723915.1). NCBI lineage: Eukaryota > Metazoa > Chordata > Crocodylia > Gavialidae > Gavialis > Gavialis gangeticus. Next base: position 69,643,098 of record NW_017729029.1, on the reverse strand, counting down.
CACATAGAGAATAATGAAAGTGATAACTTAGGCTGTGAAGTATCTAGCAAAGAAATAATGTTTAGTATAAGCTTCCAAAAATTTGAGTATATTGCAATTAAAATATCTGTTAAATTGCTAGTCTCACAGCCATTACACAATCTAAACAAGTATGTGAGTGAAATTTTTACAGTTGTCTGTAAAAGATCATTTGGTGATCACAGTAGCATGCAGCGGTAAGTTTTGTAATATGAGATTATCTGAAGCAAGATCCAGTGTGTGTGTGTGTGTGTGTGTGTGTGGTTTTAAACTATTGTATATTATTGCAGTGTGAAATGCAAAGGATTATTTGAATCAGTATTTCATTGTATGCAGCTTACAAAAACAGCATGATGCTCTTTTAATACCAAACTCCAGCAGCCTTCAGAACTTCTAACATATTCTTTAGCTAGAATGGTGTGTTGTATTATTGCGTGTTTGGTTTTTCAGCATAATATTTGTTAACTTGTCTTCCCTGCAGCCAGCGTGATTCAAGTTGTCTTGGGAATTTTTTGCTGACTAAAGTTAATACTAATTGCCTCTTGTGATTGTAAACAATAATGATATGCTATCATGGAAATGTACTTATTGCTAGCACAAGTCTTCATCATATTGACGACTAAATGTCATGTCGCCTTGTCTTGTGATAGTTCTAGTATGGCAATAAGAAATCAAACTTTAAAAATCAACTGATCTCCTTTGTAGATGTTCTAGTCATTCTTTTTTTTTTTAAATAGAAGCTGTTAGCTATGGATTTCTAGGCAGAAAGCTCTCTGGTCTAGTCTATGACAAGAAAAACTCTGCAGTAACAAAGTAAAGTTTATAATTTGGTATCTTCTATACTTGCAGAACACTTAGTTCAGAAAACCTTAGACTTCTGAACACTGGGAAATAAAAGGTACATGTTTGTGAAATCATAGCTCTGGCCCCTTGGCAGTGGGATAACTAATGGCAATTAGCAAGCATTTCAGTTGCATTCATGTATTACTAAACAGTGGAGGAACTACTTGGAGCAGATGCACAAAGAGCTGACAATAAATAATTTGGGTGAATAGTAAATGATAGGGTGGGCTGTACCCTTGAGAGTGGGGTATATGAGCCTGATAACTGCTTGTGTGCCTTGAATGCTCCTGTATGCCTCCTTTCTGTTTAGTGCTCTTGCTCTCTGCAAGTCCATTCATCACATCTGATCATAGTGTCACCTATGAAAGCTTATGCCTCTCTGAAATGAGTTAGTTTCTGTAATGATGCATACAAGCATTACATTTCTACTGATGGAATTGCAGTTCCACTGGTAGAAAGCCTAAGTGTACAAGTTTCAGACAGTTTCTACTGGACCAAAATAGTAGTTCCAGCTCAGTCAAAGACCAAGCCAGACCAGACCCCTCCTTCTGTCAGCCCTGGGGCTGTGAAAACCCCGCGATTTCTCTGAGCTTCCTGACCTCTTCATCCTCCACAGACCACAGAGCCCATGCTGTTCCCAGAGCTGGATCTATACCTACCCTGTCCCCTGCTGCTCACAGAGTTCCTGACCCACCCCAACAGGGACGTCCCTGAATGGCTAGTTTGTGTTGATGGTCTCTGTTTCTGGCAGGGGTTTGTAAGTGCTGTACAGGAAGGGGTGGGGGACCCAGATCCACTAGGCCCCACCCCGTGTAGCCAAACAACATTGTCAAGTCCCCACAAGGAGCTGAGATTATTGACATGAATAAGCAGAAAAAGCCTCACCCCCACTGAAACCCAGAAGCAGTGTGGAGAAAGCCCCAGCTCTGGTTGTGGTGACAAGGCTTCCTATGTCAGCAGCCCAAGTCCAGTGTGAGCCAGGTTCCCCCTGCACTAGCAAGTATGGCACTATTAGTAACTGATCCTCAATCCCAAAATTGTGCCTTCTGCAACGCACATGTTGCATGGCAGGAGGCATTGTTGGGGCTGTGGATTAGGTACCACCATGCCTTCAAATGAATCTGTCAGTGGCCAGAGTGATAAATATATTCTACTTTCATAATGTTGCTTTTGCCCATAATAATGACTCTAAATGGCTAATTCATGATTTTTGAGCTGCTTCTGATTTACTTTAGTGTGATACCTAGATCAAACTTAAAGAAAAGGGCTGCTGAATTTAAAAAACATGCAACAGCCACCTCTAAATAAGGGGCGCCTACTCTTGTTTACTCAATATGTCTTCCCTTGCCATTTGGTGTATACCTGCAGAATACAATGTGCTAGTGTGGTCATGTCACAGAATTTAATGATGCACAATTGCATTTGACCATACATGTCATGTCAAGAACGTTATACTAAGATGACACAACTACTAGTATAACACGACTACTAAATGGAGTCTCCTTGCTGCCTGGGACCCCCAGCTTGCTGGCTCAGGTCTTGCAGGGAGCTGAGCTGGGTCCATGCAGCAGTGGGGCTCTGTGTCCAGTGGGGCACAAACAGTGGTGTGCCACCCTGGTCCATTGGGAGAATATAGTTCTCAAACTACTGGAAAAGATCCTGAACGATACTGCCACATATAGATCTTCCCATCCCACATGCAATTGCCTTGGTGTGAAAATGACCAATGACCCCTTTAGTCCAAAAACCATGTCAGGACAGTACAAATTCATGGTGTTGAGGAATAGCTACTTTCAAGCACCACAAACAAGTTTCAGTAGCAATCATATGGCCTTCCTTGTTTCAGACTTTCATGCTAGCACTGCGCCATGCTAAATGGTTTATGGAGGAGGCAAGGTCAGTGTGTAGGCACTGTGTAGATGGCCCCAGTATGACATCTCTTATTGTGGATGCAGACAAATACAGATGAAGGAAAAATGTTGCTTGGTTGGGGAAGATGTATTTTACTAGATATTTTAGATTTGTTTTTTATAGCTAAATAATTAGAACTCCAGCAACCACCAACTTGAGTGTTATATTTCGAGTCCATTCCTAGCGTCTGACTATGCTGTGAATGTAGTCCATTTGTAGCATCTGATAAAGTAAGCTGTTGCCCATAAAAATTTCCTGTTCTTAACAAATTAGTCTGCAAGGTGCCACCCTCCACTGCCTTCTGCCTGACTACTGACTAACATGACTTGCTACCTTTCTCATATATACAAGAGATGAGTTGATTCACATATCTTGGCAGTAATTTGCAAGTCACTGGGGATATTTAGAAGGAAACTGTGTCATGATTCAGTAAGGCTGAAGCTGCATTCACCATCTTAAATGAGATTTGGCCATCAAAAATCTATGTTTATGAATTTTCAACTCAAATGTTATTTTCCCTTAATCTGAAAGCTAAAATTCGATCAGTAGTATAGACAGGAATCTAAATACCTTGCAAATAAATGCCTCAGGAAAATACAAAATATGAAATGAATTCTTACAGATGCTTTCATTCGTAAAAGTTAATACCTTATCTCCAAAGTTATACAGAAAGGAAGAGGGAAACACTTAAGGTATGTTAAGTGGAGTGGTACAAATACATGCCCGACTTTTTTACTATGTATTTAGCTAGAAATTTGAAGAAAAAAAATATTTGAGTTGAACAAAATGTTTTATTTTGAAATGAAAAAAATACCAAAACTGCTTTACCATGTTTACTTGAATATAAGATGAAGTTTTCCCCTTCCAATAGGCATGGGGAGAAAAGCTCCTCAGCTTAGTCACATACAGGGAAACCTCGTTAAATATGCTTTATTTATTAAACTGTTGCCAAAAGCAACGTGCATTTTAGCTTGAAATGCGGTTGACTCTGCTAGGGCCCAGTGAACTGTATGGTTTGTAGCCAGCCCAGTGAACTGTATGGTAAATCATAAGCCTTTTGTCTCTAGACTAATATCATGCACAGTTTGTACTCTATATAAGTAGGCACAAAGGTACTGCTTAAATGTCTGTTTGTGGAGTACCTGTGCTAAAGCTTACATCAGTTTCAAAAGAAAAATAAAATGCATCAGTTCATTTGTCAGTGTTTTCAAATTTTCCCCTCAATTCCATGTGCTCACACTTTAGAGAGTTTAAAATGATGCCACTCCAGGACAGGTTTATCTCAGACCTGTGTTACCTAGCTTGTGTTTCATTGCTGTGTGGCTATTCCCCATAGATGAGCCACCCAAATTGCAGTCCTCCAGCCTCCAAGGATGCAGTGTCCCCTCCCCCACCCTCCTGTTTTGTGTGGACAAACTTTCTACACCCTGAACTCTGCTGCCTAGGGCTCCAGGCCAACTCTGCTCCAGCACCTTCTTACCCCTAGAGGTGCAACCCCATGCAAACGGCCTGCAGAAGAAGGTCACGGGGCACAGATGAGTCCAGGAGGGTAATATAAGGGGGATGGGATCAGTCCCCCAAGCCCCAGAGCTTGGGCTTCCTTCCCAGGGCAGGGGCAGGCGCTCCTCCCTGTCCCTCCTTCTCCCCCAAGCTCCTTACCTCACTGTTCCCACCTTCAAGCCATCCTGGGAAGCATGATCAGCACCTCCACACCCCCATCCCAAATCCCATTTTATTAAAATGTAAGACCTTTAGTAATCATTTCCGCTTTCCTTTACCACCCTTCTCCCATCACCACCCCATTAACTTTCTGCCTCCCAGCTTCAGGTTCCCACTCTTCCCACCCCCCCCCAACCCATCTTTCATTTCCCCGACCCCCTCCACCTAAAGCAGGGATAGAAGGCTATCCTGGCTCACCAGCCTGTAGTGGCAACTCGCAGCTGTAGCTCCTAGTCAGGCCTTTGCTCCCCAGTCCTCTAATGCCAGTCAGAGGTTTGTAGCCTTAAGGTATGATTGCTACAAACTCAAGCTCGCACTAACAGCAGCTCAAAGTACAACATGTAACAAGACCATAAATCAAACAGGATTTTGGAACCAATTCTGAGTCTGAGAGGTTATGAAAAGGCAAAAATCCAGGGGCACTTTATGAAATAGCCAACATCCATTAAGGTGGCTTCTATTGGTTCCATGCATCCTGTGATCTTTGGTTCATTCCTGGCTTGGATCTGAAGATGAGGAGGCCTTCCTAGGGAGGATTATGCCATGAAAGAGATAGTATGTGGAACTGAAAGTACCTTTTGTCGCTGAAAGGCAGCATAATGTCCCCAAACCAGATGCTGAATGGGAAGTTATGTATGTCTTGAGTTAAAATCTAAGCTGAAATCATTAGAAGGGGCTAAGTTTGTCTATTTTTCAGAGGCTTGCACATGCACACTCATGCACATTTATACTTTTCTTTTTTTGCATGTTCACCCTTAAGCTATTCCTGTGCATCTACAGCTGACTTGGGAATTCTCTTCAAATAACCTTCAAGGACTTTTCAGAACAAAAATGTATTTACCTGAACAACTAAGTAGGAGAGGGAACCACCCCCCAACACTCTTTTAGCATAACAAAGGTGACTTGCTGCTTTTTCAAATTAAAACACTGGAGGGAAGCACCAATATTTCCTTAAAGCTAGATACCTGCAGTTCTTTATTTTGGCCACGGTTTTATTTCATAACAGATAGAAGTTCCAATGCTTTGGCCCTTAGGCTTTACATTTGGAAGCTTGCAAAAACAGTAAAACAAATGCCCAGCATGTGCTAAGTTAACAAACTAGGTGCTAAAAACAGCACAGTGTGTCACTATCCCATGCATCAGTAGAGCCACTGATGATATTTTTAATACGTTCAGGGGGAAAAGCTTTCTTGTAACCATGGGGAATCTTGTAGAATGAATAATCACTAAACTGAAGGTGAGATATAAAACTGATTCTTTGAAAAGAATTCTTGTGTTTTATTCTGTTTGATTCAATTCCCAATTTAGCCTCAGACTTTCCTGTATGACAGTCTGTGTATCCTGGGCGCTTTTCTCCCAACCCAATAGCATCAGAGTACTTCACAACATTTAATATTCCTTCTACATGCCCTTAAGATAGAGGAGGGTGTTTGTTATCTGTAGTTTATAAATAGGGAACTGAGGCATAATGAGGGCAAGTGACTTGTACAGGATGGTAAAGAGCAGGGAATTGAACCTAGGCCTCCAAAGTTTAGGCTAATGCCCTTAACCAAAGGATTGTATTTCCTCCCTTTCCCCAGGATATGTCTCTTAATGTACTTCAGTGATTCTCAGTTGGTTGCCACAGCACCTTGGGGTGCTTTGAGTCCTTTCAGGGCTGACATGGTACCGGCAGCACCACTGTTGCTAGGTGGAACTGTCCCATACCCCTCTGGTTTGGGGGCGAGGTGCTGTACAGTCATACAAGGAAATGACTGTGGTAGGAGCAACTGCAAGCTCCTGCCACAGCTGTCTCCCAGTTCTGCTCCATACGCCTCTCCTGAAAACACCTCGGACAGTTCCACCTGGAGGTGATGGTGGTGGCATAGCCGTATGGAGATCAAGTAGGTAAGCTGAGACTCTAGAACAGTGGTTCTCACCTGGGGTGCTACCAAGTTCAGAACAGTTATGGAGGGGTACCTTGAGTCTAAAAAGTCTTTAAACTACTGACTTATATAGCTTCACTTTTTTTTTTTTTTACCTTTCAAATGTAGTAAGGCTGTGTGAGGCTGAAATCCACTAATTATTATGATAGTCATATATGTAGATCGAATATGAGTTGCAAAGAAATTCATTCCAGTAATTTGGCAAAGTGGGAATGTTGCACTAGTGACACACATTTTGTGGGTGAAATGTGAGTAATATACCAGTGGATTTGTCTAAGTGAATAGATATGCCATAATACTTCTGTTAGTTAAAATTCCAGGAAATATGTTTTTTCAAGATTGTACTTGTTGATGGCTTGACTTGGTAAAAGTTTGTAGGATGAGGATGTAAAATCATTGTTCTTCAGTCTGCAAAATCTTTTTTTTTTTAATTTCTACCTATCTCTCCCTTCCGTTTTGCTACTTTCGTATTGTGAATATTGTGTATATCATTTCTCTAAATCCTGTTGCATAAGGGGTTAGGAAACTTTACAGTGGAGCAGGAGGAGTGACTTTTTAATTTTTTCCTGTTCTTACATCAGTTGTGGTGCAAATAGTTAAGTTTTCTGTATACCCGAACCAAAAATGCTGCATTGACTTCATTCTAAGATGAGGTCCTGTCCCCCCTTTAATATGGGGGGAAGCCTCTTGCCTTAGAATTGTGTATGAGGCCAGGGTGGGGTCAGGCAGTGACTGTGGCTTGGGCTCAAGCCTCTACCTGAAGTTGGGGCCATAGCTGCAGCAGCAGCCTGGCCCCATCTACCCCAGATCTGCACCCTGCCGATCCCAGGACTGGGCTTGGGAATGTGCTCAGTGCCCCAGGCTAGAATGCGGATGGAGCATGCCAGTGTGGAGTAAGGGTATGTGGGGGTAGAAGAGGCAGGGGGAGGGGGAAGGAGAGACCTGAGGCTTCTGGTGTTGGGGCAGGCAGGGGGTACAAGCGATGCGGGGGCAGGCACATGCATGGGGGAAAGCTGTCTGCCTCTTTCACTGCCTGCCCTCCTTCAGTGCTGGGAGGGATAACTTGAAAGACAACCCTCCAGTAATTAGAGTCTATACCTTCTCCCCCTCCCTGTGGGACTAGGTTGGGGCTGGGCTGTCCCCTGCTCCCATCTGTGTGTCTGGATGGGTTACTTTAGGGTGCTGTACTCTCCCTGGGCACTGGTTTGGGACTGTTGGCCCACAGATGGACTGGGCATTGCCCCTCCATCCCACTAGGCAAAAAGACTGAGCACGACTGCTACAAACCTCTAACCTCTAATCTTAGTACTTATATCTGTGTGCAAGTAGTAATGCTAGCTTTTTTGTTATAAATAGGAATCATGGTTCAAAGTCAGGCCCCTCTCCTCACATATTCTTTTGACTTTTTGGCAGCATTGCCTATGTTTCTGTTTCTCTTTATGTGGAAACATTTCACTCATTGCAGTCTTACAACTGTTTAAATATACATCTGAGTTGCACTTCTGTAAGGGTCTTTGTTTCCATTTAAATGGAATTAGTCTAATTAAGTGGAAAAACTCTTTATAGTTTGATATTCTGTATGCATGTATACCTGTATATGGTATATCTTATGGAGCTAAAGAGCTATCTAAACTAAATTTGTAGTACTGGTGGAAGTGATGTGATATAAGAATTTTGTAAAAAGCCTTTGTAGATTAGGCCTGTAGGTCTGCCTACCTGCTCTACTGAGCATGGTCTGAAAGGCAGTGAAATACCTGAACTAAGGGGTACTTAGCACATGCTCAGTTCAGGAATGCATTCCTATTTTTAAAGAAACATTATGTGACTGCATTGGTGGTTGGCAACCTTTTCCAGTTGTGACAAAGTTGGAGTGACCCAGCTTGGGTCCGAGATGGGTGGGTGCTAGGACCCATCCACAGCCACCACTTCTCTCTATAGTAGCACTGTTGATTGTCTCTTAGAAAGAGTACTTCTATGACGCTTCAAAATTTTAATGTTCATTACAATCCCTTAACCAAAATTCCTGGGATGACTGAGAAATTTCCTTCAAAACACTAAAATGAACATAGCTTCTGATAAGGCCTTTTAAAAAATCTGATAATTATTAGAGAAACAAATGAAGAGAGCTCAATAAATTTTGCAATACAGAGCCCCTAACAAATCTGTTTCCATGCTACTATAATAGTATCATGGCTTGTACTGGGTCACTCTGCTACGAACGCCAGGGACTACACAAGAAAGACAATTCTCTTTGAAATGAACTGTCCAGAAGACGGCTGGAGCTTGTGAGAGGAAGCTTGCATTATCCACAGCCCAAGGGAAACAACAAAAGGACTTGTGATTCCTGGGCCCCTACGAAAACAAGAAAACACTGGGTATTGAGACAGCATGGACATAAGCAAATTCTTTTAGCTTTTCATGGCTTTTCTCAGGGTATGTGAATACTTTGCAATGATGCCAATATGAAATTGCTTCCTTTTTTTTATGAGGTCTCATGGTAGACTAGTTGTGGGTAATGATCCTTTTGGAAGCATCAAGGTCTTTTAGGTCATCTCTGCAATTTGTTTGCAGGGTAGAGCTCATTTAGCTTTTCTTAAAAAAAAAAAAAAAA